>NC_050198.1:93929811-94529811 GCF_004126475.2 Phyllostomus discolor
TTTTCTTTTTTTTTTTTTTTTTTTGTGAAAGAAACTAACTCATTTGTAACAGATTTGGAGTCTATTTTTGATGAATTTATGGATCACTTAAGGGGGAATTGGCTATCTTTATGATATCCAGCCTCCCCAGTCACCAGCGTGGGCTGTCTCTCCAGTTATGTGGGCCTTCTTTAATGTTTTTTTTAAAGATTTTATTTATTTATTTATTTATTTTTAGAGAGGGAAGGGAAGGGAGGGGGGAGAGAGAGGGAGAGAGAGAGGGAGAGAGAGAGAGAGAGAGAGAGAGAGAGAGGTCAATGTGCAGTTGCAGGGGACCGTGGCCTGCAACCTAGGCATGTGCCCTGACTGGGAATCGAACCTGCGATGTCTGGTTCCCAGCCTGTGCTCAATCCACTGAGCTACACCAGCCAGGGCTGGCCTTCCTTAATGTTTTAATCTTTCAGTTCAGCATTTAGTTTTATCTTTTGTACATTCAGACCTTGTACATCTTTTACTGTATGTATCCTAAGATCCTGCTTCATGCTGTTGCTCTTGCACATGGTATCTGTTTTAAATGGCATCTGTCTATTTGTATCTATTTTACAGAAAGCCTTTGGAGTCTTTGAAAAGTGAATTGATTTTGAAGTGAGCCACCGTGCTCAACTCAGTGATATGCAATGATTTGTCTGTAGATGTTCCGTGGTTTTCTGCGAATCTGTGAGTAACACAAGTACAATAACCAACCAACGGGTTTCTTACAGTGCTGGCTAGGGCATCCACTACAAGGTGGAATACAGATGGCTAAAGTGGGCATC
Organism: Phyllostomus discolor; assembly: GCF_004126475.2. Lineage (NCBI taxonomy): Eukaryota > Metazoa > Chordata > Mammalia > Chiroptera > Phyllostomidae > Phyllostomus > Phyllostomus discolor. The sequence goes on from NC_050198.1 coordinate 93,930,606, forward strand.
TTTGGGTTGTTCCTAATGTTAAAGGGACAGCCGCCAACATTTGCATATTAAAATGAGTTTGTTGTGACTCGTCTTCCTTCCTTCCTTCCTTCCTCCCTCCCTCCCTCCCTTCCTTCCTTCCATCCTTTTTTCCTCTCTCTCTTTCTCTTTATCAGATTAAGAAACTTCCCTTACATTCTTAGTTTAACATGAGTAAGTTTGTCCTAAAAACCATGAATAGATATTAAACTTCACATTTTTGCCTTGAGTGAAATGATGAAGACTCTAATCATTTAATCTGTTAAATACAATGAGCATTATTTATAGATTTTCTCCCTCAGAATATTTACTGAGGTTCATCTTATAATCAAAAAGAACAGAAATCATAAGTGTGTATCTTAATGATTTTCAAAAAGTATACATACACATTGAAGTAGCACCTGCAGCAATCAGCAGACTGTATTGGGGGCACACAAACCTCTCCTTTGCCCCCTTCAATCTATAATTTTTCTAATGTTAAGCCTGCTTCACCCTGCTTCCGATGAATGTAACTTAGTCAGGGTACATGTTTTGTATGTACTGGTGCGTTCAGTTTGCTCAATTTCACTTAAGATTTCTCAGCTTTTGTTCATGAGCGAGACTGATTTGATGTGTTTCTCATACTATGTTTGCAGGTTCAGGGGCAAGGTTTTCTAGTCTCATAGACTGAATTGGGGAGTAGTCCCTCTTTTCTATCCTCTGGACACCTTTGCATAAGATTCAGATTACCTGTCTTGAGATATTATTACCACTTGAGATATGACCACTAGACAGCTGGGATGCCGGTCTCCTCTCCTCTCCTCTCTCTCTCTCTCTCTCTCTTTCTCTCTCCTTCCTTCCTTCCTTCCTCCTTCCTTCCTTCCTTCCTTCCTTCCTTCCTTCCTTCCTTCCTTCTTTTTTTAATTACTCTGGATATTATCAAACATATGCAAGTAGAGTTTGTATATGAAATTACAAACAATATCCAGGTTCACTTCAGTAAAGCAGTGCTCCTGGAACATTAGCTTGTATCAGAATCGCCTAAAGGGCTTGTTAAAAGACAGATTGCTCACCTCCACATCTTAAAATCTCAGATTTTAAATCTGGGGTGGGACCCAGTGTTTGCTTTTCTGACGGGTTCCCTGGTGATGCAGGTGCTGGTGGTGGGAGACCTCATTTTGAGAACCACTGTACAAGAGAGAATAGTGAAGGAGCCTTCGATTATCAATCGCCCAAATGCAACCATTAACAACTCATAGTCCATCTCATTTCATGTATATTTTCTTGTTGCCCTTTCTTCCAGACTTTCCAAAAATCATCTTATGTTAAGATGGTAAATATTTCAATGCATAACTTTAAAATATGAGCTATCCATTCTCCTCGACTCCTTTATTCTGAAAATGCACAATGTTGGTGGTCTGGTTTCAGTTTTTGCATGTACCAGTCCAACTTTCCCAACACCATTTATTGAAGACAATGCTTTTTACTCCATCGCATTCTTTTGCCTCCTCTGCCAAATATTAATGGATCATAACGGCGTGGGCTGATTTCTGAGCTCTCTGTTCTGTTCCACTGATCTATATGCCTTTCCTTGTGCCAGTACCAGGCTGTTTTGATCACAGTGGCTGTATAGTATAGTTTGAAATCAGGTGCTTGTGATCCCTCCAACTTTGTTCTTCTTCCTCAAGATTGCCGAGGCTATTCGGGGTCACTTTGGGTTCCATACAAATTTTTGGAATATTTGCTCTAGATCTGTGAAGTGTGCCATTGGTATTTTAATAGCAATGCATTGAATCTATAGATTGCTTCCAGTAGTATGGACATTTTGATGACGGTAATTCTTCCAGTCCGTGAACATGGTATATACTTCCACTTGTTTGTGTTCTCTTCTATGTCTTTCCTCACTGTAACACACCACATTAACAGATGAAGGGGAAGAAAACCACAGCATCTCAGTTGATGTGGAAAAGAATTTGAGAAAATTTACAGCCACTCATGATAAAAAACCGTCAACAAAGAAAGAATGGAAAGACGCTTCCTCAACATAATTAAAGCCATGTACAGACATCACGCTCAATGGTGAAGTGCTGAAAACTTTTCCTCAATGATCAGGAATAAGATAAGGGTGGCTACTTTTACCATTTCTATTCAGCATTGTACTAGAAGCCTTAACCGGAGCACGTAGGTAAGGAAAAAAAAAAAGAAGAAGGCATCCAAATTTCAAAGAAAGAAGTAAGATTATCTCTGTTTACAGGCAACATTCTGTTACACAGAGAAAATGCCAAAGATTCAAAATCTGAAAGTGTTGGAACTCTTCAGAAAGCTTATAAGATACAGATCAACAGACAATACTCATTACACTTCTGTACACTAACAATGAACAATCCATTCAGAAAATTATGAGACAATTACAGTTACATCAAAAAGAATAAAGTATTTGGGAATAAGCTTAATCAAGGAGATGAAAGACTTGTGCAATGAAAACAGCAAGACATTGCTGGAAGAAATTAAAGGAGAGACACACATTAGTGGAAAGGCACCTCGTGTTCTTGGATTGGAAGATTTCATATTACTAACATGGAAGTCCTACCCAGAGTGATCTAAAGTTTCAGCACAATGCCCATCAAATTCCCAAATGACATTATTTTTTTGTGGAAATTTCTCTTAACATCCTAAAATGTATATGGAATCTGAAGGGAGCCACAATAGCCAAAACAAACCTTGAAAAAAAAAAAAAAAGGACAGGGTTGGAGGACTCACACTTCCAGATTTCAAAGTCTACTTCGAAGCTACAGTAATCAAAAGAGTGTAGTATTGGCATAAAGCCGAGCGCAGAGACCAATGGAATAGAATAGAGACGTCAGAAAATAAATCCTCACATATGTGGTCAAATGACTTTTGACAAGGCCACTGACACCCTTCACTGCAGAAGGACAGTCTTTTCAGCCAGTGGTGCTGGGAAAGCTTGATATCCCTACGGCAAAGAGTGAGGTTGGAGACACTCCATACACTGTTATGAAAATTAACCCAAAATGGATCAAGGACCGAGACCTAAGTGCTAAAATGATAAAATTCAGAAGAGAACAGAAGAGTAAAGCTTTCAGAACATTGGTTTGGCAATGATTTCTGGATATGACATCAAAAACACACGCAACAAAGAGGGGAAAAATAGATAAGTTAACTTCATCAACATTTAAAACTTTGGGGCGTTAAATGACACTGTTAAGAGAGTAGAAAAGCAACCCACAGAATGGGAGAAAATATTTCCAGATCATGTGTCTTTTAAATGATTAACATCCAGAATATACAAACAACTCCTACAACTCAAAAATAAGTTTAAAAAATAAACAACCTAATCCAAAAATCAGCAAGGGGCTTCAGTGGCTATCTCTGCAAAGAAGGTATACAAATGGCTGTTAAGCACGTGAAAAGGTACTCAACATAACTAGTCATTAGGCTAAATGAAAATCAAAACCACAATGAGGTATCACTTCACAGGCATCCAAGTGGCTATTATTTTTTTTAAAGAAAAAGAAAGAAAGAAAAAGAAAGTCAGAATATAACAAGTATTTTCAAAGACGTAGAAAATGGGAACCCAGCTGCCCATCAGTGGATGAAAGGATAAATAAAATGTGGTATAATGCACCATTATTCAGGCTTTAAAAAGAAAGAAATTCTGATGTATGCCACGACAACGGATGAACATCGAAGACATTATGCTAAATGAATAAGCCAGAAACCAGATGACAATTATAATTATCTGAGGCACTTAGGGTAGTCAAATTCATAGAGACAGAAAGTAGAATGGTGATTGCCAGGGTATGAGGGGAGAAAGACATGAAGAGTTATTGTTTAGTGGGTACAGGGTTTCAGGTTGGGATGATGACAAAGTTCTGGACATGGATGGTTGGATGATTTCACAACAATGTGAATGTCATTGCATTTTATACTTAGCATGGTTAAAATAAGTTTTTGTTATGTATATTTTACCACAATGAAAGAGAGAGAGAGGGAGACAGGGGGAGAGGGAGAGAGGGAGAGAGAGAGACAGAGAGAGAGACAGAGACAGAGACAGAGGCACAGAGAGAGAAAGAGAAAGGAAGCTCCTCTGAGTTCCAAGGAAAATTGCTTTACACTGCCAAGAAACTTCCTATGTATTGAAGGCAAAGTTTTCTTCGGGAGAAAAGGTGGGGATTTACCAATGATAGTGCATGCTTAGAATTGTCTGATTATCTAATAAGTACATGTAGTTAATTGCTGGCCATCTCTAAAGATTGTTTAAAAATGGTATTATATGATTTTTAAAGTTCAAGTTTTAATTCAAAAATTTTCCATAAAGAAAACTTTAGTCCTAGCGAGCTTCACTTGTAAACAATATCACGCATTTAGAACAAAAATATAGTAGCAGTCCTATAGAACTTTTTCAGAAAAATACAGGAGGAGAAGACAGGAATTTTATGAAGTCAGCATTATTTTTATACAAAAAATAAAAATAATTTTAAAAGGACACTACAGAGGGAAAAAGAGCACTACAGGCCAATATCCCTGATGAACATACGTATAAAACTCCCTAATGAAATTTTTTAAAAATTGAATCCAGTGATACAGGAAAAGTATAACCTGTGACCATGCAGAGTATATTCTAGGAATGCAAGACTATTTTAACATTAAAAAATGCATCAGTACATTCTACCATATAAGAGAATGAAAGAAAAACAACGATTATCACAATGTATGACAGAAAAGCCATTTGATAATATAACACATCTATTCATGATGAAAACATCTGCTAACTTAAGAACAGTTTCAACCTGATAAAGTGCTTCTACCAAAAACCTGCTGCTAGCATTATAGTTAATGGCGAAAAGACTTAGGAATGTTTCTCCCTAAAGATTAGGAATATGTCAACATCTCTGCTCTTACAATGTGTGGTCAACATTATGCTTGGGGCCCTAGCCGATAAGGCAAGAAAAGAAACTGTATTTTCTAAAGACATGATAGTGTATGCAGAAAATACAAAAAAGCATCTCCCAGATCTAATAAACCATTTAACAAGGTCAAAAGAGAGAAAGTCAATATAGAAAAGTTGTTTTTTTAAAAAAATTTCAGTATACTAGGAACAAAGATTTGGAAGATGGACTTTTTTTATAAATCACATATAATAGCAGCAAAATAAATGAAATACCTACTGATAGTTTTAACGTTATATTTGCAGGATGTGTATACAGATAACTATAAAATATTGCTGAGAGAAATTAAAGAAGATTTCTATAAATGGAGGTATAAGTATTAAGTTCATGGACCAGAAGACTCAAAAATATTTAAGATGTCAATTCCCTAGTAAATCATCTATAGATTTGACATATTCATAATTTAAATGAAAACCTACTACTAAAACTCACATGGAAATGCAAAGGACACGGAATAGCCTAAGCCATTTGGAAAAGAACGAAAATGGAGGACTCGCACTACCAAATTCCCTGACTTACAACAAAGGTATGGAAATCATGACACTGTGGTATTACCATAATGTTAGACCATAATATGGATCAACGGATAAAGTAGAAAGCCCAGCAATAAGCCTACATATATATGGTAAGTTGATTTGCGACACAGATGCCAAGATGATTAAATTAACTAATAGTTACCTCATGGTGCTGGAAAAAAAAAAAAGAATCTCCATAAGGGAAAAGAAACCACAAACTTCAGTACCTCATACTATATGCAAAAGTTAACTCAAAATAAATCAGAGCTCTAAGTGTAAAATGTAAAATTGAGAATCTTACAAGAAGACATAGGAGAAAAGTTCTGCGTTGTGAGGTGCCTTGGGTAGGAACTTCATTCAAAAAGTACGTGATTTGACTTCGGATGGTGGGCGCACGATGCAGTACATAGAGCATGTATCGTAAAAGTGTATACTTGAACCCTATGTAATCTTATTACCCAATGTCACCCCAATAAATGCAAATTTAAAATACTGTAAATCACAAAGGGACAATAATTGATGGACCCTTACTAAAATTAAAACAAACAAACAAACAAAAACTTTTGCTTTTCAAAACCCAGCGTTCAGTATCTCTGTGCAACACCATTTTCTACTCCCCTGCTGGAACCTCATGACTGACCTTGACTTCCACTTAACCCCTAGAACAGAAACCTGGGTCTGCTTATTTTCAATTGCAAAAACTCACTTTATTGTCTTAGGCTTCTGCTTGCAAAACTCTCCCCTTCCTCTATTTCCTGGCCAACTTCTTTCTTTGCTCATTTCAGGTATGCCTCCTTTGGGAAATCTCCAAGACTCCATTCCAGCTCCCAAGGCTGGGTGGCTGCACCTCCTCCATCCTCCCATAGCCATGTAACCTTCCTTCCACCTCTCTCTATTGCAATCATCCATTGTTTTGGGGGTTTTGTGGGTTTGGGTTTTTTTGCCTTTTGTTTTTGTGTGGGTGTGTGTTTGCTTCTCTCCTGCAGAATGGCTTGAAGCAGCAACAGAGACTCATTCATTTCTATAACCCCCAGGCCAGGCCGTAGGCTCCCAGAGAAGATCAGCCCTGTATTTTCACAGTTATTTAAAAGATGCTTTCCTAAACAACACTATTATTTTAAAAACCAAATAAAAGGCTCTGAGGCCACCTACTTCCTCTTTCCCTTCCAGGTACTGTTTGCCTTTTCAAGTCAGCGGCACAGACCCTCCTAGTTCTGGGTGGTAAACGGGGCAAAACTAGACACCTTCTCTTGAAACCCAAAAGTCCAAGATGGAATTTGTATAGCAGGAATAGGCAACAACAAGCTCTGGCCTCACTTGATCTGCTTCCCCCTTAGCCCAGCACAGGCCTGTGCCCTCTGTCCTTCACATTTTCCAAGCCCTCCAGGCTCCAAACCACCTGTCCACTATCTACCAGATGCTGACTGTCTCACAGACGTGGCATCTCACATAACCGTCTGAGAAGAGAAACTCTGCTGTTGGTTTGGACTGTGGATGCCAGCACCCAGCCCACCCTCCTTGCTCTAATAACCCATTTGGACCCATTCCTGTCTACGGCATCCCCACCAAATGACAACTCACCATCTGCATGAACACCTTTGCTTTGTTCTTGTTGTTCAGCAAGCAGACACCTGGTTTGAGCCTGCTGGGAGGTTCAGAGGAAAGAAGAAGGGGTGGGAGTAAGGTACACAGGAGCAGAAAGGATGTCCAACACCAGAAATGTATCCACCGCTTGAGTAGTGTGTGCTGGGCTGTGGGAGGGAGGAAAGGCAGGGTGGGGCCAAAGGAGCTGAAGGGGGCGTGGAGGGGAGAGACCCTCAGCCTCTTTGCACTCAGCAGAGTGAGAAGCTTAGCTGCTGTCTTCAAGGAAGTCCTGTTGGTCGCTGTGGGCACATCGCACTCTCTTGGGATCATGATCTTCACTCCTTTCCTTCCACCCCCTGACCTGGTGAGTCTGATTTCTCTCTGTTGTCCTGAGATGTCAGCCCCAGGGCCCTGGGGCGGGGTCTGTAGTGGTCATTGTTGTATCCCCAGCACTTAAAACAGGGCTGGGCATGCGCATAATACTTGTTGAATAAGAGAATGAATGTCTGGGAAGACAGGAGCATTAGGATAAGACAACTTACTCTTTCTTTTTTCAGAACGTGAAAGGCCAGGTTAAAGTCACTAAGGAATTTGTTGTTTTGTCTGACACCACGGAGAACTCATCCAATGGCACAGGCTCACTCAAGGGGTCTGCTGGTCCTCAAGGGTCTTGGAGGAGCCGGTTCCAGAGAGCCCTGGCATTGTTCACCAAGTCCTTCAGGTGAGAGCTCGCAGTCAGCCTCTGCCTCTCCCACTGCTCACGGCCAAGCCTACGTGCCTCCCATTCCCCTTGCACCCGGAGAGCCCCTGGGCCAGGCCTGACTTCCCCAGGGTTCCCAAGAGTCTAGGTGTCGTTCTGCTTTGCCTTTATAGGGGAGGATACCAGTCCCTTGGAAGCTGAGACCACAGTGCCACAGACACGGGCCGGTGAAGGGTGATCAAGCCCCCTCTGCTGCCACATGCTCTTACTTCCCCAGTTTCTGGGTCACTGGGCCTGAAATAAACGTTGTTAGGCTGGACTGTTTTTGCTTCCACCTTTTAACAATGTAACTTTCAACACTGACACCAGCCTCAGATGAATTGGGGCTTGTCAGTTGTGGTGCTGGTGGGGTGGGGGTGGGGGTGGGGGTGGGGTGGCGGCAGAGGGAGGGAGCTACCATCTCACTCAGTCCTATAAGGCTGTACACACTCCTTTGTGGGGCAGTGCTGCTGCTTCCTCGGTCACAGTCGCAATGATTTCCCCAGGGCTGATTGAATTTTCCACAGCGGACAGCTCTGATTCCGATGGGGTTAATGACTATAGGGATGAGGGAGGAATAACAACTCTCTTTCCCCAACACCACACACAGGTCTTCTTATCTGAGAACAACCAGGCTGTATTTTACATGGAGGTGAGGGAGGAGGGCCATGTGCAAAAAGAGTCCCTGGATCCTAAGAAAATCTCTTAGGCCCCATGTGCCTAGTCAGTTCCCAGACCCCTACTCCATCACGAGACAGAACCCCTCCAACAAGCAACCTCGTCTCTAACTACGCAGTGTTCATTTTCATATGATGAGGGGTTTTTCCACCTCCTAAGGTGACTTGGGTATGTACTGCAACATAATATCAGCTAGGGAAGTCTATCCAGGGGGGCTGGAGCACATTTATCCCTTTAACCTCAGAACACGTTGTGGCTCGGTTATGTATTGTGACACCAAGAATTACCTGGCCAGTGGGCAAAAGTATTGCATGTTCTCCTTCAGGTCAAAGATCCTAATTACAACACAGGAGCACCAAAATATTCTTTTCCCCTAACTCACATAGTCCTCCATGCAAGGCCAGGAGAGGAAAAAGTACTTGGGCAGGGCCTGCTTTGTGAATTAATTGCCCTTTAGTTGTTCAGAGGTCCAGCGTCTTAAAGCACTAATGAACCCCAGCGGAGGTAGGGTTCAGGTAGGAAACAACATGTGGGAGTCCCATAGCCCTTTCACAGCCCTTTTCCTACATCCCTAGAAGGCAGCCAAGGTGGCACCCAGAGGTACAGAACAGAGGAAACGGTTAATCTTAGTGTGACTTGTTTGCTTTAGATCTGGTATCTCAGCAGCTGATCCTCATGGCCTAAGAACCACCCTTCCTCCCCGCCCCCCACAACAGCTCTGTTCTCCTAAGCTGGGCCTTAACTCTGGGGATGTTCAGCTCCATGTTGCTGCTTCTCCACAGGGGGCTGGAGATGTGAGGGGGCTTCCTCACATCTTAGGTCTCAGCCCTGTCCAAATGAAGGGAGGAGCTCCAACTCCCAGGGGCTAGGGAGCCTGTTGGGCATCCTTTCCTTTGCAGCTGCTGTCACATCAGTCACTGGACACGACTGGAGGTGTCAGAGAGAGTCTTTCTGTGCACGTGTTGCGCGCGCACACGCGTGTGTGTTTTAGGACATGAATAGTTGTTGAAACAAGAAATGATATGATGAAATCTAGTGGTCAAATATGGGGCACAACTCAGCAGCCACACTTGAAACCCAAGCAGCAGAAAGGGATTTAATGTAGCAGAGTTAGGCAACAAGGAGCCATCACCTCTGTTCCTCGCCCTTGGTACAACCCCACCCTGTCCAGGGTTCCCCAAGCTGACCCTAACAGCTCCCTAGCCCTCTGGACCCAGAAACACATCTGCTCACTACCGGCCAGATGCTGACTGACACCCAGACACAACACGACACATCGTCTCCTGAAAGGAACACCTCTGCTGTTGACTTGATCTCGGGCTTCCCTCATCCACCTCAGCCACTCTTGGCTTGGATGCACCACGTGGCCTTACCTGCCTCCCACTTTGCACAAGCCTTTGCATTCTGTAGCCTCGCAGCAGAAGATACTTTCCTTTGCCAGCCCCCGAATCACAGGGCATTTCCCGTGTGCCTCCCCATTTACATCCCGGTTCCCCCTGCCTGGGGTAACCGTGTTCCCCCTGGCTGGCCTTGGGCAAACCCTTCCTGCTCTTTGGTCTCGGCACTTCCAGAAGTGATTGCCTGGGTTTTCAGTAAGTCATGTTCTCTTAGTTCTGTGCATCTTTAAGCCGTCTGATCCTTCTCTGGCTGTGGAGGGCTCAGAATCTGTTGAAACGTGCTAAATGTGCCTCCCCTTACCACCAGCCATGACTGGGAATGAGTGAACTTGTGCATCACAAGAGGGGCCCCATTGCCCCTTGAAGAGCCAGGTGAAGAGTCAGAGCACAGGGGGCAATTATGTGGAGAAAGGGGTCAGACAGGTCAGCAGTAGGGAAAGGAGTGGGTCATCAGTCTTCCATCTTTGTTTCTGAAAATATGACTGAGCCCAAGTTCTGAGCTCTCCTCCTGTGCTTACATCCCCACCTCCACCCCCAACTACATCATGTCACAATCTCTGCACCCAAGGGGGTGGCTCAGATAGGTGAGTAAGACACACTGTTTCTCAGTAGAGGGTATGGGGCCGGCCAAATCTCCTGGCTCCTATGGTGAACAGATGACCATTGGAGTGTGAGAGCAAGCAAGAGATCGAGTGTGTTTGTTTCTCCATTTTGATTTTGCCCCTTCCACACTCATTCTCTCTGGTGCCATATCCCAGTAACTCCTGGGCAACCTTAGGAACATGGCAATATTTGCCCTCAGCTCTGCCTAACCTTACACGGCCTTCTGTGTTACAGGGGTTTTCTGTGTGTTTCTTTCATTCTCCAATCATCCAAAACAAGGTGAGAGGTGTGAGCTCTTTTCTGAGGTCGCATCACCAGCAAGGGACAGAGCCAGGATCTGGTCCCTGGTCAATCCGAGGCAAGGGTCCTTCTAGTACACCAGTTCAGCCTAAGCACCACTGTCCCCAACTAGGAGCCATGGCGTCCTGATCTACTGTGTGTCACAGCTCATCCTCTTAGGGATGGAGATTCTGTACTTGCAGTCCCACACCCAACAAAGCTGCCCATTAAGGGGGTCAGAGGTCCTAGGTGACAAGGTCCAATGCCATCCCATACCACACACCACTGTGGAATTACTCCTATTAATAAAATGATGGTGGTAACCCGAGGGGGAAAAGAACTACATCTGCTGTACCCTTCACTCACTGCTCCCTGTCGTGCTCCGGGGCAATTCTACAGAACTTCGGGGCGCTCCTGAGCATGGTCTGAAAACCACTGGTCTCATGCCAAAGATGGAGTCTAATGGTGGGTCTTTCCGGCACAGTAGAACAAGCGAGTGGACCTCATAGGGGTGCCCATCAAATCACATAAACCTTGTCTTCTTACTGTATGGGGAAAGCTGCATCTCGCTAACACTCCCCAGTGTGAGGCCCTCAGCTTCCCACGGTGGGCAGCTCAACCTTTCAGCCTTTCCAAAGGAGAGCACACTCCTGTGGGCCACTCCCACAACAGGCTGACCCAGCCTCCCTGCGCCGCTTATGAAGAGGGACTTGGCTTTTCTGTGACTCCAGTGTGAGGAAATGCACTGAGATCTCACCAGAGGGGGGCAGTGTGGTCTCTGCTTGTATCCATGACCCCACCAGTGAATTTCGTTCATCACTGGCCATCTTCAGACACTCCTGCTCTTAATCACAAACAAAAGACAGGCTGACAGAGAAACTGCACCCACAGGACACCCACTCTCTTGTGGGTTTTAAAATGTGTGTCAGAACATAGTGCAAGGGGGAGAGGGGGAGGGAAATGGCTTGATTTGAGAGATGTTTTCCATAGCATAGAGAGGGTGGCACTGTCTTAGGTTGGAGGTGGGCCTGGAGCAGAGGGGCAGAGAGGGGCCCAAGGTGACACCAGTTCCCGGCCTGAGTGACTTGTGGCCTGGGGTTACCATGCACCCAGATATGGGTCGCAGGTAGAGAAGCAGGATTCAGTGGGAGGCTGAAGATGTCAGGTCTGGAGTTGGACTCTGCTAAAATTCATGGAACCGTTGGGTTGGTGAGAAGCTGCCTTAAATATGCTCACAGTGCCAAAGGAAATCAACTAAATTCTACCCCACTGGGAGTGTAAATAGGTATTCTCTTTTATTTATACATGATAACACACATAATAAGTGTATCGTGTTCTGGTGTATGGTGTGAAGCTGGGGCTCGAGATCAGTGGTTCTTACTCATTTGGGGCAATATGAGTATGGACCATTGGTGTGAATGAACAAAAGAGGTTGCCTCAGGCCCTGACTGGCCACTGGAGAGCCAACAAGACCTATCTTTCGGGGACGTCCATAAACCATTAGTGGCACACACCATGGCGCATGGTTTGGCAAGTTTTGCCTTGGGTTCCTTACTCAATAATGTCCTCTGGGGGTGGTGAGGGGGATGTAAACTATCTCCTCCAAGAGGCAGGAGCTAGACTTGGAAATCATTACCCTGTGTTCTCTACTTGCCGTGAGAACTAAATGGGACAAAGCATGTAGAGAAGTGCCAGGCAAAACTGGCCCCTTACGAAAAGTAATGGTGACTTTTCATATTTCTTTGGAGGGCAGGAACCGTGATTTTGGGGGGGGGTGGCATTTGTACCTCTATCAGGTATGTTACCACCAGTGGGCAATTGATAATGAATTGTAATAAGTTAGCGTTTATCTCATGTGGACTACAAACAGCTCTGGTTTTCCTGCAGTTGACTGAATGAGTAATCGGTTGGACTTGTGCTTTCTAATGTCTCCCAGTGCTGTAGAATTTACCTCATTCATCTCCACAACATTCCTGAGGGATGGAGAAGGACTGATGTCCCCCTGTGTAGGGGGGGATGAGTCCAAGGACTACAGGAATAATACCTCCTTCCTCTCAGGAGGGCTGTAAGGATTAAGTGGGGTGCCACTTCCTCAGAGCGGCACACATTGAACCGGGCCCAGAGCCAACACTCTGGCAGTTTCCTCGAAGTCGTGCACCTTGAGGCAGGCTTTGGATCTCATTTGTCCTCCGTGCCTGCGTCTTCAGCCATTTGCATGAAAATTGTGAAGACATGAGCAATAGCTGAGAGCTTGCAGTGGGGAGGAGTGTGTGGGCTGCCGACATGATTGCTGTGGGTATATCACATCTCCTTTCCTTGGACCCCAGCTGGGGTCAGAGAATTCCTCTCACCGGAACTCGTGAAGGGAGGGTCAGAACTGCTATTTTGGTTTTAGAGAAGCGGCCAGGAGACAGCCAGTTACTTAGCCAAAGCCACAGTCAGTGACGGGTCTGGTCCTGGGCCCCAGATCTCCTGATTCTCACTGAGGTGTTCTTGTGCCCATCGGGCCCACTATCACGTCCTGTTCTTCGGCAATACATTGTCGTGTGGGTTTAAAGCAGGCACGTGCCTCTAAAGGTAAAAGGGGGCTAGTTTTGCTATGGACTTTATGTTCCCCTCTATGCCTTGGAGGAGGCAGATGTTAAGGGGCCTTAGTGTTGGCAGACAGCCCATCATGGGCCCAACTCATTACATAGTTTGCTTTTTTTAATTAAATGTATTGGGGTGACATTGGTTAACATAATTACATAGGTTTCAAGTGTACAATTCTATGATACATCATCTGTATACTGCATAGCTTTTGAATCTCGCACACTCATTGCTCAGGATCTCAGGTTAGCATCTGGGAGCAAATCCCTGCACCTTCTCACATTCTTGTTGTCCACATTTGAAAAGTGGGATGAATATTCCCAACTTTGCACAGTCGTGGTGAACACTAAATCAAGCAGCCAGTATGCACAGCCCAAGTGAAAAGCGGCTGTACGAGAAGACACAGGAAATGAAATGAAATGAAAAGAGAAGGGAGAGGCCCTGGCTGGTGTGGCTCAGTGGACTGAGTGCTGGCCTGAGAACCAGAAGGTCACCGGCTCAATTCCCAGTCAGGGCACATGCCTGGGTTGTAGGCCAGCTCCCCAGTCGGTGGGGGGGGGGGGGGAGGGGGGTGGGGGGGTGGGGGGGGGGGGGGGGAGAGGCAACCGATAGATGTATTTCACGCACATCAATGTTTCTCTCCTTCTCATTCCCTTCCCCTCTCTCTCAAAAGGTAAATAAATAAAACCTTTTTTTAAGAAGAGAAGTGAGAAGCTGGGAGCAAACATGGTCTTCAACTACAACAGACCAAAGGATCATATTTACAATACACAGAGAACTTTGATGAAACAACTGTAAAAACACACACCAAACAAAGTAGAAAAGTTAGCAAAAACTGGGAACAAGCCGTTTACAGAAATGCAAACAGCCAACACAAAAACGATAGGAGCTCAACACCACAAGCAACAATGGAAATATTAAATACAATGATGCTCATGTTTTCAAACTGCAAATTGACAAATATCCAAATAATTAATTATACCAAATGGGTAGCATACACTGATGTTGTCAGTGTGAATCGGTGTAGATTCTTCAGAGAGCCGCTGAGCAAGGATTAACCAACTTTAATATATCTACCCTACTGTGCATCTCCCAACTCTCCTTCTTCCTCCTGCCACAGACCAGAACTAGAAGCACGCTGGGACAACTGTTGCTTCCTAGTCCAGTGCCCTGGGGGCTCAAGGTCTTAAGATGTCACGGCCCTAAGACCCATGGCAGTGCTCTAGAAGACCTAGTTTGAGCCTGTGACACAGCTTTGGGAATCCTCAAGGTGCTTGGGAAGGGTCCCTGGGGCTGAGTCTGAGCCTTGACAGAGCAGTTCGACTCTCAAGAATTACAGCCAAAGGTCTCGGGGTCTCTGTGAGATGCAAGTTTCTGGATCTGTGCTTCCCTCGAATGGCCTGCCTTGGTTTCCACTGCCACATGGAAGAGAAACCTGGAGTTTAATCACGCATCCCCAGCAAAGCTGGGGCTCTGCTCACTGCAAATTCAGGGGCAGATTCAGGGATTTGGCACAGCCTCTTGGTCTACAAACGGGGCTTCTTTTTTTTTTTTTTTTTTTTTAAAGAGTTTATTTCTTTATTTTCAGAGAGAGGGGAAGGGAGGGAAAAAGACAGGGAGAGAATCATCAGTGTGTGGTAGCCTCTCGAGCGCCCCCTACCAGGGGCCTGGCCTGTAACCCAGGCCTGTGCCCTGACTGGGAATGGAAGCAGCGACTCTTTGCTTCCCAGGCCGGCACTCAGTCCACTGAGCCACACCAGCCAGTGCCACAAACTGGGCTTCTGGGTGTGAGGACGGGGCTGGTGGGGAGAAAGTACAATCGACAATTGCCTGGGTTTGAATTTCTTTAGAGCTTAAAGTAAACAATGCACAAATCAGTCTTTCCTGAAGTCTTTAGGCTTATGTATTCAGAAATAGAAGTCTGTAGAAATTGGGAGCCATCACTCTCAGTCAGTCATTTAAGTGTCCATGTTAATTAAAGTGGAGTGATGGGGCTGGAAGCCTGATTAGACTGGGTTTAAGGGAGGGTGGGGGAGAAGAACAGGAAACAATGGTATTAGTCAATGAGGCATCTCAGTACTTGAAGGAATGTGGGAGAATGTATCAACTGCTTGAACACAGTGTCCTCATCTATAGGATGGGATGGTGGAAATCTGGGCCAGGGAGGTGGGGATGGAGTTCAAGGAGGGGGCATGCCCTTAGCCTCTTTACACCCAACAGAATGAAGAGCTCTGCTGGCCTCTGGCAATAAGTCCTTTCAGACAGGACAGGCACGTGGCACCTCACAGGTGCTGATGGATCTACCTCGTTCATCTCCACAGCATGCCCGAGGGTTTGAGAAACACTGGTGTTGTTGCCTTTTGCGGGGGGAATGAGTCCAGGGACTCACAGGAATAGCATAGCTTGATCAGAAAACATGAACTTCATTGGCATCCGGCAGCTGCTGAGTCTCGCCCTGGTGAATCCAGTTTCCCTCTAGAATCACAGATCATCAGTCCCAGGGCTGGGATCTAAGTCTCTAGAGTTCACTGTTGTATCCCCAGTGCGAAGAACTGAGCAGGGTGGACACATGGCAGGCCCTCAAGAAGCACTCGATGAAGGAAGGAATAGATGTCAGTGCTGGCCAGAATGAATTTCCTCTATTTTCCAGGACAGGAGTGGCTCAGCAGAAGACACTGTGCCCTTCATGTATTTTGTCAACACCACGGAGAACTCATCCAATGGCACAGGCTCACTCAAGGGGTCTGCTGGTCCTCAAGGGTCTTGGAGGAGCCGGTTCCAGAGAGCCCTGGCATTGTTCACCAAGTCCTTCAGGTGAGAGCTCGCAGTCAGCCTCTGCCTCTCCCACTGCTCACGGCCAAGCCTACGTGCCTCCCATTCCCCTTGCACCCGGAGAGCCCCTGGGCCAGGCCTGACTTCCCCAGGGTTCCCAAGAGTCTAGGTGTCGTTCTGCTTTGCCTTTATAGGGGAGGATACCAGTCCCTTGGAAGCTGAGACCACAGTGCCACAGACACGGGCCGGTGAAGGGTGATCAAGCCCCCTCTGCTGCCACATGCTCTTACTTCCCCAGTTTCTGGGTCACTGGGCCTGAAATAAATGTGACGTGCTTGATTCTTTTGGCTTCATGGTATTTATTGTCCGTTTCCGTACCGACATCCACCTCCTGTGCTTTGTGGTTTGCCTCTTTCGGTGGGGAGGTGTCGGGGAGAGGGTGTCACCGCTTTACTTAACCGTATGAGTCTGTACTCCTGTGCCTTGGAGCATATTTCAAAAATATGGCTGGTGGGCACTGACTGAGTGAGTGAGAGCCCTTGGGGCAGGGGACGAGGGGACCAGCAAAGGGATGGAGAGGTTGGGTCAGAAGGAGAGATGTTACAGAACCTGAGGCTTTTGGCGGCATTAGAGCCACTAAGTTATACACTGACTACAAACGATCCCCACCCTACCCCTGAAAAGAGTCCCTCCAGTACCTGGCCTGTCCATCACCTCAGGTCATTCATCTCACACTTTGACACCATGTCCCTTTGTAAGCTGGGCTTGCTATGTATTCCAGTAAAACAGCAGCAGGGGAAGAGGTGAGTCTGGTGAGTGCTTCCCAGAACTGGGGAAAGCCTGGGCTTTCTGGGACTGTTCAGATCGTGGCTAAGGCTATGCCAGGGGAGTCCAGCCCCCAGCCCGAGTTCACCAGGCCCCTGAACTTGCTGCATTTGGCTCTGAGCCGCACCGAGGAAATTTGGGGCACAGGAACTATGAGAGTCCCTCCTTCTAAAAATAATTTGTTACTGGTTGTATTGGGATGACATTGGTTCACAAAACCATACAGGTTTCAAGTGTACAACTCAATGAAACATCATCTGCACACTGCATCCTGTGTCTGCCAGCCAAAGCAAAGTCTCCTTCTGTCCACATCCATCCCCCCTCTGCCCACTTCCACCTACCCCCAAGCCCCCCTTTCCCTCTGGCTTTCATCACACTGTTGTCTGTGTCAATGGGGGATATCTATAGATATGTAGATATATAGTTTTATAGATATGGATGTATTTGGTTAAACCCTTCACGTTCTTTCATCCAGCCCCCCAAATGTCCTCCCCTCTGACAGCTGCCAGTCTGTTCCATGCATCCATGCCTCTGTTTCTATTTTTTCATCAGTTTATGTTGTTCATTAGAGTTCGCACGTAAGTGAGATCACATGGTGTTTGCCTTTCACCGTCTGGCTTATTTCACTTGGCATAATACTCCCCAGGCCCATCCATGCTGTTGCAAAGGGTAAGAGGTCCTTCATTTTTAGTGCTGCATAGTATTCCATTGTGTGAACGTACTACAGCTTTTTTTTTATAAGTACTTGCAATTCTGCCCTCCTTTGCTGAGAAAGGAGGCCTTTCTTTTTTTTTTTAAAGATTTTATTTATGTATTTTTAGAGAGGGAAGGGAGGGAGAGAGAGAGAGAGAGAGAGACATCAATGTGCGGTTGCTGGGGGTTATGGCCTGCAACCCAGGCATGTACCCTGGCTGGGAATCGAACCTGGGACACTTTGGTTCCCAGCCCGCGCTCAATCCACTGAGCTACGCCGGCCAGGGCTACTACAGCTTTTTTTATCCACTCATCTGCTGATGGGCACTTGGGCTGTTTTCAGATCTTGGCTATTTTAAATATGGCCGAAGTGAACACAGGGGTGCATGTATTCTGTCGAATTAGTGTCTCTGGATTCTTAGGATATGCGACGAGAGCTGTTCGGAAAAAGGCCAGCCGTTGTTAATATAACGAGAATGGTTTGTGTGACACCAATGTGACCTGGCAGCCAAGGAGAGTGTACTGGAATGCACATGTGTGAACAATGACAGCCTCACTGTACTAGTCAGTGGGGGCGGTAGACCCTGTTGAGTGAGCACGTGTACTGTGTGGTCGTCGCATTCAAAATGACTGAGTGAGAAGAGCAACGAATCTGCATCAAATGTTGCATTAAGCTTGAGCATTCTTGCTGAAACTATTTGGATGATTCAGAAGGACTCAGCTTGGGCAACTGGTCACTGGCACCTTCATCACGACAACGCGCCCACTCACACATCACGTCTCGTGCAGCGTTCTTTGGCGAAACATCAAATCACCCAGGTGATTCATCCCTGCTACAGCCCAGTTTTGGTGCCCCGTGACGCCTGGCTTTTCCCAAAACTAAACTCACCTTTGACAGGAAAGAGATTTCAGACCACTGACGAGATTCGGGAAAATATGACGGGGCCGGTGGTGGCGACTGGAACTGTGGGAGGTCCCAAGGGGCCCACCTTGAAGGAGACTGAGGCATCATTGTCCTATGTACAATGTTTCTTGTATCTTGTTTCTTCCTCAATAAATGCCTCCATTTTTCATATTTCATGGCTGGATGCCTTCTGGACAGACCGCGTATTCCCAGAAGTGGGATCGCTGGGTAAAAAGGCAGTTTCGCTTTTCATTTTCTGACCAAACTCTATCCTGTTTTCCACAGTGGCTGCACCAATCTGCTCTTTCTCTTCTGTTTTCCACTCTTAGGGTAGCATAATCCTTCAAACCCACCTAAAAGCGGAGAGAGCAATACAGCACCCATCAACCCTATTTAATATATTTTGCCATAACTGCTTCAGGTCTCTCTCGACTTTTGAATTAAGTATTGTGGACATGTAAAGCATCCCCATCCCCTGCTCACTCATCTCTTCCCTAGAGTAGATCCCTTCCCTGGTGTCTGAATAACCCTAGGCCCCTGTGTGGCCTCAGAGCCTTTCCCCTTCCTGCAAGGGTGACCCCACATCACCTTAGAAATGGTCCCCTGATGTCTCTGGTGAGCACGGGGGATTCTACAACCCTGAACCCCGACCCAGAGGAGAGAAGCAAGAACTCATCAGCAGCTTTTACAGATAACCCAGGACCCCGCCTTCTATAAACTTGTTCTCTACAGGCCAGCCTTGCCTCAGTGCAAGAGCTGGGCTCTTCATCTGTTTGTTTGTTTGTTTGTTTGTTTTCCAAGAGAGGCCAGGAACAGTATCCTGGTTCCCAGCCCTGCTCAAGTGATACGAGTATTCCATTCACACAGGAGGCTGCTCCCTTGCTAGCTGCTGTCACACCCCATGGGCTTAATGACCAAGCATGGCTGGTGGGGACGGGGAAGAAGGCAGGGCCAGGCAGACCCAAGTGTTCATGAGGTCCAATCCAGTGGGCCTACAGGAGGCTGTCTAGGATCACATAGCACTGTCCAAGGTGACCCATTAACCATTAGCTCCATCAAAGCAGCTGATGCCGGCAGGGGCTCACTATGCTGAGGTGGGCACAGAGAGCAAGTGTGGTAGGCTGCCCTCCAAAATGGCGTCTACAGATCCCTGCATCCTGGCACTCATGCCCCTGTACAATCCCTTCCACTTGAGTGTGGGCCACCTGGTAGCATGTGGCAAAAGGGATGGTATGTCATTTGTGAAGTTAAGCTATACCAAGACTGACTTTCATCTCACTGGCATTCATTCTCTCTGCTCTTCTTGCATTCTTGCTCTGGTGGAGATGCCCATATGGCAAGGAGCCGATGGCCACCTCTGGCCAACAGCCAGAGAGAATCTGAGGGCCTCAATCCAATAATGCACGAGAAGCAGGATCCTGCCAATAGCCACATGAGTGAGCTTGGAAGTGGATCTTTCATCAGACAAGCCTTCACATGAAACCACAGCCTTAATTGCAATCTTGTGAGAGATGGGAAGTGGAGGATCCAGTGAAGTCATGGCCAGGTCCCTGTCCCACAACCCCCTGAGATAATAACTGCATCATTGTCAGCCACCATGTTTTGGGGGTAATTCGTTATGCAGCAGTCAATAATAATGGAGACAGCAGGAATCTCTGGAGTTTGGGGAGGACAGGAGACAGAGGCCTGACTCAGGCTGGGAAAGCTTCTCAGGGGCCGGGGTGGCATGGGGCGTGCCCAAATCTTAGTCTGTCCTGGGGGGTCTAGTCCCAGCTTTATCACTAATCATCTGTGTCACCCTGGGCTAATCACTTGAAGTCTCTGGTTCAGTTTGCTCTTCTGTAACATTTGACTGACACGCAACTTGCAGGACAACTGGAAAGATATCTGTCTATTTGTTTGTAATTCACATGACAGAATGTCTGATACATAAAAGGTCCTCATTAAATGGCAGTCATGAGTTTTACTGTAGCTTATCTGGGACCACACATCTGCCTCATAGGAGCATCCCAGTGATCCAGGGGAGTACCAGTACTCAAAAAAAAAGGGGGGGGGCAAATATATCTTCCTGTCAAGTTGCACAAAGAATCTGTTCTCCAGGAACAGAGGCATACCACAGGAGATACTTTTCTGAAGACATCGTGTGAGGGAGGCAGCCTTGGCTGGATGCAGCTCAGGAGCCACGTCCCTTATGGAGAGGAACACATTTCCCCCTCCCTTCTTCCCTCCCTGTCTTCGTACCATCGTCTTCTCTCCCCTTCCCTTCCTCTCTCTCAGTTGCCTGCTTCCTGCATCCTACCCCCACATAGCTTTTTGCACATTGGTGGCCTTGTGTACAAACTGAAAGGACTATTTCTGAAACATCTTTTCACTGAACGTCAGCCATCTGAAGTTTTGGACCTTTCACTCAACGCACTCCATGTACTTAGCAGCCTATGTGGGCACAGGATAAATAAATGATAGTGATTCTTCTTCAAATTTCATGGGTCCGTCAAAGGTAGGCTCTGGGTCTAATTCATCTCCCTTCCTTTGAGCCTTCTTGTCCTGATTGGCTTCAGTTTCCGCCACTGTACAATACCCCCTGGCCTAGAACCAAACTGGCATTCCATTGGCCAAAGCAGGCCTGCATGGATGTTTTCTTTGGCACACGCGTAGGGCTTTAAGAGAAAATCATACATTGTGCTGCTATGAACATTGGGGTGCATGGGTTCTTGCTTTTAAAGATTTATTTATTTATTTTTTAGGGAAATAGAGGGAGAAAGAAAGGGAAAGAAACATCAATGTGTGGGTGCCTCTCACGTGCCCCTCACTGGGGACCTGACCCACAACCCAGTCATGTGCCCCGAGTGGGAATCGAACCAGCAACCCTTTGGTTCGCAGGCTGGTCCTCAGTCCACTGAGCCACACCAGTC
This sequence comes from Phyllostomus discolor, assembly GCF_004126475.2. Taxonomy (NCBI): domain Eukaryota; kingdom Metazoa; phylum Chordata; class Mammalia; order Chiroptera; family Phyllostomidae; genus Phyllostomus; species Phyllostomus discolor. Next base: position 93,952,063 of record NC_050198.1, read on the forward strand.
AGGGCTGGTATCATTGTTTACATTGCATTTTGGATCCAGAAGCAATGTCTATTTCTCCTGGTATCCTTTTAAACGTTGTTTTCTTTTATCATTTTTTATTGTTCTTCAAATACAATTGTCTCCCTTTTCCCGCCACTACTTTCCCCTGCCCCACCCACCTCCCACCTTCCATCCTTCCCCACTTTGGCTTTGTCCATGGTTCCTTTATACATGTTCCTTTACGACTCTTTCCCTTTCCCCCGCCATCTCCCTCCCCTTCCCCCTCTGGTTACTGTCAGTTTTTTTTAAAATTTCAATTCATCTGGTCCTATTTTGCTTGCTTATTTGTTCTGTTGATTAGGCTCCAATTATATGGGAGATCATACATTATTTGTCTCTCATCCCCTGGCTTACTTCACTTAGCATAATGCGCTCCAGTTCCATCCATGCTGTTGCGAAGGGTGGAGAAGGGAACTCCTGTTCCTTCTTTCTTTCTTTCTGCTGAGTACTATTCCATTGTGTAAGTGTACCATGGTTCATGTATCCACTCATTTACTGATGTGCACTTAGGCAGCTTCCAGCACTTGGCTATTGTAAATTGTGCTGCTATGAACATTGGGTTGCATGGGTTCTTGAATTGGAGTTTCAGGATTCTTAGGGTTTAGTTGGAGCAGTGGAATTGCCAGGTCAAAAGGCAGTTCTATCTTTAGTTTTCTCAGGAAATTCCATACTGTTTTCCACAGTGGCTGCACCAGTCTGCATTCCCACCACCAGTGCACTAGGGGTCCCTTTTCTCCACACCTGGCCAGCACTTGCTGTTTGTTGGTTTCTTTCTCACTCTGACCAGTGTGAAGTGTATTCTCATTGTGGTTTTAATTTGCATCTCCCTGGGCTAGTGATGCTGAGCATCTTTTCACATGTCCTCTGTCTGCCCCCCTTTGAAAAGTGTCTGCTCAGGTCCTTTGTCCATTTTTTCATGATGTTGTTTGTCTTCCTGGAGAGGAGCCATGTGAGTTCTTTATGTATTTAGGACATCAAAACCTTGTCCGAAGTATCATTTGTAAATATGTTTTCCCATGTAGTTGGTTCCTTTTTCATTATACTACTGTCTTCTTTGCTGGGGCACCTTCTTTTTCTTTCTTTCTTTGTTTTTTATGAGGTCCCGTTTGTTTATTCTTTCCTTTTTATCCCTTGCTCTAGGGGATATATTCGGGGAAATGTTTTCTAGGGGAAAACGTTGCTGTGTTGAATATCTGAGCTTTTCCTGCCTATCTCCTCCTCTAGGACTTTTGCAAGCGTCAAGTGGGAGAAGCAACCTAAGTGCCCATCACGAAATGAGTGGCTAAAACAGCTATGGGACATCGATAAATAGTATGCAGCAGAAAGAAAGAAGGAGCTCCATCCTTCCCGCGAGCATGGATGGAACTGGAGAGCATTATGCTAAGTGAAACAAGCCATGGGGTGACAGACAAGTACCATATGATCTCACCTATAATTGGAACCTAATCACCAAAACAAATAAGCAAGCAAACTATGACCAGAGACACTGAAATAAAGAACGAACTGACAGTGACCAGAGGGGAGAGGGGAAAGGGATAATGGGGGAAAATAGGGGAAGGGCCATCAAGGAACAAGTATAAAGGACACATGGACAAAGAGAAAAGGGGACAGTTCCGAGGGTGGGAGGGGCCGGGAGGGGCGGTGTGGTGAGGGGAAAATCGAGACAACTCCATTGGAACAACAATGAAAACACTTATTTGTCTAAAAGAAAGAGGAAATCATAGGAAACATTTTAAAGTTGAGATTTTACATAGAAATCTAGAATCCCACCTTGTCTTTGAAAATGAGGAGATGTGGCAACAAAGAGCCCACATTCCTGCTCTGGCAACATTTGGTTAGAGCCAGATGGCAGTTGCACCCTTAGGTAGAGCATGCACCGTCAGGTGGCCAGAGCCCATCTGGGCTGCTCTCATCTTTATGATCCGCTTGATCCTCCAGACATTTCAACCTGTGGCCCCCTGGACAACTGGAGACAGTCTGTGCCAGGCAGCGGGTAGGCACTTACTTGCGGAGTGAATACAGCTCCTATCCCCTTTGCTCTACCATTTTCTTATCCAGCCACATTAAGAAATCCCAGTCATTGAGTACGGCGATTTTCCCTTTCGAAATTGAATTGAGCAAGTCTTCTAGAGTCAGGGTGGTCTAGGTTATACTGTGGTAACAAACAACTCCTCTATCGCAGTGCCTTACAACAACAGGAGTTTATAACTTGTTCACAAACACACATACAGACCTGGAAACAAAAACGACAAAAAAAAAATCATCATGCTTTCACATGCATGGGTACAACCATGAGTGCCCTGGTAAGTTCACAATCACGAGTGAAATACAGAATCTGGCATAGGAGCACATGAACACACAGAACTCAGTTTCAAGACTGATCAGCTTAGATTGCAGAAGCTGGTTTTCATACGACATAAAAAGGCCCCAGGATCCAAGGGAGTAAGTGATGGAGGTACGGGGAAATGTGTCCTCCGTCAAGGAATTGCCCCATATAATGAGAAGGGCCTGAAGGCTGCCAGAAGGACCTGGAGGCTTTTACGTTTTTAATTTTAAGCATTTTCAACACTAAACATCTTGCGAATGCGTACACAGGCACTACTCTAGAGAAGCCTCCTCCTTTGGGCTTCTAGCTCAAGAGGGAGATGCGCCCCAGGCGTCCAACAGGCAGAGAGACAGAGCTGGCCGGCCTGGGATGGAGAGAGGGGCTGGAAGGCTGGAGCCCTCTATCCCCAGCAGGAGCTGTAGACAGAAAGGAAGAGGTCAGTGCCGGCTGGCATGCATTTCCCTTCCCGGCTCTCCCCTCCTTTTCGGTTCCACCCAGTCGAGGCTTTGCCACCTGGACAATTGCACAGAACTCCTTCTCCCTTGATTTGCCCACCTCAAGTCTTGCCACCAGAGGTCCCTCCATCACAGCCACCACATTTCCTTTTGCCAAGCCCCAGGTCTTTGAATATGCTCCGCCCTAGCTCCCACATTCCCTGGCTCCTCAACGCCCACAGTTGCTGCTCTAGCCTCCTGAGCCTGGCAAGCCAGACCTCTGTGATGGGTAGCCTCTCCAGCCTCACCCCCTTCTGTTCCAGCAGCTCCTCCAGCGTTGCTGCCTCACTCACACACTATACCCCATCCACCATTTGGGTCCGGGAGTGCCCAGCCTTCTTCCCTCTCAGCTCAGCGCCCCCACCCCCGAGGTGTCTATCTGTCCTCAGACCTCCTCCGGTCCTTCCTCTCCAGGCTCATCATTGAGCTTTGGCTGCAAAACACAACCTGTGATGGCACCCAGTCTCCACATCTACACTGGAAGCTCCGAGAGGGCAGGGGGCAGGGTCCCCTACCAGACTCGGCACATGTTCACCTATCTAAACGTCCTCCCCAGGCCACAGCAGATGACAGGGGTCTGGGTAGAAAAATTCTGGGCTGACAGTCAGGAGGCCTGGTTCCTGGGCTCGGACTGCTACACGCCCCAGGGCAAGTGCCTGCCACTCTCGGGGGCCCCAGTTTCCTGGTTTCCTGACATCGGGGCACTGGGCATTGGCTGCTGAGTGCAAAGGTCGACGAACTGACGACTCACTGAACAGCCACTGACCGCCACCTCAGGCGTCGGACTGAGGAGCTCGGGTGCCTGGGCCCAGGGAGGTTCAACTCACCAACCCTGCCTTTGCAGTTAGTTAGGCCCCGCTTAGCACAGCGCCATCCCGTTTCCCAACTATTCCCACCCAGAGCTCGCCTTTCAAGGACCAAGCTACCTGGTGCAACTCAAGGCTGCAGCAGGGAGATGGAGCCTGAAGGGGCCTGGGAAGACTCCTTCAGAATCAGCAGTGCCTCGGCCGCCTCCAGCTTCCGCTGCCACTCTGAGGAGGCAGAAACCAAGGGCTGGTCAGAAGCTGTGGGACCCTGCGAAGAAAAGGGTGGGAAAGAATGGGATTGGGAACCCACACCTCCCCGCCTCGTGCCACAAGTGCCCCTCAGATCCCAGTCCCACTGAAGGCTCCACCCAACCTGACGCGTCCTGCTCTTCCCGTTCACTAAGCTTGGCCCCTGTCAGTGCTCTGGACCCGACTATGTCCCCAGGATCTGTGGCTGCAGGAGAGGACAGTGAAGGGTGGCGCAGGGCTGGAGGACCAGGGTTGAGCGTCCAGAAACAAGGAAAGGAGAGGCCAGGGGATTAAACACTCCGTAAGACACATACTACCAGCAGACAGAGACGGGCAACGTCTGAATGTGGGAGTCCGAAGGCCTGCTGACCATCCAGAGGGGCAATGTCTGAATGTGAGAGTCCGAAGGCCTGCTGACCATTACTCGCTGTGGCTTGGGCAAGTCCTTTCCCTTGCCTGGCCCGTTTCCGTTTCCAACGCTTTCCTCTATACCTTTCCTGAGACATTCATTCCTGCCAGCGTTTTCAGAATTCCCAGGGCCACGGGGAAGACTACGGGGAACCACAGGCGTCTGGGTTTTAATCTACAAAGCACCTGGGGAGATGGGGTTACTGTCCCTGTGCAGAGACTGGTTCTTGCCTCCCTAGTCCCCAAACCCTATGGGACCTGAAGGAGCAGGGGCGGCTGAACTCCACAAAGCTTTCTCTGATGGCCTCTGGACTCTCCCCTGAGCCTCGGTGGCCCTCACCATCATGGCCCCCCTCTCCAGCGGGACCTTCTATCCCATCAATCTGTTTCACATGGAACAAAAGCCTCCATTTGTTACAGGCCGGCTATGTGGCAGCTGTTATGCTAGTCGTCTTGTCAATGCTGGGGGTGCAGAATTTTGTCCCCTCTCAGTACACTGACTAACAAACGGAGACTCTGGGACATAAACACCATTGTCCGACGTCTCCCACAAGTAGGAAGTGGCAAGGCTGGGAGAGCCCTGTCTTTGCCTGTTAGTCTGAGATGCTGCCTTCTCCCCCTCCCCCTCCCCCCTCCCCCTCCTCCACCACCACCACTGCCTCCCCTTCCTCCTTCTATCTCCCATGGCATCAAGCACAAGGACGGGCGCCCAATAACACAGTACTCGACCGGCTGCATGCTTCTTCTCAGTCTACTCACGTGCCGATCAGGACATGGGTCCTGTGGGAATTCCTGGAAGCAGAAATTGTTGGTTGCGTCTTCAAGGGAGCTGGAGTCCAGGACAGAGACAAACAGTTTGGGGAATGATCCATCAGCAGAGTTCCTCGGGAGAGTGCCTGCAGGAGCAGAGAGCACAGGTGAAGCTGGGGTAGGAGGCAAGCCATGGAGAGGGGATGCGGGCACGTTTGGGGCTGAGGATAGGAGCCCAGAGTTGGGAAGCTGGAGCTCAGAGCTGGGAAGACTTTGAAGACCAGCTGTTTGTTTTGCAGCTGGGGATAACCAAGGCCCAGAGAGAGAAGTGTTTTTCCCCCAGGGTCACATGGCAAGTTGCAGCAGGCTTAGAGATGGAACACAGAACCTCAAGACAGAGGAAAGGGTCTGGGCAGTGGCTGAGTTGGGGGCCTCCCTGACTGGCCCCAGACTCTCCTTACCTCCCTGGGGTTTTCACAGGCATGGGCCTTAAGCTGGGCCATGGCATTCTCTTTCCCTGCTATGGGAAACTGGAAACAGCTTCGGAGGTCCTGTCCCCCTCATCTCACCTCACGCCACCTGGCTCCCAACCTGAGGTCTCATCTCACCGTGGGCCATTTCAACTCCCCTCCCCACATTTATCTTCCCCACCAACACTTGGTAGATAATACTGATGACATTTTATACTTGGGGAAGCTAAGGCCCAAGGAATACCTTGCCCAAGGCCACATCAGAGTTGGGCAGTAAGACTGGTGACGGAACTACTCTTACTCCCTACACCCAAACCCAGGTTCCCTCCTTGGCCAGAGACACTCACTGAGAACTCCTTCTTCAGTGGCCAACTTGTTCACAAAGCTGTGATCTCTGGGAGGTGCGGCTCCACTCTTCATCAGTCCTGGAGTCAGGCGCCTCTTTCGGGGTGCCCCCTGCTTCCTCTTCAAGGAACTCTGAGCAGGCAAGGCCTTGCGCTGCTTCCTAAAGTGGGAGGTTGCAGGTCTACAGTCACTCAGGCTTAGAGGAGGCCCGCCCTCCCTTGCCCTCGTCAGACAGAGTACTCACGAAGCGAGGCAGCGTGTCTGCAAGAGGCAGCAGTGCTCATGGTCCTCGACTTGGTCAGTGATGCTGTGCTTGTGGCAGCAGGCAGAGTGAAGGCGTGGAGATCTTCTGAGGACAAGTCGAATCCCCCATGGGACTCTGGTCCGAAGGCGAGTGGTGCAGATGCAGGTGCAGCAGGGCCCGGCAGGCATTTCGTTGGGATCCTTGGTTGTGGGCCCAGAAGCAGAGGTCAGGATGGCCACATGATCCCCCACCCCCAAACATACTTCCTCTGACCTTGGCAAACTCCACCTGGAGGGGCTGGATTCCTTTTCATCCAGCTCACCACTGAAATCACATTGCACCCTCCCTTCTTGCTCCTGTAGCCCCCCTTCCCAGGAGGGCTCTCTCATGCATAGCCTTGTTCCAAGGAACTCTTGACCTGGGTCCTGTATACTTCCAACCCAATTAGGATTTTCCTTGCCTACTTTCGCTCCACATAGATCCCGCTTGCAGGTACACACCTGCACTCTCGTGCCGCCTTCAACAATTACTACTTGCCCTTCTCGTGTACCATCCTGAACTCTGCTATACTCCACTATTATCATTCCTGGCAGCCACTTCCACAATTGTCTTCCCAATCTTCTGCGTTCATTCACTTCCCACTCATGAATCTACGCCTCAGGCACTCAATTCTATTTCTAGTCTCATGTTTGCCCTACATTCATTTTTTGTATCCCACTCCATTCTGATCTTTTTCTTGCAGCCCACCATAATCTTAGATATTTCCTTGCTGCCCCTTTAAGGCGGCAGACCTTTGCACTCCAAGAAAGCCTATTATCCTTCAGGATCACAAGCCCCTCTTTCAATACTTATTTTCATTCATCCCCTCGGTTATTCATTGAACAGAAGTTTGCTGAGTCCCCTATCGAAAGCCAGGCCTGATCTAGTCAGCAGCCAACTCCTCACGGCACTAATTGTTCTCTTGCACCAACACACCCCTCGCCGCTTTCGTGCAAAACCTGGCGTTCCCTCCACAGCCTCCCAACACTCTTCCACGCTCCTCTCCACGCTTCCAAAATTATGCTGGAGCACACCTTTGCTGCACCCCCCGCCCCAACACACACACACGCACAGACCCGGAGTGCACCACCCCCTCACAGTCAGGCCGATACTTCGCCGCCACTTTCCCCTCAGAATCCCAGGCAGCCTGGTCCAGGGGCCAAAGTCCAGGGGTCAGGAGGCTGGGGCAATGGGCCCTCCCACAGGGGTCCTGCAGAGTGTGTGTGTGTGTGTGTGTGTGTGTGTGAGGGTGTGGGGCAGCGTGGACATCAGGGGTGGGTGGAGGCACCCTGCGGAGGTGGAAGGGTTTGGGGATCCAGAGCAGGCGGGAGGGAGGAAAGAAGTGGCGTGGACAATGAGGGGCCCTCTTCCCGATACTAGCCTGTGGTCAGCCTCCAGCAGGTTGTGCAATGGTCTGGGGCGAGAGTCCTGAGGGAAGACGCCGGCGCTCCTTGCTAGCTCGCTCGCTTTCCCGCCCTTCCCACAAGGCCAATGAGCTTCCAGCACTGTCTTCCCACAGTTCGCTGTGGCCGGCGACCTATGAGCTTCGAGTTCCCTAAAGCTCACCCACCAAAGTCCCACCCCGTCGCCGCCCTCCTACCCCTCCTCAGCCTGGATGTACTAGGCTGGCCAGGAACTCCTGAAGTAAAGTGGAGCTTTGTGCTCCCCAGGCCCTGCTTCCCAGACTATTCTCTCTGGATGAGAAATGTTGCATGTGCGTGCATTTTTTAACTCGTGCACTTGGTATTCTGTCGTTTACTTTTACAGAATTCAGCCTGTGTTCTTTCAGAGCGATGGGTATTCCAAGGCCAGGGATTCTTAATCCGGGCTGATTTTGCACCCCCCAGGGGGCATTCGGCCCTGTCTGGAGTCCTTGTGGTCCGTATGTGTGTGTCTCCGTTTCTGAGCATAGGTCCCGTTACATACATTCCTGTATTCCTGTGCCGATGCCACACTGTCTGAATTTTTATCTCGCGGTAAGACATCTACATCTCTGGCAGGGCAAGTCCCCACCTCTGGGGCACCAGTCTCCAGGCATATCTTCACTCTTCTTCGCATTTTGCCCTTCCACATAAACGTTAGGCTTAGCATGCCATGTTCCCTGGAAACTAACTCATTTGTAACAGATTTGGAGTCTATTTTTGATGAATTTATGGATCACTTAAGGGGGAATTGGCTATCTTTATGATATCCAGCCTCCCCAGTCACCAGCGTGGGCTGTCTCTCCAGTTATGTGGGCCTTCTTTAATGTTTTTTTTAAAGATTTTATTTATTTATTTATTTATTTTTAGAGAGGGAAGGGAAGGGAGGGGGGAGAGAGAGGGAGAGAGAGAGGGAGAGAGAGAGAGAGAGAGAGAGAGAGAGAGAGAGAGGGAGAGAGAGAGAGAGAGAGAGAGAGAGACGTCAATGTGCAGTTGCAGGGGACCGTGGCCTGCAACCTAGGCATGTGCCCTGACTGGGAATCGAACCTGCGATGTCTGGTTCCCAGCCTGTGCTCAATCCACTGAGCTACGCCAGCCAGGGCTGGCCTTCCTTAATGTTTTAATCTTTCAGTTCAGCATTTAGTTTTATCTTTTGTACATTCAGACCTTGTACATCTTTTACTGTATGTATCCTAAGATCCTGCTTCATGCTGTTGCTCTTGCACATGGTATCTGTTTTAAATGGCATCTGTCTATTTGTATCTATTTTACAGAAAGCCTTTGGAGTCTTTGAAAAGTGAATTGATTTTGAAGTGAGCCACCGTGCTCAACTCAGTGATATGCAATGATTTGTCTGTAGATGTTCCGTGGTTTTCTGCGAATCTGTGAGTAACACAAGTACAATAACCAACCAACGGGTTTCTTACAGTGCTGGCTAGGGCATCCACTACAAGGTGGAATACAGATGGCTAAAGTGGGCATCTTTTGGTTGTTCCTAATGTTAAAGGGACAGCCGCCAACATTTGCATATTAAAATGAGTTTGTTGTGACTCGTCTTCCTTCCTTCCTTCCTTCCTCCCTCCCTCCCTCCCTTCCTTCCTTCCATCCTTTTTTTCTCTCTCTCTTTCTCTTTATCAGATTAAGAAACTTCCCTTACATTCTTAGTTTAACATGAGTAAGTTTGTCCTAAAAACCATGAATAGATATTAAACTTCACATTTTTGCCTTGAGTGAAATGATGAAGACTCTAATCATTTAATCTGTTAAATACAATGAGCATTATTTATAGATTTTCTCCCTCAGAATATTTACTGAGGTTCATCTTATAATCAAAAAGAACAGAAATCATAAGTGTGTATCTTAATGATTTTCAAAAAGTATACATACACATTGAAGTAGCACCTGCAGCAATCAGCAGACTGTATTGGGGGCACACAAACCTCTCCTTTGCCCCCTTCAATCTATAATTTTTCTAATGTTAAGCCTGCTTCACCCTGCTTCCGATGAATGTAACTTAGTCAGGGTACATGTTTTGTATGTACTGGTGCGTTCAGTTTGCTCAATTTCATTTAAGATTTCTCAGCTTTTGTTCATGAGCGAGACTGATTTGATGTGCTTCTCATACTATGTTTGCAGGTTCAGGGGCAAGGTTTTCTAGTCTCATAGACTGAATTGGGGAGTAGTCTCTCTTTTCTATTCTCTGGACACCGTTGTGTAAGATTCAGATTGTCTGTCTGGAGATATTATTAGAACTGTTCACTAGACAGCTGGGATCCCAGTTCCTTCCTCCTTCCTTCCCCTTCCTTCCTTCCTTCCTTCCTTCCTTCCTTCCTTCCTTCCTTCCTTCCTTCCTTCCTTCCTCCTTCTCTTTCTCTCTTGCTCTCTCTCCCCCCCATTCTTCCTTCCTTCCTACCTTCCTCTCTTTTTTAATTTTACTCTGGATATTATCAAACATATAGAAGTAGATTTTGTATGTGAAACTGCAAGCAATATCCGGGTTCACTTCATTAAAGCAGTGCTCATGGACATTAGCTTGCATCAGAATCACCCAAAGGCTTGTTAAAAGACAACTTTTTCACTTCCACATCTGTAAGTTTAAGGTTAAAAATCTTGGGTGAGAGACAGAGTTTGCTTTGAAAACACCTGTGGAGGTTGAGGTGGCAGTGGGAGAAACTCTAGCCTCACAGGAGAGTTTATTGGAGAGACCCACAGGGTCCCAGGACATATACAAACTCATCCATGTGGGAATCAGCACCAGAAGGGCCCAATTTACTTGTGGGTAGTCGGGGAAGTGATTGAAATCCGGCAGAGAACGGAGGAAACAGTGTTGTTCCGTCTCACACCCCTCCCCCACATACAGCGCCATAGCAGAGACCTGGGTTGCCCCGATCTTGTGAAAACCTAAGGCCCAGCCCCTTATATATAACAGGCATGCCGAGACAAACAACTGGCCCAAATGAAAGAGCATATCAAAGTGCCAGAAAAAATACAACTAAATGACAAAAAGATAGCCAACATATCTCATGCAAAGTTCAAAACACTGGTAATCAGGATGCTCACAGAATTGGTTAAATATCATAGCAAATTAGAGGAAAAAATGAAGGCTATGAAAAGTGGAATAAAGGAAAATGTACAGGGAACCAACAATGACGGGAAGGAAACTAAGAGTCACATCAATGGTTTGGACCAGAAGGAAGAAATAAACAGTCAACCACAACAGAATGAAGAAACAAGAATTCAAAAAAATGAGGAGAGGCTTAGGAACCTCCAGGACATCTTTGAAACGTTCCCACATCCGAATCATAGGGGTACCAGAAGGAGAAGAGGAAGAGCAACAAGTGGAAAACTTATTTGAACAAATAATAAGGGAGAACTTCCCCATTCTGGCAAAGAAAATAGACTTCCAGGAAGTCCAGAAAGCTCAGAGAGTCCCAAAGAAGTTGGACCCAAGGAGGAACACACCAAGGCACATCATAATTACATTACCCAAGATTAAAGATGAGGAGAGAATCTTAAAAGCAGCAAGAGATAAGGAGACAGTTACCTACAAAGGAGTTCCCATCAGACTGTCAGCTGATTTCTCAAAAGAGACCTTGAAGGCAAGAAGGGGCTGGAAAGAACTATTCCAAGTCATGAAAGGCAGGGACCTACACCCAAGATTGCTGTATCCAGCGAACTTTCATTTTGAATGGAAGGGCAGATAAAGTGCTTCCCAGACAAGGCCAAGTTAAAGGAGTTCATCATCACAAGGCACTTATTATATGAAGTGTTAAAAGGACTTATCTAAGAAAAAGAAGATAGAAAACATGTACAGTAAAACGACAGCAAACTCACAGTTATTAACAAGCCCACCTAAAACAAAAAGAAAAACAAACTAAGCAAACAACTAGAACAGGAACAGAACCACAGAAATGGAGATCACAGGGAGGGTTAGTAACAGGGGCGTGGGAGGAGGAGAAAGGGGGAAAAGGTGCAGAGAATAAGTAGCATAGATGGTAGGGAGAAAATAGACAGGGGGAGGGCAAGAATAGTATGGGCAATGTAGAAGCTAAATAACTTATGACACATGGACATGAACTAAAGTGGGGAATGTGGGTAGGAGAGGGTGTGCAGGGTGGAGGGGAGTGAAGGGGGGAATGGGACAACTGTAATAGCATAATCAATAAAATATATTGAAAAAATACAAATAAAATCTTGAAAAAATGTTTATTAGCAACACATTTTGTTTACTAAATTGAACTATACATTATGTAAATTAGGGAAGACAACAACTTCGTACTTTTTCCAAAATTTCTGTTTTCCTGGCTTGTCTTGATTATCCTAGGGTTGTCCTAATAACTGTTGATGAGAATGAGAATAGTGCTGAATGGTTCAAGCTCTAGCATTTCTCACAGTCTAGCGAGGGAGATAAACACATAATTATAATACAGAATATCCATAAAATCTAGAAAGATGGACTTTAAAAAAGAAACTATTTTGGAATAATTTCAGGCTTACAGAAGAATTACAAAGGTAGTATAGAGAACTCTTGTATACCTGTTGTCACCCAGTTTTATTTTCCCATTATCATTTTACATAATGGAAGCACATTTGTCATAACTAAGAAAGCAGAATTGGTATATTACTATTAACTAAACCCCAGACTTTATTTGGTTTTCATCAATTTTTCCATTAATATCTTTTTTTGTTGTAGTTCTAAGACCCAATCTAGTGTTCTTTATTGCATTTATGTATTCTCTAACCTGTGACAGTTTTTCAGTCTTTCCTAGTTTTTGTGGAAACATAGACTTCTTTTTTAATATATTTTATTGATTATGCTATTATAGTTGTCCAATTTCCCCCCTTCACTCCCCTCCAGCCTCCATCTCGGCCGGAGGTCCAGCAGACTTCTTATATAGCATATTATATGTGTGTTTTACAGATTGAATCCCCTCAATTACGTTTTCTGGAATATGCTAAAGGCACAAACTTATTCAGGGAAAATAAGAGACACAAAACATAGAAGACAAAGCATCAAAGATGAATTATAGAAGGATTGCTGGATATGCTATATTAATGCACCATGGTCATAGCAATTTGGAACAGTGCATTAAACTATACATTGCCAATGAAGAAAAATATTAAACATATCATGTGTTATAATGTAATTTTTATATGTAACTGCCTATGTTTCTAAATTCTATTGCTAGCCTGTTCAAAGTAGTAATTTGAAATTTAACATCATTCCAATAAAATATCAATAGAATCTATTTTTTAATTATTCAAGCTGATTGTAAGTTCATATGGAAAAATGAGTAAAGAAAAATAACCAGGAAATCCTGAAAAAGAAGAATAATGGCTAGTAGCTCTTCCAGGTATACAAACATTTTAAAACTTCAAAAAGTAAAAACAAAGGGTGCTGGCACATAAATTGACCTATAGACCAATTAAGCAGAACAAAAAGTTCATATGTAGAAAAAAATATAAATTTAGGATATTATACAGTCAAGAGAAAGAAATGAAAGCCTTTCAAACTGAGCCCTAGAAGATGTGGCTCAGTGGACTGAGTGCCAGCCTGTGAACCAAAGTGTCACCCATTCAATTCCCAGTAACAGCACATGTCTGGGTTGCAGGTCAGGTCCCCAGTAGGGGGGCACTCAAGAGGCAACCACACATTGATGTTTCTCTCCCTCTTTCTTCTTCACTTCCCCTCTCTCTAAAAATAAATAAAATCTTTTTTCAAAAGGCTTTCAAATTGGGAATGAAGAGGTAAAATTGTCACTATTTGCAAATGACATGTTTTTGTATATAGAAAACCCTAAAAATCCACCAAAACCTGTTAGAAACAATAAACAAATACAGGATACAAAATAAATGTGCAAACTCCATTGCATGTAGTAACTACAGACTGGTAGTCCATTGCTGGCTACACACCATGTCTGATAGCAACCTGTATCTGAACCCTACCCAAGTGGACCCAGAACCAACGAAACTGGTGGTAGGCTTCAGAATACACAACAGCTTGACCCAACTAGCCACATAACTGGTACACCCAAAGGGGGATACTAGGAAACACCAGACACTACTGGTAACAACACTACCTCAAGGGGCATCTCCTGCACAGCATCTCACACATGGTGATCAAGGTTACCCTTACAGTCTCCAAGCTTGAAGGATTAACTCTACCCATGAAAGACCTGACAGCATTCAAGACTCAACTACAAAATGGGGGCACATATCCACAAGAAACACTCCTGGAGCATGGAACTCCGGTGATATGAAAGATTGTGCCATTGAGCACAACAAGATACTTTCATTATAAAACCATTAAAACAAGTTTGGGAGACATAGTACCTCTACCTAATACAGAGAAAACAAATGGAGAGACAGAGAAAAATGCCCCAAAGAACAAGAGAAGTTCCCATAAGAATAATTAAAAGAAATAGATGAAATGGAAGCAGCCCAAATACCAGATGAAAAATTTAAAATAATGACTATAAGAATGCTGAAGGCCCTTAGGGGAACAATGGATGATCTCAGTGAAAACTTAAACAACTAGATAATAAGCGTTAAAAAGGACATAGAAACCATAAACCAGAACCAGTCAGAAATGAAGCTTACAATATTTGAAATAAAGAATTCACGAGAAGGAATCAAGAACAAGTCAGATGAATCAGAAGCCTGAATCAACAAATTAGAGGACAAGATAACATTATCCATCCAAAGAGAAAATGAAAACAAAAAAAGATACTTAAGAGAAGCAAGGAAAGTTTAAGGGACCTCTGGAACAACATCAAGCATAAGAATATCTGCATCATAGGAGTGCAAGAAGGACAAGAGAGTGAGCAAGGGATAGAGAATCTGTTGGAAGAAATGATGGCAGAAAATTTCTCTAACATGGTGAAGGAAAAAGTGGCACAAGTTTAGAAAGTACAGAGAGTCCCAATCAAGATGAACCCAAAGAGCCCTGGCTGTGTGGCTCAGTGGATTGAGTGCTGGCCTGTGAACCAAAGGGTCGCTAGTTTGATTCCCAGTCAGGGCATATGCCTGAGTTGTGGGCCAGGTCAGGTCCCCAGTGGGGAGTGCATGAGAGGCACCCACACATTGATGTTTCTCTCCCTCACTTTCTCCTTCCCTTCCCCTCTGCCTAAAATAAACAAATAAAATTTTAAAAAAGAAAATTTAAAAGATGAGCCCCCCAAAACCCACATCAAAACACATCATAATTAAAATGGCAAAGGTAAACACAAAGAGAGAATCTTAAAGACAGCAAGAGAGAGACAGTTACTTATAAGGGAGATCCCATTAAGGTTTTCGGTTGATTTCTCAACAGAAACAATTCAGGTGAGAAGAAATGAGCTTGAGGTATTAAAAGTGATGAAAAGTAAGAATATGCAACCAAGATTACCAGCAAGGCTATCATTTAAAATTAAAGGCAAAAAAAAAAAAGAACTTCCCAAAAGAAGAAATAGGCTAAAGGAGTACATTACCACCAATCCAGCATTGCAAGAAATATGAAAGGACTTTCTTTAAGAAGAAGAAATAAAAGGACGAACATAGGTATAATAAAATGGCAATAAATAAATACATACCTATAACAATCTTAAATTTAAATGGATTAAATGCCCCAATAAAAGGACATAAGGACATATAGTAGCTAAATGGATAAGAAAACACAGCCCATACATATACTGTCTACAAGAGACACACCTCAGAACAAAAGCTTTACACAGGCTAAAAATAAAGGGATGGAGGAAAATTTCTATACAAATGGAAATGAAAAAAAAGTTGGGGTAGCAATACTTATAACTGAGAAAATAGACTTCAAAACCAAGGCCAATCGCTACATAAGACTAAAGGAATCAATCCAACAAGAGAATATAACCCTCTTGTTGGATGTAAACAAGATGCAAACATCTTATACACAAGGATGCAAACAAGGATGTAAACAGATATGCACCCAATATATAAGCACCTAAATATATATATAAAAAAATCTTAGTGGACTTTAAGGGAGAAATTAACAACAATACAATCATAGCAGGGAAGTTTAACACCTCACTGTCATCAATGGATAGATGTTCTAGAAAAAAATCAATAAGAAAATAGTCACCTTAAATGACAACTAGATCTAATGGATTTAATTGGTATTTACAGAATATTTCATCCCAAGCAGCAGAATATACATTCTTCTGAAGTGCACAAGGGGCATTCTCAATGACAGACCACATGTTAGGACACAAAATAAGTCACAAAAAGTTCAGGAAGATTGGAGTCATATGAAACAACTTCTTGGCTCACAATGGCATAAAACTAGAAATCAACCTCAATAAAAAGACTCAAAAGCATTGAAATACATGGAGGCTAAATAGCATGTTATTAAATAATGAATGGGTTATCAATAAGATCAAGGAAGAAATAAAAAATTACCTGGAAACAAATGAAAATAAACACAACAACCCCACATCTATGGGACACAGTGAAAGCAGCCCTTAAAAGGGAATTTCATAGTGCTATAGGCGTACCTCAAGAAGCAAGAAAAATCTCAAATAAACAATCTTACCCTACACCTAAAAGAACTACAAAAACAAAAAAATACAAAGCCCAGAGTAAGTAGGAGGAAGGAAATAATCAAGATCAGAGTGGAAATAAATTACATAGAGACTAAAAAACAATACAAAAGACCAATGAAACTAGGAGCTGGCTCTCTGAAAAAAATAAACAAGATTAACAAGCCTTTAAACAGACTCATCAAGAAAAAAGGGAGAGGACACAAATAAGTAAAATCAGAAATGAAGCAGAAATAACAACTGATATTATGGAAATACAAGGGATGTAGGAAAATATTATAAACAACTGTATGCCAACAAATGAACAACCTGGGCAAAATAGATAATGTCTAGAAACATACAATCGTCCAAAACTGAACAAGGAAGGATTTAAAAAACCTGAATAAGTTGATAATAACTAATGAAATTGAAGCAGTATTCAAAAAACTCCCAGCAAACAAAATCCTGGACTGGTTGGCTTCACAGGCAAATTTTACCAATCATTCAAAGAACTAACATCTATCCTTCTCAAACTACTCCAAAAAATTCATGAGAAAGGAAGACTTCCAAGCTATTTTTAAGGAGCCAACATTATACTCCTCATTCCAAAACCAGATAGTCACTACAAAGAAATAAAATTATAAGCCAATATCCCTGATGAACATAGGTGCTATAATCCTTAACAAATATTAGCAAATCAGACATAGCAATACATTAAAAAGATCATACACCATAATCAGGTATGATTTATCCTGGAGATGCAAGGTTGGTACAATAGTTGCAAATCAATGAATGTAATACATCACATAAACAAAATAAAAGATAAAAATCACATGATCACATCATGGGATGCAGAAAAAGCATTCAATTAAATCCAGTATCCATTTATGATAAAAACCCTCAGCAAAGTGGGAATAGAGGGAATGTACCTTAATGTAATAAAAACCACATATAAAATACCTGCAGCTAACATCATACACAATGGACAAAAACTAAAAGCTCTTAAGTTCAGGAACAAGACAAGAATGTCCACTTTCACCACTTTTATTCAACGTAGTACTGGAAGCCCTAGCCACAACGATCAAACAAGAAGGGAAAAAATAAAAAGCATCTAAATTGTGAAGTAAAACTATCATTATTCACAGATGACATAATATTGTACATAGAAAACCCTATAGGCTCCACCAAAAAACTACTAGACCTAATAAGTGAATTCAGCAAAGTAACAGAATACAAAATCAATACTCAGAAACTGATGGCATTTTTATGCACCAATAATGTGCTATCAGGAAGAGAAGCTAAGAAAACAATCCCATTTATTATTATAACAAAAAAAAAATAAGATACCTAGGAATAAATTTAACCAAGGAGGTAAAAGACCTGTACTTGGAAAACTCTAGAACATTGAAGAAACTGAGGAAGATACAAATAAGTGGAGGCATATACCATGTTTATGTATTATAAGAATTAACATCATTAAAATGTCCACAGTCCCCAAAGTAATCTATAGATTCAAAGCAGTTCTTTTTTAAAATACCAGTGACATATTTCATAGATCTAGAACATATATTTCAAAAATTTATGTGCAACCAAAAAAGAAACTGAATAGCCTCAGCACACAGCAGAACAAAGTTGGAGGGCTCACAATACGTGATATCAAACTATACTACAAGGCCACCGTAATCAAAACAGCCTGGTACTGTCATAAGAACAGGCATATAGATCAAACAGAACACAACAGAGCCCAGAAATAAACTCAAGCCTTTATGTTCAATTAACGTTTGACAAAGTAGGCAAAAGCATACAATGGAGCAAAGACAGTCTGTTCAATAAATGGTGTTAGAAAACTGGACTGGCAGAAGCAAAAACATGAAGCTAGACCACCAACTTACACCACACAGAAGAATAAACCAAAAATGTATAAAAGACTTAAATGTAAGCTGTAAAGCCATAAAAATCCTAGGAGAAAACATAGACAGTAAAATCTCAGATATCTCATGTAGCAATATTTTTTGCTGATATATCTCCTAGAACAAAGGAAACAAAGGGAAAAAATAAACAAATGGGACAACACCAAATTAATAAGCTTCTATACAACAAAAGAAACCAACAAAATGGAAAGGCAACTCACTGTACGGGAGAGCATATTTGCCAATGATACATCTGATAAAGGTTTAATTTCCAAAATATATGAAGAACTTATACAACTCAACACCAGGAAGACAAACAATCCAATTAAAAATGGACAGAGGACTCAAATAGACACTTCTCCAAAGAGCACAAACAGATGGCCAATAGATATATGAAAAAATGCTCAACATCACTAATCATCAGAGAGATGATAATTAAAATCTCAATGTGATATCATATCACATCTGCCAGAATGCCTATCATCAATAAATCAACAAACAACAAGTGTTGGAGAGGATGTGGAGTAAAGGGGACCCTAATGCACTGTTGGTGGGAATGCAGACTGGTGCAGCCACTGTGAAAAACAGTATGGAATTTCCTCAGAAACGAAAAATGGATCTGCCTTTTGACCCAGCAATTCCACTTCTGGCAATATATCCTAGGAATCCTGAAACCCCAATACAAAAGAATATATGCGCCCATATGTTCATAGCAGTGTTATTTACAATAGCCAAGGTCAGGAAACAGCCTAAGTGCCCATCAATAAGTGAGTGGAAAAAAACTCTGTGGTATATTTACACAGTGTAATACTAGACAGCAGTAAAAAAGAAGGAATTTTTATCTTTTGTAACAGCATGGATGGCCTGGACACCTATTAGGATAAGTGAAATAAGCCAGTCAGTTAAAGACAGATATTACATGATATCATTTATATGTGAATCTAACAAAATAAACTTAACAAAAGAGAAAAAGAAGTATAAATAGATATATGGAACAGACTGACAGCTGCCAAAGGGGAGGGAGACTGGATGAAAGAAAATGAAAGAATTAGCCAAAGAGCATACATGCACTACCCATGGACTCAGATAACAGTGTGGGGATCATCTGAGGGAATAGGGAGGCTGGGTGGAGGTGGGCAAAGGGGGAAAAAGCAGGGACAAAGGTAATAGCATAAACAATAAAATACAATTAAAAAGAGAAAAAGACATCATAAATAATGTTAATAGACAAATCACTTATGGGAAAATGTGCAATATCCTTTTAGATTTCCATTTTCAAAGTTAAAATCCAGGCTCTTCCTTAGGTGGCAGCCATCGCAGGACAGGAGGATCCAGTGCAGTGGGAAATTCACCAGGACTGGGTGAATCAGAATGAACTGAGTTCAGCAGCAGCAGCATGAAGAAAACCACGGACTTCTTCAAGTCGTTTGATACGTTTTGTCATTCAAGACTCGCAACACTAAATGAGAGATTAACAGTGCTTGAACAGAGAATATAATTAGTACATTGAGGCATGGGTGACAAAAAGTGAGATCTTCACCTAGAACTGTACCAGTCTGCTGCTGGGAACTAGCTTTACAGAACAGAAGCCTACGTGGGAAAGGTTCCCACCAGCCTTCAACCCCTTCCTCTCTTATTCTTGTTTTTCTTTCTTTAAAAATGTGACGTTTGGCCTCTGCCATGTACATCTGACAGTGTGATAGCGCATGTGGGGAGAAATCCAGGGGAACTTTTGAAAACATTAGGCATTTTATCTTTTCAGTAACATTTTGTAGAACTACTTGTCAATATATTTGAAGTGCTCAGAGCCAAAAGCTTGGGACTCTTTGTTAAGGTCCTCCCCATCTCTCCCTCTCTCTTTCTCTCCCCCCACAACTTTCCTCACAGCTCTCATTGCCTCTGCATTGATTCTATGAACAGCCTATGTCTCCTTTCCACCTTTGTTGGTGGGCAGCAGACAGCCCTGGTTGAGACACTCATGCCCTGGCAAGGTAGCTGCCAGAGCATGTTGTTGCTAACCCAGAAATTTTTTTGTCCTTCTAGGGAGGTCAAGGTCAGGCCCCCACTTGGCTTGAAGGGACGTTTTCAGAGCTTTTTTCCTGTCACTTGAGGTATCTGTCTCTGATATTTCCTTAATAAACTTCTCAACTTTAAAAAAAATTTAAATCTAGAATATGCAACTTTTTAAAATTCCTATAAATCAATAATTAAAAAGATCAATAGAGAAATAACTAAATATTTACCCGGAATAAAATAACCATAATATAATAAAATATCAATTAAATAAAATAAACATAAAGATGCTCAATGACAGTATTCAAGTAAATGAAACAAAGTAATATATCATTTTGCACCTATCAGTTTGATTAAAATTAAAATTTAATAACATCAAATATTTGTAAGGATAGATGAAATGAAGTGTTCTATAAGTACTGGTTGATGCAGATAATTTTTTTATGATTTATTTATTTATTTATTTTTAGAGAGAGGGGAATGGAGGGAGAAAGAGAGGGAGAGTATAATTGATCAGTTGCCTCTCCCATGCCCCCAACTGGGGACCTGGCCCACAACCCTGGCATGTGCCCTGAGCAAGAATTGACCCAGTGATCTTCTGGGCTCAAAGACCAATGCTCAATCCACTGAACCAAATCAGCCAGGCTAGTGCAGATAATTTAAATGGCTTTATCACTTAAATACTTATATTGAAATTTTAAATTCCTATTTCTAAAATGCATGTATGCATTCACAAGACATATATGTATGTTCACTAAAGTACTGTTTTCAAGAGTTCTAACCTGGAGAGAAACTGAATGGTTATCAATAGAGGAACATAAACCATGGCATATAAGGTAGATCTCTATGTAATAACATGACTAGATCTCCATGACATAATTTTGGGTGAATAAGGCAATCTTCAAAATAGTAGGTGTAGTACAATACTGTTTATATTTAAATAATACACAGAAAACAATATTTTATATGCAGTTCTGCATACACACACATATATCCATAGGGAAAAATCTGGAAGGATACAAACTAATCCCATTACAATGGTTACCTTTGGGAAAGGAGATAAGGGAGACTGTGGGTGGTAGACATAGGTATCATTTTAGCTTTTTCATGAAGAATGTTTTCATATGTTACTTATGTAATATTTTAAAAATTAGAGTGAATGGGAAATAATGAAAAGGAAATAGTTTATTAACTATATGTTCAAGAAAATTGATAATAAAATATTTATTACAGTAGTTCTCCCACCCCCTTATCCACAGTTTCCCTTTCTGGGGTTTCAGTTTCCATGGTAAACCACAGTCTGAAAAATATTAAATGGAAAATTTCAGAAGTAAACAATCCATAGATTTTAAATCATTCGCCACTCTGAGTAGTGTGATGAAATTTCAGGTAGTCCTCCTTGGTCTCTCCCAAGTCTTGAGTCATCCCTTTGTCCAGTGTATCCATGCTGTTTAGGCTACTCACCCATTAGTCTCTTAGTAGCCATTTTTGTTATCAGATCAACTGTCACACTGTCACAGTGCTTGTATTCAAGTAACCTTTATTTTATTTAATCATGTCCCCAAGGCCATTCACATAAATTTTATTCCACTATGTTTTTATATTTATTTTATTTTATTAGTAATTATTGTGGTTAACCTCTTACTGTGCCTGATTTATAAATTAAACTTTATCATAGTATATAAAAATAACATAGCATATTAGGGTTCGGTACTACCTGTGGTTTCATGTATCCACTGGGGTCTTAGAATGTATGCCCTATGGTTAATATGGGACTACTGTATTAATTAATAATAAGAGAATAGCTAAACAAACTGTAAGACATCTAGAAAAAAGATTATTGTAGACATTAACATAAAATGTAAAACTATAGAAACTATAAAGTGTAAAGTTTACAATTTTTGGATTTTTGAAAATTAGTAATTAAAACTTCTAAGAGAGAAATAATAAAATATTCCCAGGAACTTTGAAATAAAATTTTATCCCAGTTAACCTATAAAATAATGTACAATGAATCAGATGGAAATATCACCCTCAAGAAACATAATGGCCTCTAGACAGGTAAGACTTGAATATAACTTGGTTGACAATTTTGACATATCTAAAGAAAGAATGTGTCAGTGATCTATGGACGTGCAGAAAAGGGAGAGTCAGTGAAGCTAATATGGACAAAGCAGACTTATTTAGTTACTTAATCCTCATGTGCCTTCATCTCTAAAATGGGGTTAATGATAGTGTTGTATTTACTTCATAGGGTTATTGTATAAAATAAAATAGCACTTGGAAAAGAGTGAGGCTTATATATTATTAAAGCGAGGAATGTGGTGGTTAGGCTAACATAATTTGTCACAGTTCTATTTCTCATTATCAGCCAGCATCCTGGTTTTCACATATCAGTCTCTTATGTGGTAACTGGCATAAGTCAACCTCCTGAGTATGACCAGTTCTGGGACCCTAAGGAGATCAAGTTTCTGAGACTGCATGACTGAAGTTGAGAACACCAAGGTAAGCCATCTAGAAAGGGCTCTTGATAGCCAGTCAGTTACCTTTCTTTGTGACACCCTACTTTTGGCATTCCTAATGTACTTGTATTTCTAAATAACTTTGGAACTGTGGTATGTGCAGAGGAATAAAAGGACTAGAAAAAATAAACAAATATTAACAGGTGGTTTGTGTGTGAAGGAATTATGATCTTTTTTTATACTTTCCAAATTTTCTTTAGTGACCATATATATTACTTCAATATTTTAAAAACATTTCAAAATTATAGCGAGGCAAAGAAAAGGAGAGGGCAGTAGCTTGAAGTTTTCAAGGATAGAGAAAGGACTTTTGAGGCTACAGGCTGAGGAGGAGATGTCAGGGATTTAGGAGCAGAACAGGGTTGGGGAACTGTTCTTTCCTTCAAAATGAGCGAGTGTGTCATGGAAGGACTTTTTCTCCCCCTGTGCACCAGGGCCTTGAAGTGGCTAGTTATGTGCCAGCCACAGCATTTGCGTAGCTAATAACTGAAATGGAAAGTATTTGAGAATCCTAAGTGTATCACCGTGTCTAACTGTATTACTGAGCATTCCCTCCTTTCTCACCATCAACATTAGCAAATATTTGCTCCTCCGTGGTGGCTAACTTTATGCTAATTTGGGAGCAGGTGAGGGTGGTAGTTGAAATGGAGTAAGCTTAGAAAAGACTAAATTTAGAGAAATAAAATGGTAAACAAAAATGCAAAATCACTGTGGCCTGAGTGAGGTGGCTAGGGAAGGCGTAGAATCACAAATTATTGGAGTTGGGACTTGAAAAGTCTAATTCTCTTAACCTTTCGACTCAGAGAGCAAGCGGTATTTAAACAGAGCCTGGAAAGACCTGCAGGGTTTCTGGATGAGCGGAGATCAAGACGTGGGGGTTGGGGCGGTAAAAGCCGGGAGCAAAAGCCCGGGGGTCGTGACACTCGGCGCGGTGCGTAGCGATCAGTACTACCTGCAGGTTTCTTTTCTAACTTCCCTTTTCACCTTTAATTTTCAGCTGCGTCTTTCTTGCCTTGGCCTTGTGACTTCCATGAGCACGAGGGAGCCTTCCTGAGCACTTATAAAACCTTTCAGCTCCTCGCCCACCAAGGCCGTCCAGAGGCATCACTCTCCACGTCACCCCAGCCCAGGTTCCTGCAGGGTCACCAGCTTCCTCAAAGCGCACCACTGTGCCCGCCTTTCCAAGGCCGCCGATTCAACAGTTTCTGCGGAAATAAAGTACCTGAAGGAGTTCCTTCGCGTTTGGTTTGGGTCGGAGTGAGGTGTTTAATCTGCGCCTTTAGTCCAAAGTATAAAATACAGTAAAGACCTGTTAATTACCAATCTGGAAATTCCAATTCTTTAGGCCTTGAACGCAAACGTGCACCTTTCTTTTTAGGTTTGATTCATTGTGGGGTTTCTAAAACTACTTCAGCAGAAGAAACCAAAAGAAACAGCCTCATCATCATCCTGACTGCACAGCGAGTGTGGAAAACTGAAATACTCATTCGAGGCGTCAAAAATAAACCTCTGAAAGCACATTGCCTACGGTGACACATTCTCCGCCTCAGGGTGGGAGGGGGCGCAGAGGACCGGCGCGGGCGGGGCGGGGCGGGCCGCGAGTCCCAGGGGAACTGCGCGCAGCTGCCAGGACCCCAGGCGCCCGCCCCGCCTCCTGCTTGTGGCTCCTCTAGCAAGGTGGAGGCGGTGCCGTGGCGGATGACCAGCTGCCTGAGGGCCGCGGGGTGAGGCTGTGGGCCGCGTTGTCTCGGGGAGTTGAGCGAAGGCTGCTTGAGCTACACGTGAAGGCCGGACGGACGGGTGTAAAGCTGGGAGAAACCGCCCTCCGGAGGCTGGGCGCACGAGCCTGTGGTGGGCTCCAGGGGCTGCGGTGGCCGAGACAGCTGGCCCGAGGCCTGAGCATTGGGAGTGCCCTGCTGGGGCCTGGCACTCGGGCTTCCCACAGCGAGGGTGCAACTGCGTGGGAGTCACCTTCCTTGGAGGACCGAAAGCCCCTGCGGCACCCCGGCTGTTTCTCTGAGGGTATTGGAGTCGTGGCACGATGAGGAGCCGGAGTAACTCGGGGGTCCGGCTGGATGGCTACGCTAGGCTGGTGCATCAGACCATCCTGTGCCATCAGGTAAATTAAGTGTCGCCTGTAATCAACGAGGATGTGTGCAGTGTGAAGGAGACTCTGAGTGAACCTGTGTGTGTATGTAGCAGGTTCTCCTGTCCCCTAGGTTAGGCACCCTTAGCCACAGGCCCTGAGTCATGGCTTCTGAGCCCCCTGCCTGCAAGCCACAACTGGGTTCCAGGGGACAGAGTTGAAAAGAAGTGTTGAAGTTTATTAACAACCCTCCCCAGGTTTGGGCGTCATCTCCTTCCCCTCCTATCAGAGAAAGCAAGGGAACGTTTAACTATCTCAAGACTAGACTATTGTGAAAATCTGAGGTACCTTGTATATACTGTTAATTATATTTTAAATACTTATATAATGTTGGTTTATCATTGGTAGCTCATTCTAATGGGAAAGATAAAACACTGCCTTTCTTTTCATAATACCCACATGTTAGAGTTCTAAGTCTTCAGACAGCTCTTTCCTCTTATTCAAGATAACATTTGCTTGCACTTGGTCGGAGGAAGAGGGGTTAATACTCCAGACTGGGGAAGTAGAAATAAGACCAAAGTCGCCAAGTATCCCATTTGATAGAGTGCTTCCTAATATTAACATCCTGTGGTTACCTGCCTGTCCTCTTTTTCTTGGCCTTGCAGAATCCAGTGACTGGCTTGCTTCCAGCCAGCTATGATCAGAAAGATGCGTGGGTCCGGGATAACGTGTACAGCATCTTGGCTGTGTGGGGTTTGGGCCTGGCCTATCGGAAGAATGCAGACCGAGATGAGGATAAGGCAAAGGCCTATGAACTGGAGCAGGTACTCACAATAAGAATAGAAACACATCTGGAGCTGTGTGGTGGTGGGTTTGTGGGGGGGGGGGGGGGGAGAGTGAAGGAAACGTAGCCTAGCCCATACGAGTTAAGAGAACTGCATTTTGCCTTTTCTTCCACCTTCCTAAAATTATTCCAAAAATCATTCCTGTATTGTACAGATTTTTTTTTTTTTGTAGTAGAAACTTGAGACTTGCTAATTCTGGGAAAGTACGTACAGTCTGTTTTGTTATAGTGGAAAATACTATCCTGGAATCTTTGCTAAAATGTGTAGTCCTCTTCATAAGTACATGTATTTTGCAGTATCCAGCATATTTATTCTCATTGAGAAGAATGTTTGGTGGCAGGTATATATAATTTTACTTCATTTTTGAAAATGATAGTGGTATTCGTTTCACGGTAACAGACACAAATTGGCAGACCTTCCCAGTTAAGACACAAGTAAAGACTGTTTATTTGTTGATTTTTATACTGCAGCCACTCTCAGCCTATTCCTCTTCCCTCTTCCACAGTAAAGTAAGGTCAGAGTCAACAGAGGCCTTTAAGCCTACTTTTAAGGCCCTTCCCCTCTGTAAAGAAGCATCCTCTCTAAAACTGTTTAAATACAGGGTACTTTGTCCTTTTGAATAACCAAGAAACAGTATTCAGGGCTAATGGGACTCTTAATGGTGAGATACTCTGCTGTCAGTTGTAGGGTATATGTGAATTCTTTTCCATGGTGGTTAAGATTCTCTCCATACCAGCCACTTTTTCAAGTGGTGTCCCTCAGACTCAGGCAATCCTAGCTTCAGTATTCATCTATAAATCAGAATATTGAAATTGGTTATTTTTAAGAGCACCACCATATTATGGGTTGCAGTCCTTGGCAATAGGGAAGTTTCATTGTGTTGTCTTCTGCAATAGCAAGCATTTGGTGTTCTTTCAAGTCATTATTGAGAAGTGCTTACGCCCATCACAAAAAAAGGTTATCGGAGTTTTTCCTTTAGCCCAGAAAGTAGAGATCAATATTTTTATGACTTATATAAATAATGCATAACCACTGTATGAACTTGGAAAATTTAGAGGAGTGTTAAAAAATCATCTGTAATACTATTCCCTACTGCCGCCACCCAAATCCTACATACTACTTACTATAATGCTTTGTTATTTTGATCTCAGTGTTTTATTTGTTTTGCTAGCAATTAATATCAGTGGGATAACAATTCCATACTTGGTACAATTTGACCAATTTTTTCAATACTATTGGAAGAAATCTAATGTCTCCTTATTGACCAATCATTCTGCAGAGTTGACATTTTTCATTATGAGCCTCAGGTAGAAAGCTCTGCTTTAACAGAGCAAGGGGAAAAATTTAGGGAAAGATTGAATTGTTCATTCTAAAATTGTAATGCTCCATTAAATAATTTTTTTACATAACCCCTAAAATTGTTCTTGTACTGATTTGGTATTTTTCATACCACCTCAATAATAACTTTGTCTCAAGAACATTATAGCTATAGGGAACATCTTCAAAAAAGAAATGTTTCTCTGGCAATTCTAAAATTTTAATTTTTTTTCCTCAAACCTGACTCAAGAGTTAATTCAGAGCAGTGATCACAAAACCATCTCTGCAAAGGGCTAGACAGTAAATATTTTTGGTGTTGTGGGTCACATGTAGTATCTGCCCAACTGCTCAGGTCTTCCACTAATGTATAAAAGCAGTCAGGGACAATACATACGCAAATGAGCATGGTTATGTTCTAATAGGCATTATTTACAAAAATAGGTAGTGAACTGTATTTGTCCCTAATCTACATGAGTAGTTCTGACCTCTGGCTGTACTATGGAATCACTTAGTAATCTTTTTAAGCAAAACCCTTACTGAAGCCCACCCTAGAACAATTTAGATAAATTTCTTAAAGTGGAGCCCAGGGGGCATGAATATTTTTAATAAACTACCCAGGTTATTCTAAAGTACAGCCAGATATAATACCACTGATCTGTGGACAATAAATGAGCATAGATTAAATCCAATAATCCATGGAATAAATTCCCATTTACTGTCAATTTAAAACAGATTTTCCCATTACTCTGTGGATTTTCTCAAACCATTGATTGTTAATCGTTTCTACCCTTCCTTCCAACTCTCACCTTGATTTCACTCTGAGAAATGTCAGAACTAAAGAGAATTCTGGATGAAAAGGGTACAAAGGTTTAGGTAACTATCCTATCCTAGATTGAGAATAGAATTATGCACATATATGTTTTTCAAATGCCCTCTTCTCTTAGTCACATAGACATTGGCTCACACCCATAAAAATAAATAGTCACACAAATAGAGATTGCTCTTTGACTGCCTTCAGTTCTACTTCTGCCTCAGTTTTGTTCTCTTTGTGTAGTCTTTCATCTTTTGTCATGAGTTTAACTGTTACCTTTATGAGAATGACTTCAAAGCTTCATCTTTACTCTGACCTCACTTCAATGTCAAAACCCTGATTTTCATTTGTCTTCTAATCAGTTACCCCTGCATATCCTATAACCTCTCAAACTCATTATGTCTGAAATGCCACCTTTCCTGTTAAAAACAAACAAAATGGACTACCAAACAACAACAACTCACGACACATTCCATTTTCTCTTATTGGTGTTTTCAGTATACTGGTCACCTGGCTACCATTATGTACAGCATTTCCCATGGTGTGTTCCATAGAATACTAGGTCAGTTAAGTTTAGGGCTATGTTAAACAGCAGGTTTCTTTACTCCATAATTTCTCATAGCCTTTGATGTCCTCAAGTATATTACAATCTTTTCAGAATTTCCTGGACTAGTGTTCTATAAAACAGTGTTTGAAAATATTGCCTTTAGGGCGATTTGTAACTTGTCCCTTTTGCCTTTGGATACATGCAGACCAAAGTTGGCTGATTCTTATAATTTTTTTTCTTGAATTCATCCACTCCGCCTCAACTCTAGTCTAAATCTTGATCACTTAACACTGTTGTGAAAACCATACTTAAATTATATCATTTCCATTCTCTATCTGTGGCTCTCATTTTCCAATAAGAAATATCTTCATATTTTGGATTGATAGGCAAGGATTTGTTCCTAAACAATATTATGTCATGCTGGTATCCTGCATTAGACCCCCAGTCCCAGCTATCCCAGGAATCTAACAATTCCTTAGTAAAAATATCTTACATTTGTGTAAGTACTTTTCATTGTGCTACACACTTCCCTGTAATTACTAGTATTTGATTTTCACAACACTCTGTAAGTTAGATATTATTTTCCATAATTTACAAGTAAAGGGATTGAAGCAGGCTGGAATTCGGTGGCAGTATGACTACAACTTCGGTCTAATGACTTTAGATTCAGCCTTTTTCAAACTTTTCCTCCATGGATACTCCCACCTCCAAATGTTTTTATGAGCTGCTTCTCCCATTTGTGAGACATGTTCTCATCTAATCAGAGCCAGTACTCTCCTTTCAAAGCCCAGCATCAGTCCCACTTTTTCTGTGGCTCCTGTCCTCATAAGCTACTCAGTGATCACTTCTTTCTCAGGACTAGCTTCTTGGAGTGTCTAGATTACTTATGGTCTGTGCTTGTTTTCCATTTTTCATTTAGCAAACTTCATGCAATTGCCATGTGTCAGGTCCTATAATAGATATCAAAAATAAAATGGGACAAAATGTTTATATTTAACTCTGAATTTTTATGTTTGAAAAGTTTTAGGATTTATATTTTATTTTTTTACTCCATTATCTGTTTCTTAATGGTTGTTCAAGTACAGTTGTCTCCATTTTCACTCTACCATGCTCCCCTGCCCCACCCATCCTTGCCTCCCACCCTTGAACCTACCTGCTTTGGCTTTGTCCATGAGTCCTTTATAAATGTTCCTTGATTGCCCTTCCCCCATTATCCCCCCTGCCCCATAACTTTAGTTTGTTTTTTTATTTCAATGTCTCTGGTTGTATTTTGCTTTCATGTTTGTTTTATTGATTAGGTTCCACTTTATTTACAGAAAAGTTGTTGAAAAAGTAAAATGAACATATTAGCAAATACTCTTTGTCTACATTCACTAGTTGTTAACATTTTGTCATATTTGTACCTTCCTTCTCTTTAAACACATGCATGCACACAATTTATTTGACAAACAATTTGAGAGTTACTTGCAGGCATGGAATATATATGTATTCAAAATACAACCTGCTTAGTCCATTGACTTAAAGGTATATTTCTTTTTTTTAAGATTTTATTTATTTATTTTTAGAGAGGGGAAGGAAGGGAGAAAGAGAAGGAGAGGAACATCAGTGTGTGGTTGCCTCTCATGTGTCCCCTACTGGGGGCCTGGCCAGCAACCCAGGCATGTGCCCTGACTGGGAACTGAACTGGGGACTCTTTGGTTTGCAGTCTGGCACTCAATCTACTGAGCCACCTCGGCCAGGGATTAAGGTATATTTCTGAATATGGTCCCTTTCCCTTTTCTTAAGGAGTTCATAGTTTGATGGGGGAGACAGGTATATAAACAAATAGTTGCGAAACACTAGGATGGATACTATATGTACTATATATAGAGGAGATAAGTACAGAGTTCTGTGGGAACACACAGAGGTGGGAGTGTCCAATTTCCTTGAACAAGGCAAGGAAAGATTCACAGGAGTTGGGTTTTAAAGGATAACTAAGAATTATTAGGTAGACATGGTTGTAGTGTAGTATTTTTTAAAATAACAGGTTTGTCCTGTCTCCTTTATCATTATGTTTCACAAAACCTGGTAGATTATTTTGAATATTTTAGATGCTCAAAAAGTATCTGTACATAAACCTGGAGGGAGAGATACTAATACTTATATAGATTATAAGTATTTCTATTTAAATTAAATGTAGGTGGGAATAGCAGGGCTGGATGATAAAGAGGGTTGAAAGGATGTGACAGAAACCTGTGAGTATGTGGTAATATGTAGCAGATAATTCAGAATTGAATAAAGTCTCCCCACAGAGTGAGAAGGCTGTGTTTAATGCTTTCTGTAACACGGTATATTAAAGGACAATGTCTTTTATTAGGGTCAGAGTAATGATAGATATTTTCATATTGGAGGTGCAGTCAGTTTCACCACTTTATAACAAACACTTCATGATTTAAAAGGTGACAAGATCATGTTCTCTCTCTTTCTCTCTCCTTCATCTGTAAGGGGAGGAGACCATTTATAGATAGAAATTACTTTACAAAGCTACTCTCCCAAGGAAACACTTTTTATTTTTCCTTCAATAAAATCCTTCATAAAGATTTGGAGCATAATTAATAGGTACTTATTCTTATCATGCCTATCACTAGAATGTTTTGAAAGAATATCAGAACAATGTGTCTCTTAAAGTAGATTATTTTGCAGAGGTGTCCTGAAGCTACCTCTGAGCCAGCATTCCCTGGAGTAACCTGGTTGTATTTCTTCTGGACTGTGAAACAGAAAGCTTAGAGAAATGGAGAAGCTATTTGGTGATGTTCTTTCAAAACATACTGCTTATCCACGCCATTGTTTATGGGCCCTTCTAGTGTCATTTAGTATAACTAATATAGGGTAGGATAAGATAGGATCATGTAGTATCATAGTATTGTATTACTACACTATATTATAATTAAATACAATTATTATGACTGTATTATATTATACCAACTAGTATACTATATAGTTGGTAATCAAAATTTTGAGGTACTATGATTAGAAAATTACTTTAGAAATTGCCAGGTCCTAGTAAGAGAAATAATGACTTAAGAAATTGTTGCTTCTTTTCTTTGCATGGAAAAGAAGTTGAGTTGTACTAACAATTGCTCTTTATATTTTTTCTGAATTGACGATCATTTTATTCTTTAGGGGAAACGTCCAGATAAATATTTCTGTGGACTCTTGAAGATAAGTCTTGGCTAGTTTAGAAAAAAGTGAACGTGATGATGTTGGCTTTTCTAAGCCATGGGATATATTTTAGAATATCCTCATAGCTTTATGATTTTTGAGTTGACTCACACATTTTCTCCAGGTGAAATGTCCTCTAATAAGTTGATTGGCTTAGTTTTACATAAACATGTTAGAATTTAGACTTTTTAACTTGGAGGAGTCACCAGCTGCAGCTTTTGATTCCACTTTTAGCTGCAATCTGCTCTTCTGTGTACTTATAAAGTAAATGCCATGTAAATAGGAACCCAGGATAGGGTTACTTGTCCTCAAAAGGTCATGTACCAACAGCGGTTGCTGAGTAAGTGTTCCTGCACCTAGGGATGTTTATAACACTCTTGTTTCCATTTATTTCTGCAGAGTGTAGTGAAACTGATGAGGGGACTGCTGCACTGCATGATCAGACAGGTATTGTTAACAGCCCCCTCTGTAATAAAAGCACATTGTAGTACTATCTTCACCCCTTAGGCAGTGTTTATATCATATATATACATATTTTTTCAATTTCACTAATTTTAGAAAAGCTGTAGAATTGAAGGGGGAAATGTCACCCATGATTTTACCACCCAATTACTACTGGAATGTTTCCTTCTAGTCTTTTCTTCTCTACAAATGATTTTTTAATATACTTCATCATTGCTGTACATGTAGTTACTCTATATTGAGTAAATGATGATACAATTCTTCTATAAGCCCTCATCTGAAACCCTTGGGACCTGGTAAATTTTTTTAAAGATTTTATTTATTTTTATTTGGACCTGGTAAATTTTAAAAATCAGAATTTTTCAGATTTTAAAAGGCATTACAGCATGTATACCATATAGTATGGTATGTCCTCAGCAGGTCCAGAACAGCACTCTATTATCAAAAACAATAATCTCTCTGTAGGGAAACATGCATTTTCACACTAATAAAATAAATAGAAACTACAAATAGCCCTATATCAAAATGAATTTTGATGCAAAACTTAGGGGAAAAAACCCTTTAGGAGTGTTTCAGATTCTGTGATTGGAGATAAGGAGCCAAGGACTTACATCTCCTTGCATTAATTTGCATTCTCCTGATCTTGAATTAAGTTGAGCATCCTTTCATGTGTAGATTAAAAACTTTGCATTTTTCTCCCGGTTACATTGTCTGTTAGGTCTTTTGACTATTTTTCTTTTGGGTGTCTCTTTCTTGCCTATTTGAGGAGTTCCAGAACATTATGGTTATCACTGCTTTGTTGCAAACCTCAAATAACTTTTAGTAGTCTGTGCTTTATCTTTTAGGTTATTTATGATATTTTTTATATTCAAAAATGTTTCATTTTAAAAAAGTGTTTTCCCTTTATGCTAGGAGATTTACACAAAGTTGCACACCTTGAATCTGAACTGATTTTCTTGAAACCAGTATTACATTTTATTAGAAGGAGAAATTGAGGCCTGGATTAATAAAATAACCATTCACAGGCATTCAACAGGTCTAAAATAAGAAGAAACCAACTCGGCCTAGTTTAACCTTTTTTACTAGTGCTCTCTCTATTGGACTGTCTCACAGCCATCATTTCTTATTTTTGTCCTGATTTGCTACTTTCTTTGGTATTTGAGATATTTGAATTTTCTACCTTATCAAATAGGTTTAAATTCACTAATTTAATGAACATATTTAAAGGTATCATATTGGGTTGGCCAAAAAGTTTGTTTAGTTTTTTCCATAAAGTAAAAAGACACATTTTTTTAATTTACACCAATAACTTTATTGATTTGGATATTTCGTGTATGTCGGCTATCTCCCACATGGTATAATGTTAATTGTTTTCAATTAATGTCTCAATTCAATCGCTATCAACTTCAACTGGTCTACCTGACCATGGAGCATCATCTAGCAAGAAATCTCCAGCATGAACCTTTGCAAACCACTTTTGACATGTTCGATCAGTTACAGCACCTTCTCCATACACTGCACTAATCTTTTTGCATTTCAGCTGCATTTTTATCTTTCTTGAAATAATAAAGCATAATATGTCAAAAATGTTGTATATTTTCTTCAACCTTCAACATTAAAATGGCTACATAAAACTTTACCAATTTTAATAAGTTTTTTAAATGCATGCTAATATGACAGCCATCACAATACAATTTAACAAAATTGTTTGAAGCACTACTAGGGCCATCTTACAGAAAAAAACAAATGAACTTTTAGCCAACCCAATATCATATATCAGATGCACACATAATGAAATCTAAGTTTCAGGAACTAAGTCTTTCAGTTAGAGTACTATAGAAGTATTGTATATGGATTGCTTTTTCTGCATAGCCGTCTTTAACTGTTTTTATTTTCTTCAGGTGGATAAAGTAGAATCCTTCAAATACAGTCAGAGTACCAAGGATAGCCTCCATGCCAAGTACAACACCAAAACCTGTGCCACTGTAGTGGGTGATGACCAGTGGGGACACCTGCAGTTGGATGCCACCTCTGTGTATCTGCTCTTCTTAGCACAAATGACTGCCTCAGGTTGGTACAAGGACAGAAGTACTGGGGCCCACAGCATTGTAGAGCACTTGCTCTACCACAGGTGGCTTCTCCAGAAAACAAAATAGCTCTTTACATAGCTCAAGGATGCACATTGGAACCATAATATTTGGAAAATTGTACAGGGAGAAACAATTTTTTGAGATCTAGTTGGTATTCCTTTACATTGAGAAACAAGTCTGGGATACTAATTAGTATTTTTAAATTGAGAACCAGGAAATCTGGGGTAGATTTCCTTTAGATGAGTATTTTTATCTTTTATTAGTCCTCAGATACCATGAGATGGGGAAGAAGGACTAGGGTTTATTGCTTGTTCTCATATTATGCACTGACAAGCCTATAGTTAGTATTAATATAAATTAAATCACCTACTTTGTACTACTCTTTATTAATATATTATAAACAAGGCATCTCTCTATGGGCTTCTAAATTTTATTAAGGGAATTAACTTAGGAGTCAGAATTCAAATGTTTATTTTTTATTATTGAATAATAACCCTTTTCATATGGTTTTGTTACTACTTTTAGATGCTTTACCTGAAAAGAGGAAAACATAAGAACCAACATAATTCCCTTTTATTTATCCTATATTGAGGAAGACAATAAATATGATGATAATCAATTTGTAAATTAAACAGGACTTTTCCCATGTTGTCCTGAGGTAAAGCAAATGCACTTGTCACAATACCACATTTTTGACATTGTAATTTTTTTATCTCCCTATCTAGTTACAGAGCTACTTGGTACTAAAACCATTCAGGGTGAGAATTACTTCAGAATACTCTTCTCCTTTTCTTGCAAAAATGTATTTTGGTGATAAAGCCTTCCTTTTATTCCCATCCAGAACACACATTTCAGAGGCAGAGTAACCTTTTTCTTAAAGTTATAATATGGCTACCTATATACTCCCTTCTTTTGGAGGGGTGGTTTCTCTCTGAATAAGTATATTTTTAGGTTTTGTTTTTTAAAATAGAATCACAGATATAACTCCATTTCTAATATTCTTTCAATACCAACTCTGGAATTTTTTTTTTTACAAAGCAAAAAGTATCTAAGTATCCCTTGTGAGTTTTCATTTTGAGCCTAGAAAAGAAGCAGAAATATACTAAAGAGGCTTATAAGAGACATATTCATTTATTCAACAAATGTCATCTCTTGATTCCTGACTTAAAATTTGATTTTCAACTCAATGAGTTGACTCTGATAAGTGCTTGTAATAAGATGGATATTTTTTAATCAGGCCCTTGAGAAATAAGTAGGGATAAGTAGATATTCACCAGTTAGAAAAGGGAAGGGAACAGTATGACAAGAAGTACAGAAGTTTGAAAAGTATTTCTATGTTTAGAGTGTAAGACAGATCTGGAAAAATGGCAAAAAGGTGAAGCTACAGAGTTGTGGCTAGCTGTTTAAGGGTCTGTGTATTATGTTGGAGTTTATTCTGTAGTCAGTAGAGAGCTCCTCAAGGTATAGTTAAGAGACAGTTTTAGCCCTGGCTGGTGTGGCTCAGTGGATTGAGCACTGGCCTGTGAACCAAAGAGTCTCTGGTTGAATCCCCAGTCAGGGCACATGCCTGGGTTGCAGGCCAGGTCCCCAGTAGGGGGTGCATGAGAGGCAATCACACATTGATGTTTCTCTCCATTTCTCCCTCCCTTCCCCTCTCTCTAAAAATAAATTAATAACATCTTTTTTAAAAGAAAGTTTTAGACAATTAACTCTAGTAGATAGAGGATAGATTGGAGAGGAAGAAAATTAAGATAGAGGACTACTTGGGAGCTTAGTGAAATACTTTAGGTAAGAAATGATGGAGAACTTATGTAAGGCAATTATCTTTAGGATGAAATGGATGGATGTGAGAGACAATTTATTGGTAGAATATGAAAGATCTTCATGGAAAATTTAGCAATTCTCTTCACATTTTCAAATTCTAAAAAATCTGAACCTTGTTTAAATGAGAGGCTTAGACAGAAGCTGACTGCAACTCACAGGATGGTGGCATGAAGAGTTCCACAGACCCTCTCCCCAGCAAAATAACCATAAGTAGTGAAAATTAAGTTTTTAAAAACCAACCACTTAAATTCACTGGGAATTGTCTTAAGGATGTAGAGTTAGTAGAGAGTCATTTATTCAAGGAAATGTAAATCTTGGTGACAGCAGTGAGAAAGTGTGGTGTTTGGGTCACCATCTACTCCCTTTCCTGCCCCTAACTCACCATGATAAAAGAACATTCAAGGTGGTTTTGGATAAGAGTACAAGTCTCCCTCTTCCCTAGCTCCCATTTTAGAGCTATGAGATCTTCCTGAGAGAGGCACGTTGCCAGTATTTCTCATTCTCCCCAACCATGAGTTTAAGAAACTGTAGTCTAGTAAAGAATAACTAAGAGGTCAGAAACTCTCTTCATAACCCCCAGTCTCACTCGTGGAATAGAAGTTTAACCCTAGGCAGATCAGGCTGAGAATATATGAGTACTGACCCACCTGCCTCTCCCCCCATGCTACTAGCCATAAAAACAGAAGGCTTCATCATTGCTTTTCCCAAGAAAATTTACTATTTGGAACAGAATGTGGAAGAGTTCAGGCTTAGGAGCATTCACAAAAACAATGGACATTTTGGCTCTAAGAAATCAAGAGGAAGCTGATAGCTCAAGAAGAGCAACAAGCTAATTCATAGACTATCTAGAAGTTGTAACAGAGAGCCAAGGAGAAAGGGCCCGTCCAAAAAGAGTCCTCCTAGGGTTAGAAGTGTCAAAGACTGGCCTCAAAGACCACCTGAAATGGGGCCTTATTTTAATTGGGTGAGACCATGGAGCAATATATACCTCAGGGCATTGTGAAAAATAATAGAGCAATCACCTGGTAACCAGGAGAGATAAACAACTGGGTGTAGCAGCAGAGGCAGACACTTAACAGATTAGGGAAAGAGACAGTTGCTAAAACCAAAGTCACTTTCTTCCTGGGCTGACAGTGTACAGGTCTGAGGCTACATATACCCATATATTTTATATACCCTCTAA
This sequence comes from Phyllostomus discolor, assembly GCF_004126475.2. Taxonomy (NCBI): domain Eukaryota; kingdom Metazoa; phylum Chordata; class Mammalia; order Chiroptera; family Phyllostomidae; genus Phyllostomus; species Phyllostomus discolor. The sequence continues at coordinate 93,988,990 of NC_050198.1, forward strand.
GGAACAACATCAGAGGCTGCATACTGTGGAGGAAATAAATTTCACTGAAATTGTCCAGGCAAGTCACTAAACAAATAAACAAGTAAAGAAAAATAATCTCCATGGAGGAAGGTATTGGTATCTATAGAGTTCCTATAACATACTATCTACAATATTCAGTTTTCAAAATTTTATGAGGCATGTGAGAAACAGGAAACTCTGAGTAAACACAAGGTAAAAACAGGTAACAGAAACAGCCTTTGAGAGGAAGTATATGTTGAACTTAGGAGACAAAGACTTCAAAGCTGTTACTATAAAAATGTCCAATAATCTAAAGGACACTGTGCTTAAAGAATAAAGAGTATGTGATGAAAGTATTTCATTAAATAGAGAATATCAATAAAGAGATCAAAACGAACCAAATGGAAATTCTGGAGTTGAAAATCATTGTAACTGAAATGAAAAATGTACTAGAAGATCTTAACAGATTTGAGTTGGCAGAAAATAGAATCAGCATACTTGACTTCCAGTTAAGATGGCAGCATAGGTAATTGTGGTACCTGCCTCTTCCCACAACCACATCAAAATTACAACTAAATTACAAAACAGCCATCATTCAAAACTGCCTGAAATCTGGCTGAATTGAAGTCCTACAACTAGGGAATTAAAGAAGAAGCCACATCAAGACTGGTAGGAGGGGCAGAGACATGGAGTAGGCAGGTCCCACACCTACCAGCGTTGGATAAAAATGGGGAGGAATATCTTGGCTGCAGAGCTCCCCCCTGAGGAGTGACAGTTCCCAGCCCTACACCATGCCCTCCAGCCCAGGGTTCCAGTGCTGGGAAGAGAAGTCACCCATAACTTCTGGCTGTAAAAACCAGCAGGGATTGAGGCTGGGGGATACGGAGGCCTTCTAGGGTACCAAGCAATTTCTCTTAAAGGACTTGTGCACAGACTTACGCAGACTCACTTCCTTTAAGTTCTAGCCCTGGGATAGCAGCTCAAAAGGAACCAGGGACCTGCTGCTATGCTGTGGTGTGGTTGCTGTTTTGACAAAACCATGGATCAGGAGGACCTTGCAGTCTGATAATATGGATCATATGGTCCTTTTTAGTTCTGAAGTTACAGTTATATGATTTAAAATATCTGCTAATAGATCAAAGATTTAAATATAAAAACTGAAACTATGAAAGTACCAGAAACATTCATGGGATAAAACTTTTTAATAAAAGTTTCTGAGAATAAAAATGTACTGTAAACAAAGTCAAGGTTCAAAAAACTAGAATACTTGTAACACATATGATGGCCAAAAGGCTAACTTTCTTAATATTCATTAATGTATCAATAACAGAAAGACCAACAATTCAATATAAATTGGTGGACACAACCAAACAGTTCATAGGAAAAGAAATACAGATGACTTACAAACAGATAAAAAGACTCACAACCTTATTCATAATAAAAGAATTTCAGATTAAATAAGGAGATTCTATTTCTTATCCATTAGAGTGGTGAAGATCAACAACTTATTAAAGCTTGTGTTGATGTGGTTTAGAGAACAGGCAGTTAGTGCTGTTTGTTATGTAAACTATGCAACTTTGTGGAATAACAGTAATAATTATCAACATTTAATACACATGGTAAAGTTATGGAGAAGTGTACTGATATTTGCAGCTTACTTTGACAGATATCAAAAAATGAGATGGATTGATAGATGGAGAGGTATGTGATGGAATATTATAGTAAAATGTTAATGGTTCAGTCCAGATGGTATGTACACAGGTATTCACTGTAAAAATCTTTCATTTCTTTTGTTTGTTGAAAAATTTCCTAATAAAATTTTGGGGAAACAATGCATAAATCTGTGACTCAGCAATTCTACTTTTTTTTAAAAATTTTATTTTATTTTAATCATTGTTCAAGTACAGTTTTCTCCCTTTTACTCCCAATCCAGCCCACCCACCCAACCCTCCCCTCTCTACTTCTAAAATTTACCTTGATACACTGGTGCATGAGCAGAAAGATATATAAATACACAGATATTCATGGTGGTACTGACTGTGGTGATAAAAGATTAGATACAACCTAAATGCCTTTCATTAATGAACTGGTTATATGAGTAGGCATTCAGTGGAAAGCTGTGTAGCTGTTAAAAACGATGAGGCAGATATACTTTAAATTGTCTCTAAGTAATAAATGAAAAAAGCCAGGTGCAGCATAGTATGGTACTACTGTTTGTGTAAATTTTATACTGCACAATATATCTCAGAAAGGATACAGGGGAAACTGGTAAGACTTATTTCCTTCAGAGAGGAGATTTGACAGAGTGGGAGTGATGTGATTCTGGGTGGAAGACTTGCATTGTCTACCTGTTGGTATTCAATAAAAATAAGAGATGGGGAAGGAGAGAGGAGAGAAATGTTATTTTTTTCTTTAATTGTCACACAAGGATATATTTATTAGTTTTAGAGAGAGAGGAAGGGAGAGAGAAACATTGATGTGAGAGAGAAATGTCTATCGATTGCTTCCTGTATGTGCCCCAACTAGGAATGAAACCTGCAACTATTTTTGGTGTACAGAACAATGCTCCAACCAATTGAGCCATGTGGCCAGGGTGAGAAGTGTTACTTTTTAAACAAAAATGGATTATACTGTACATATTGGGAGGCAGTATAGCATCTTGCTTAGGATCTCAGTCTCTGAAGTGATATAGAAGTTGATAGTCAATTGAGTCCTATTTATTAGTTACATGACTTTAGCCAAATAATTTCTCTGAGCCTCATTGAGAAAACAGAAGTACCCCCCTCTTAGGGATGTTGTAAAAAGTAGGTGGGTGATTCATGCAAAGTACTCCATTGTATGCTGTAACTATCTGTGTATAGCCTACATTTAGAATAATTCTCATTTTTACTCCAAAAAGAATGGATTTAAGTTCTCCTGAGAATGATAATGTTTATCTACTTCTTGCTCAGTATTTAGACTCTTTCCAACTCTTTTATGAAATATTTGCCTTTTTCCTAGATGCCTAGGTTTGACATTTATACACATTATGAATTAGTTACCTATAGAATTAGGAGCCTGAGACTTTCTATTAAAACCTACACATAATAGTTAAAATTCTTCCATGTTAAAAATATGCTGTTATCTCACTTAGTTGAAGACTAGCCTAAAACTGATTTGTGATCTTATATTTATGGTTCTTAATCAAAGTACCTCCCTTTATTCCTAAGCAGAAGTAGGATTACCTGGGAATGGTTGGATCACTTAGTCACTGTAGCTGCCTTTAAAACCTATAGTGATCATTGACCAACTCTATATCTTTATTTTCTTTTTCCTCAGGACTTCATATCATCCACAGCCTAGATGAAGTCAATTTCATACAGAACCTTGTGTTTTACATTGAAGCTGCATATAAAACTGCTGTAAGTACTCATTTGGGAATGTATTTTAAACATGGTGTTTTTTAAATTCTGGATAATCCATTTTATCTTTTAATGCTGCCCCTTACAGTAAATTCATCTATAAGGCTGTTGGCAAAAATCGCCTTCAGCTTCTTTCTTTGATAACATCTGTCATCCTCTGTTTACCTTCTTCCCAAGGGAGTTACAGAGGCAAGAGAGTCAAGATACTATGCTTTGCTTTCTTGCAAACTGTACAATATCTGATGGTATGTATTTGACAGTCTGGGGCTAAACTGTAGTTTTATTCTAATGACTTATGGTCTTGAACAGGAGCAAGATGGCTAGGGAGTAGTATGGGTTGGTTAGCTACTTAGAAATAATATTTAGTGATGTGTGTAATATTATCTGTAGACATTGATTCAATATGTACTATACAAACTAGTTACTTTTTTATAACTATTATATGAGGTAAATTTATATTAAATCATAAAATATTTAACATTTTCTCTGTCAGGGATCACTGTTCTGCATTGCATATTCATTGTATTGAAAATGGCTATATCATAAATAGTCCAGTTTTTTTAACTTAATTATTTAGTTTTTTTAGTTGTTTTAGGTAGGAAGGTAAATCTGGAACCTGTCACTCCATATTTGCCAGAAGGTTAAGTCTAACATATACATATTTTATGCAAGCAGACATTATTTGTTGGCTGATCTCTTTGCCTTCTGATACCATAGGCCTGCTGTGGTCCAGGGTGCAATTCAGGGTCCTTTGACCTCTTCACTGCAGCTAAGGGTTGCAGCAGTAGAATTAATGATATTTGTGCCTTCTGGTACTCTAATCTTTGCTGCACAAACTAGGGAAGAACTGAGTTTGGGGGCAGGTGAGGCTAGCCATGGGATAAATATGGCTGACCTTCCTACACCTTTAGCTCAGAGATATGGTGTGAAAAGTGATGTAAGGTACATACAGAAATAAATATAATATGTCTGAGGTATATGTGTATGTACATGTGTTTGCATGCACCTGCATGTGTGCATGTGGATATTTTCAAGTTCTATTCAGTGAGAGGACCTAGAAACAATGACACCATTGCTCAAGTCTAGGATTATAATTATCATTCTGTAATAAAAGAAAGCAGAATTCCCCAGAGAGGTGATTGATTCCTGGACTGGTATGGGGAAAATACAAGATGAGACTGGAGTATCATGTGGTGACAAAAGTGAGGAAGTGTTCAAAAAAGAATGGGGCAGGTCAAACCTGGGAAAACTCCCTAAGGCCAAAACTGAAACAATTTGAGCAAGAAAATAAATAATAACATTTTATTACAACCCAGAGAATAACCTAAATATCCATAAGTTCGTACTGATAAAAACAACTGAATAAGTAAATGGGAGAGAAAGGACAGTTCTTCCTTAGTGAAGAATGGCCACTAATGAGTACAGAGGTAATGAAGGAACTAGAAAATCACCATGGAAATACCACTAAAAATTCTTGCAGGCAATAATCACACTAATGGATACTGTCAACTGATGGTCACTGGCACCAATTCAACGCCAACAGGAATCCCAAATTTGGGATGCAGTGAAGGAAACTTTATTCAGTGCAGAACAGCTCAATTGTGGTACAGCATGTCTATGAAAAAGCACAGTTGTGAAAACAGGACAACTGTGAGGCAGCACTGGGACAGCCCCTTCTCTGGCCAGATGACTCTGCTCTGTTCCTTGCCTCTGCGTTGCACTGCACTGGTCTGTCCCACCATACTTTGGTCAACTCCTTTCTGTGCCTGTCTGCTCTGGCTCACATTGGTCTCCTGCCAGACACCTTCAGTGTTTCAGCTCACCAGAAAAATGCAGTCTTCAGCTTTGGTGGAAAGAGAAAGTACCTCCCAGAGCCAGAGGGAAGCTGGCTTATGTGGATGTAAGTCCATGTCTCTGGCCCCCAATTGGTCTGCCCGCATGCAAATGAGGACTCCAAATCCTCACAGTTTGACTGCTCCAAAAGGTATTGTCCTGATTGGTCAGAATAGAGTCACTCTGGTTCGTCAGAGGTGTGCAGCTCCAATTGGATGGGGAAAGCCACAGTCCTATTGGTTGAAATAGGATTCTAGGAACTTCTTTATAAGGGCTGGCTCAGATAGCAGGAAAACAGTGCAAGCAGGCAGTTCAGGGAGAATGCAGTCTTCTCCCTGAAGAGAAGTTTGAGCGAGGGGCCCTTGCGTAGAAATGGCTGCTAGGCTTTGTTTTTTGTTTTTTTGTTTTTTAATTTGAACCCAGTTGGCTATCAGAAGCTCTTCTTAGTAGGTGTCTTCTTTCTCAGGGTTTACAGTGCTACATTAGTGGATGGGTGTTGGAAGAGAAACAGGATATTTATAGTCATAAAGTGTCTCAAGATACTTAATTAATTATAAGTTGGAAAATGGTAACAGTAGAATGGAATAACCCTGAAGACACCACCTTAACCAAGTGATGAAGGTTAACATCTCCAGTGATAAAACATAACATTGTGTGCCCCCTGATATGATGCACTGAGAAGGGCATAGCATAATATCTGTAGTATCCTTGCCACAAATGTGTAACCTCAATCTAAGCAAGAGAAGACATGAGGCAAACCCAAATTGATGGAAATCTATAAAATATTTGACCACTAATCCACAAATCTTTAAAAAGTGTCAATGTCATGGAAGACAAGACTGGAGGAACTACAAATGATTGGAAGAGGCTCAGGAAGCACAACAAATGTAGGATGGTATTCTGGCTTAGATCCTGGAACATTAAAAAGTAGTGGAAAAAGTGGTAAAATCCTAATCAAGTCCATAATTTGGTCACTAGTATTGTTCTGATGTTAATTTCTTAGTTTCGACAGTTGTACTATGATATGTCAGGTGTTAACATTAAGGAAAGCTGAATGAAAGGTGTATGGGTACTATTACTATCTTTGTAACTTATCTGAAAGGGTACAGTTATTCAAAATAAAAAGCTTATTGAAAGTAATTTTAACTGTTATCTTTATATTATCAAGGGGCTATATAGAACTATAGTTAAGAATGTAGGCTTTGGAGTGAGAGTACTTGGCCTCTAATCCCAGGTCTGTCACTTATTAGCTGTGTGTCCTTGGGTGAGTCACTTAACCTCCCTTTGCACCTCAGTTTTATCATCTATAAAATATAATGATTAAGGAAGATAGTAATGTAAAGTTCACAAGTTAGTGCATGGTGCATTGTCAATGCCAATATGGAGTAAAATTAGAATGGATATTTAAGGTAAAATACCAAGATGTGGCTTGGGCTCCATTTCCTAGACTCCTTGGGTATCTGCTTTGATGGAAAATTTTGATAAGTACCTCTCTAGATGGATTACTTAGAATTATCTAACTACATAGTGAGCTCTATGTAGGAATTAGCTATTTTTGTTGATAATGATGATATGAGAGATTCTAGCCAAGAGCATATTTTTCCCACCATGATCATTAGTCTGACCCTTTGAGTCAAGAGTTTTCCCATTCAAACTATTAAAAACTCTAAAAAGCATGAACTAGATTAAATTGTAGGGATTAGTGACAGAGAGATATTTGTTTTTTATCCTATTTTGATTGATAACATACTTTTCTACTGGAACCAATTCATGTGATTTTCTTATTAATCTAAGACTCAGATATGCCAGGTTGAAAACAAGTTTTTATGAATCTTATTTTTTAAAGTTTAATCTTTTTTTCCACTTCATTACTACCTGCTTTTTGAGTTACTTTGAGATGATTTCCTGAATATTTTCTGGCCAGGAAGGTGATTAAAGAACTTTATTGTGTAGGGAGCTGGCTATATTTCCCTGCTATAGTTCACTCTAACCTAGTTGATTGACCCTGGAGAGCTTGACCTCCGATAAAAACACAAGGTAGCTCTACTCCACAATGTCAAAGTTTAGTATTTGATGCTGGTATTCTCTGTGCAGACAATTAGAAGTCTGCTGATTAAAGTTGGGGAGGACAGAAAGAGAGTAGTATCTACTTGCTAATTTGGAATTTTATTTGGCTGGAAGGTGTGGGGGAAGGAAGGGAAGACAGTAAGTTATTGGTACTGGGCCAGGGATTACAAACAAAATTTTTTATGAAGCATTATGTAAATGATTTCTTATGAAGAAGTCATTCTAACTCTAAAACAAAATGCTGGGGAGGAAATGTATTAAAGAAAGGAAGCAGAACAGGCAACATATGAGTGAAAGGGTCTGAGAAGGAAACAACATGTTTGAATTTGAAACTGGCCAGGGAAATTTAGAAGGTCTAATTACACTTTGACTACAATTAAACTGTCCAGGAGTCCTACAGCTTCTTGGGTGCCATCCTAGAATTTAAAGTTCCTGGGAAAATATCTGTGGGAGCAACCCAACTCATTGGCATATCCTTAATAAGCATAAGTATGGCAAATTAGCTACTATTTGTGCCTTTTATTTAACAGTTGTGTATCTAGTAAGCATTTAGTAGTGATGATTTTCAAATGGAATGTTGCTTATTTTATGCCAGGACTTTGGTATATGGGAACGTGGAGACAAGACCAACCAAGGGATCTCGGAATTGAATGCCAGTTCAGTTGGAATGGCAAAGGTAATTTTTCTTGCTTTGTTTATACCAGGTACAGGGGAAGGAAGTCTGCTACATCTTTGCCATAGATAAAGGCTTAACATGAATATGGACCATCATCAAATTAATTGTTCTTTTAAATCACAGGCAAAATTCAGATTATCCCATAGAACTATGAACATGTACGTGAAGGCTTCTTCCATAAGCTCCAGAGTTATATATCCAAACTGGTTTTGTAGCATATCTCTACTTACATATCTCACAAGGAACTCAGAGAACGTGTCTTAAACTAAACTCATCATCTCTACCATTACACAACAAACAAAAGAAGGTCTTTTGTCCTTCTGTACACCATTTAACAAAGCTTGATATCAGGAAACCATTTCTCAGTCCTCTACCACTCACACTCTCCTGCACCCCCCCATATCATTATCATCATCCTTACCTTTCCACTTGGCTTTATCTTCTCTTTCCCACTACTACTACCTCAGTTATAGCTCTTATATTTGGAATAGGCAAGAAGGCATAAAATAAGATAGCAAGAATAGGATCAAAACATATCTATTATAATGATCAATATGCATGACTTAATTTGTTTCTCCTAAGAAAAGGCAAAAACACAGGTTGATTTTATTTTTATTATTTTAAAATTTTATTTTAATCTTTGACAGGTTGATTTTAAAAGAGAAAAAAGAAAGTTCAGCCTATATACTACCTATAAGAGCTCTAACATAACAATTTGATACAGAAATATTAAAAATAGAAAGATGGGCAAAGTCTTGCCAACACAAACAAAAAAGAAAACATGGTGACTATGTATGTAAACATCAAATGGAGTAGAATTCAAAGTGAAATAGTATTATATGGAATAAAGAGAACAAATAAGGTCAAGATAGAGTTGTGAAAGGCACAGCCTGAAATGAGAAAGCCTGATCTGGAATATAGTTTCAATTAATACAAAACAAAATATATTAGAAATACCAGTCAAAATAGAAGCAGTTATAAGGGGATAATTTAACAAAAACCACTTCCAGGAATGACAGATGAAATAAACCAAAAATAACATCACAGGAAATTTCAACTATATAATTAATGTAGTTGAATTAGTAAGTATAAATGGAACTTTGTACCTAGAAATATTTATCCCCTGGGTAAACTTTTTCTTTTAATGTATTTTTATTATCAAACTGGTACAGATATTGAGTTTACTTTAAAAAATCTTACTATATTTCTGTGTAATCTGACTTTTTGTCCTTACCTGAGAACATGCTTGTTGATTTTTTAGGGAGAGGAAAGGAAGAAGAGAGAGAAAGAGAAAAAAATAGATGTGAGAGAAAAATATCAATCGGTTGCCTTTCACACATGCCCTAACTGGGGACCAAACCCACAACCGAGGCATGTGCCCTGACTGGGAATCAAACTGGCAACCCTGTAGTTCACAGGCCAGTGCTGAATTCACTGAGCCACACCAGCCAGGGCTGTAATTGTTTCTTGATTGCTGTTGTCCCATTCATGGATGTGCTTCATTGTCAGGCTGGTTGAGGCTCAGCTCCAACCACGTCATGCAAATGGTTGTACATGTACTGACCAAACAAAACAATCGAAAGCAAAAGAAAACAGAAAACAACTCAACAAATAAACAAACCAACACCATCAACAAAAATAACAATGAAAAGAATCAGAAATGAAAAGTCAGTAGTACTCTAACAAAAACAATAAAAAATTAAATAAAAAAGGAAAGAATAATAAAAGACAAGTAACAAAAAGAATTAGAGAAGGAAAAAGAAGTTGGAAAGTATATGAAAGGAAAAAAGGAAGATAAAAGAAAGAAACATAATAACAAAAATAATGAATACATATAGAGAAAAATATAGATGAAATAAAATAAAAATAAGGAAAACTGAAAAAAAGAATAGAAAAGAAAACATAGAATAAGAATAGGAAAGAGAGAATGAGAGATATGAAAGAAAAACAGGAAGACAAGAAAAATGAAATAGAAAAGACAAAATAAAGAAAAGGTTAAAAAAGAAAAAAAGTGTGGTTTGCCTCACCAGATTGTTGTGCTTGCTGTGATGACCCTTTCCATACACCGTTTGCTGTAGTCCCAATTGTTGAGTTTTGCTTTAGTTGCTTATGCTTTTGGTGTCATCTATACAAATCATTGCCAAAACTAACATAAAGGAGTTTCTTCCCTGTGTTATCTTCTAGGAGTTTTATAGTATCAGATCTTATGTTTAATCTTTTTTAAGTTAATTTTTATTAGTAGTATAAGATAGGTATCAAATTTCATTGTTTGGCATGTGGTTATCCAATTTTCCCAACATGATTTATTGATTAGTTAAATATACTAGCCTTCACTCACTGAGTTTTCTTCACTCCCTTGTCAAATATTAATTGACCATAAAAGCAAGGGTCCATTTCTGGGTTCTCTATTTTGTTCCATTGGTCTATGTGTCTATTTTTCAAAAGATTTTATTTATTTATTTTTAGAGGAGAAGGGAAGGAGAGGGGAAGAGAAACATCAATGTGTGGTGGCTCTCGTGCGCCTCCTACTGGGGACCTGGCCTGAAACCCAAGCATGTGCCCTGACTGGTTATTGAACCAGCAATCCTTTGCTTCGCAGGCCCACACTCAATACCCTGAGCTACACCAGCCAGGACTATTTGTCTATTTTAATGCCTATACCATACTATTTTAATTATTGTATTTTTGTAATATAATTAAAAATTATGACATGTTAGGCTTTCAGCTTTGTTCTTCTTTCCCATGATTGCTTTGGATGTTTGAGGTCCTTGGTGGTTTCATATAAATTTTAGGACCTTTCACTTCCTTTGTTAAATTTATTCTTAAGTATTTTATTGATTTTGATGCTATTGTGAATGGGATAGATTTTTTAAAAATTTCTTTTTCAGATGTTTTGTTGTTAGTGTACAAAACCACCACTGATTTCTGTATGCTGATTTTATGTCCTTCGACTTTACTATATTTGTTGATTAATTTTTTGGCTAAGTCTTTAGGGTTTTCTACATATAAGATAGTATCATCTGTAAATAATGACAATTTTACTTTCACTCTAATCTGGATTCCTTTTATATGTTTGTCTTCCCCGATTGCACTGGCTAGGACTTCTAACACTATATTCAGTAAGAGTATTTTTTGTTTCTGGTCTTAGAAGAGAAGCTTTCAGTCTTTCACTGTTGAGTATAATGTTAACTGTGTGTTTGTCATATATGGCCTTTATTATGTTTAGGTATGTTATTTCTATATTGAATCTGTTGAGGGTTTCTATCATGAAAGGATGGCTACAACCTCCATCTTAACTGTCTCTGGGATAATATGAGAGGAAAAGAACAACTCAAAGGCCTCTTGGAATAAAGAATTTTAATTGTAGCTGTGGCTGGTGTGGCTCAGTGGATTGGGCCTGTGAACCAAAGGGTCGCCATTTCAATTCCCAGTCAGAGCACATGCCTGGGTTGTGGGCCAGGTCCCCAGTAAGGGGTGCATGAGAGGTAACCACACATTGATGTTTCTCTCCCTGTGTTTATCCTTCCCTTACCCTCTATCTAAAAAAAAAGAATAAACAAAATCTTTTTTAAAAAAAGTTCGTTGTATTTTATGTTCTGCTGAACATACTTAAAATGACATTATGTGCATTGCTATGATAATGAGATACAGTGCATAGATATATATATCTTTTTAATACTGACATTAACCATTCCTTCTTTGCTCATCACAGGCAGCCCTGGAAGCATTAGATGAACTGAATCTGTTTGGTGTGAAAGGTGGGCCCCAATCAGTTATTCACGTACTTGCTGATGAAGTACAGCATTGCCAGGTAAGAAATAATGGACCACATTACAGAAAATTTTATTCTAACATAGATTCAGATTTAGGAAGGACTTTAAAATAAAGAAACCTGATTGAGAATACATAATCTTATTTATTACCATGTGCTAAAAGTGACTTATCAAACATCCTATACTGAGATAAGCTTGATATAACATTAGCAGTAACATAAATCAAAGTCCTGTTTTTTCACCCAAAGTTATAAAGGGATCCCATTATAGTATATGGGATCCTTCAGTGTTGTCATATCAAGTTTATGTACCCTGCTCCTGAGTATTTCCTTTTCTAGGTATAACAGGAGAATAAGGGATGATTGATTTTGAGTGTTCTTGATAGTGGCTCTGAAACATTCCCTTGTCCCAGTTTTAAATGTTTGGAGTTCAGATTGTTTAAATGATAAATGCATATCTTCAGTTTTGTTTAGGATTACTCTGTGTATTGAAAGATTAAGGTTCTTCTCATTGGCAAGATGAGTTTTCTTCTCCAAACCCTGACTAGACAACCATAATGTTATAGTGAATATGAAATCACCTTCTAATTGTAAAAACACAAAAGTTCTTATGGAAAAGATAAATATAAAGGATATATGAGCTGAGCCTTCCATTTCCTATTTCTCAGCAGCTACATTTTCCCTTAGCTTTATGCTTAATAGGTGCTTGTGGAATAACAGGATTGTAGATGGGATAATGATGTTAAGAGTATTCTATATCTATTAGCATCTGCTTAATAATCAGGATTAGAAGGCATTGAGAGTAGAATCAAAACAAGGGATAACTTACAGAACTAGCTAGTTTTTAAAGCTGTCATTATTGAATACTGTTTAGATTTTTTTCTGAATGATCCTCTTCTATGTAAATCTTTTGAAACTAAATCTGTTAGTTTTATAACTGCAAGTCATTCACTAATGTGCCACATTTGATTTTCTTTCTCTTAGTCTATTCTTAATTCAATACTCCCTCGGGCTTCAACATCCAAAGAGGTTGATGCTAGTGTCCTTTCAGTTATTTCCTTCCCAGCCTTTGCAGTAGAGGATAATCAGTTGGTGGAAGTCACAAAACAAGAAATCATCACCAAGCTTCAGGTATGTCTGTATGAGCCTTTCTTTCTGTTAGGGTTCTTACTTTAAGGGAAAGTTATTATCTTTGGGGGCCTTGACTATGACTTGTGTCAATGATTTAACCAAATGACAGGGTTAATATCACCAGTAATAAGGAATATTAATATCATGTACTCCCGATACATTGCACCAAGAAGTGCACATCACCACTGTGACATTCTTCCCAGTACTGCATAACCTCAATCTAATCATGAGAAAGCATTAGACAAAACCAAATTGAGGGACATTTTACAAAATAATGGACACACACACTTTGAAGGTGTCGAGGTGATGCTTTTTAAACAAAGAAAGACTGAGGAACTGTCACAGATTCAAAGAGACTAAGGAAGCATGGCAGCTAAAAGCATTGGGATCCGGAATCAGGTAATACAACTGAAAAAAAGCCATTAGTGGAAAAACTGGTGATATCCAAGTAAGTACTATACTTTGGTTAACAGCATGAATTTTTTCGTTTTGATAAATACTATTTAGTTATGTAACGTGGTTAAGAAAAGGGGAAATTGGTAGAAGGGTATATGGAAGCTCTCTGCACTGTTCTTGCAACTCTTCTGTAACTCTCAAACTATCTCAAAAATTTAAAAAATATGATTTCTTTTTTTTAAAGGCTGGGGTGTCTTATAATCTTATAAACTGTGTGAGCAAGAACACACAGATTACTAATTGGGCTTTCACAGATTTGTCCTAATAGTGGAAAGCCATGGAGAGGATAATATTAGGAACTCTGTTTTAGGGAAGAGTCTGGAACTTAGCCCTGCCTTGAAATCACATTGCTGAAATCAGTTTCTGCTGCTGGGCTGGTATTAGAGTTGTTTGAATAATTAGATGTTTTTCACTTTTCCATATTTTAAAATTTTTTTACTATTTTTATTGTTGTTCACTTATAATTGTCCCTATTCCCCCCATTACTCTCCCCTGCCCTGCCCACCCTGACTCTCCCACATTCAAACCTCGCCCTCCCAACCCTCGTTGTCCTTTTCCATGGGTCCTTTACATAAGTTCCTCAATGCGACCCTTCCTCTACTTTCCCCCTTTATCCTCCCCACCTTAGGTCACTGTCAGTTTGTTCTTTATTTCCATGTGTCCAGTTCTATTTTGCTCGCTTCTTTGTTTTGTTGATTAGGTTCCATTAAAGTGAGATCATACGGTATTTGTCTTTCACCACCTGGCTTATTTCATTTAGCATTACACTCTCTAGTTCTATCCATGCTGTTGCAAAGGGTAGGAGTGCCTTCTTTCTTTCTGCTGCATAGTATTCCATTGTGTAAATGGACCATAGTTTTTTGATCCACTCACTTACTGATGGGCACTTAGGCTACTTCTAGCACTTGGCTATTGTAAATAATGCTGCTATGAACATTGGGGTGTATAGGTTCTTTTGAATTGATGTTTCAAGATTCTTAGGGTATAATCCCAGCAGTGGGATGACTGGATCAAAAGGCAGTTCCATTTTTAGATTTCTGAGGAAATTCCATACTGTTTTCCACAGTGGCTGCACCAGTCTGCATTCCCACCAACAGTGCACTAGGGTTCCCTTTTCTCCATAGCCTGACTGGTACTTTTTGTTTGCTGATTTGTTTATGATAGCCATTCTGACTGGTGTGAATTAGTATCTCATTGTGGTTTGTGGGTTTGCATCTCTTTGATGACTAGTGATGCTGAGCATCTTTTTCGTATGTCTTTGGGCCCTCTGTATGTCCTCCTTGGAGAAGTGTCTGTTCAGGTCCTTTGCCCATTTTTCAGTTGGATTGTTTGTCTTCCTGGAGTGCAGTCATGTGAGTTCTTTATTTTGGACATCAAAACCTTGCCTGAGGTATCATTTGCCAATATGTTTTCCTATACAGTTGGTTCCTTTTTCATTTTGCTGATGTTTTCTTTTTCTTTAGCCATGCAGAAGCTCTTTAGCTTCATGTAGCCCCATTTGTTTATTCTTTCCTTTATGTCCCTTGCTCTAAGGGACATATTGGTAAAAATATTGCTGTGTGGAGTATCTGAGATTTTCCTGCCTATGTTCTTCTCTAGGACTTTTATGGTATTGTGACTTACATTTAAGTCTTTTATCCATTAAGTCTTATTTTGAGTTTATTTTTGTGTATGGTGTAAGTTGGTGGTCGAGTTTCCTTTTTCTGCATGTAGTTGTCCAGATCTCCCAACACCATTTATTGAAGAGGCTATTTTTACTCCATTTTATATTCCTGCCCCCTTTGTTGAATATTAATTGATTGTAGAGACAATTAATATTTGAACTGGGGATTAAGATGATGCTGACCTCAGAAAAAGAGTTTGGGTGTCTCCCTTCTTGGAATTTTTAGAATAGCTTGAGAAGAATAGGGGCTAGCTCTTCTATAAATGTTTTATAAAATTCTCCTGTAAAACTGTCTGATACAGGGCTTTTCTGTGCCGGGAGTTTTTTTTATTGAAGCTTCAGTTTCACTAGCTGTTATCAGTATGTCCATGCTTTCTGCTTCTTCTTTGATTCAGTTTTGGAAGATTACATGTTTCTAGAAATATGCCCATTCACCCCGCTTTTCAAATTTCTTGGCATATAGTTGTAATTTCTTACAATCCCTTATATTTCTGTGGTATCAATAGTAATTTCTTCTCTTTCATTTCTGATTTTATTTATTTGGGTCCTCTCTGTTTTTTTCTTGGTGTGTCTGATTAAAGGCTTGTCAATTTTGTTTATCTTTTCAAAGAACCAGCTCCTAGATTTAAATTGTTCTTTTAGTCTCTATGTCAGTGGTGTCAAACTCATTTTCACCGGGGGCCACATCAGCCTCGCAGTTGCCTTCAAAGGGCCAAATGTAATTTCAACTCCTTAACAGTTAAGGAGTAGTTACATTCATACAGTCCTAAAATTGTTTTGATGCTTCGAAGGCAACCATGAGGCCGATGTGGCCCCCAGTGAAAATGAGTTTGACACCCCTGCTGTATGTCATTTAGTTCTGCTCTGATCTTGATTATTTACTTCCTTCTACATTCTCTGGGCTTTGTTTGTTTTTGTTCCTCCAGTTCTTGTAGATAGATGGTTAGATTGCTTATTTGAAATGTTTCTGTCTTCTTTAGGTAGGCCTGTATTGCTCTGAACTTCCCTGTCAGGACTGCCTTTGCTGTGTCCCAGAGAGTTTGGGCTGTTATGTGCTCATTTTCATTTGTTTCCAGAAAGTTTTTTATTTCTTCCATGATCTCATTATTAACCCATTCATTGTTTAATAGCATGCTATTGAATCTCCATGAATTTGAATGTTACTGAGTTTTTTCCTTGAGGTTGGTTTCCAGATTCAAGCCCTTATGGTCTAGGAAAATGCTTGATATGATTTCAGTTTTCTTGAATTTGTTGATGCTTGTTTTGTGTCCTATCATGTGGTCTATATTTGAATATGTTCCATGTGCATTTGAAAAGAATGTGTATTTTGCTTCTTTGGGATGAAAGGTTCTGTATATATCAATTAATTCCATTTGATTTAGTGCATCATTTAGTGCCACAATATCCTTATTGATTCCATTGTTTGGAATATCTATCCACAGTGTGCTGTAAAAAATCCCCTAGTATAAGTGTATTACTGTCTATATCTTTCTTGAAGTCCTCTAAGATTTTCCTTATATATTTGGGTGCTCCTATGTTGGGCACATACCTGTTTACAATTTTTATGTCTTCTTGATGGATTCTTCCCTTGAGTATTATGAAGTGTCCTTCTGTGTCTCTTTTGGTGGCCTTTGTTTTGAAGTCTATTTTGTCTGATATAACTGTTGCTACCCTGGTTTTTTTTCCTGTCCATTTGCTTGGGATATTTTTTTCCAACCCTTCACTTTCAGTCTGTGTAGGTCTTATGTTCTGAGATGGATCTCTTGTGGGCAAAATATGTACAAGTCATGTTTTCTTATCATTCAGCTACCCTGTGTCTTTTCATTGGAGCATTTAATCCATTTACATTTAAAATGATCATTGATAGGTACTTATTCACTACTATTTTATCCCTTTGTACTTGTGTTCCTCTCTCTCTTCTTTCATCTTCTGTTTTTATTTCTTTATTTTTTTTATTTTTTAGGATTATCTTTTTATTTTATTTTTTTAAATACGGTTTATTGATTATGCTATTACAGTTGTCCATTTTCCCCCTTTACTCCCCTCACCCTCTCCCACCCACATTCCCCCCCTTTAGTTCATGTCCATGTGTCATACTTATAAGTTCTTTAGCTTCTACATTTCCCATACTATTTTTACCCTCCCCTGTCTATTTTCTTCCTACCATGTATGCTACTTATTCTCTGTACCTTTTCCCCCTCTCTGCTCCTCCCACTCCCCTGTTGATAACCCTCCATGTGATCTCCATTTCTGTGGTTCTGTTCCTGTTCTAGTTGTTTGCTTTGTTTTTGTTTTAGGTGTGGTTATTAATAATTGTGAGTTTGCTGTCATTTTACTGTACATGTTTTTTATCTTCTTTTTCTTAGATAAGTCCCTTTAACATTTCATATAATAAGGGCTTGGTGATGATGAACTCCTTTAACTTGACCTTATCTGAGAAGCACTTTATCTGCCCTTCCATTCTCCATGAAAGCTTTGCTGGATAGAGCAATCTTGGATGTAGGTCCTTGCCTTTCATGACTTGGAATAGTTCTTTCCAGCCCCTTCTTGCCTGTAAGGTCTCTTTTGAGAAATCAGCTGACAGTCTGATGGGAACTCCTTTGTAGGTAACTGTCTCCCTATCTCTTACTGCTTCAAGGATTCTCTCCTTCATTTTAACCTTGGTTAATGTAATTATGATGTGCCTTGGTGTGTTCCTCCTTGGGTCCAACTTCTTTGGGACTCTCTGAGCTTCCTGAACTTCCTGGAAGTCTATTTCCTTTGCCAGATTGGGGAAGTTTTCCATTATTATTTGTTTAAATAACTTTTCCACTTGTTGCTCTTCCTCTTCCCCTTCTGGTACCCCTATAATTCAGATGTTGGAATGCTTAAAGATGTCCTGGAGGTTCCTAAGTCTCTCCTCATTTTTTTGAATTCGTGTTTCTTCATTCTTTTCTGTTTGGTTTTTTCTTTCTTCCTTCTGGTCCACTCCATTGATTTGAGTCCCAGTTTCCTTCCTATCCCTATTGGTTCCCTGTACATTTTCCTTTATTTCACTTAGCGTAGCCTTCATTTTTTCATCTAATTTGTGACCAAATTCAACTAATTCTGTGAGCATCCTGGTCACCAGTGCTTTGAACTGTGCATCTGATAGGTTGGCTGTCTCTTTGTTGCTTAGTTGTATTTTTTTCTGGAGCTTTCATCTGTTCTTTCATTTGGGCCATTTTTTTTGTCTTGATGTGCCTGTTATGTATTGAGGGGCAGAGCCTTAGGTGTTCACCAGGGTGGGGCAACCCACCTCGTTGGGTTGTGACACTGTATGTTGGGGAGGGGTCCAAGAGGGAACAGTGGCGCTTGCTCCACTCTTTGCCGGATTTCAGTTACTTCCGCTGCTTCCTCCAAACAAATTGGGCCCTTCTGATGCTGATTCCCATGTGGGTGGGTTTCTGTATGTTCTATGACCCTGTGGGTTTCTCCAATGAACTCTCCTGTGAGGTTGGAAGTCTCTTCCGGCACCTCAACCCCCGCAGGTGTTTTCAGTTAGTGGTTTGAGGCTTTATTTCCCTGCACTGGGATCCTGGGTTACGCGGTCTGTCTTACTCCCCAGTTTTGCCTGGTTTAACTGCGCGTAAATGTGGGACCACCTGGTCTGCCAACCGCCTTGGGTGCCATGCCCCTCCACAATCTGCCACCTTGCTGGCTCTGCCAGCTGTGACCTTGCACGCCCATGGTCCACCAGCCGCTGCTTTGCTGCGAGCACTCTCAGTCCGGCCACCCATCTCTACCCGTCTTGCTGGTTTGGATGAATATTTCTTCTTTAACTCCTTGGTTGTCGGACTTCCATACAGTTCGATTTTCTGCCAGTACTGGTTGTTTTTTTATTTCTAAATTTTTGTTGTCCTTATTTTGGTTGTGCGAGGAGGCACAGTGTGTCTACCTATGCCTCCATCTTGGCCGGAAGTCTTCTTTCATCTTCTTAAAGTTGTCCCTTTAGCATATTTTGCAATGCTGATTTGGTGGAGGTGTATTCTTTTAGCCTTCTTTCTTCTGGGAAACATCTTATTTTACCTTCCATTTTAAATGAAAGTCTTGCTGAGTAGAGTAGTCTTGGTTGCAGGCCTTTGCTTTTTATTACTTGGAATATTTCTTGCCATTCTCTTTTGGCTTGTAGTATTTCTGTTGAGAAATCAGCTGATAGCTTTATGGGAGCTTTCTCTCTTTGTCTTTTAATTTTGCCATTTTAATTATGATGTGTCTTAGAGTTGGCCTCTCTGGGTTCATCTTGATTGGGACCCTCTGTGTTCCCTGAACTTGTGTGACTTTTTCTCTAGATGAAAATGTGTCTTTAGTGTTTGTTTTGACTTAAAATATATAACTCATATAAACTTTGCCATTCATCTAATTGCTGGGTCTTTGATTTACATGGCCCTGCATCCATGCTATTTCTTCCACTTGGAAGGCCCTATCTCACCTACTTTCAATGCCCATCTTTCCATGTCCAGATGCTGTCAGTTCTTCAAATCACAGTTCAGAATCTTAATGCTATGGGTTATGCAAGTTGGAGATAATATCTGTGTGTTTTTTTGAACACCTGGATCCATTGCTTGTGTCTCTGCCAAGGTGCTGGACACTTTATACACTGTCATCCTTGTGGAGTAGGCTGCTGTGGTCACTACTAGAACCATAAGCTCTGTATTGTCCACATTGCTGCACAGGCCTGGTTCACAAAATAGGTTCAGTATGTGTTGAGGAAATGAATGAATAAATGAATGAATGAACAAATTTTGGGGTGAGGAAATATGCTTGAGTGTTCGATACTGATATAGTTTTCCAAAGAGCTATGAAAATGTATACATGAAGCCAACTGTCGGTCAAGACATCCAGTGCTAACATGACTTACTAAAGTTCAGCCAATTGAGCTGATCCTTGATCCTGTCCTTTACCAGGAACATCCTGCTTAAGGGATAAAAAGCAGAAGCTCTCAAGCAAGTTCCTTTAAGTGTGAGAGTGTTCAAATCATTGCTTCAGTGAATGGACTCCTTTTGGTATTCACTCTGCTGGTCCTAAGAGGCTCCCCAGGTGTCCAGGGGTTCTAAAAGATAACCTCTGCCAGCACTGTGTCACATGGAAAGAGACTGGGCACATGGGGAATTATGTTCTTCTGTAGACAGTGAATGCACAGGACCCAGTTCCGGTTCCATCGTATAGCAAGGGCACCCAACTAGCCATGCTGAGCTTGCAGAATGCTGCCTCTATGTTCAAAGTATAATGGGGAGCTGGTTATAGGGGATTATAGGTCCAGGACCTGAGAGAGCCTCTATTTGTAGCAAAGTCAAGTATGTGGCCACCATTTGCCACACTAATGGCATATATCATTGGGTTGAGGAGGGCAGCCCCTTGTATAAGAAGCTCATTGGCAACTAATGGCTATTGTGGATGGTCCAGGGGTGCCAAGAGGTCTGAGAGAAGGTTGCTAAACCTGTACAGTGAAGGAGTTTCTAGAAGGCCCTAACAAGAGTGACTGTTCTTTGGTCATTTAGACAGATTTTAGAGCCCAGTGTTGCAAGGAGTGCTGTTCAAGGTGGGCCTATCTGCAAAGTAACTAAAACAAAATTTGTATATGAGGAATGTCACCTCCATAATGCAAAAATGTCTAAGATGGTGAATTTCTTTTAATAATGTGGGTACTATACAGGATCAAAGCTGTTTCCCAATATACTCAGGATTAGAGCAGCCCTCAGTCTAACTAATGATTTTCAAAAACGTAACTGAGGTGGTGGGGCCTGGTACTACATGTGAGGTTAATGGGTC
The DNA here is from genome assembly GCF_004126475.2 of Phyllostomus discolor. Classification (NCBI taxonomy): domain Eukaryota; kingdom Metazoa; phylum Chordata; class Mammalia; order Chiroptera; family Phyllostomidae; genus Phyllostomus; species Phyllostomus discolor. The sequence goes on from NC_050198.1 coordinate 94,009,779, forward strand.
ATCCCCTTTTTGTGAACTCCTCTGTTTTAGTGTCCAGAATAAGTGTGTCGTGAATCTCCTCAAAGGAGGTGTCATCAGTGTGATGTCATACTTGTGCACCTGGAAAGAGCTGGATGTGGTTACATATTGTCTGCAAAGTTTATGTGAGATGACAGGAGTGGAGAGGTGTCCCACTTAGTACCCAAGTGAAGGTGTGTTATGTTTCAAAAAAGTGAAGGTTAAGTGTAGCTGGAGGCTGTTGAAATAGGCACTGGGGAGAGCGTGTCAGTTGGTCAAACACTTTGCTGTGACTGAAGAGTATTTACCAGTTTGCTATTGGGTGGAATCAGTGACTTAAGTAGTATTAGATAGGGACCCCTAATAGCTGGGACCCTGACATGAAGGGAACAAAAATTCACACTGAGGCCCCATTCATGCTTTTCAGGTTGAAGAGCACGTCAGATTTGGCTGTTAAATTCAGAAGCAGTGAGGATAATTATACCTTCTGTAAATAGGTCTCATATAATGGGTTTCAATCTGTGAAGGCCCTATTTTCATTTAGATTGGACCCTTTTTTAACTAGGGTGGAAAATGTTAGTTAGTTTATGAGTAAGAAGGAAGGTCCACAGGGTAATATTTTCTCAAGCTTACTGTAAGTGCAAAATACTTAATTTTATTACTTATTGGGTCAAATTGTCCATATGCACTAATAGATATTTTAGGTCAATGAGTGCTTTGGCTATGGGGAATGTAGGCAAGACATCAGTTCCAATGGTTAAGCTCAGGCATATCTGTTTCTATTTTATGCTCAGTAACTCCCCCTTTAAAAAAAAAAAAATCAGCTTGTTTAAATGTGAGCCAGAAGTGGAAGAGAATAGAATGAGACTGAAAGCTGTCAATAATCTAACATCTAGCCCTGACTGGTGTGGCTCAGTGGATTAAGCAACAGCCTGCAAAACAAAGGGTTGCTGGTTTGATTCCCCAGTCAGGGCACATGCCTGGGTTGCAGGCCAGGTGCACAGTAGGGGGCTTATGAGAGGCAACACACACTGATGTTTCTCTCCCTCTCTTCCTCCCTCCCTTCCCCTCTTAAATAAATAAATAAAATCTTTAAAATGGTCTAACATCTAAAATAGAATCACATTCATTACCACACACTGCCACCCCCCACACCCTGCTGCTCCCCATACCTCCCACCGCCAAACACAAGCCAAACACCAATTTCTTTACATCCTTGCCAGTATGAGAAAGTGTTAAGGAAAAAAAATCATCTTCAGTTGTCACCTAGTCCTTATTCTCAGTGTCTGGCTCTCTGTGGACTGGCTGGCCTAGTCCCCAAACTTGCAGGATTCTACCTCCCTCCCTTCTCCCATACCTGCCCCTTCCTTCATTCCCTCCCCATCTTCAGAGAACATACAGAGATACAAACACATTTCCTTTTCATACATGCTAGTATTTTAATCATTGACACAGAATTACTTCATTTGGTCCGGTTTGATCTCTGCATAAAGGACCAGTCCTCCAGATTTTTTTTTTTTCTGGAGAGGCTGCATGTATTTAAGGGTCTTGGGTTTCTGGTTCATTTGGGGTGTAGGGAGAGTCCTCACTTTCAGAGAGAGACTCCTCAGTTTCAGAGAGAGGCTGCTCACTTGCTGTGCGAGAATCCTCACTTGCAGTGAGAGACTCCTCACTGGCAGAGGCAGAATCTTCACTTGGAGGGGCAGAATCCTCTTGTTCTTCTTGTTCTTCTTCATCCGTCTTTGGCTGATTTTCGCTGACTTTTTTACCCCGCCTGGAGCAGAAGATGATTATCTTGGGCTTTTTCCCTCCCTTATGTTTTTCTTGGATCTGCCGGAGGGTTTCCGTTACCTTCTCCGTTAACTTCAGTGCCTAGCAAGGAAACAAGATAAACCCAGAAAGACATTGGTTTTGGGGAGGAGGATGGGAAACCAGTAAGAACGGGGTTGTAAGGGAATGAGAGTGAATTGAGGAGGGGTTTGTGCCAGGCATGGGCAGGGGGAAAGTCTTGCGTGGGGCATCAATGGGGAAGAAGAGGAGGCATATGAGTAGGGTAGGCTGACCTTCTCCCTGCCTTTGTCGGTGGGCTGGGAATCCCTCTTCCTCTTGACTCCAGTGCTTGATGTTGGCGTCTCCTCCTCCGAATCGGACTCCATAGCTCCCTCAGTTTCCTCGCCCTTCTGGTAGTCTAGTGCCCTACTCTGGGGCTCCTGGCCTCTATTTATACCCTCCAGGAAACTGAGGAGCCACGCCCTCAGCTGTGATTGGCTATCAAGGAATTCCTCAGCCAGCGGTAACCATGGAGTGGCGTGACATCACAAAGCCGCCCCCCACTCGCCTCACATTCCAGGAGGGCGGGGGAGGGTGCCAAGGAGTCTAGCTGCTCTGGTTAGAAAATGGTGGAGCTTCCTCCACACCCCCTAATGGCGTTCCTGATTTGACTTCTCACTCGTCCTCATCTCTTCTAGGTCAGTGCTTGTGGTGCACGTGGCAGGGAGAGGGCGTTTCCTCTAAGCCACGCCCCACAGCTGTCTCCATTCATTGGTTCATTTGTTGTCTCCCAGCTCTCCTCATTATCCAGTATCTCGTGAGTTTTTAGTGCACGTTTTATTTTAGAATGGTTTTAGATTTACAGAAAAACTGTGAAGGTAATACCCACACACCCCACACCCAATTTCCCTTATTATTGACATCTTGCATTAGTGTGGTGCATTTGTTATACGTGTGAACCAACAGTGAAATAGTTATTCATTAATGTCTGTGCTTTATTCAGATTTCCTTAGTTTTTACTTAATGTGCCTTTTTTTGTCCCAGGATCCCGTCCAGGATACGTACTACATTTAGTCATCTGGGCATGCCTCATTAGGCTCCTCTGGGCTGTGACGGTTTTTAGAATTCTTGTTTTTGAGAACCTTCAGAGTTTGCTTTCTTTGTTGTGTTTTTTAATGTTAAATCCTCAGATGTTATTGATGTTATATTTGAAAGTTTGTACCATTTTACCAAGCTCTTCCTATTTCCTCCACCCCTCAGCCCCTGGCTAACACTTTTCTACTCTCTGTTTCAATGAGTTTCACTTTTTGTCTTTTAAATATTCCACCTATAAGTGATACGATGCAGTGTGTGCCTGTGTGTATATAGCATCTTCTTTATCCATCCATCTATGGATGGACACTTGTGTTATTTATATTGGCTATTGTCAATAATGCAGCACAATACCTATCTAGTATTTTGCTTTGTTTTTTAATCACTTTTTTGTTATTCTATTACAGTTGTCCCAATTTTTTCTGCTTTGCTCTCCTCTGTGCATTCCACCCCCCTGCTCCCACAGTCAATTCCCACACTGTTGTTCAAGTCCATGGGTCATTCATACAACTAGTCCCTTCACCTTTTTTCCACCATTATCCCCCTCCTCATCTCTGGTCACTTTCAGTCTGCTGAAATGTTTCCAGGCCTGTGGTTCTGTTTTGCTCACTTGTTCATTTTGTTGATTAGGTTCCATTTATAGGTGAGGTCATATGATAGTTGTCTTTCACCTCCTGACTTATTTCATTTAGCATAATATTCTCCAGTTCCATCCATGCTGTTGCAAAGATTAGGAGCTCCTTCTTTCTTTCTGCTGCATAGCATTCCATTGTGTAAATGTCCCACAGTTTTTTGGTTCACTCATCTTCTGATGGGCACTTGGGGTGTTTCCAGAACTTGGCAATTGTAAATAGCACCACTGTGAACACAAGGGTACATAAATTCTTTTGAATTGGTGACTTCAGATTCTTGGCATATATTCCCAGCAGTGGAGTTGTCTGGTCAAAAGGCAGTTCAATTTTTAGTTTTTAAAGGAAATTCCATACTGTTTTCCATAGTGGCTGCACCAGTCTGCATTCCCACCAGCAGTGCACCAGGGTTCCTTTTTCTCTGCATTCTTGACAACACTTGTTTTTTTTCTTTATTAATGATAGCCAATATGATACATGGGAGGTGATATCACATTGTGGTTTTAATTTGCATCCCTCTAATGGCTAGTAAGGTTGAGCATCTTTTCATGTATCTATAGGTCATCTGTATGTCCTTCTTGGAGAAGTGGACCTGTTCAGGTCCTGTGCCCATTTTATAATTGGATTGTTTGTTTTTCTGATGTTGAGTCATATGAGTTCTTTATATATTGCTACCTAGTATTTTGGATATCTTACCTAAAATTCCACAGAACTAAATACTGATATTTAAGTTTCAGTGAAGAAATAAGTTACCATACTTCCCTCCAACACTTGGCTCTTCCAGACAACTTTCCAGGTTGTATTTGGTGTATGCATATATGTGTTTGTTTACTAGATATACTTCAATGGTTTTCTTCTCTACTCCCCTCATATTTATAAACTTTTTCTCCAGAGAACCTCAGACCAAGTCAGTGCTATCAGGGTTATGGTCCTTCCCATGGCAATGGCTGAATTCATCCCTTGGCTTTGTCACAGGAATGCTACGGATGTTTCTCTCTAGAGCTGAGGATCAAGGTCCTGTGTGTGTGTGTGTGTGTGTGAGAGAGAGAAAGAGAAAGAGAGAGGGGGGGTGGGCACAGGCAGCAGCAGCAGAAGCATTTCGTAAGGTCCTAGTGAGTCTCTGCTTTTAGGGGTGTGACTTCACCCTCCCACATTGTAACGGCTCTTCCTCCATGAGTCACTACCCAGTGCACCAGTGTATTGAACAGACTCTCCAACCAACCTCTGTCTAGAAAGGGAGCCAACAACTGGTTAAGATACAAAAAATGTTCAGAAGGTAAGAGACCCCTTAGGCATAGTGTCAGTCACATCTTATTTTGGAATGAAGACATGCTTCAATTTGAGGCACACAAATAGGTCCAGGTTGAGACACATGATTGAGGACCACTTTAAGGAGGCCTCCTGTCACTATTTGTCAGTTTGCTAAACTGACTTATGTGGGTCAAATCTTTAGCAGATGCCTCATAAGATTCACAATGCAGCACAAAGAAGAGTACTTGAAAGTACAAGCCAGCCAGCAGGCAGTAGCTCAGAGTGCATGCCTACCAGTGCGCAGCAGAGCTAGTTAGGAATCAAAAGCAAGACAAAAAAAAGACGCCCAGTGGTAGTGGACAGTACCTTGATATCCTGCTCACAGGGCCAATTGATGTGATCACTCCACAGAGACAGGATGGACCCTTCACCCAAAATTTGGTTTGGATGTCAATACTGATGACACAAGCACCAAGAGAGTGTGAAAAGTTTATTACTCACATAATGAGGCTCTCTGGGGAGAGCAGGGAAGGCTCTCAAGCAGGTTCAAGAATAGTTTGAGATAACACTTGCAACCAATATAAACTAATACTGAATGCCAACTGTAATTTAAAATGAAAAAGAATGGCTTGAGGGAGCAGAGAAAGGAGACTTGGCTTTGATGGGGGTAAGAGGATGAACCTGGAATGAGAACTTGTATTCCATACAGGTTAGGGTTTGCATGGTTTGAACTTCCTGCTGGCCTCACAGAAAAGTGTACCTGGGCTTTCTTATTGGATATAGGTAAGTCAGGGAAGAGGGAGTGGTGGGGTTCTCTTATGGAATAGTGTTGTATAAATACAAGATGTTTCAGCACAATTTAGAATTCTTATAACTCTTAAAACTAACCTTCTTGTGTTGCTTCAGCTAAAGCTGCTTTTCAGCAGATAAGCATTTATCAAATCATGGTCCTATAAATATTATCTAAAGAGGCTTAGAATTATCTTGGTTCATCAACAGAGAAACTGTATAGAAAGAGAAAAGACTGCTAGCATAGGAAAAAAGTCTGACACTCTGTCTACAAGATAGCAGACATAATTATACTACCTGCTGAATAATGTGGGGTTTTTTTTAACAGTTTTCCTATTCCAGGTGATTACTGTAGCACACAAAGACTGTAATAGTAGTAGTAGTAGTAGTAGTAGTAGTAGTAATTGACGTATTGATCGCTAACTCTGTGTAGAAATTATACTATATATTCATGTCCCTTTTTAATCTTCATCACAACCCTATTAATGTAAGTGACAGAAGAGCATTTTTTGCCAACCCTGCTGGGATTCCTGTGGCTATCTCCATTCTAATGACAGAAAAAGAAAAGACCATGGTGCAGGGCACATGGGAACATTTATGGGGTAGGCTCAACTTGGGCATGCATTCCTCCTGCTTGGGTCATTGCAAAATATTCACACAGCTACACCCAGCTGCCATATAAAAGGAGAAATGTAGTCTATCCAAAAGAGGAGAACTTGAAGGTTGGAAACCAGCTAGCAATTTCTGTCACCACTGTCCTGTTCATCGCTATCCCCATAGTTAGAGTAGCTCTTGGCACATAGTAAGTCAGCACAAATATATCTTTTGAATAGAGTGGTTTGAGGTTTTTTGGTCAGTTATGGAGATCAGAAACATAGGAGTTGGTTAAGCAATGGGTTCTTAGATTCAACACCAAAAATGCAAGCAACAAAGAGGAAATTGGACTGTAAAATTTTTTTAAAATTATTTCTTCTACAAGAAATACCATAAAAAGGTGAATAGGCACCCCAAAGAAAGAGAGAAAATATTTGGAAATCATATATTTAGTAAAGGTCTAGTATCCAGAATATAGAAAGGACTCTTAGAACTCAACAACAAAAATACTAATGACCAATTAAAAATTTTGGTAAAAGATTTGAATAGACATTTCACCAATTAAGATATACAAATATCAAAAAAAGCACATGAAAATATGCTCCATATCATTAGTCACTAGGTAAATGCACATCAAAACAACGAGATACCACTGTACACCTACTTGGAAGGCTATAACCAAAGAAATAACAAGGATATGGATAAAGTGAAACCCTCATACACTTCTGGAGGGAACATAAAACGGTGCTGTTTCTAGAAAATCACTTGGCAGTTTCTTAGCAATTTAAGCATAGACTTCCTATACTGCCCAGCATTTCCACTTCGAGGTATATAACCCAAAAATTTAAAACAGGAGGAAAAAAATCAGGTGAATGAAGCATTACAAAAGCAATAATATTTAAGACAGATAATATTTTAGGCAGATAATATTTTAAGGAGAAAAATGGTCAACTTTATTAAATACTCTTCATAGATGAGGACAAACAGGTGGTTATTGAAATTGATAATATGGAGGTCATTTGTAACTTTGAAAAAAAGATTAAAAGAGTGGGAAAGATTTAATATGAACCTGAATGATGTGTATTAAGGTGATAATGTGATGGGAGGAAGTGGGCGTGGATAGACATTTTCTTTTGAGAGTGTTGGGGCTAAGGAGAGGAGAGGAGAAATATGGGACTATAGCTAGAGGAAGATTTGATACCAAAAGTAAATTTTTAAAAGGATAGATTCTAGTCATATCTGTATGCTGATATAAATTATTCAATGAAATTGATGAAATAAAACATCAAGGAGATAATTGCAGAAGAAAAAATATTGAGACCACAAGAGGGGTATTCAGAGCACTAGTAGATGGGATTTATATTAAATCTGCAAGAGTTAGCCTTACATGAGGACAGGTAATATTTATACATTGTACAGAAGAGAAGGAAATAATCATGGTATAGTTATAAATGTGGGTAATATGGTAGATTTGCTGAGGAAGGCATAAGGACATTCTCTCTTTATGGTTCATTTTTTTTTTCAGTGAAGGTTAAGATGAGGTTATAAAATGTCAGTAGTGAGGGTGGGGTTTTGAGGAACTGAGAGGATAGGTATTGATTATTCATTTTGAATAATAGAAATCGGCACATAATATAAAAGGATTGCTGATTTGAGATATGTGGTCAAAAACTCAAGGCGAGACCAGGCAGTTCAGTCTTGTAAATTTCTATAGCAAAACTCATCATTTACATACAAGAACAAAGTAGGTAGATGGCTAGATTTAAGAAGGGTGTAGTTTTGCCAAGAAATTACCATAGTGGAATGTAGGCAGGGAGATGAAAGTTTATGAAAATGAGTGATAATAATAATGGACTATGAACAATAAGTTGGTTAGGAATGAGGAGATGAGAAATAAAAAGGGTGATTAATTGTGAGATGTAGTGGAGTTCATAGATTGGAGTTCAAAGTTGAACTGTTGGAGGGGTTTGTGTGTGTGTGTGCATGCACATGCATGTGAGGGAGGCACTTTGGCAGGAAGAATACTCAGCTGTAGCTCAAGATGTACACTTTAAGATCAAGATTTAAGAGTTGGTTCAATTTGGGGGGATGTCAAAGTCTGGAGGATGAGCATTAAAGATAGTGGCTTAAGTGTGATGGGAGAAAAATATCATAGGAGATGAGAGAACATGAAAGTTTTGCAAAGCCAAAATGTTGGGTTAATATACACATGGATGATAGATGTTGAAGTTGCCAAAACTGTGACCAAAAGTAATTGAGAAGTTAAAGTGAGTAATGAGTGAAGAAGACATAAGGACGGGTAGCACATGATACTGTGTAATAGAATGAACTACAAATGAAATCTGGATTCTGAACGAGAAAGGAGCATAAATGGTTTGGAAGCAACAATAAGGAGCAAACCAGCCACCTCCTTTGCTTCTACTCTCTGGAGTATGTAAGGAAAACTAATGTTTACTTAAGATGACTGCAGGAGAAGTGATTTCCTCAAGGCATAGCCATATTGCATTTATAAAACAGAAATGAAAGAAATACTGAGAGAAGAATTTGAAGCTACTGGAAAGTTTGTTAACGATTGACTATGAGATACAGAGGGCAGAAAAAAAGGGCTTTTGAAGATGGGGAGAGTTAGGTCTAATTTTGTTATGTGTAGGAGATTATGTAGACAGGAGTCTGGTAATAATGGGTAATCTGCAGGTAGTGACTGAAGTAACAGTGACAAAACAAGACAAACTGTGATTGTAGGGCAGTCTGGGAGGTGAATAAAGCCCTGCTGACTGGAGATTGTTTAATTAAGATTGACCTGGAACCCAGAAGAATCCAGAAACACCAATAGAAACCTACTTCCTCTAAATATCATGTAGCTGCATGACAATCCAGTCTTCTAAAGATAGACTAATAAGGGCATCTAAGGGAGTACATTTGAAAGGAGAGAAGTGTGTGTGCTCTGAAGCATGGGTATGTATGAAAAATATCAGCACTGTATTCTAATTCTAGGAGGTTGCTATTATAGACATATGGAGCTGTGCACTATTTTTGGACCACTCAAGATGCCTGAACACACGTGGCCCACATGCAGGTACCAACACTTACTGGGCACCTGCACACACAAAGCTAGGAAAGCAGAAAGGCTGTAGGGAAATGGTATTGTTGTCCCAATACAGGAATGCATTTACTTAGGCTTCCTAAATGGCAGCTGGAAAATAAATGGAAGAAAGGAAAGTGAGTTTATTTTTTTCCTAAAACTCATGGACACAGACACCAGTATGGTGATTACCAGAGAGAAGAGGCATGATTACCTGCAGATTACCCATTATTACCTAGATTCCTGTCCACATATTCTCTAGGGGGAGTAGTAAAGGGTAAAGAGGGTCAAATATATGGTGATGGAAGATGATTTGACTTTGAGTAGTGGGTGCACAATGCAAGATACAGATTATTCATCATAGGCATGTACACTTTAAACCTGTATGATCTTATTAGCCAATATCATGCCAATAAATTTAATTAAAAATAAAAGTGTTGGTGTCAGGTTGGTGAGTGCTTCTTGGGAGGAAACTCAGATTGTAAAAGGAAGAAAGTGAGTTCTGGATCTTGGACCCAAGTACAGGGACTGGATTCTGTTTCATTTTTTGCAGGTTCTGCCTTTTCTTATTTTCTTCTCTTTTTCTTTCTTATTCCTGAAGAGAGTACTTTACTAACACTAGCATCTTATGTGTATGGCTTCCTTCAAACCCTGACACTGTAAGAGAATGAAAATTCACCTTCTCAAGGGTTAAGAGAAAAATATAATGGCTTGGGATTTGTTTGAGGGGGCACTTTTGTTTTAAAAATAGACATCTTTGGAACTCAAAGGCATGTGGAACTTAAAAGATGGAGTCTCTTGACATGGTATGTGGTGCCTGGATGAAGAGAATTCTGTGGTGGAATGGACAGAGCTGTGTAAGGGGCATCAGGACACCGGAGTTCTAGCTCTGACTCTGCCATTTGCTCTCTGTGAGGCAGCTGGTGTGTTGCTGTTGTTTCCTGGGACTCAGTGACCTTGTCTGTAAAGTGAAGGGCTAAACTGCATAATCTGTGAGTGTCTGTGTATTTTGCATAAATTCAGTGTTACCTGATTGTTTTCTCACTAGTTATAAAGTGCATGCTGTTCATTCTGTGGGATTTGGGGGGAGACTTTCTACTTCTCATAAAATTTGGAATGCCTGTAGGATATCTTGGCTTTCTTTTACTGGGTTGACATTTTTTTTATTCTATAGCCCCAAAACAATTTGTTTAATTGACTTTGCTATATGGGGTTTTATTTCATGTTACAGAGGAAAAAAAACTTTTTTGGCTTGTCACAATTTAAGAGTATTGGACTACCTATGTCCTTTTCCAGTTTTTGAACATTAATGGGAAAAGAGAGGTCACAAACACTTTCTCGCATTGTTCAGTCTGTAAGCAAAAATATTTGGAAAATTTTTCCAGGGTAAGTTTATAGATGATGATTCTGTACTACTGCTCACAGAAAGGGCATGGTAAATAGTGAATGATGGCATGTATAGATGTTTTTTGGGGTTTACTTCTTGCTCTCAAGTGAAATTTGCTGTCATTACTTTTTCAAACATGTTTTCTATCCCTGCTCCTCCTCTTCTTCTGGTATCCCTATTATATGGATATTATTATGTTTCATGTTGTCTGGCAGCTCCCTTAACTCTTCTTCGTTCTTTTTGAGTCTTTTTTTCCTTTTCTTGCCCTTTCTGGGAATTTTTTTCTACCTTGTTCCCTAGCTTGCTCATTCAATCCTCTGCTTCACTGAGCCTACTTTTAATTACTTCTCCTGTGTTCTACAATTCTGAAATTGTATTCTTCATTTCCTCATGGCTCTTATTGATAGTTTCTATGTCCTATTTCATGCTGATATAGTTCACAGTAAGTTCCTTGTACCTTCTCTGTAGTTTTTGGTAATTTTCACTTAGTTCATTGAGCTTTCTTATAAGCATTGTTTTGAGCTCAGTGTCTGATAGCTTACTTGCCTCTGTTTCATTTAGCACTCTTTCTGGGGATTCCTCCTTTCCTTTCCATTGGGGATTGTCTCTTTGTCTCCCCATTTTAGGGGAAACTGTTCTTGTTTGCTTCTACTTCTTAAATTTATATGCTTTGACTCCCTGTCTATGTGGTGTGAACTTCTGTCGTAGGAGACCTGTGTGATTCAATGGTGCAGTCTCCTTGATCACCTGAATTTGATGCTCTGGGGATGCCCTTTATGCCATTTATGTTGACTCTCTGGGTGTAATTTGTTTGTTTTTGATTGTTATTGGGTTGTTCTTTGGTGGGTCTTTCTCTCCATCTGGTTGACTGAGAGTCACTCCACCCACCACATCTTGTATGCTGTTGTGTAGATGTTGCCAGAACAAACACACAAAGCCAAGGAAACAAACCCACACCTGCAGAAATAACTCCCACACACAATCCCACTATCAACAGCAAATGAACCAGTATTAATAAAGGTGTAAAGAGTTAAGGCTATTATAAGAAAAAAAGAGGAAATATGAAATGACCTACTGGAAGAAAAATGATATTGAGAGGGTAGAGGGAAGAGCACTAATAAGAATAGGGTTTGAAGCAATTTGAGGAGAGAAAGTAAAATTTACATCATAAATAAAATAGAGAATGAAGAGGTCAGAATGGAGTGAGAGAAGGGAAGCATACAGTATTAAGTTTAAACAGAAATTTGAAAAAGTAAAATAAAGAGAGAGAGAGAAAGAAAAAGGAAAATAAATAAATAAATAAATAAATAAATAAGAACCAAATTGGAGAGAAAGATACACCCCAGCACTATCAACAACAAATAAGCTAAAATTAATATAGGTAGAATGGGAGTAAGTGGGAAAAAAGAAAGAAAGAAAGAAAAGCTTAAGAAATGTCTAGAGGAAAGGGAAGTGATTTTGAGATGATAGAGGGAGAGGGAACACTAAGAGAGAGGAACGAAAACCAGGCTAAGACAGGGAAAAATTTAAATTTGAGACTAAAAAAGTAAGAGAAGGGAACAGTAAAATTTGAGATTTGAAATACAAAAATAGTGAAGATCTAGAGATAAAACTGAAAAAATTCAGCAACAACCCTATCCATAACCAATGAACAAAGGTTGCTAAAGGTGGAAAGAGAATGCGGGTATTTTGGGAGCGGGAAAAAGAATGTGAGATGACCATTGACAAGAAAATTGGTTTTGTGAGGCTGGATGGGGGAGAACTATTAAGAGTGCAGAATGGAAACAAGTTGTAGCAAGAGAGAAAACAAAATTTAAAATGAAAATAATGAGGCAAGAAGAAGGTAAAATGGGGTAAGAGAAGGGAGGAGCAAAATGTGTTAATTGAAATAAACTATAATATAAAATCTAGTGACTTCATATACACAAACTTAAAGGACAAAAAAATGAATGTTACAATCTATGCAGGAAAGAAAATATCACAAATCAGGGAAAGACCATGGTGGATTTCATCTCAGTAGCATCTAGTATTTACCATTGTTTTTTTTTCTTTTCTGGATCCGCCTCTGGTGATGTCAGATGGTGACCTTGTCTGGCCTTAGGCAGCCTGTTGGAGACTACCAGGGATCTACTGTCTGTGGCTGACTCCTTCCGTTGTTAGTCTAGTCAATCTGCACTCGGTAGTCAGGCTTAAGCACCACAGGGTGAGACAGAATCCCTGCTGGGGTGGGGGCTGTTGCTGTCACTTGAAGGGGAATGGTCTGCCTGAGCACCAATGACTGCCTGTTGGGCATTTATGGGGGATGACTCAACACCAAGAACCTGGCAGCTACTCTCTGACTCCTCTCCCCAAAGCCTCTGTCACCAGTCTCCCCTCAAGCATATCTAGCCCACTTTGCCCCCACCCTTTGCCAGAGCCCAGGGTAAGTGGCTGCAAATGAAAATTTATGTGTCGACCCTTTAAACAGCTCTTTGCTTCTCCAACTGTCCATCTCTGGCAGAGGGAAACCTTGCTGCTTTTGCAGCTAGATGTTATCTGTGTACTTTTCAGGCTCTGGTTCTCTACAGTGGGGATCCCAGCTTAGGGTTTAGATCCCACACTTCTCAGGGGAATCCAGCTGGCTGCTTAAATATCCCTCTGGCTCTTCAGCTGCTGCCTATGGGCTCCTGGCCAGCCCTTTGGTGTCTCCTCTGATTTCTGTACCAGTCAGGTTTTGCTGAAGCTGCTTCTTCTGTCAGTCCATGGCTATAAGGCTTTTCTCTCACTATTGTTCAGTTGTTTATTCTGGATGATTCCTCCACAATTTAGCTGTACTTCCAGATTGGTTCTGGGAGGAGGTTAGTGTAACTTCCACTCTTATGCCATCTTGGATCTCCAAATTATTATTTTTTTAATTATTGTGTTTGTATTGGTGATGCGTTGGCACTTGTAGCTGTTGCAAAAGATGTATTTTGTTTTTATTTTTCAATTATAGTTTATATTCAATATTATTTTGTATTAGTTTCAGGTTCATAGTGGTTAAACAATCATATAATTTACAAAGTATTCCCCCTGACATTCCCAGTACCCACCTGGCACCATACATAGTATAATATATTCCTTATGCTGTGCTTTACATCCCCATGACTATTTTGTGACCACCAATCTATACTTCTCAGTCCCTTCACCTTTTCCATCTAGTCCCCCCAAACCCCTCCCATCTGGTAACCATCAATCTGTTCTCTGTATCTATGAGTCTGTTTCTATTTTATTGTTTATGTTGTTCTATAGATTCCACATATAAGTGAAATTATTTGGTATTTGTTTTTTTAAGACTGAATTATTTCACTTAGCATAATAGCCTCTAGGTCCATCCATTTGGACCATCCATTTGCTGTAGCAGATGGTAAGATTTTATTCTTTTTTATGGCTGAGTAGTATTCCATTGTATATGTGTACTACAGCTTTTTTTTATCCACTCATTTATTGATGGGCACTTGGGTGCTTCCATAGCTTGGCTACTTTAAATAATGCTTCAGTGAATATAGGGGTGAAAAATTAATTTAAAATCAATTAAATCCATATGACTGGTGTGTCATGTAAGACCACTCTTTTCTTGTTGCTTTTCTGTCTGGAAGTTCTGTCCACTGATGTCAATGTGGTGTTAAAATCCCCTACTATGACTGTATTACTGTCAGTCTCTCCCTTTATGTCCATCAAGATGTGCTTTATATATTTAGATGTTCCTATATTGAGTGCATAAATATTTACAAGGGTTACAGCAAATGATGTATTTCTGAATAATTTTATGGCTGAACCAATGTGCATACTTCTGACCTTTTGTCTCTGCATTCCTAGGGTCGTTATGGTTGCTGTCGCTTTCTTCGAGATGGATATAAAACTCCTAAAGAGGTAGGTTTCTTCTCCCTGAAATGATTCCAAGGTAAAATGTTCGCTACTATATGCAGCCTCATTCAGAGAAAATACTTACCTCATTCATGGTACTTAAAGTATGACTAAGTAGGATAACAATAGCTGATGTTTTCTACTTTCGTTGGTCTTAGTAGCCAAGTTCTGTTTGCCATCTTTTCTCAATTAAATAAAATAGATGAAGTATAGTTACTCCAGTTTTTGCAGTTGGTTAGTTTCAATGGTTAGATGCTGAAATCAGTGGATGAAAGCTTAAGCAGAAACACGATATTTGCATAGTCTCAGAGTATCTTCCCCTGAAATATTTAATAATGATATAGGGTAAAATCTTTCCATCAAATCTTTCTGGCTCCCTTCCATGTTTTGCAGTTGGTTAGTTCTAAACAGTTCATGATCTCAAAAAATTAATTTCCTTGTGTGACACTTGTTAAAAGTTTTCATTGAGTCCTGGCCTGGTGGCTCAGTTGATTGGAGCATCATCCTGTGCACCAAAGGATTATGAGTTAGTTTGCCAGTCAGGGCACATACCTAGGTTGTGGGCTCAATGCCTGCACACAGGAGGCAACTGATTGATGTTTTTCCCCCTCATCAATGTTTATCTATCATCTATCTATCTATCTATCTATCTATCAATCATCTATCTATGTATCTATCTCCCCCCCTCTCTAAAATGAATAATCATGTCCTCAGGTGAGAATTGAACATTTAAAAAATATATGTAAAAATTTTTCCTTGGAATTATCAATTAAGAAAATTAAGTATTTTTTAAAAAAATATTTTTATTGTTATTCAAGTACAGTTGTCTCCATTTTCCCCACCACCACTCCCCCCCCCACCCCAGCCATCCCCACCTCCCACACTCCATCCTACCACTTATAGGTGAGATCATATGGTATTTGCCTTTAACCACCTGGCTTATAAAAAAAAAAAGAAAGAAAAGCATTATTAACAGGAATGAATGATCAGTAAGAAGCACTTTCACTGACAAAATAGACATCATTTAATGCTTAGATTTGCTTGTTGAGAGCCATTATAATAATTTTTTTAAATCATTGAGCTCAACCCTTGTGGTCTATTTCTTCTCTTAAATTTTATTGTCTAGCGCTGTTGACTTCTGCCCCTACCAATCTACTAAAATTATACTCTGAAACATTATCATAATCTACTAAGTGACTGATCCAATAGTCCTTCCTCAATCCTTATCCCACTTGACTTCTCTGTAGCACATAAGTGTTACCTACCCCTATGTATTCATGAAACTCTTTTCTTTTTTCAGTTTTCACAACATTGCACCACCCTAATTCTTTTCCTCTTTCTGTTCGTCACTTACCAAACTGTTAGGGTTTTCCAAGAATCTGTTCTTTGGCCGTCTGTCTGTTCATTATGTATAGGTACTGCATGTATAATTTTTGCCTCACGTATCACCTCATGAGGATGGTTCCTAACCCTCATCTCTTTTTGTTTCTTTATAATTTTTTATTATGGAAGTATTATCTTGTTATTACCTTAGAAAATAGAGAAAAATTGTACTGAAGGAAATGTCTTTTAGAATTATTTTTTAACTTTATTTTTATTGGTTATACTATTACAGTTGTCCTTGTTTTTCCCCCTTTGCCCACCTCCATCTAACCATCACCCTGCTTCCCTGAGCCCATCAGCACACTGTTGTCTGTGTCTATGGGTTATGTATGTATGTTCTTTGGCTGATCCCTTCATCTTCTTTCATCCAGTCCCCCTCCTTCCTCTCCTCTGATAGCTCTCAGTCCATGTATCCATACCTCTGTTTCTATTTTGTTCAACAGTTTCTTTTATTCATTAGGTTCCATATGTAAGTGAGATTATGTGGTATTTGTCATTCTCTAACTGGCATATTTTGCTTAGCATAATACTTTCCAGGTCTATCCATGCTGCTGCAAAGGGTAAAATTTCCTTTGTTTTTATGGTTGAATAGTATTCCATCGTGTAAGTGTACCACAGCTTTTTTAACCACTCATTTGCCGATGGGCACTTGGGCTGCTTTCAAATCTTGGTTATTGTTGTAAATAAGGCTGCAATGAACATAGGGGTACATATATTCTTTTGAATTAGTGCTCCAGGATTCTTAGGATATATTCCCAGAACTGGGATTGCTGGGCCAAAAGGCAGTTACATTTTTAGTTTTTTGAGGAAACTCCATACCGTTTTCCATAGTGGCTGCACCAGTCTGCATTCCCACCAACAGTGCACTAGGGTTCCCTTTTCTCCATATCCTTGCTGGTACTTATTGTTTGTTGATTTATTGATGGCAACCATTCTGGCAGGTATTAGGTGAGTGTCTCATTGTGGTTTTAATTTGTATCTTTCTGATGATTAGTGACATTGAGCATTTTCCATGTCTGCTGGCCATTTGTATGTCCTCTTTGGAGAAGTGTCTATTCAGGTCCTTTGCCCATTTTTGTATATGGATTCTTTGTCTTCCTGGTGTTGAATTGTATAAATTCTTCATATATTTTAGAAATTAATCTCTTATCATATATATCATAGGCAAACATATTCTCCTGTATAGTGGGTTCCCTTTTCACTTTGTTGATGATTTCTTTTGTTGTGCAGAAGCTTTCTAGTTTAATATACCATATTTTTTGGACCATAAGATACACCTAGGTTTTAGAGGAGGGAAATAGGAAAAGTAATTTTTGAAGGAAAAAATGTAGTAAAATATTTAATAACATAAATAACATAATATTTTACCAGTATAAATGTAAACAGAACTCAACAGCAGCATTAAAACCATTACTCCTCCCAAATTTTGGGGGGGAACGTGTGTCTTACAGTTTGAAAATATATGGTAGTCCTGATTGTTTATTTTTTCCTTTGTTTCCCTTGCCCTAGGAGGAATATCAGCAAAAATATTGCTAACATGAGATGTTGGATATTTTACGGCCTGTGTGTTCTTCTAAGATTTTTATGGCTTTGGGGCTTACATATAAGTCTTTTATCCATTTTGAGTTTATTCTTATGGATGGTATAAGATGGTCTCTTTTATTTTTTTGCATGTACCCTCTAATTTTCCCAACACCACTTATTAAAGAGACTATATTTACTCCATTTTATGTTCTTGCTTCCTTTGTCAAATATTAATTGACCATAAAGGCATGGGTTGATTTCTGGCTCTCTGTTCTGTTCCATTGATCTATATGACAGTTTTTATACCAGTACCAGGCTGTTTGATTACAGTGGCTTTTTAGTATAGTTTGATATCCAGTATTGTGATCACTCCAACTTTGATCTTCTTTCTCAAGATTGCTGAGGTTATTTGGGTTCTTTTTTGGTTTCATGTAAATTTTTTAAATATTTGTCCTAGATCAGTGCAGTATCCCATTGGCATTTCAATAGGAATTGTATTGAATCTGTAGATTGCTTTGGGTGGTATGGACATTTTAATAATGTCAACTCTTTCAATCCATGAAACAGTATATGCTTCCACTTATTTGTATCTTCATCAATTTCTTTCTTCAGTGTCCTATAGTTTTCTGATTACAGATCTTTCTACCTCCTTGGTTAAATTTATTCCTAGGTACTTTATTTTTGTTGTTTTTGCAATAGTAAATGGGATTGTTTTCTTAGGTTCTCTTTTCAATAGTTCATATTGGTGTACAAAAATGCCATCAATTTCTGAATATTATTTTTGTATCATACTACTATGACAAATTCATTTGTTAAGTCTAGTAGTTTTTTGGTGAAGTCTTTAGGGTATTCTGTGTACAATATTATGTCATCTGAAAAGAATGAGAGTATTACTTCCTCCTTTCCAGTTTGGATGCCTTTCATTTCTTCTTCTTCTCTAATTACTGTGGCTAGGACTTCCACTACTATGTTGAATAAGAGAGGTAAAAGCAGACATCCCTATCTTGTTACTGATCTTAAAGTAAACTCTTAGTTTTTGCCCACTGAGTATACTGTTTGTTGCACGTTTTCATACATGACCTTTATTATGTTGAGGTATGTTATCTTTATTCCCACTTTGCTGACAGTTTTTATCATAAATGTTTGCTGGACTTTATCAAATGCTTTTTTTTGCATCTATTGATATGATCATGCAATTTTTATCTTCATTTCATTCATATGATGTATCACCTTTATCAATTTGTGAATATTGTACTAACCTTGCATTCTTGGGATAAATCCCACTTGATCATAGTGTATACAATCTTTTTAATGTATCACTGGATCCAATTTGCTAATATTTTGTTGAGGGCTTTAGCATTTATATTCCTCAAGGATATTGGCCTAGAATTTTTTTTCTTTGTAGTGTCTTTATCTGGTTTTGGAATTAGGATAATGCTGGCTTTGTAAAAATAGCTTGGAAGCCTTCCCTTGTCTTGAATTTTTTGGAATAGTTTGACACAGATAGGTTTTATTTCTTTGAATGTTTGTAAAATTCACTTTTGAAGCCATCTGAACCAGGAATTTTGATTGCTTGGATTTTTTTTTGATTACTGCTGTTATTTTATTAGTTATAATCAATCTATTTAGATTTTCTCATTCTTATTGATTCAGTTTTGGAAGATTGTGTGTTTCTAAAAATTTATCCATTGAGCCTAGTTTGTCCAATTTGTTGGCATATAGTTGTTCATAGTATTTTCTTACAATTCCTTGCAATTCTGTGATATCAGTTGTTACTTCTCCTCTTTCATTTCTGATTTTATTTATTTGGGTCCTCTTTTTTTCTTGAGTCTGATTAAAGGTACATCGCTGTTGTTTATCTCTTCAAATAACCAGCTCTTGGTTTTTTAAAATCTTTGTAATTTTTTTAAGTCTCTATGTCATTTATTTCACTCTGATCTATATTATTTCCTTCCTTTTACTCTCTCTGTGCTTTGTTTTTTCTGGTTCTTTTAGGCTAGGATTAGATCATTTGAGATTTTTCTTGCTTCCTGAGATAGGCCTGTAATGCTATGAACTTTCTTCCCAGGATTGGTTTCACAATGTCTCACAAGTTTGGGGTTGTTGAGTGTTCATTTTCATTTGTTTCCAGATAATTTTTTATTTATTCCTTGATCTCATTGATAACCCATTCATTGTTGAATAACATGCTATTTAGCTTTCATGTATGTGGTTGTGTTTGAGTTTCTCGTTGAAGTTGATTTCTAGTTTCATGTCATAATGATCTGAGAAAATGCTTAATATTTTTTCAATGTTATTGAATTTGTTTAGATTTATTTTCTGTCCTAACATGTGGTGCATATTTGAGAATGTTCCATGTGCACTTGAGAAGGATATACATTCTGGTGCTTTGAGATGAAATGTTCTGTAAATATAAATTAAATCCATTCAATCCAGTGTCTCATTTGTGGTCACTGTCTCTTGATGATTTTTTATCTGGAAGATCCATCTATTGATGACAGTGGGGGTCTTAAAATTCCTTACTATGACTGTATTACTGTTGATCTCTCCCTTAAAGTTCACCAAGACTTTCTTTATATCTTTAGGTGCTCCTATATTGCATACCCTCATCCCTTGCTATTTTCTAAACATTTCTGTTTTATTTTGTGCTGCTCTCTAAAACTTAAGAAATACAAAATCAAATTCAAGTTTATTAAAGATTAATCTCAGTTCTTCATACATGTGCCTGTAGTTTCATTATCATTCCAATTCTAGTAGTTAGAAGTCACATCACAATGTACTTGCTAAGGCAAAGTAGTAGTATATAAGTGATCTAACTTCTCTGAAGTAAACTATCAATAGTGAAAATTTATATTGTAATACCTCTGATCTAAAGGTGTATGTCTGACCTTGGAGTGATAAGACAGAACATGTTTATTATGCTTTTACCAGGATCCCAATCGTCTGTACTATGAACCAGCTGAGCTGAAGTTATTTGAAAACATAGAGTGTGAATGGCCATTGTTCTGGACTTACTTTATCCTTGATGGAGTCTTCACTGGCAATGCAGAACAGGTAACGCAGTGGAGAAAGAGCTTTTTCGCACAATGTTCTTATGTCTTTCTCTTTGAGTTAGTGGTTTTGCCAACCCTGTGCCCAAATGGAAATCTTCCTTAATAAAGAGGAAATAGAGCTGTCTTTTAGAGACTAATAGTTGAGGGCACGAAATTTTAGGATTTGGAAGGCTTGGATATTGCCACCACTTAGACTTTGCTTTTAACAGATATAGAAAGCAAAATAGAAAGCCCTGTCTAGTTGCCACAGTCATTACTGGTACTAAGATTTACTTCTTGACTTTGTATATATTTTTAAAAATAAATCTTAGATATGTTGTTCTCACTTTAGCCAAGTAACAATAATAATAATAAAACAACATTCCACTCATACCTGTCCTCACCCCCCAAAACACAGTCATTGCTTTTTTTAGCTACATGAATAAACTATTTTAGAAACCATCACTGGAAAACAGTGAGATTGACAAACTAAGTCAAGTAAGTTTAGTGTTAGGAATTCTACAATTGGCTATGGGCTAAACTTGGACACAAATCCAACGCAGTTGGAAGTCACTTATACTTGGCTATGTAAAATACAATTTTGGTAGGGTTATACTAAAGTTTCAGGGGCCAGCCCTGTCTGGTGTGGCTCAGTGAACTGAGTGCCAGCCTGTAAACCAAAAAGTTGCCGGTTCAGTTCCTAGTCAGGGCACATGCCTGGGTTGCAGGCCACATCCCTGGTTGGGGGTGCAACCAACTGATGTTTCTCTTTCTCTCTGTGTTTCTCCCTTCCCCTCTCTTTAAAAACAAAAAAATAAATAAATCTAAAAAATTATTTTAAAAATTAAAAAAATAAAGTTTCAGGGGCCACAAGTGCCCTTTACTCTAAATTTTACTAAATTATAAAGTATCCATTTTGAACAGGCAAATATAAGCAATAATAAAAATAACCTGCCCTATTTTCATCATCCTGATTTTATTCTAGCATTTTTCTCAGTCCTCAAATTCTACGAAATTGTTTATCAAAAACTTTGGTTGCTCAAAAAAAGATCCATTTATCAAATATACCTACTAAGTATAAAGTACATTTAGGTTATTTGAACATGGGAGCAAGAACAGGTTGGAAAGACCTGAAAAATTTCATATATATATATATATATATATATATGCGCTTTACTACTGATCATAGAGTAATCCAAGTGTTGTCATTGACTTCAGTTTCTCTGTGTACACAATGAGAATAACTTCTCTAAAATTTTTTGAATTTTACAGGTAAAGACAAGTTGTAAGTGGAAGTTAGAATCAGTTAAGCTATAATGAGACATATGTTTCTTAAAAATCACCATGCTCTACATATTTGAAAAATAAAAAATATGGGGATTATGGGAAAATAAGGTTGAGGCACATTTATAAAATTGGTCAGAAGTACATACAAAATGATAGGACCCTAATAAAAATAGTATCACAGCTTTATACAAGTTAAATGTTTAAGAAATACAATAAATATGACCCTTATACCTTGAAAAGACATGAAATTTGCTTGTGGATATGTGCACCTACATTTCTACCAGCTTATGCTGGCTCCCAAGCCAACCACCTTGTGTGCCAGAGGAAGAGAACAAAAGACAGCTAGCAAAAGAGAGGAAATATAAAAAGAACATAGAACAAAGAGGAAGACTAAAAATAGACTGAGAAGAAAGACGGGGGATTGAAGAGAAAGGAAAGCACAGAGCCATTCAGCCAGGGTGGCCAGGAGAAAAGAGTAGCTCAGGAGTTATGAAGTGATGGAAAGGGGGTTATCTGAAATCAGGTGGAAAGTTGTAACACCACAGACAAATGGTGTTGTTCATTAACTTCTTGAGGTATGTGTACATACATGTTTTCTATTATCTTTATTACTCAGTTCAGCTAAATGTGTTCTCAGTTGAAATTGTGCATAAGCATATGTGAAATTCATGTTATGCTGAAATTATTATGTGCTAATATATATGTGCATTGGAACAAATTTCTGTTTTCAAAATAACTGTTATAGAAGAACTGACTGTATTTTTTCTACCATTAATTAAAGTGGTTTTTAAAAAAATTTTATGTATTACTAGTGTACACCAAATTGTTAAACAACAACACAAAAATCAACTTGACCATAACATAAACTTAATTTGGCAGGTAAGATAGAGTTTTAAAAACCAGTGCTTATAGAATGAAGAAACTATCCTTAGGATGGTACATAATGGATAGAAAAAGGGCCGTGGAGGCAGGCTTACTTGGACTCAAATCTGAAGTTAACCTTGCATTTGCTGTGTGATCTTCCACAAATTCATAACCTCCTAGAGCCTTAATTTCCCTGTAAAAGGTTTGTAATTATACCTACCTCCTAGGATGATTATTGAAATAGAATGTATTCAAGCATGCAAAACTCCTAGCATAGTATCTGGCCTCCAATAAGCATTTAGTAACTGCTACGCCCCTTTCTTCTCACTTTTACTAGGTGAGCATGTTCCTTTTTCAATAGAACCTTTGGCTACAGCTCTTCCCTAGATCACCAAAGGGAACTTTCTCTACTTTTTTCCCCTTTCTTATAACTACAGGTTCAAGAATATAGAGAGGCTCTTGAAGAAGTCCTCATCAAGGGCAAAAATGGAGTCCCACTTCTGCCAGAGCTGTACAGTGTTCCCCTTGACAAGGTGAGAAGGACAGTGCCTGAGCATGGAGCTGGGAGAAGATGAGCAGTACCCTGATAGGACTGCCTCATTTAAGTCAAATATTTTTTTCCATCTTCTGATTTTCATATTTTGGAAGTTTGTCTTTAGGTATAGGACAATAAAAGTAGAATTTTGTTCCCTTAAAAATAAGTGCTTAAAGCAGCCTCCAGACATTCTTGCACAGCAAGACAAGGGTAAGACCAAATCTTAGGGTAGTAGTTTCAAAGGTGTATACATATCCTCAAAATCACTGTGATTGATACAATAAATATATATGGCCTTTTTGTATGTCAACCATAACTCAATTTAAGAAAATAAAATTAATTGTTCAGTGATTGATTTTCTAAAAAGACCAAAACTTAACTTGGAGAATGATATGAAGATCAGTAGATGGAACCAGAGTGATGTTCTCTGTGAACTTTCAGGATTTGATAATTCCTTGCTTTGAGGCCAGAAATCTGGGATAGTTTGAGTAGCAGTCTTGGAAAAAAGTATATCTCCATTTTTCCAAAGTGCCACTGGGGAGTACCATTGTTTTTCTTCTCCATTGCAAAAGAATATTAGCCATGGGAGAGATGCAGTCTTCCATTCTGGTGGGGATGGGGTGGGGGGAATAAGCTCCTAGCAATATCAACAGCATTACCAGAGAGCTTGATAGAAATGCAGATTTCAGGCCTTTCCCCACATCTACTCAGTCAGAATCTGCCTTTGGATAAGATCCTTTGGTGATTTGTTTGTCACATATAGTGAGAGGAGTACTGCCCTAGACTGCAGTCATAGTATTTAACTGTCAATGCATTGCATATGTAACTGTTTTAGAGGGTATGAGTCACAACCCAGACTGCGCCTTTTTGTTGCCTAGTATCTTAAACCTTCTATTATCCTTCATGTGGTCTCTTTATATCTTTTCTTTCAGGTTGATGAAGAATATCAAAATCCTCACACTGTGGACCGAGTACCCATGGGCAAGTTGCCTCATATGTGGGGTCAGTCTCTGTACATTTTAGGAAATTTGATGGCAGAGGTAAGGGGAAATGTCAGGGCTCTTTTTCTGTTTAGTCACCATAGTAATCAGATTTGTGAGTAGCTCATTGAATCTTTTGCCTTTTGTATTCTGCTTTAATTATAGATTTTTCTCCAGGTCCTTAGAGTGGGAGCATGACCAGCCCTTGATATAAATCTTTCCCCCCAGCAACCAAATCCCTCATGCTGCCCAGGGCTTCCCACATTGGCATTGTATCTACAGCTGCCCCAAGATCAGCCCCTAGATCTTTCACTTTCAAAATGCCCCCTAGCGCCTTTCCTGGTGACTCATGAATGCAATAGTGCCTAGACATTGTACCTGACAATGGATTTAAATGCTAACTTCTATAAGCAACATAATGTTTCATTCTTTTAAAAGAGATTTTATTTATTTCTAGACTGAGGGGAAAGGAGAAAGAGAGGCAGAGAAACATCATTGTGTGGTTGCCTCTCACATGTCCCCTCACTGTGGACCTGACCCTCACCCCAGGCATGTGCCCTGACTGGGAATTGAATCAGCAACCCTTTGGTTCACAGGCCAGCACTCAAACCACTGAGCCACAACAGCAAGGGCATGTTTAATTCTTTTTTTAAAAAATATGTGTTATTGATTATGCTATTACAGTTGTCCCATTAACCCCCTTCATTCCCCTCCACCCCGCACACCCTCTCCCACCCACATTCCCCCCTTTAGTTCATGTCCATGTGTTATAAGTTCTTTAGCTTCTACATTTCCCATACTATTCTTGCCCTCCCCCTGTCTATTTTCTACCTACTGTCTATGCTACTTATTCTCCCTACTTTTTCCCCCTCTCTCTTTCCCCCACTCCCCTGTTGCTACCCCTACATGTGATCTCCATTTCTGTGGTCCTGTTCCTGTTCTAGTTGTTTGCTTAGTTTGTTTTGGTTTTAGGTGTGGTTGTTAATAATTGTGAGTTTGCTGTCGTTTTACTATACATGTTTTTTATCTTCTTTTTCTTAGACAAGTCCCTTTAACATTTCATAAAATAAGGGCTTGGTGATGATGAACTCCTTTAACTTGACCTTATCTGAGAAGCACTTTATCTGCCCTTCCATTCTCCATGAAAGCTTTGCTGGATAGAGCAATCTGGGATGTAGGTCCTTGCCTTTCATGACTTGGAATACTTCTTTCTAGCCCCTTCTTGCCTGTAAGGTCTCTTTTGAGAAATCAGCTGACAGTCTGATGGGAACTCCTTTGTAGGTTATTGTCTCCTTATCTCTTGCTGCTTCTAGGAGTCTCTCCTTCACTTTTACCTTGGCTAATGCAATTATGATGTGCCTTGGTGTATTCCTCCTTGGGTCCAACTTCTCTGGAACTCTGAGCTTCCTGGACTTCCTGAAAGTCTGTTTCCTTTGCCAGAATGGGGGAGTTCTCCTTCATTATTTGTTCAAATAAGTTTTCAATTTGTTGCTCTTCCTCTTCCCCTCTGGTACCCCTATAATTTGGATGTTGGAAGATTTAAAGATGTCCTGGAGGTTCCTAAGCTTCTCCTCATTTTTTTGAATTCTTATTTCTTCATTCTTTTCTGATTGGTTGTTTTTTTCTTCCTTCTGGTCCACTCCATTGATGTGAGACCCAGCTTTCTTTCCATCACTATTGGTTCCCTGTGCATTTTCTTCATTTCACTTATAGCATTCATTTTTTCATCTAATTTGCGACCAAAATCAACCAATTCTGTGAGCATCCTGATCACCAGTGTTTTGAACTGTGCATCTGATAGGTTGGCTATCTCTCAGTTGCTTAAAAGGATTGGTTCTGGGGCTTTCATTTCTTTTTCTGTTTGAGCCATCTTTTTTTTGGGGGGGGGGCGTCTGGTCACACCTGTTACGTATGAGGGGCAGAGCCTTAGGTGTTCACCAGGGCAGGGCAACCCAGTGGCTGGGTTGTGATGCTGTATGTGGGGGTGGGGTCCAAGAGGGGACAGTGGCACTTGCTCTTCTCTCCGTGGACTTCAGTGCCTTCCGCCGCTTCCCCCAAGCAACCTGGACCTTTCTGGTGCTGATTCCTGTGTGGGTGGGCTTGTGCACCCCATAGGTCTTTCCAACGACCTCTCCTGTGAGGGTGGGAGTCTCTCCCTGTGCCACAACCCCCACAGGTGTTTTTCAATCAGTGCCCCAAGGCTCTATTTCCCAGTGCTGGGACCCTGGGTTGCATGCAGTGCCTTGCCTCACAATCGCCGCCTCGCTGGGTCTGCCGGTTGCCACCCCTTGGCCAGGTCTGCCAGCCACTGCGTATGTGCCCAGGATCCACCCGCTGCAGTCTTACACACCTGTTCCCAACGTTCTTCGTGCCACAAGACCCCTCTCTGCCCAGCTGCCCAACTCCACCCCTCCTACCAGTCTGGATGAGTGTGTCTATTTTAACTCCTAGGTTGTCCAACTTCCATACAGTTCAATTTTCTGTCAGTTCTGGTGGTTATTCTGTTTCTAAATTGTTGTTGTCCCTATCTTGGTTGTGTGAGGAGGCACTGTGTGTCTACCTATGCCTCCATCTTGGCTGGAAGTTGCGTGTTTCATTGTTTAAGTGAATAAACTGATAAGGTAATTTTAGTCACCATGAACAATAGTACCACCACAGTTATTTATTTATTTATTTATTTATTTATTTATTTTGTAAGGGGCTCTTTATATGTTTCATATATTAAATTCTGTTGAGATAGCTCTTAATGTGGCACTCAGGAATTTCTGTCCAGCTTATTTGTGACATTTTGGGCATATAGGAAGGGTTGTTTTTCTCAAAGTGTTCCAGATTTACTGACAAATATACTTCCACATTATAGGTTATTATGGTAATCTATAACCGGGCTCCTAGAGGATCTAGGATGGGACTTAGCTATCCTTTCTGACCCAGACTCCTTGATCTGTTTATATATGATGACTTTCTGCAACTATTTTTATTTGTTTTGTTTTATTTTGTTTTTCTCAGTTCTGTTGAGATATAATTGACATGAATCACTATGAGTTTCAGGATACAGTAATATTAACCAATGGTTGTTGGCACCAATTCAGTGCTAACAGGAATCCCCAATTTGGGGTGTGGTGAAGAGAGAAATTCTGGCCCTGGCTGGTGTGACTCAGTGGGTTGAGTGTTAGACTGTGAAGCAGAGGGTCACTGGTTTGATTCCCAGTCAGAGCACATGCCTGAATTGCAGGCCAGGTCCCCCATGGGGGGCACTTGAGGGGCAATGGCACACTGATGTTTCTCTTGCTCTCTATCTCCTTCCCTTCCCCTCTCTATAAAGAAATAAATAAAATGTTTAGGAAAAAAAGAAAAATTCTTTGCAGTGCAAACACCTCAATTGTGATACAGCACAGCTGTGAAAACAGTACAACTATGGAACAGCTCAATAGTGTTACAGTTCAGTTATGGAGTAGCAAGGCGGGAGGGCAGCAGGGCTGTGGGGGAGGCCCCTCTCCTACTAGTGGCTGCTTAGCTCTGAACTTTCTGTTTTGCTACTCTCCACACCAGTCTGCTTTGCCCTACCCTGCTCTCTATGCTCTTCTATGCTCTGGCCCAGTCTTCTATGCTTTTCTGTGTTTCATCTGTACTGTTTCAGCTCAGCCAGGGAAACACAGTCTTCAGTCTTCTGTGGAAAGGGAAAATGCACTGTATGAAACAGAAGGGAGTGACTTACGAGAGAACTCCACATCCCTGGTCCCTGAGTGGTCTATCCTCATGCAAATCCTGACAGTTTGATTGGTCCAAAAGGCACTGTCCCAATTGGTCAGAATGGAGCCACTCTAATTGGTCAGTGAAGATGCTGATGGAGATATAGCTGCAAAACTCTGATTGGATGGGGAAAACCTTAGTCCTATTGGTTGAAATAGGATTCCAGGAACTCCTGTATAAGGGCTGGCTCAGATGGCAGAAACACAATGCAAGCAGGCAGTTCAGTGCAGGATTCTCTTTGAAGTGTGAGAGGTCCTGTTTAGAAACAGCTGCTAGACTCTGCTTTTAAATTTGAGTCCAGTTAGCCACCAGGAGCCATTTTTGGTAGGTATCTTTTTTCTCTGGGTCCATAAGCATAAAAGTTTGATTATCTGTAGTTGACATCAATATGGATGTAGTGATAAGGGCAGAACGATTTGTTTAAAGTAATACTTCCCTGCCCTAGGCAGTGTGGCTCAGTTGGTTGGAGTATCCTCCCATAAACTGAAAGATCACAGGTTCAATTCCTGGTCAGGGTACATGCCTAGATTGCGGGTTTGGGCCCTGGTTTGGGCATGTATGAGAGGTAACTGATGGGTTTCTCTTGAGCATTGATGTTTCTCTCGCTCACTTTTCCTCCTTTCTCCTCTCTCTAAAATGAATAAGCATATCCTCAGGTGAGGATTAAAAAGGCAATTAAAAAAATAAAGGAATACTTCCCTGGTGACTTTCTCATTCAATTAGAATAAATTAAATGGAATGAAAAAAGGAGATGAATAGTTTTCTTAAAGGCAGAATGAGTGAGTTCATCCCATTTCCTCAAGGACAGAAACTCAAATCAAGTCAAAAGATATCTACAGAGCAGAAATTATAGCAAATACATGAATAAATGAGAATTAATGGGACTAATGAGTTACAATATTGATAAGAAGCTTTGTGGTCTGATTGTCCGATCATGTACATCCAGAGAAGGTAGAGGTAGACCTAGAAAGCTTTCTGTTTACATTTATACCCTATCTATTAAAAAAAAAGGATTTGTGGCAGCCACTAGAAATTAACTCCACATAAAATTCATGTGGACATGAATTCAGGAGTTCAAACATTTTCATACAATGAAGGTATGAAGGTATTTGTTTCCTTTTTATGCTTGCCTTTTATATGTTATGGTACAGGATATAGTACTGGTATATTGTTTCTCCTCAAAAATTAGCTTTTTGAGGTATAATAATTTGTTTTTTTATGTTTTTTATTTAGGGATTTTTAGCTCCTGGAGAAATTGATCCCCTGAATCGTAGGTTTTCAACTGTACCAAAGCCAGATGTTGTGGTTCAAGGTATGTATGTATTCTTATCCCCAGCAACAGAAACTGTATATTAAAGATCTGATTTGGCCAATAAATGATGACTTCATTCTTCATCATGTATTTTGCTAGACTTCAAAAAGTATATAATGAACTTGGTTCTGTTTGGTTTCAAAATTGTTATCTTAATTATGAATAATTGTTTAATAAATGACACTCTTATTGTTTTGTTATTTGACACACTTTAAAAAAATCAACGTGTATTTATTCACCTAATTAACTGAGTAAGACAACAGCAAAGTTAATCTATAATGAGACTCTCTTCACTCTTGCCTAGTATGTGGTAATATTCTATTATTGGTCTTCTTTTATTCATTAAATTATATATCACTAATGATTTTAGTTTTCTAGAAAAAGATGGTTCCAAATACAATTTGTAAATAAATTTATTTAAAAATACTTTACTACTGTCCTAGTCAGTGTGGCTCAGTTAGTTAGAGTGTCATCCCATAAACTGAAAGGTCACAGGTTTGATTCCCAGTCAGGACACATGCATGTGTTATGTGCTCAGACCATGAGCAGGTCAGGGCATGTATGAGAGGCAACCGATTAATGTTTTTCACATAGATGTTTCTCTGTCTCTCTTTCTCTCTTCCTCCCTTCTCCTTTCTCTAAAGTCAATAAAAATGTCCTCAGGTGAGGATAAAAAAATACTATGTTAGTAATTGAAAAATTAAAATAATTGAAAGTACCAATTTTCATCTATTAAAAAATACAGCATTCAATGAAGTAACAGTATAGGAAAATTAGTAATCCTTTGCATTATAACTTCACGCAGTCTTTCAAAAAAGTATTTTGGTCATATTTATTATAAGAAGCCAAATTTTTTTTTATATCTTTGGGCATAGTAATTCTACTTACTGTATTTCTATCCTAAAGAAATAATCCAAAATGTGGGAAAAGCCACATGTTCATGAAAATATTTATTTTAGCTTATTTTAAACTGATAAAATTGAAAACCACCTAAATGTCCAACATAAGCTGTATTGTTTTCTATCAAAAAATTGCAATCCCAATGCCAAGGAAGAAAATGTTACAATATTAAGAATTAAAGGGAAGAAAACAGAGTCATTTTTTTCCTTCCACTTTTAATGAGTTGTCATTTGTACTTCCTTTAAGGCCGAATACTTTGATTCTTTATTACTAAGATAATATTTTTTAAATTTCATTTTTATTGTTGACACTATTACAAATGTCCCCATTACTCACCTACCTTTGCCCATATCCACCCAGCCCCCAGCCCCCTTCCCTCTGGCCATCCCCACACTGTTGTCTGTGCCTGTGGGTCATGTATGTATGTTCTTTGGCTGATCCCTTCCCCTTGTTTCATCCAGTGCCCCTCCCCTTTGACAGCTGTCAGTCTGTTCCATGTGTCCATGTCTCTGTTTCTGTTTTTTCAGTCTATTTTGTTCATTAGATTCCACATATGAGTGAGACCATATGGTATTTGTCTTTCTCTGAGTAGCTTATTTAACTTAGCATAATAATCTCTTGGTCCATCCATGCTGTTATAAAAGGTAAGAGTTGACTTTTAAGCACTACCTGCTTCTGGAAACAACCCCCCCCCCCCCGCCATCATCATGATATTATAGTCTCCTGATTATCTCTGCTTTCTTCCTGAACATTCAGTCATATATTCTGTTTTTCTGTGTTTACACCCTTTGTTAGTTTTCTAGGATTACCTCCTTCATAATAAAGTTGCTTATATGGCTCCAACTATTGCCTCTTTGGAGAGTACTCCAAACCTTTACTTTTTGTTTCTAACAGTCATAACAAATTTGGAGTTATCTACTCTGTACAAAATACTGGGCTAAGTTCTATAAAGGTATTAAGAATACTAGTCCCAATACCTGTAAAATATCTTTACCACTGTAACTTCAAATGTAAGCCTGATCTCTTTCTGTCTCCACCCCATCATTTTACCTCTCCCAAGAAAAGCATACATTTCCACCTTCCTTATGTGTCAATGACTTCGCTATTATCCTAGTCTCCTAGAGTAGAAAGCTCGAGGTGATTTTTGACTCTCCAAAAACATGATCCAACATGGTACTAAGTCCTGTTGTGACACTCCTCTGAAAGGTCTCCAGTTACTTGACTTTGTGGTTGGTCATATATAGAAAATAATCCTATGTACTTTCTAAACCTTCTTATACTTGACATGCTATGTGGTCATTTGGGTAGCCTTTGTTTATCAATGTATATAGCAAACATAATACAAAAGACTATTCCTCTTCCCCTCCCATGAGAAAGCTTATTCTCCTTTGAGGCTTATGCCACCTGGCTATATTGATCTCCCGGTTTAATTCATTCACTGAAGAGTTTGATGCTTGGCTCCCAGCCTTCTTCTTCCCTAGCTCCTGCCATAGTGCTAGATTTCAGCATTGAAGTAAGTGCCCTCAAATATTTTAGCTTCAAATTTCTTTGATATACATAACCCTAGTAGTCTTTCCTTCTACCTCTACTTTAGCCACTCACTTTGAAGAGCAAGGACCAAACTTTAGAACCACCTCAGATATCTTCCATTTCAAAAAATCTCAGTCTCTGGTCACAGCTGCATACTGTTTTGCTTTTTTTCCCATTAAACTTGTGTCTATTTTCTCATAGTCTGCCCTTCCCTACTTCTTGGTTGACCATATAAAAATATCTTAATCACCAGTGTACCATACTTCTACTACACCCACCAGAAAAGTCATAGCTCCAGATGAATCTGACAGTCTGCATTTTCTGATCCTATATCTGGCCTGCTGAAATCTACTGGAAAAAAAAATCACACAAATGAGCAGAGTGGTAGCACTGTAAATTCATGGTCTCCAGCTCAGCTAGATCCACAATACTTCCTGTTAGTCTTTGTTCTTATCATTAGCCAGCATTTTCATTCCACTCAACCAGTATTCCAAAACCTTCTTTGCTTTAAACACCATCCCTTGATTTCAGCCTCATTTTTGGCCCATTACTACATACTGGATAATTTTAATATTCTGATCTTTGTCAGTTTCCCAATGCCCCATCACAATCTTATATGTTCACCCATCTTTGCCACCTTTTCTCCAGTCTCAGAAAAGATGTTTCTTCTCTTCCAGGCCAAATTTTCCTTTTGGTGCTTGATTCTATTCTCTTTTTTAGCCTTCCTAGAATCCTACTCTTTCCTTTAATCTTCAAACTCTTTCTGTGTTGGTTCTGTTTTTTAGTCTATTGACATGTTCATCTTCCTCTAGTTATCCTATCCTTCCTTTTTCATCCAAACTTCCCTTTCTTTATATTTCATTCATTCTGGAGTTCTTTATAGTCTAACTCATTGTTCCTTGGAAAATTCTTTTGCTTAAGTTATTACCAAACTCAATAGGTAGTGTTCTATCCATGTTATAATAGTGGATCTCTCTGTTTCATTTATCATTTATAACTGGAAACTCTTAACTGTTGTGTGGTAACCATACTTTCTTAGATCTCCTCCAACCTAAATTTTGCACTTTTTTTTGTCTTATTCTGAGCTTCCTTCTTCTCTTTGCCCCCTAACTGTTGGTCTCCCTAGGAGCTCTGTCTGTATCACACTGTTCTTATTTAGAATATTTGTTCTTGTCCCTCAGGCTCTTCCTATTTCAAACTTTTTTCCTTTTTCTACATCCTTGCTTCTTTCCTCTCAGGAGATTACCTTATCTCCTGTAACAGAAAATATAAGCCATTGGACAAAGCCCCCTCACTCTTGCCCCCAGACTTTTCTTTATTTTTTTCATTTCTTATATGTTGAAATTTCTTGTGGTTGTATTCTAGGTCCTCTTCTTCTCTATATATTCTTGACCCATCTCACCTCTTTCTATGCTACTGCTCTGTAATCTAGATCACTGTCCTTTAAGACAGCTCCACTTGGTTGTCTCACATGTACTTTAAACTCAACATATAAGCGAGGACCCCAAAAACCCAGAATTATCTTCTAGGGGGCAGGTCCCTTGTAGAACAGGCTTCACCTGCTAGGTGAGTGTTCTAGGAACCCGTCTCTATCAGTGTACTGGCAGGCATTGTTGTAAGAGTTTGTGTTTGGCTTCAGTGAATTTTTTTTGAAGACTTTCAATACATTTGCCCACTTCATGATGGGTGATTTACGAGTGCACTGCCCACACCATGCTGAGTGTTCAGTAGTTTCTGACCAAAAAGGCATGACTCCTGTTCCTCACCCTCCCTAGTTACCTGACCTTGTCCTAAGTGACTTGTTTCTGTTTCCCTGGATGAAAAAGTCTTCAAAGAAAAGCATTTTGCCAGTGTGAAAGGGGCAAAACAAAAAAACAGCAGAAGCACTAAAAAGCATCAAAATCAATGAGTTTGAAAACTATCTTGAACAGTGGAAAAAACATCTCGATAGGTGTATCTCATCAAATGGAGAGTACTTTGAAGCTGACTGAACTTTAAACATGTAAGCATAAATATGCAATTTTTTATAAATAAATTCCAGATTTTTGGGGGTCTTCCTTCATATCTGAAATTAATCAGCTACACCCTCCTCTTACTACATCACTCATACCTGCTTTTCTATGTGCCTATGTCATTAGATGGTACAACATTCTCCCAGTTACAAATATAAATGCCTGGGGAGTCATTTTCAGTATCTCTCCCTCTTTCATCCTCTATTTTCAATTACTTTACAAGTCCTGGTTTCTTTTACCTCCTAAATAACTGTGAAATCCATGTAGTTCTCTCCAGTACCAATGGCATGATTCTAATTGAGGTAATCAGCATCTCTCCCTTACATTAGTGCAATAACTTATTAAGTGGTCTCACTGTCTTCAGTCTAGGCCTACTACAGTCTATCAGTTTATTCTGTAATCATCAACATTAACTTGTTCCTTTTAAGATGCAGATATGTATATGTTACTATAGTGATTACAGCTCTGCAGGGGCTTCCCATTGCCAACCTCCTTAACGTGGCTTATCAGGCTCTTTTATGATTAGTCCTTGACCCTGTCTCCAGTATCCTTTTGTACCACTGCCCTTTTATACCCCATGCCCCTGCTGTAAGAACTTCTTATCGTTCCTAGATCTGTCTTTTTCTCTGTTGCCCTTGAACCATTGTCTATGCTGTTTCTTCTGTCTGGAACAATTTCTCCCTTACTTTTAGCCTCAACTTTAACAGATTAACTCCTATTCAGCCCTATAGCAGGACACAGTGTCAGTGTCATTTTCTCTACAGATTACATCTATCTTTGTATCCCTAGCATTTATCAATGCCTAGCAAGTTGTACCAAATAAACAGTTTCTATATGTTTCATAAAACATAAAATAAATGAAAAGCTGAGTTATTTGGGTTAAAATTATTCCTAGGGTCCCTGAGTATTATTCAGTTGCCTCTCCTTCAGTCCCCTCCAGTTCTGCTACCAACTGCATTGCCCTCTGCAGACCCCAGAAGCTAATTAAAATTCAGTTTGGAAATCATTACCGAAAATTAAAATAAAAATAATCCTTAAGGTGACACATATGCCTTCCATGATATCTGCCTTTTTAGATTTCTTTTGCCACTGTACAGGGTACTCCATGCTATGGCAATATTGAGGTGTGTGTAGTTCCCCTGTGCCCCTCCTCACAACATACCCACATTTTTTTTCAATTCTATGTTTTATGATCATTCTGGACCTTCTGCCTAAAATGACTTTCTCATCCCTAGTCCCTTTTTTCTCCTGGCTAATTTATTCACTGCTCAAAACTCAGTTTAAATAACCCGTTTGGGAAGCCCTTTCTGAAACCATTCTCTATCAACCTCAGACTAGATAGGTATCACTCTTGGGTGGTCTCGTAATGTTTTGATCATACCTGTATTTATCTAGCAGGTTATTTTAGAATCAGTTTATGTATGTGTCACTTTCATTACACTATGAGCTCCTATGGGAGATAACAATTTATTCATCTCTATATCCCTACTGCCTAGCATAGTGCCTCATACATTTAAATGCTTAGTAAATGTTAATGAATGAATGAATGGATGACCACATGTCTTTCCCTGTACTTTTCTCAGCCCATTATCATTCTTCCTCTGTACATTTTCCCTGTAGAATCTTTTTCCTTTTCATGTTTCCAATAAAGTCAATAATTTTTAAAAAGAAGTAATTGAAATGGTGTTCTATCCAGAGACCTCTATAATCACCATATCCTGAGCATGCTGTCCCAGACCACAGCAATGCAATACCGTGATGTT
The DNA here is from genome assembly GCF_004126475.2 of Phyllostomus discolor. Lineage (NCBI taxonomy): Eukaryota > Metazoa > Chordata > Mammalia > Chiroptera > Phyllostomidae > Phyllostomus > Phyllostomus discolor. The sequence continues at coordinate 94,045,127 of NC_050198.1, forward strand.
CCCGAGCTAGAAAAATACACAAAAGGTAATGGCAAGGGACAGCAAAGTATCAATTTGTTAACTAGTGTTTTACCCAAAAAACTCAACATAAAGAATAATGGTAAACTTCAGTGAACAAAATGGTACCATAATTTTCCCATTAACCCAATCCAACACATATACCAGCACTAGAGGAGTAGGAATAGGGTGCGTGTTTGTCCTTGGTACTTAGTGTCAAGCCTGCTGAGGCCCCACTCAGATTATTGGCTCCCAGTCAGTTATCTGTCTCACAGAGGGAAAGTAAACAAAAGAGTCAGGGAGCCTGCCTGGTCACCACCCTTCTAAGTATGATTATTACTTCAGAGACATGAATATAAGAGGAACAAAATGGAGCTGTCCAGGCTTGGCAGGCTCTGATTCTAGAGAAATATTACCCGTCCCCACACCTCTCCCCAAAACAACTACACACAATTTCAACTATGGTGTCTCAATTCTTTATCCCCAATTTAACTTGCCTTCTACCATTCTCTAGGTATAGAGCAATTCTTATCATTAGTGTGTTCTTTATTACCCTTATAGTCTTAGCCCTGGTCTTAAGGGTCTGGATATGAAAGAGCCTCGGGGAATCAACTTTTGACAAAGCTATAATGCACCTCATGTTGGATTTTTCTTATTTAAACATGGAACCCCAGCTATAAAGATAATGTGGCATTCTCTAGGAACACAGAGATACTTGGCAAAAAAACAGAATGTGATACTCTGGTCATGAGATCTTCTTTCCTTTTTCATTTACATAATATCATCATGTACGTATCATGATGAGTGTTTCATCAAATTTCTCCAATAATCATTAATTTCCTCCCCTTTTCTTTTTCTTCCCTTCAAAAAATAATGTGGCCTGAGATATTTTAGGTTCTTACTGAAATAAAATTATTCTGTTGACCTCATCTTCTTTCTTTCTTACAGTTTCCATTCTAGCTGAGACAGAAGAAATTAAGGCCATTTTAAAGGAAAAAGGAATCACTGTAGAGACTATCGCTGAGGTGTACCCCATCAGAGTACAACCGGCTCGTATTCTAAGCCACATTTATTCCAGCCTAGGTAAGAAGATCGGCCAGCCTGCTAGAATCAAAACATTATTTGATACAAGCTGGGTTATTTCCTTTTTATTTTATCTTGATCTTGTATTGTCTTATTAAACTGGATCTTAGAAAGAATTTAGACTCTTTGGAATCTAAGTTTCTAACACTATATATCCTGAGCAGGCTTGATAATTTTATGCGTGTTTTATGAACTCTTTGGCACATAGGGCATGACTGTCACCAGGCAATATTGTACCTCCATTCCAAGTATGTGCTTAACTAACATGTTCTCCCCTTTCTAGGGACTTACATTTTCATTTCGAATACATGCTAATTTTATACAAAGTAATAGCCAAAGAATTTGTTCTTAGGTCTTTTATACTTGGTCATGTAATGAACTGGTTGACAACATAAAGAAATTCTACTTCTCTTAAAAAAAAAGACCTATCAAAAAAAAAAAGAAATCACATTCTCTCATTTAATACTTTACCCGCTTAACATGAAAACTATATAGTATGTGATTTGTGTGTAAGTTTTATAATAAAAATTGGTACATTTTTGGTGTAAAAAAAGAAATTCTACTTCTTAATATAATATTTATTTTAATTAGTATTTAGTTTTATTCAATTTATATATTAAAGTTAGTGATGGATACATTGAACAAATTACTACAAATTACAGATTTATACAACTTACTACAAATTTCACATTAAACAAATGACTACATTATTAACTGAAAAGAGATACACAGAATTTCAAAACTACCATTGTGGAAGGCTGAATAATGGCTCCCAAAGATACCCAGGTTATAATTCCTGGAACCTGTGAAGATTGCCTTATATGGTAAACAAACTTCCCAGTATGATTAAATTAAGGGGCTTGAGAGGAGGATTACCCTATATTATCCAGGTGAACCTTAAATGTAATCACAAGTGTCCTTATAAAGGGAAGACACAGGGAAATGAGACTATAGAAGTAGATGTGACAACAGAAACGAGATCAGAATGACGTAGCTGTGAGCCAAAGATTTCCAAGGAATTGCCTACAGCCTCTCCAGGTTGGAATTGGCATGGAACAGATTCTCCCCTAGAGCTTCCAGAAGAAACCAACCCTGCCATCATATTGATTTTATTTTACACTTGTAAACTGATTTTGAACTTCAGATCTCCAGAACTGCAAGAGAATAAATATGTGTAGTTTTAACCTACTAAGTTTGTGGTAATTTGTTATAGTAGAAATAGGAAAGTGATACACATTTTGGTACTTGGGAAGTGGGATTTTGCTATAACCAATACCTGAAAGTGTGGAAGTGGCTTTGGAATTGGGTAATGGATAGATCCTGGAAGAATTTTGAGTCATAGGATAGAAAAAGTCCAGACTGCCTTAAACAAATTGTTATAGAGGCATTGATAGAAAGGGCTCAGAAGGAAAAGGGGAACATGTTATTGGAAACTTGAAGAAAAGGATCCCTGTTGTATAGTGACAGAAAACTTAGCTGAATTATGTCCTACAGTTTTGAGGAAAACAGAACTATAAATGCTGAACTTGGATATTTAGCTGAGCTGATTTTCAAGCAATATGTTGAAATCATGGCCTGGTTTATGCTTGCTGCTTATAGTAAAATGCAAGAGGAAAGAGATAAATTGAGGGAAGAACAGTTTTAAGCAAAGCAAAACAAAACAAAACAAAGCAATGCAGGACTTAATGAATGATAAACTACATTTATTTTTCAAATATATATACTTCTTCACTTCATTCATCATTCTTTCGTAAGGCTCTATTGCTCACTTATGTACGAAGCACTAGGTTAGATGCTATATAACCAAATAATTATAGTACAATCTTATAAATGCTGTAACAATGGTATTTTATACAAAGTATAGGAGAAACAGGATAGGCTCCCTGAGAAAGTCAAGAAAGGTGTGATTTGATGAATTATCAAACGAGTGACTCCTAACAATTCTATTATTGCAGCAATTTCACTATAACAGAATTGCTTTAAGCATATATCAAATGATAGCTCAAATGCTACCAAGGAAAAAGGGATATTTTTCATCAGATATGTTCATTTACATGTGTTATCTAAATTAGATTGTCTGTTACACTTCAAACACTTATTATTTAATATATTTCAGTTCCATAATATCTCTTTTATTTTTTCAAGTTATAAAGTTAATTAACTTTGAGAACTAAGAAATTTGTAAATATGGAACTCAGATCTTTATATAGTGTTAATTCTTTTCTAATCTGTTAGTGCACATAGGTACATTTTCATGGTTATATTTAGTGTGTACATATTAACTTATGTTCTTTTTCTTTTCATTTATTTTTCATGTAAGTATTTTTATATATTTAAAGAGCTATGTATTATTTGATAAAAATTAAGGCAATTGTTCCCTTAGTATTGAGTTCTTGAATTGTTTCCAGAAATTTTACCCTTCTATGAATGCCTTCATATAGACATTCATACATATACTCCTGTTTCCTCAGAGTATATTCTCAGAAAAGCAATTCTGGGTAAGAGTATAAACAACTGCAGTTCTTCTTACCTGTTGCCAGATTAGACTTTAGAAAGACCAATCAATTTTTAGTGACATTAATAAATATAAAATGTACCTTTTTTATTTTTACTACCCATGCAACATTAGTTTTTTACCATTTTTGTTAGATTAATCACTTTAATATACCTAAGTTATTTTAATTTCCTTTCTTTAATACCTAGTGAGGGCATGTATTTTTTCATTTTTGCTTTACTTTTTTTTTTTTTTGAAATTGTCTCCTATTGCTTGCAAAGCTAGAAGGATCTGTATATTTTCATGTGTATTTACCAATTTTAAGTATATTTTATGATAAGTTTTTAACAATGAGATTTATTATGTATACATGCCCTATTCTAATACTTTCTTTTAGATATTTATTTTCTTGCCTTTGTACAAATTTTTAAGCCTTAAATAGAACCATTTTATCAGATATATCTTTCTTTAGGAATTGTTGAATTTATCTCCTAGTTTTATTTGAATAGATATGCTATTCTTGTTCTCTCCAATTTTCTTTTTTTAATCAATTTTTTAGAGAGAGAGAGAGAAGGAGGGGGAGAGAGAAACATCCATTTGTTTTTCCACTTATTTGTGCATTCATTGGTTAATTCTTATATGTGCCCTGATGAGATGGACACAACAACCTTGGCTTATGGGGACAATGCTCTAACCAAATGAGCTACCCAGTCAGTGCTTCTGATTTTCATAAATAGTAATTTATTTGATCACAAAACGAAATGTACATGTTGACTTCAGGGAACTGGAAAATAGAGAAAAACACAAAGGGAAATGATAAAAGTCACCTGTAATTCTACCACACACAGGAAGCCACTGCTTTTGCTTTGGAGCATTTGCTTCCAATGAATCTTATAAAATAAATACACATTTGTTTTTAGAAAAGTGGTATAAAAATAATAGACTTTGTAACCTGTTTTTATGCAACATAATAATATATGGTAAACCTTATTTCTTTTCCTTATTTAGCTCCCTCAAATGCTATTTTAATATCCATGTTAATATAATGTCCTCAATTTTTGACATATGAATGATAAACTTGTTTTCATTAATTAAATAGCCGTTTTCCTATATATTTTGCAAATTATCTACTTATATTCTTTTACCATTTTTCTACTGGAAAATTTTCAGTTTCTTACTGGTTTATACAAGGTTTTTTATGTACAGGGGATGCTAATACTGTCTTCCATGTATTATTGCAATATTTTGCTATTTTATTATTTCCCTTTAGTTCTGTATTTAATATTTATATATAGAATTTTTACATTTTTATGTAGCAAAATTCTCTCATTTTTGGTTTGCTTCCTATTATGCTAAGAGAGATAGATCCCAAAATGTAAGTAATTTGGATTTCATGAAAATTAAAAAGTTATATAATGGACACATCAAAAGAATAAAAAGGCAAGCCACAGAATGAAAGAAAATATTTGCAAATCATATATTTGATGAAGGGTTAATATCTGGAATATATAGAGAACTTGCACAACTCAACAAAAAAAATTCCTATAACTATCTATAAATTTAGTACAACCCCTATCAACCCAATAGCATTTTCACAGAAATAGAAAAAAAATCCTAAAATTTGTAAAGACTATGCAAGACCCCAAATAGTCAAAGAAATCCTGAGAAAGAAGAACAAAGCTAGAACATCACACTTCCTAATTTCAAACTATATTACAAAGCTACGGTAATCAAAACAACATGATGCTGGCATAAAAATAGGCACATAGACAAATGGAACAGAATTGACAGTCCAAAAATATGTCCACATGTATGTGGTCAACTAATTGTCACTAATGTGACAAGGGAACCAAGACTACCCAAAGGGGAAAAGATGATCTCTGTCAAATGGTGCTAGTAAACTGGATAGCCACATGCAAAAGATTGAAATGGAACCTGCTATCTTACACCATTCACAAAAAAACCTCAAAATGGATTAAGGATTTAAATGTAAGGCCTGATACCATAAAACTCCTAGAAGAAAACATAAGGAAAGAGCTTCTTGATATCAGTCTTAACACTGAGTTTCAGCTCGTGACAGCAATAGCACAAGCAACAAAAGCAAATATCAACAACTGGGACTATTGTACATCAAACTTAAAAGCTTCTGCACAGCAAAAAAACAAAAACAAAAACAAAAAATGTAACCTATGTAGTGGAATTGAAGAAAATATTTTTAAACCATATATCTAATAACTGGTGAAAGACAAATACCACATGATCTCACCTATAAGTGGAACCTGATCAACAAAACAAACAAGCAAGCAAAATATAACCAAAGACATTGAAATAAAGAACAAACTGACAGTAACCAGAGGGTAAGGGAGGAGGGAAAATAGGGGAAGGGTCATCAAGAAACATGTATAAAGGACACATGGACAAAGGCAAAGGAGGTAGGATCGAAGGTGGGAGGTGGGGATAGGTAGGGTGGGGGGAATGGTGGGGGGGAAATGGAGACAACTGTACTTAAACAACAATTAAATAAATACTTAAAAAATAAATAATAATATCCAAAATATATAAGGATCATGCAACTCAATAACAGAAATGTAGACAATTTGATTAAAAATTGACAGAGGACCTGAATAGACATTTTTCCAAAGAAGACATACAGATGGCCAACAAATACATGAAAAGGTTCTCAACATTATTAATCATCAGGGAAATGCTAATCAAAACCACAATATGATATCACTTGACACCTGTTGGAATAGCTATTATGAAAAATAAATAAAACAAGAGATAACAAATTCTGGCAAGGATGTGGAGAAAGAGGGACCCTTATTCACTGTTGGTGGAAATGTAAATTGGTATAGCCACTACAGAAAACAGTATGGAGGTTACTCAAAAACTTAAAAATAGAACCAACAGCTCCCACATTTGGGAATATATCAAAGGAGATAAAGTCACAATCTCAAAGAAATATCTGCATGCTTATGTTTATTGAAGCATTTAAGTTAAACAGAGAATGACAAATACTGTATGATATCACTTATATGTGGAATCTAAAAACATTGAACTCACAGACAAAGTAGAATGGTGGTTACCAGGGGTTGAGGAGGTAGGGAAATGTCAGTCAAAGGGTACTAACTTTAACTTACAAGATGAATAAATTCCAAGGATCTAAGATACAGCATTGTGACTATACTTAACAGTATCATATTGTGTATTTGAAAGTTGCTATGAGAGTAGAACTTAATGTTCCCACCATGACAACAACAAAATGGCAGTTATGCAAAGTGAAGGATGTGTTAACTAACCTTATTGTGGTAAACATTTCACAGTATATATGTACAAGTATCAAATCATCACATTTTACACCTTAAACATACACAGTGTTAAATGTCAATTATATCTCAATGCCATTAAAGGATTAAAGCATTGTTGCCAGAGAGTAATAAGGAGTTATTGTTTAATAAATACAAAATTTCTGTTTGGGATGATGAAAACACTCTGGATATGGATGGTGGTTATGGTTGCAGAACAGTGTGAATGCATTTAGTGCTACAGAACTATGTATTTAAAATAGTAAATTTTGTTATATATATTTAGCATAATAAAAATCAATTAAAATTTAAATATGTTAAAAATACAGGTAATATGTGTTGAGATATCAGGACTTTTATAAATTATGTTAATATATTAAAAAATAAATTTAGAAGATGAATTTCACTGGAAAACTGGAATGTATAAAAAAGGGTCAAATGAAATCCCAAAACTAAAAAATACAATAACTAAAATTAGGAATGTAATGAATGGGATTAATACCATATGAGACATGGCAGAAGAGAGGATTGATGAACTGAAAAGTCAGTCAGCAGAAAATAAACAGATTAAAACACAGAAAATAAAGGATAGAAAATTGAAAGAGCATTCAGAGATAGATGTAATGAAAAGATCTAGAGTGTAAGAACAAGAGGAAAAGATGAAACAGAAAGTATTTGAAGAGATAATGTCCAAATTTTTTTCTAAACTGACTAAAGATACCAAGTCACACAAAGGCTAAAAATCTGTGAGCAAGATAAATACAAAGAAAACCAACCTTAGCATTTAATAATCAAACTTCTGGAAACCCAAACAAAGAGAAAATCTTTAAAATGGCCAGAGTTGAGGAAAGATAGAGTGCTTTCAAAGGAACAATGATGAAACTTACAGCTGATATTTTAAAAATTAAATTGATTGGGGTGACATTGGGTATTAGGATCATAGAGGTTTGAAGTGTTCATTTCTATGATACATGATCTGTATATTGCACTGTGCTCACCACCCAAACTGTCTTCCATCACCATACATTAGGACACCCGTCATCCCCTTCCTTTTGACAGCCACCACATTGTTGTGTATATCCATGAGTTTCAGTTTTATATCCCACATATGAGTGAAATCATAAGGTTTTTACCTTTTTCTGACTAACTTCTTTGACTTAGCATAATATTCTCAAGGCCCATATCTATTGTCGCAAATGGCAATATTTCATCTTTTCTTATGGCTGAGTAGTCTCCATTGTGTATATGCACCACATCTTCTTTACCCAATCCTCTATCGCAGGACACTTTGGTTGTCTCCATGTCCTGGCCACTGTGCATAATGCCGTGATGAACACAGAGGTGCATATATCTTTGTGAATACATGTTTTCAAGTTTTTTTTTTGAGTAGATACCCAGGAGAGGGATTTCTGGGTCAAATGGTAACTCTATTCTTAATTTTTTGAGAAACCTCCAGACTGTTTTCCATAGTGGCTGTAGCAGGCTACATTCCCAGCATCAGTGAATGAGGATTCCCTTTTCTCCACAACCTCTCCAACACTTGTTGTTACTTGTCTTGTTGATAATAGCCATTTTAATAGGTGTGAGGTGGTATCTCATGGTAGTTTTGATTTACATTTCCCTAATGGCTGGTGAGGTTGAGCATCTTTTCATATATCTGTTGGCCATTTGTATGTCTTCTTACTGAGTTATATTTCTGAAGCACAGAGATCAACACTATATTGCCTATATTTCTTCTTTAAATCATTTGGACTGTGTGCCTTGTTAAAAAGAATATTGCCTCAAAATAAAAATAAACATACATATGAATAAATCATAAATAAGAATTAAATGCACTTAGGTTAATCATAATAAACATGTGCAATATCTACAAAACGTGTTGATCAGTGAAGTTCATATTTCAAAATTTAGTGAGTGCAAATAAAATAGTTATACTCTATTCAGACTCTGTACCTTTGATTTGACACTTAATTTAAATTCATACATTCAGTAGAATACATGTGTGTGCTGGTATGTATAAATATTATATGGCTTTTTAAAGCCATGTTAGAATTTTTGTGCTAAAATTCAAAAGCACATAATATATAAAATAGAATTAAAATAGCGTTCTTCTTTGATAATAATAAAAAGATAGTAAAACAAATTTGAAATTTGTCCCAGAACAATAAAATTTCTTAAATTACAAAAATAATAGCTCCTGGTTACTAAGAGTTTACTATTTCTATGCTTCAGGTACTGTGCCAAGTACTTTATAATATCTCATTTAAAACTTACCACAACTCAAGGAGTTTAGTACTATTTAGAGGAAAATAAGGTATAAGTAATTTTAATAATCTTTCTAAGGTCACCCAATTAGTAAATAGGATGCTGGATTGGATCCTGAACCTGAAAAATTCTTAACTACAGAGGACAAGTAGGACAATTGGTGAAATCTGAATAATGTCTGTGAGTTGTGTAACAGTGTTTTATCAATGTTATTTTCCTGATTTTGACACATTTGCATTATGGTTATATAAGAGAATGGCTTTTTAATTTAAAAAAACATTTTAAAATTCAAACACTTTTAAGTTTTCAGTTATAGTTGGCATCCAGTATTTTTTAAAATGTTTCTTTGCCAAGTGAGTTTTACTGTGTAAAGGTTGCACAAAATTTCCTGTCAGACACAAGAATATTGAAATATTTTAATTTATTTGGATAAAAGATGTTGTCCCATTGAATAAAATGTATCAGTACTATGTTGTTGAAGGAGATCAAGATAAACTCTTATTTCAGTTTAGTATGCCATGCTTAAGCTGATGAGGTTTTTGTTCAGCTTCATTGAGGCATAGCTTATATTGAAAAGTTTGATAACCAGTATATCTTTTGTACTTTTTATGGACTTTAAAGAAATTTAGTGTATGAATATTAGTAACAGGGTTCTGTCATTCATACACTATTAACTTTATGTGCATTCTTGTCTCCCATGTGTATATGATGTGGATTCTTTATAAGACCATCAAGTTCTTTAAAAGCCCACAGTACTTTGTATGGTCCTGTACATGACATGAACTATGAGATTCAGAACTTAGTTCATTCAATAAAGAAGTTTAAACTAATACAAAAAACACTTTGCTGTTGGATTTGTGCACTAAAAATATCTTGACCATTTCTCAATTCTATCTCAGGATGCAACAGTAGAATGAAACTCAGTGGCCGACCCTACAGACACATGGGAGTCCTTGGAACTTCAAAACTCTATGACATTCGGAAAACTATCTTTACCTTCACTCCACAGGTGAGTGGAATAGCTTTAACATGTATTGAGATGAATGGAAATAAAAGATAAACATTACAGAAATAAAGCATTTACTGGAGTTTGTACAAGTGCCAGAGTTCCATAGTACCTTCCACATATTAAGTTGCTCAATAAATATTTATAGAGTTGGACTGAGTTGAATTTCTGGCACAGAGTTATGCCAAGTGATGATGGCTACCAAGAGTAGTCCTGAGTGTTACAGAAATAGTGACTAGAGATTTTACAAATATTTGAGTACTTTTAAAATTACCCTTACTTTTAGCTCTGGCTGGTGTGGCTCAGTGGTGGATTGAGCACGGACCTGCAAACCAAAGGGTCACCCGTTTGATTCCCAGTCTAGGACACATGCCTGGGTTGTGGACCAGGTCTCCAGCAGGGGGCGCAGGATAAGCAACCAACATTGATGTTTCTCTCCCTCTATTTCTCCCTCCCTTCCCCTCTCTCTAAAAATAAATAAAATCTTTAAAAAATATTGTCCTTACTTTTAAAAGACTAAAACTTCTTATTTTTACTTGTATTTATCCTTTATAAACAAAATGTAGTGTTTTTTCTTCAGCTAGCGAATTATATGTTCACTTTGGGGGACGGGCCCTTTTTACAAGCCTAGAGATCTTTGATATCCTCTTCTAAACAAAAATATTAGTACTGTTTTAGCCATGATTATTCACATTGTTAGCCTGATGTTTATTAGTCACATTATAATAGCAAGTCTGATTATATGTATATATGGGGAGGAGAAATTATTTTCTGAAGAGAAAGCTAAAGCTCTCCATTTGTCATCTTACTTCTGAAATAGTGCAGCTGAGGTACAGACAAAAAATATTAGACCATAGATTCTATTTCTGATCTTGCCATTTGCTAGCTATATGACTTTGCTAATCTACTTAATGTTTCTTGGCCTTGTTTTTATCTATTAAAAGAAGAAAAGCCCTTACTGGATAGTTATAGAATTAAGTAAAGTTATGTACTTGAAAATACTTTGTAAGTTATAGCACAGTGTAAAAATGTCAAAAATTATATGTACCAATGGACCACCAGATGCTTTGGGAAGAATTAAGCATTAAATTTGGCAGTATTATTGCCTTTGTGACATCTTATATACCCTGTGAATATGTGATTACTTTAAAATATTATTTGATAGTTGTGAGAGTAAATTATTCTGAGGTGTTATTTTTATTTTTCTTAGTTTATAGACCAGCAACAGTTCTACTTGGCTCTGGACAACAATATGATAGTGGAAATGCTTAGAACAGACCTCTCCTACCTCTGTAGCCGCTGGAGGATGACAGGCCATCCCACCATCACCTTCCCCGTCTCACACACCATGCTTGGTAAGGTTGTATGAGACAAGGAATGATTGTTTATTTGGAATGCGTCATGTGGTTAGTCCTTTAAAATCTTAGAGTCACTGGAGAGCTATTTCTTATCATTTATTCTTTCAGCAGTTACTTATTAGCTTCTACTTTGTTCTAGGCACTTTTCTAAGGACTGGGGAATACATGAAATGAATAAGACAGATGAGGTTTCTACTCTCATGGGGCTCATGTTTTAGAATAAATACGTTCCAAATAAACTGATACACAAGAGTATTTCAGGTCATTTGAGGGGTGTAATTTTAAAAAGTAGTAGAATAACTTGGTGGTGACTACTTCAGATAATTGGTTTCTAGGTCAATTTGCAGAAACTTTATTAATAAAATTCATTTTAAAGAAAGTAAAACTATATTCTGCATCTGTCTTACTCCAGTGCAGCATCAGGATTTTATAGATAAATTCCTACACATCTCTCCTTCCAAGGCTTGTCTAACTGAAGCAGTAAAATCTAGCAGGGAAAAGTGAAAAGGCTTTCAGTTTATCTTTCCTTTATTGTCTGGGCTTACTGACATTACTTATTTGAAACTGGATGAATGGCTTTATTGTTCTCAGTTCCTGAAGGACTACAGCCAATGCAGAAGCATTGCTAACTTTCTGTGTCTCTGTTGTTGCTTCCAAAAGCCTGTTTGTACTGCCAAAGTACATAAAATTCCTTTTCATTAGAGAAGAATCCTTTATCATAAATCATTCAGAGTTTGAACAAACTGTTTGGGATTTTGTTGACATCTTGTAAAGTGCTTCAGAAGCACAGGATTTAAAGAAGTAGGGTAGTCCTTCTTTTTGTCTTTCATCTTTATTTAAGACAATTAACAAGTGCCCAATTGATAACTATTGTGTCCCCAGAATTGTCTTCAGAAAGCGTAGTCTAATTGGAAAGGTATTTTAAATGAAAAAAAAAATGCCATGAGTGAGACCTGGAGGCAGGGACGAGCTTGACTTGTGAGTGGGCAGTGAAGAGGCCAAACTGAATAGGATGAGCTTTGCATGTCAAGAGTATAATTATCAAGAAAATTGGGTAAGTAAGGTGGGATCATATTATGAAAACCTTGAAAATAAGCAGATATTTAAAACAGATTTTCTCAGAAGTCTGAGCATATAGTTTTTGAACAAGCTGAGACATGACAGTGATTTTGATTTGGTGACAGTATATACTATAGTAAGGACCATCTGATATCAAGGAAACTAATCCAGGTATGAAGTGATAGGAAGATACACTGGATTGGGGGTAGTAAAAATAGATCAGGAAAGAAGGGTACAAGAGTCATTTTAAGCAACACCTGCAGGTCAGATGTTGACTAAATAGATATGAGATATGAATCAAAATAATGGCAAGATTTACAAAGTGGGTAAACAATGCTTCCATTGATAGAAGCAGAGAACTTCTATAGAAAGATGACACTTGTAAAGGGACATGTTCAGTTTATGGTGACAAAGAGATTCCAAAATAGAAATACCTGATACAGTCATGTGCCACATAACCATGTTTCAGTAATGACAGACCACATACACAGTGGTGGCCCCATGAGACTACAATGAGATATCACCTCACACCTGTCAGAATGGCCATCATCAATAAGTCAACAAACAACAAGTGCTGGTGAGGATGTAGAGAAAAGGGAACCCTAGTGCACTGTTGGTGGGAATGCAGACTGGTGCAGCCACTGTGGAAAGCAGTGTGGAGATACCTCCAAAAACTTAAAATGGAACTGCTTTTTGATCCAGTGATCCCACTTCTGGGAATATATCCAAAGGAGCCCAAAACACTAATTTGAAAGAACATAAGCACACCTATGTTCATTGCAGTGTTATTTATAATCAGCAAGATATGGAAGCAGCCCAAATGTCTATCAGTAGGTGAGTGAATATAAAAGCTGTGGTATGTTTACACAAAGGAATACTAGTTGCCTTAACTAGCAATTACAATCACACTTGAAACTTGAAAGTATGAAGTCGCAGCAAAGAAATGGAAATACTTAGCAAAAAATTGAAGCTATAGCAAACTAAATGAAAGTTTTAGAACTGAAAACTATGATAACTGAAATGAAAAATTCACTGCCTAGGCTTAATAGCAGAATTAGGATGATAGAGTGAACTTGAAGATAGAACTGTTAGAAACGACTGATTCTGAGTAAGAGTAAAAATAGATTGAACAAATATGAACAGAGCCTCGAGGACCTGTGGGACTAGTAACAAAAGATCTAACATTCACATTATAAGAGTCCCAGAAGGAAAGGAAAAAGAAAATGGGGCCGAAAAAGTATTCCAACTAGTAACAGCTGGAAAATAGGCAAAAGTAATAAAGCTAGAGATTCAAAAAGCTGTGAAAGCCCCTAACTGGTTAAACCCACAGAAACTCATACCAAAACACATGATGATGAAACTTCTGAAAATTAAAAAAAGGATAAATCTTGAAAGCAATAAAAGAAAAATGATACTTTGCCCATATGGGAAAAATGATTTGAATGAAAGCAGATTTCTCATTAAAAACCCTGAAGAACAGGGGGAAGTGGCACAATATTTTTCAAGTGCTGAAAGAAAAGAATTAAAAACTAAGAATTCTTTATCCAGTAAAAACTGTACTTTAAGAGTAAATGGGAAAAATACATTCTCAGATGAAGGAAAATTCAATGAATTTGTCATTAGTATGACTGTTCTAAAAGAATGGCTTAAAGGAAGTTCTTGAAATGAAAGGAAATAATACAAGATGGAATGTTGAAGCATCAAGAAAGAAAAAAAAATAGTGGAAAGAGTAAGAATATGGGTAAATACAGTAGATATTCTCCACTTCAGTTTTGACATTTGTAGCAAAAACTATGACACTGTCCAGTGTGGTTTTCAAAATATTTAGAGGAAGTCTTTAAGGAAATTATGTTATAAATTAATGAAGTTAAAGGACTGAAAGGGAGTTAAGGTTTCTAGACATCATTTTAACTGATAAAATGTTGATACTAGTAGACAGTGGTGTATGTATAATACATGTTTATTTATAATATAATACCTAGAGTAACCACTAAGAAATTTAGACAAGGAGATAGAGTTAAAAGACTATAAGTAAAAGAGAAACATACTCACAGAGAACAAACTGATGATTTCCAGAAGGGAGGAGAGTGGAAGGACTGGTAAAGGGGAATAAAAGGTACAAAGTTCCAGTTATAAAATAAGCCACCGGGATGTAGTTTACAGAACAGGGAATATAGCCAATAACATCATAATAGCTGCACAGTAATAGGACATTGTAAGGTATATAAATGTCAAATTACTATGTTGCCCACTTGAAACTAATACAATATTGTGTGTCAGCTTTACTTCAATATTTTTAAAATTATGACAAGTCCATACCATGGATTATTACACAGTGATTTTAAAAACATATCATAATGCCCTGACCAGTGTGGTTCAATTAGTTGGATATTGTCCCATGAAGCGAATGGTCAACTGGTTTGATTCCTGGTCAGGGCACAAGCCTGGGTTGTAGGCACATGTCTATGTTGTGGGTCTGGTCCCCTGTTGGGGCACATGCAAAAGACAAGTGATCAATGTTTCTCTCGCTCTCTTTCTCCCTCCCTTCCCCTCTCTCTAAAAATAAATAAGTAAAATCTTTAAAAAAGTCATAAAAACACATAGATAAATCAAAATGAAATTCTTGCATGTATTTTAGAAGGTAAGAAGGAAATAGAGATATGAAGAACAAAGGAATACACAGAAAATATGTCAGACTTAACCTTAACATATCAATAACTACATTAACTGTAAATGAAAATTTAAATACACCAATTAAAAGACTGAGATGGGTAGAGTAGGTTAAAAATGACCCATATATATGCCGTCTCCATAAAATTCACTTCATATATGACAATATAAGTAAACTGAAATGAAAAGAATGGGAAAAGATATACCATATAAAATTAATTTTTAAAAATCAGAAGTGGCTATATCTGGTAGACTTCAGAGTAAAGAGGAACAGAGATAATGTAAACAACATTAGAAGTGAAAAAGGGGACTTCCGGCCAAGGTGGAGACATAGGTGGATGCACCGTACCTCCACACACAACCAAGATTGGAACAACAACAATTTAGAGGCAGAATAACACCCAGAACTGACAGAAAATTTATCTGAATGGAATTCGGACTGCCAAGAAGTTGAAACAGACCCGTCATCCAGACCGGTAGGAGGGGCGGAGACAAGCAGCCAGGCGCGGGTTGAGGCTCGGAGAACAGGGAGAGTTGGGCACATAAGGCAACAGGGAGCACGTAAGGCATCTGGGGCACACAAGACCACAGTGGGTGGACCCTGAGTACGCAAGTGGCAGCTGGCAGACCCAGTGAGGCAGCAATTGTGGAGCAGGGCAGAGTGCGCAACCCAGGATCCCAGAGAAGGGACTGAGGTCCCACAGAGAACGGAGCTACCACCATTGTTCCCTTTCGACCCCACTCTCACATACAACATTACAATCTAGCGACTGGGGTGCCCAGCCCTGGTGAAGACCTAAGGCTCCACCCCGCACCATAACAGGAGTGACCAGACCCCCCAAAGAGAGAGAGAGAGAGAGACAGAGAGACAGAGAGATGGCTCAAACAGAAGAACAAATAAGTGCCCCAGAACTCATCCTTTTGAGTGACTAAGAGATAGCTAACGTATCAGATGCACAGTTCAAAGCACTGGTGATCAGGATGCTCACAGAATTGGCTGATTTTGGTCACAAATTAGATGAACAAATGCAGGCTACCATAAAAGAAATGAAGGAAAATGCACAGGGAGCCAATAGTGATGGGAAGGAAACTGGGACTCAAAACAATAGAGTGGACCAGAAGGAAGAAAGAAACGACCAAACAGGAAAGAATGGAGAAATAAGAATTCAAAAAAACAAGGAGAAGCTTAGGAACCTCCAGGACATCTTTAAACATTCCAACATCTGAGTTATAGGGGTACTAGAAGGGGAAGAGGTAGAGCAACAGAGTGAACACATATTTGAACAAATAATAAAGGAGAACTTCCCCATTCTGGCAAAGGAAATAGACTTCCAGGAAGTCCAGGAAGCTCAGAGAGTCCCAAAGAAGTTGGACCCAAGAAGAAACACACCAAAGCACATCATAATTACATTAGCCAAGGTAAAAATGAAGGAGAGAATCCTAGAAGCAGCAAGAGATAAGGGGATAGTCACCTACAAAGGAGTTCCCATCAGACTGTCAGCTGATTTCTCAAAAGAGACCTTACAGGCAAGAAGGGGCTGGAAAGGAGTACTCCAAGTCATGAAAGACAAGGACCTATATCCCAGATTACTCTATCCAGCAAAGCTTTCATTTAGAATGGAAGGGCCAATAAAGGGCTTCTCAGATAAGGTCAAGTTAAAGGAGTTCATCATCACCAAGCCCTTATTTTATGAAATGTTAAAGGGACTTATCTAAGAAAAGAAGATTAAAAAAAAACATGTATAGTAAAAGGACAGCAAATTCACAATTATCAACAAGCACACCTAAAGCAAAACCAAAAGAAACTAAGCAAACAACTAGAACAGGAACAGAACCACAGAAATGGAGATCACATGAAGGGTTAGCAACAGGGGAGTGGGAGGAGGAGAGAGGGAGAAAAGGTACAGAGAATAAGTAGCATAGATTGTAGGTTGAAAATAGATGGGGGGAGGGTAAGAATAGTATGGGAAATGTAGAAGCTAAAGAACTTATGACACATGGACATGAACTAAAGTGGGGGGAAGTGGGTGGGAGAGGGTATACAGGGTGGAAGGGAGTGAAGGGGGGAAATGGGACAACTGTAATAGCATAATCAATAAAATATATTTAAAAAAGAAATGAAAAAGGGAATTTAGCAATAGAAATGGAGGAGACTATAAAAATTATAAAAAGTACCAATTACAATTTGTAAATCTAGATAAAATTGACATATTTTCTAGAAAAGTAAATAATGTAAGAATAAGCTTAATAAGAAACATACATAAAATATATGACAAAAATTATAAAACTAATGAAGAGCATAAAAGATCCTAATTATAAGACAGAAAAATTCCCATGTGGCTAAGTGGAAATAATTAATATTGAGATGCCCATTCTCATTAAATTAATCTCTATCAATTCAGTGCGGTTTCAAGTGAAAATAAAAACATAAATTTATATGAACAATCTGAATCTAAATTTCTTAATGGAAGAGAAAATGTACACGAATACCCAGACTTTTTTTTTATCCTCATCTGAAGATATGCTTATTGATTTTAGAAAGAGGGGAGGGGAGTGAGAGAGAGGGGGGAGAGAAACATCCATGTGAGACAAAAACATCAATTAGCTGCCTCTCCTGCACACCCTGACCAGGGACTGAACCCACAACCTAGGCAAGTGCCCTGACCAGGAATCAAATCTGTGACCTTTCGGTTAATGGGACAATGCTCTAACCAACTGAGCCACACCAGTCAGGGCAAAAATACTCAGACTTTTTAAAAACTAAAAACAATAAGAGAATATAGACCCATCATAATTAAAATATCAATATGATAGCAATTCAAATACAGTAGTCCCTACCTTATTTATAGTTTTGCTTTCAATGGTTTCAGTTACCAGCAGTCAGCTATGGTCCAAAAATATTAAAAATTTTGGAAATAGTCAATGTATAAGTTTTAAATTGTGCACCATTCTGAGTAGTGTGATGAAATCTGGAGCTGTCTTCCTTGGTCCTGACTGGGACATGAATCATTCCTTTATATAGTGTATCCATGCTGTATATGCTACCCACTCCTTGGTTACTTAGTAACCATCATGATTATCATATTTTGAGAGACTACATTCACATAACTTTTATTACAGCATATAATTATAACTGTTGTATTTTATTAGTAATTATTAATCTCTTACTGTGTGTAATTTTAAAATTAAACTTTATCATATGTATGTATATATGTATGTATGCACATATATATAGAAAAAACATAGTATATACAGGGTTTGATAGTATACATAGGCATCCACTAGGGTCTTGGAACATTTCCTGCAAATAACGGGGGACTCCTTTGGAGGCAAAAGAATATAAATAAATATATTTGGGAAATAATTTATTTAGGCCTGCTATTTTACATTTTATGCAAAATTAAATTCTGGATATATTTAAAAACTAAGCAAAGAAACCTATGAAAGTATTAGAAGAAAATATAGAAAAATATTTTTGTGATCTTGGATTGAAGGAAGCTGTGCCTTGTAAGACACAAGAAGGAAAAATTAACAAATTTTAAAACATGAAAATTTAAATGAATATTTTATACGAAAATAAACGGTAGTTGAGGTTGAAAAACAGTAAAGTGGGTAAAGGATTTGCCATACATATAATAGGAAGAAGGGTAATATTCACAAAATGTAAGCATAGAGCTCTTCAAAGTTGATTTTAAAAAAAGATGAACAACTTAATAGAAACATGGGGAAAGGACATAAACAGGCAATTCATAAAATAAATAGAAATGGCCAGTATACATATGAAAACATGCCTGATCTTACTAGCAATAAAATTAAAAGGGTGCCTTTTTAACATATTAGATAAACAAAGATTAAAAAGATTATTAATGTCTATTGTTGTTAATGGTATGGGGAAAATGTCACTTTTTATACTGATGATGGAAATATAATTGACTCAACTTTTTAAGTGGGCAACTTGGCAATCTCTATAGATTTCTGTAAGTGTTCTGTTGTCCAGTTCTACTTGTGAGAATTTTCCCTAAGGAGATAATAGAATAAGTGCATATAGATGTAGGTACAATGATCCTCATCACTGTGTTGCTTGTAATACAAAAACAGTCTAAATGTCTGCCATGGAATCATTTTTAGATTTTACAAACGATAAATAAGTTAGAAAAAGTGGATCATAAAAGAATATGTGTAGTATGATTTCCTTCACATAAAGTCAGATAATTTTTAGCTTTCTAAGTATTTTTATACCTACACATATAAACCAAGGCTCATTAGATGGCATAATATTACATGAAATATTTAAGACAGTGCTTGGCATGTAACATTCAACAAATGGTTGCTGTTATTATTGTCAGCATTCAGTAATCAAGCGTTCTGCCCTTAGGCTCTGTGCTAAGTATTTATGATAAATGAGATAGTGTC
This sequence comes from Phyllostomus discolor, assembly GCF_004126475.2. Lineage (NCBI taxonomy): Eukaryota > Metazoa > Chordata > Mammalia > Chiroptera > Phyllostomidae > Phyllostomus > Phyllostomus discolor. The sequence goes on from NC_050198.1 coordinate 94,064,777, forward strand.
TTTGAGGAACTCAATTGGTCATCATCTTTTAACCATTTGCCCATTCTGCAGTATTATTGGCTTTCAGATGAGCTGTCAAAATACAAGGTTGTCAGTGAGGAGTGTCTCATTTGTATCTTCCTTGTCAGACTGTTGGTTTGAAATAAGTGGAAGAGTTCCCTTATTTAAAAGTTAAAATCACAAAGATTGTTTAAAATTCTCTTCAAGATGAAGATGGAACCAGCCTGAATTCAAGTATCCTGGCAGCACTCCGAAAAATGCAGGATGGCTATTTTGGTGGGGCAAGGTAAGTGACCTCTACATTCTCTTTAGTGAAATGAAATCAAATTTGGAAGCTGGGTATAGTAATTGTAGACTTGTTATGCCTTTCTGTGTATTTTTTTTGTTTCACAGATGCATAGTTTTAAAAAGACTTTATTTATTTTTAGAGAGGGGGGAGGGAGCAAGAGAGGGAGAGAAACAGTGATGTGTGAGAGATACACTGATCAGTTACCTCTTACACGCCCCCCACTGGGGACCTAGCCTACAACCCAGGCATGTGCCCTGACTCGGAATCAAACCGGCGACCCTTTGGTTTGCAGGCTGGCACTCAGTCCACTGAGCCACAACAGCCAAGGCCATAGATGAATTTTTTTATATTAAATTCATTGGGATGTCATTGGTTAATAGGATCATATAGGTTTTAGATGTACATTTCTATGATACATGATCTGTGTATTTATTGCTTTATATGCACACCACCCAAAGTCAAATCTTCTTCTATCATCATATATTTTGGTCCCCTTTATCCTTTACTACCCCCCGCCTTCCCCTTTGGTAAGCACCATACTGTTGTCTATGTCTATGAGTTTTTGTTTTGTTTGTTTTTCTTGTTTGTTCATGTGTTGATTTCAGTTTTGTGTCTCACATATGAGTGAAATCATATGGTTCTTAACTTTTTCTGTCTGACTTACTTCACTAAGCATGATATTCTTTCTGTGTATCTTTAATGACAATCTCATCCTATTCAGAGAAGCTCGTGTTTGATAGATTGATTGAAGGAATTTAATGTTATAGAGAAGCATTAGAATTTTTCCTCACCCTGATCTCTGCCTAGATCTTAACAATTCAGTGGACAAGAAAACTTATTCTTTAAAAAAAAGGTTACTGGGCTATTCATTTCTGGCTGCTTTTCTTTTCTATTTTCCTAAGTTTTTATTTTGAAAAATTGTAAGCTAACAGAAATCTTATTGAAAAATCTTTCTCTTCCTTTCCTTCCTTCTACTCCTCTCTACCTTGCTTTCTCTATCACACATGTGTACACCTGCAGAAATATACACACATCTTTTTTTGCTGAACTATGTGAGAGTTAGCAGAAACATCATCACTCTTCTACCCTAAATACTTCAGTTTCTGTCTTCTAAGAACAAGAGAATTCTCATATATAACTGCAATATAATCATCATACTCAGAAAATTTATTACTGATACAATATGATATTGTCTGATATAGAGCTCATATTCAAAATTACTCATTTGTCCCAATAATGGTTTCCCATAGGTTTTTTTCTTACTCCAGGATTCAGTGAAAGATCACACATTGGCATTTAGTTTTTATATTTCCTTGATGTCCTTTAATGTATAACAATTCTGCAGTCTTTTGTTAATCTTTCATGACAGTTTTTATTACAGTTTTGCAGAAGGAAAGTCAGTTATTTTGCGGAATATCTCTCAATTTTGTTAAAGAGGCAGCTGTCAGGTTTTTCCATATCCTTTGTCCAACAGTCTTTTCACTAAACAGTGTTAGCTTCCACTGATGAATTATTTATTATTTGTGGAGTCATAAAATGATGATTCTGTGTTTCTATCATTCTGTGTACATTTAACATTTGGAACCTGTTTAAAATACAGCTTTCCCATGCCCTCCTTTTATTTTGTAGTTTTAGTGTCAGCATAGATTCATAGATTTTTATTTTGTTTTTTTATGTCATGCTCCATTCCTATCATTATTTATTTCAATGTTCAAATTATATAGGATCTGGCCATTGGAAGCCTCTTCAAGCTGGCTTCTTTAGAAAATCAGTACCATTGACTTTCCCTTTGGGCTTTGCAATTGGCTTTATATGTAGGGGAGGATATGGCTTACAATCTACTTAATTTATAACATTTTCAAGTACCATCTTTTATTTTCAAAATGATCTTTTTGAGTATTGTTTAAATGATGTGATGGATTTGTGATGATTTTTATTCATTCTGTTCTAGCTTCTTTGGTAGCCTATGGAAATTCTGGCCAATGTTTGGCATAGTTATCCACATGGCAACATAGCAGTGAAAGAAAGTAAAACTTATCTGCTGGTGGATTGTGAACCCATAGTTATAGTTTTTATTAACATAGTACCCTAACCTATAATACATCATGCCTAGGAGTACAGTAAAATTTTACATTTACAAAATTTATACTAATGTATGAACATTAGTAATCCCCCAACAAAACATTCTGGGTATCATTTTTCACTAAATTATGTTGTTTTAAAAACATTTGTTCTGATTTCCTGTTTTCTACTTACCCTCTCACTGTCAGGGTTCAAACAGGTAAACTGTCAGAGTTTTTGACAACATCTTGCTGCACACAGTTGAGCTTCATGGACCCTGGACCTGACAGTAAGCTGTACAGTGAAGATTATGATGACAACTATAGTGAGCTAGAATCTCGTGACTGGATGAATGGCTATGATTCAACCAGTAATGGTAAGGAGGCTTCATAAAGGCACTGGCCTTGCTGGACAAGAAGACAAAACATTGTTGAGTGTCCTCCTTAATATTTCTCACTGCCAGCAGTCTCACTCCTATTTAATACACGTACCTTTTGTTTGGCTTCACTTTTCATCCTTCTACTTACCTCTTACCTTTGGTATCTGGACTAATATCCCTGCTGTGATTGTGGAAAATAAAGTTGACTGTCCCTTACTAAGTAAGGTTAAGGAGAGTTCTCTGCTGGATCTATAAAATGGCTAGTGATTTCAAAATGACAGAAAGCAGTGAAGAGTGGGAGAGATTTAATGAAGTATATAGTGGAAAAATTATACACATACACTCCTGTTTTATGACATTAAAACATAAATTTGAAATTAAGTTAGAGTGCTTTTTTAAAAAATGTTTTATTTATTTATTTTTAGAAAGAGGGGACAACAGAGAGAAAGAGAGGGAGAGAAACATCAATGTATGGTAGCCTCTTGCACACCCCCTACTGGGGACCTGGCCTGCAACCCAGGCATGTGCCCTGACTGGGAACTGAACTGGTGACCCTTTGCTTCACAGGACGGCACTCAATCTACTGAGCCACACCAACCAGGACTTATAGTGCTTTTTATATATAATATTGTATGGTCACTTCACAATCTCCTGGGAGGATTGCATAGTTTGGAAAAAACCTATTTGGTATGTGCATTGCTTTTATATTACAAACTACACAAACAAAGCACAACAAAGTCTAATTGGCCATTAGGAATACTAAGATGACATAGTGAGAAAACATCATGGGGACATATATTTAAAATGGCTGAGAAGTACCCTAAAGTGTTAAAACATTGACCTAGTCAGGGAAAGAATTATAGTGCTTGAGATTCAAAGAAAATAGGGCAATAGGAGCAAATTATTCTTCTAGCTATCTAAAACATGATTTGCCTGCTTTCATTTCCTGGGCATTTAACTGTTGCTCTATATATTAAGGCAGCCAATCTCTTTATCTTAAGAGTGGTTTGTTGAAGAAAAGAAAAAATAAATTAGTTTTCCTTGATGTGGTAGCAAGCATAATCTCATATACAATATACCAACATGTTAGAAGTCAGAAGGACTATTTTCTTATTTGGGCTCAACATTTACTCACCTAAGAACCATTTAATTTACTCTGTATTTGTTTTTGTAAGACCTAAAATGGTATGAATTTCTCTGTTGGAAAAGTGCATTAACATATAAGATTACTTCCTATTCTCAATAATAACAAAAGTCATGATATCTACTGTGGCATAAGCTGAACTATTTTGAAAATCAGACAAGAATCATCATTTATTGAGGTTGTTTGCTATTCCATAGGTAATTATAATTTCCATCTGTAGTACTCTTTCTGTTAGATTAATTTCTAAAATATATATTTTGAATGATATATATTAGGTTGGCCAAAAAGTTTGTTTTTTTCTTTCCGTAAGTTGGTTCTAATAGTGCTCAGTTGCCTTTAAGTTCATTCAAAATAATTTTGTTAGATTGTATTGTGACAGTTGTCATATCTGTGTGCACTTAAAAAAAACTTAATCAAAATTGGCGAATTTTTGTGTAGCCATTTTAATAGTAAAGAGAGAAGAACATATCCAACTTTTTGGCATATTATGCTTTATTATCTCAAGAAAGGTAAAAACACAACTGAAATGTAAAAACAAAACTGAAATGCAAAAAAAAAATTTGTGCAGTGCATGGAAAAGGTACTGTAACTGGTAGTACGTGTCAGAAGTGGTTTGTGAATTTTGTGCTGGAGGTTTCTCGCTGGACGATGCTCTACGGTCAGGTAGACCAGTTGAAGTTGATAGTGATCAAATTGAGACAGTAGTTGAGAATAGTCAATGTTCTACCATTTGAGAGATAGCCTACATACTCAAAATATCCAAATTAATGAAGTTATTGGTGAAAATGAAAACTGTGCCTTTTATTTTACAGAAAAAAACTCAACAGACTTTTTGGCCAGCCCAGTATTACTGAATTTTGACACTATGCATTCTGAGTCAGGTTTTCCTCTCTGGACTTACTCATCAGTGGGTTTACAATGGATGTGTCTATTGTTTGCCAGGCCTTCCATGGGGAGAGCACTTCTCTACATATTTTTTAAAGTATAGTTGGTGTACAATATTATATTAGTTTCAAGTCCATATTCTTTATAATCCTTCATCTAATAATCTAGATTGTATTCAAGGTTATATTTGTCATTAGGATATCACTGAGTTTGAGCTCCGTTCTTATAGTTTTTCCAGTTCCCGTTAGTCACATCAGAGCACAGAAAGACATCTTAAGAGATCACCAAAGGTGATCAAAAACTAGATGATGCATGACTGACCTAGTAGACTTCAGTATTGATCCAAAGACTGTTATTTTCCAATTATAAATACTGTGAATGTTTATTTGAAGTCTGAAATGTTATATACCCACAGGGTATATGTATGTTTGTTTCCATTATCCATAGCCAGAGATAATGTTATAGAAGGTAGGTGGAAGATGGGGAGCCCACAGGGATAGGGACCATATCTGTCTTCTTCAGCCCTGAAACTTCAGCACCTAGTACATACACCACCTGGTACAAAGCAGGCAATAAATATATTTGGTGAATAAATGAATTAGATAACTAAAAAGATGAATGTGTGGCCAGTAGTCCTTTGAACACCAATGCCACATAGAAGTTGTTTTTTTTTTTTGTTAGCAGTTGCCGCTTGCCATTTGTGGAATCTGTTTTTAGCTAGGTTCAGTGTTTAGTGGATGATTTTTGCCCTTCCCCACAAAAGTCTCATTGTACCAAGGAGACTCAAAGGGCCCTAGTCTGCTCTTCCACCATCATCATCGCCACCATTATCATCATGTGCTTACATATGAAGTGCTTGCACCATTTGTCCTGTATTAACCTCATACTGCTTCCAGTGGCCCTCATACTGTCTCAGAAAAATTGAAGAATAAGTGAGTCCTGGTAAATGGCCATAGTTTTTAAATGGGAAAGCTAGGAGATTGTATAATGACCACATGCTTGAGCTAAAACAGTCTACTTCTGGTGCTATGTTGTGGGCACAGGATCCAGTCATTCTGTTGGTGGGTTAGATTGTGAAGTACTAAAATGTTCATTTTTTTTCCCTTTTCACTCCTTACTAACCTTGCAGCTCACTGTGGTGATGAAGTTGCTCGTTATTTAGATCACCTTTTGGCACACACTACTCCCCATCCTAAACCAGCCCCTACATCCCAGAAGGGAGGGCTAGATCGGTTCCGAACTGCTGTGCAAACAACCTGTGATTTAATGTCTTTGGTGAACAAGGCCACGGAGCTGCATGTACAGAGTGAGTAATGCCAGGACTCATTGGGGTCAGGCACAGGATGACGTGAAACCCAAAATGGAGGCGGGGGGATGTTTATTACAGTGTAAGCAGGAACTTTGTTTTGTTCACTGCTTTATCCCCAGCACCTTGGACAGTACTTAGAACATATTACACACTCAAATACTTGCAAAATTAATGAACTGAGTATAGTTTTGCTGTAGATAGTGCTTTATAGTCTAATTTAACCAGTTACATAGCGAGAAGAGACAAAAAAAGAGACATGGAACATATTCAATGTTAACATCAAAGTATTAAAATGGTGGAAACTTTTTTTCTTTTGAGATAAATTTTATTTAAAGAGGAAGTGATGCAGACTATTAAAAGAAGGCCTTGCAATGGAGAAAGAGATATTCTTCTTTAACCAAGCTACATCTGGTTCCCTTAGGACAGCTATAACTTTTATAGTCAGTTGTTCCAGCAGTATAGAGCTGTGTTTGTCAACTACTGTACTTATTCTTCAGCAAGTTTGCCATTCACCTCTCCATGACCACTACCCTCCTTTAGTAGTATTTGTAGTGGAAAATGTCACATTGCCAGGAGTAGTCATGGTCCCCAAGAGTGTTCAATGCTTCTGTGGTAGCTGCATGTGAAGGGACAGAAAGCATCCTTCACCATACCCACAGGACCTAAATGTTAACATTTACAGATGATGAGAATGATTGAGATGCATGTTCTTGCTGTCTAAAACTTTATTGATGGTTACTAACGAAAGATATTAAACGTTGGAGAATCACTTAACATTTAGAATAGGGGAAAGCTTAGCATTCCCTTCAAGTATGCTTCCTTGACAAGAGGGCTTATGTGAAAAAATAAACTTTATTAAGTTACACTTTTTTAGATTATGAATCAGGACATTTGAGCTTAATTACCTGCTCTGCTACTTACTTGTTTGAACAGTTAGTTGATCTCTTTATCTTTATTTCTGTACCTGTAAAATGGTGAAAATGATGAGCAACTCTCTCCTTAGAGGTTATGGTAAGTTTTTCAACAATGGACTGTAAGTAAAAATCTTAGGAATATCTCAAAGTTGGTCAGCCACTACAGTTTTTGATTCACTATTTAGGATCATCCATTTATCTATTCTCAAGGAAGTCCAACTGCAGGCAACCAGATATTCTCCTAAGAAAATCCAGAAAGTATAAAACATATCTGAGTTCTTTCTGTGATATATGGCATTCTGTCAAAGCATTGGTGACAATACCATTGTGGTATTGACCACATGTTTAGACTTTTAATATCAGCTGATGTTACAATTCTAGACATTCCATTAAAAATGTTTTTTATGTATTGAACATTCTTTAAATTATCTCATATTTATATTTCTTTTTTTGATGTTACCCAGAAAGAATAAACTTCTGTAAAGAACCAACAATATGTGTGACTTCATTGTTGAAATCAACTATGTATTGTTTTCAGTCCCTTATCTAACCTTTATTATAAATGTCAACTTTTCGCAGATGTTCACATGTATCTTCCTACAAAGATAATTCAGCCTTCCCAGCCTTCATTCAACTGTCTTGACTTACCTCACTCCACACAAGAGGACCAGGTAAACTTGCACATGAGGTATTTCTATCAGATTGTGGCAAAACTGCCATCCTTATGGAAAATAAAAGGACTAGCCATTGTGGTTTCTGCTAGTGACTGGTGGTAGGCAAAATGCTACCCTAGTGAAGATATGTGACCTTTTCAGTTCACTTTTCAAATGGGCTAGTTTTTCTACCCAGTCTTTACGAGAACTAGATTGCAGTATCATACATCTTAAAGGTTTCATTGCTTTTAGTTTACTTTTCATCAAAATTTAGGAAATTCTTATGGAAAAGCTTTAGAAATGAAAAGATCAATACTTTAGAGCATTATTTAAGTTGAACACTTGTGGAGTTAATTTTTTTTCCTTTCTCAATCTAAAGGTTCCCTCAGTTCGTGTAGAAATACATCTTCCTAGAGACCAGTCTGGGGAGGTAGACTTCAAAGCACTAGTTTTACAGTTAAAGGAGACCTCCAGCTTCCAGGAGCAAGCTGATATCCTCTACATGCTGTATACTATGAAGTAAGTGATGGATGTTATCAATCTACTTTCCTGTTCATATACAGAGAAAGAATAGTATAGTAATTACAGCATAGCTTTAGAATCTCACTGATCTGGTTTTGCAGACTACCCAGTTTGTAACTTCAAAGCCTTAATTGTCTTCATTTATAAAATTGGGATTATATCTACCTCCCAGAACTGTTGTAAAGATTAAACAATATGTAGTATCTGCAAAATCTCTAATACAATGTCTTATACATAGTGACCAATAACATAACCATTATAATAATTATTATGGTTATTTTAAGCTGTTAGTATTTGGTAAAATCTACAGATAAATATATTCTTTTTATAAAGATTTTATTTCTTTATTTTTAGAGAGAGGGGAAGGGAGTGAGAAAGAGAGGGAGAAAAACATCAATGAATTATTTATTGCCTCTCACGTACCCCCTACTAGGGACCTGGCCCACAACCCAGGCATGTGCCCTGACTGGGAATTGAACCAGTGACTGTTTGGATCACAGGCTGGCACTCAGTCCACTGAACCACACCAGCCATGGCCAGATAAATATATTCTTAACTCAAAAGAAGATAATGGAGGCTTACATGAAAAAGAAACTAGCATTTTTGAGTGTTTGCTGTGTTAAGCACCCTGTTAGGTACCCCAAACTCAGTGGACCTAAATTGAACTCCACTCTCCTGTCCCCTACATCCCCCCTCAAAATAACATGTTCTTTTACATTTATTCATGTTGCCATCATACTGGAGAGGCAGAATGGACACCCCCACAATTTGGTTTGGATGTTGAGACTGATGATGCCACACATGTACCAAAAGGGTGTGAAATGTTTGTTCATTATATAATGAGACTTTCTGGGGAAGAGCAGAACAGGTTCCTTAGTTTGTCCCAAAAAACCTTGGACGAGCAGGGAAAGGAAGCCAGATTTGGGATTGTATTATGGTTAGGAGGTGAGACTGGGATGAGAGTTCTCACCAACACCAAAGGAGGGGAAACTCAAACTTTCTTATCAGCTTTCCCAGATGTAGCCTGAAAGGGAAAGAGAAGTGGTAAGACTTGAAATCTGTCAGCCGCCAAACATCCAAAATGGAGTCAGACTATGAAATTTTCCATCTCTGTTGTTGGAACCTACACGTACCTAATCGTCAAGCTTCTCCCCATATCCACTTAATCACCAAGTGTGTCCCATTTTAACTCTATATATTTCTCTTCTGCACCTCTGGTATTGCTCTTTTCATTCAGGCCTTTGTCTCTCACTAAGACTATTGTTACAGTTTCCCAACAAATCTTCCTGCTTACATCTTGTTCTCCTCAAGCCCATCTTTCACAGAGGAGGAACAGTAACTTTTCTCTTTTACTTTTTATGATAGAAATGCTCAAACTTACATAAAAGCAGGGATCAATATAATGAACACTTTTGGACCCATCACTCAGCTTGAACAATTATGAGTACATGATTAATCTCTTTATATCTATATTCTCATCACTCTCTCTTCCTTCTGAATTATTTTGAAGAAAATATCAAACATTTTATCACTAAATATTTTAGTATTATTTCTAAAAGACAAGGAATCTTTTAAAAGATAACCACAAGAAAACTTCTATTTCCAAACAAGCTACAGTAGATGCATGTCTTTCTGTTTCTTGTGCTATGTAGAGGAGGACATTATTTATAAAAACAAACAGCATAAGATGTTGAAAAGTAGGCAGAAAAAAGACAGACTGTCTAAGAACCTCAGGATCTGAGGAATGACAGGGTAGTGAGATCCCCGGGTCTTGTTTGTTGCCTCATATGTCCTGTATTGGGCAGTAAAGAAACCAGCAACCTGAAAACAGCAATTGCCACAGACAAGAAAGGAATCTAAAGAATGATATAAATCAATAGACAAAGCAAAAACAGATTCATAGACACAGAGAGCAGACTTGTGGTAGCCAGAGGGAGGAGGGTTGAAGGACTGGGTGCAAAAGGTGAAGGGATTGTACAAACTGGTAGTCACAAAATATTCACAGGATTGTCAAGTACAGCATAGGGAATACAGTCATTAATATTGTAGTAAGTATGTATGGGGCCAAGTGGGCACTGAAAATATCAGGGAGAAAACTTTATAAAGTAAAGAATTGTCTAACCATTGTGCTGAAACCAATACAAAATAATATTGAATGTTAAAAAAAAAGCCCAAAGAAAAACCTATTCTGCAGCAGATACTTTGCTACTCCCAGTCAAGATGGCAGATTAGGTAAATGCTGTGTTTGCCTCTGCCCACAACCACATGAAAATTACAACTAAATTATAGAACTACCATCACTGAGAACCACCTGAAGACTAGCTGACTAGAAGTCCTATAACTAAGGATATGAAGAAGAAGCTGTGATAAAACTGGTGGGAAGTACAGAGCACAGAATGGGCAGGACCCACACCCACAGTGTGGCAGTTAAGAAACAGGAGGGATATGTTGGCTACAGAGGTCCCTTTTCAGGAGCGAGGGGTCAAGACTCCCCAGCCCAGAGCACTAGGGCTGACAGGAAGAGTCCTCATAACATCTGACTGTGAAAATCAGTGGGAATTGCATCCAAGTAAGATGGAGGGATGCTGGAACCCCAGGCATTCCACCTGAGGGGCCACAGACAGACTTGCTCACTCAGCAATTCACTTCTTCTGGGCTTCAGTGCAGGGGCAGCATCTCAAAAAGCACCGGGGACATTTGGGGAGTGCAGGTATCAGGGCAGTGTTCTCTAGGGACAGAAGTGCCAACAGGCACCATTGCTCCTGTGCTGAGTGCTCCTCTCACCCAGCTGACAGGTGCAGGCAGGAAGGCACCAAATTTCAGTTTTCCATTAACCTGGCTAATATCATTCTTCTGGCCCTGGTGGTTCCCTGAAACCCCACTCCACCCACCTTGCCCATTTAGCCTGAGCCACTTCCACCAGCTTTTCCAGCTCTTCCACAGGAACAGCCTGCCTCTGCTTCCATTGAGAACTTTCCTAAAATCTCTCAAAGGTCCACAAACCCCAAGTAAGCATTGATTGGCCTCAGCATAACCTCTTGCTAAGTGGCCCAATCACAGCACAAGCAGTCTCTGGTCTCAACTTGCATTGTAACTCTCATCAGATGGCCCCAAGCCTGGCATAAGCTGAAGCCGGTGTTGGCTTGGAATGTAACTTCAACTAAGTGGCTACAAGCCCAGCACAAGTGGAGGCTGGCCTCAGCTCACATCGTGGTGTCCACTAAATGGACCCAAGCCTACTACTAGTGGCATTGGGCCTCAGTTCACAACATAGCCTCTCCCAAGTGCCTTCAAGCTCAACATAAGCAGCAACCAACTGCAGATCACTTTGTAGGTCCTACCAGGTAGCCCCAAACCAGGCACAACTGGCACATGACCTAACTTGTACCAGAGCCCCTTTTAAGAGGCTCCATAACCAACACACCTGGTGGCTGACTTCAGACCAGAACACCACCCAGCCAATTCCATGGATGACACACCTGAAGGGAAGATTCGGCTGGTACCAAAGCACTGCTAAAGTGACTCCCACTCCATGGGTTCAGGCCCCACACAACAGCTTGTCTACTGTGTGTGTATTATGTATATATTTCTTTTTAAACAAAAGCCTCTTTTTTAGAGAGAGAGGGAATGGAAGTGAGGGGGAAAAAGAGAGGGAGAGAAACATTGATGTGAGAAACATCGATCAGTTGCCTCTTGTATGCACACTGACCAAGGAGCACCACAACCTAGGCATGTGCCCTGACCGGGAATTGAACTAGTGATCTTTGCTTTGTGGGGTGATGCCAAACCAACTGAGCCACATTGATCATGGCTCTACTGTATTTATATCCAGCTCTCATAGCCAGTCAGCCTGAGGTCAACCACACTCACTGACATGCCAACAGCAATCAAGGCTCAAGCGCAACAGATGGACACATAGAACCCACACAAGGGACACTCCAGCAGTACCCAGCTCAGGTGACCAGGGAGTCTGCACCGCTGTACCTCAAAGGACTCCTGCTACTCAAAGCCACTCTGTGAAGACTGGGAGACATAGAAGATCTACCTAACACATAAAAACAAACACACAGAGTCAGCCAGAATGAGGAGACAAAGATACATGTCCCAAATGAAAGAATGGAACAAAACTCCAGGGGAAAAAAAGTAAGCAAAATGAAGACAAGCAATCTAGCAGATACAGATTTTAAAACACTGGTTATAAGGATGTTTAGTGTGGATCTATCAACTATGCAGCTAGTACAAAGGTTAAAATACAAAAGTAGGAAGATCATGTGTAATTATAACAATAAATTAAGTAATACAAACAAGCACATAAGACAAAAACATTAACATGAGTGAGGAAGTAAAAATTGTAGTGATTTTAGAATGCATTCAAACTTAAGCAACCATCAACTTAAAATACACTGTTCTAAACATAAGTTGTTATATATGAAGCACATGATAACCAAAAACCAAAAATCTACAAGAGATACAGAAGAAATAAAGAGAAAGGAATCTAAACACAACAATATAAAAAGTCATTAACAAGAGAAGAGAGCAAGAGAATAAGAAAGGAACAGATAACTAAAAAACAATTAGAAAACATTAAAGTGGCAATAACTACATGCTTTTGAATAATTATTTCAAATGCAAGTAGACTAAATGCTCCAATCAAAACACAAAGGGTGGCTGAATGGATTTAATATATAAGAGACCTATAAGAGACCCACTTCAGACCAAAATAAACACACACACACACACACACACACACACACACTGAAAGTAAAGGAATAGAAAGGATATTTTATACAAACAGAAACAAAATTGGGGCAGGTGATGTCTGCAGCATAGAGGCATGAAAGGTCCTCTTGTTTATACCCCTTGAAGTTACAAGTTGGACAGCTATAATTAAACAAAGGATTCCCTACTCAATACACAAATTCATCTGAGAGATCCTCATATTGAAACATCTCAAGGTGGGCATATCTAAGTGAAGGGGGGAGGAGGGGAAGGGGAAGGACAGAGATGGGTGACCCTGGAGCTCACTGCAAGACCCATAGCAAGGGGAGAGTTAGCTTACAGCACACACACCCTGCAGCCATAAGGACCAGAGGGATAAACTCAGCATTCCTGCCTGAGTGGTCAGCACATACTGTGGCTGAGCCCAGTGATAGAGGCAGAGACTGAATACAAAAGTATTGCAGTTATGGTCTAGCAGCTATTATCACCAAGCAGAAAACAAAGACACAGATGTGTAGCTGCTTCCCCTCACCCTCCCAGAGCTCTCAGCTACAGCATGGTAAGTGTCAGGTTATAGTATGCACACTCTCAGCAACCCTGAAGAACAAAGGGGCAGAAACATTTCTGCTCAACAAGCAGGTGCAAATTGTGGCTACACTCAGTGACAGGGATGGAGATTCACAAGTGTGGCAGCTGAGGTCTGGCAGCACCATTACTGGGAGTAAACAAGAGCACAAAGGCACAAACAGACCTGTCCCTTCCCACCTGCCTCCACCCATCCCAGCAAAGCCTGGTGAAAACACCTGGGATGCCTCAGATCATATAGCACTTCTGGCAGCATCTTGCAAGGGCCAGCACTGGAATCTCATGAGCCAGAACTCCATCACCCACCACATTTCCCCACAGGGATGGTACCCTGAAACTGAGGCGATCTGGTCACAGAGGGGATACCTACCTCCCCAGGACATATGGGACATTTTCTCTGGCCCCACAGAGATCCCGAAATCCTCACCAAGACAATATCAGAAAATGAAAACTTGCATTTCACCATCAACTAGAAAACAAAAGAAAGTCCTCTCCTTCTCCCCTGCTAAACAGTGAAGTCTCAAATACTTTTTTAAAAAGGCAGATTTCATCCCATATGACCCAGCAACCATGTTCTGGGTATCTACCCCCCAAAATTGAAAACATTTATTACAAATATATATGCACCCTTATATTAATTGCAGCATTATTCATGGTGGCCAAGACATGGAGACTACCAAAGTGTTCTTTGGTAGAGGATTGGTTAAAGAAGATGTGGTACATATATACTATGGAATATTACTTAGCTATAAGATGAATTACTGCCATCTGTGCAAACATGGATGGACCTTGAGAATATTACGCTAAGTGAAATAAGTCAGTCATAAAAACCTAAGAACCATACAATTTTATTCATATGTGAGATATAAAACTGAAAGCAACAAATGCACAAATGAGAAAAAAAAGCCTTATAGACACAGGCAACAGTATGGTGGTTATCAGAGGGAAGAAGGGGGTTAGGGGGTAGTAAAGGGGGTCAGATACATGGTGTTGGAAGGTGATTTGACTTTGGATGGTAAACACACAATAAATATATAGATGATGTATCATAGAATTGTACACTTGAAACTTAGTAAACCAATGTCACCCCAATAAATTTAATTTTTCAAAAAAAACAGACTTCATTCCTATAAATGCCTAGGCAGAGAAAGAATCCATCAAACACCATGAATAGTCAAGGTAACAAGGTAGCTCAGAAAAAGAAAATGAATACTCTCCAGAAACTGAACTTAAAAGACATGGAAATATGCTATTTAAGTGACAGAGAATTCTTGATTGCAGTTTTGAAAAAACTCAATGAAATAAAACAAAACTCAAAAAGGCAGTTTAATGAACTCAGAAATAAAATAAATAAAGAAGTACTTTAACAAAGAGATTGAAACTATAAAAAAAGAACCAAATGGAAATTCTAAAGGTAAAGAATAAAAGAGACGAAGACTGAGCTAGCAAGCTTAGGAAATAGAGCATATCAGATGGAGGAAAGAATTAGTGATATCAAAGGTAGAAATCTAGAAATGACTCAGATGGAGGAAGAGAGAGACTTGAGCATAAGAAACATGAAAGAACTTTATGAGAACTATCTGACTCCATCAGAAAGAGCGATATAAGAATAATAGGTATACCAGAAGGAGAAGAGCAGGAAAACAGAACAAAGAGCCTATTCTAACAAAATAATTAGTGTAAGCTCCCCAAACCTAAGGAAACAACTGAATCCTTGAAGCAAAAAGCAAAGAGAAGACCTAATTATCTCAAGCCAAAAGTCTTCTCTAAGGCACATTATATTAAAACTGTTCAAAATTAATGACAAAGAAAGAATTCTCAAGGCAGCAAGGGAAAAGGAGACAGTAACTTAAGGAAACTGCATTAGGGTGTCCAACCTGTGGCCCATAGTCTGCATGTGCCTCAGGATGTCTATGAATGCAGCCCAACACAAAGTCGTAAATTTACTTGAAACTGTGAGATTTGTTTGTGGTTCTGTGTCACAATGTATTTAATGTGGGGCCCAAGACAACTCTGCTTCCATTGTGGCCCAAAGGTGCCAAAAGGTTGGATACCCCTGCATGATTAGATCATAATTGGATTTTTCAGGAGAAATCCCACAAGTTAGGAGAGAGTGGAATCAAATATTCAAAATATTGAAAGAGAGAAATCACCAGCCCAGAATAATATATCCAGGAAAATTATACTTTATTTTGGGGGGAAGGCAAATGTCAGGCTCTGCTTTATGGAGTGCTGTAGCATGACATAGTCCAAAAAAGGAGATAAGCCATGGCTGGACAAACCCTTCTCAGGGGTTTTGCTGGAGAGGGATGAGGACTGGCTGCCCAGAACAGAGCTCCCAGGGCCTCAGAGATAGGGTGCTGGCCTGGCTTCTGTCCCCTTGTCCCCGAAGAGGCCCTGCAGTAGAGCAGTAGCATCTGGGGAGGCCCCCTCTCTCCCATAGAGCTACTGCAGCCCAGCCTTGCTGTCTGCTCACTCCTAGCAGGGGAAAGATACCACCCTAAATGCTGATATGGCTGGGCCAGGGTGAGTGAGGAAGAACAAAGGGAACAAGCCCCAAAGTGAGAGGTGTGGGCATTCCAGGAGCAGAGCTGCTTGCAGGCCAAGGCCAGTCAGCTAAGCTGTAATGGCTGCTCCCTGTGCCATAGCCTGGGGGCTGCAGGAAATGTAGGTCTGCACCCAGCTCAGCATCGGGATCAGAAGACCCTAACAGGTAGAGGCTTTAGCTTCTGGCTTTTATTGGTTGCTTTTTCCCCCCTCAAATCCAGCATTATAAAAAATCACCTGAGCTGGTGGTTTCATCACAGTGGAGGTGGAGGTAGACCAGTGGTCGTATGGGAGTAGGGCACCAACATGGTGTGATGGGTTCTTCACATGTAATGGCAGGCCAAGAAACTGTCAGCCAGGGTCACACTGGAGGCTGGGCTTCCTTAGCACAGCCAAGGCTGTCCAGAAGGGGCAGCATAGGGGCACTTTTTTCTTGTTTAAACAGCAGCATATTAAGGGCATTTATGCACATGTCCTTTTCCATTGTGCACAGGGATCCCATCATGTGCCAGCAAAGAGCCAGCCTTGTCCATCTGCAAGTTGTACTTGAAGGCCTTCTTGACATGCTCCATGATTTTTTTTGGTCTTTAGGTTGAGGTCCAGGGCATTCGCCCTGGCCCAGTAGAACTGCTGGAACTGCTATTCATTGTCCACATACCCAAACAGGACGAACTCAGTCCCCTCCCCATTACTGGGGAGTTTCAGGACCCACTGGGCCACCTTCTTAAGCAGCTGACCCCTTAGAGATCCCCAAGGCAGTGGGTGTATGTATGGGCCACCAGCAGCTCTGGCTCATTCTGCCCCACATAGTAGAGTCAGTCCACAAACTTTTGAGTAGCCTTATAGCACTGCACCTGCTCCCTCCAGTCCCCACCAAAAAAGAACTCTATGTCCTTGGTCAGTGTCTGCTTCCAGTGTAGCCCCATGGAGAAGTACAGTGAGTATAAAGGCTAGGTGGTACATGTTGCTGTCCATTTCCTCTTCGAGGGCTGAGTATGTAAAGTCAAGTGCAGTAATGGTCAGCTTAAACAGCTCTTTCCTGATGTTACTTTAACAAACTTCCTGCTTGTGTGCTTCCGTGGTCCCTTCAGAAGCTCAGAGAGGTCAGCCATTCTGGTATGGCTTTCTATTTCTGGAGCCTTGGAGTTCTTTTTCTCTGACTCAGCCATCCCCTCTGAGGTCTCCAGTTCCACTGATATCATTACCAAATGTGGTTCTTGTTGCCCTCACTCTTCTGCTCCAATCACCAGTGTGCTTGGACATCAGTCTGTAGGCATGCCTGTATGTTTGTCAGTGACTCCCTCAGGTGCTGCTGCTGCAGCCTAGCAGGCAGGCCAAAATTATACTTTAGATATGGAGGAGAAATAAAGGCTTTTTCAGACATGAAGAAGCTGAGGGAATTTACCACCAGAAGACTTGCATTACAAGAAATAGCGAAGGGTGTTGTTCTACCTGAAACAAAAAAGATAAAAAGATACAAAATTATTGTATCTTTTACAAAACTATTGTATTAGTGTAAGATAACTGACTGACAGAGGCGGGAAAATGCAACCCTTGTTCAGAATAGGGTGCTAAGCACTTAGCTATAACATAAAGGTTTAAGGAGGTAAAAAACATTTTAAAATATATTTTATTGATTATGCCATTACAGTTGTCCCATCCCCCTCCTTTATTTTCCTCTGCCCTGCACCACCCTCCCACCAGCATTCCCCCTCCCTTAGTTCATATCCATGGGTCGTACATATAAGTTCTTTGGCTTCTTCTCCATTTCGTATACTATTCTTGCCCTCCCTCTTTTATTTTCTACCTACCATTTATACTTCCTATTACCTGTACCTTTTCCCCCATTCTCCCCTCTCCCTCTCCACTGATAACCCTCCATGTGATCTCTATTTCTGTGATTCTGTTCCTGTTCTAGTTGTTTGCTTTGTTTTTGTTTTTGTTTTTAGGTTCAGTTGTTGATAGGTGGAAGTTTGTTGTCATTTTACTGTTCATATTTTTTATCTTTTTTTTCCTTAGATCAATCCCTTTACCATTTCATATAATAAGGGCTTGGTGATGATGAACTCCTTTAACTTGACCTTATCTGGGAAGCACTTTAGCTGCCTTCCATTCTAAATGATAGCTTTGTTGGATAGAGTCATCTTAGATGTAGGTCCTTGCTTTTTGTCACTTTGAATACTTCTTTCCAGCCCCTTCTTGCCTGCAAGGTTTATTTTGAGAAATCAGCTGATAGTCTTATGGGAAGTCCTTTGTAGGTAACTCTCTCCTTTTCTCTTACTACTTTTAAGATTCTCTCCTAATCTTTCATCTTGGGTAATTTAACTATGATGTGCCTTGCTGTGTGCTTCCTTGGGTCCAGCTGCTTTGGGACTCTCTGAGCTTCCTGGACTTGTATGTCTATTTGTATGAGTACTCTCTGATACAGAGACTCCCCACACTGCTATTGAGGGACATCTCCTATACATGTAATCCCCTCCTGCCCTCTCTCCTTGGATTTCCTTTACCCCCATCTCCTTCTGGATGGTAGATCTTGTGCCTTCTGTAAGCCTCTGGATCATGTCCAGCTATGAGGAACTTCCCCTGTCATACAGTCCTGTCCAAGTGTTACTCAATAAAGCTTGTTATGTCTACTGCCAAAAAAAAAAAAAAAGACATGGGTCTTACTATTTTGATACCTTTGTTTTTTTTCCCATTATATAGGACACTTTATTCAACAAGTACCTGTTGGGTACTTAACATGTGCCAGGAACAATACTAAATGCAGAGTAATAAAAATATAGTGAAGAAGATGAAAAGAGATAAGAAACAAGAACAGAATGACTGTTTTAGAACTTTACAATATAAATACCTTTAAAGTTTTTAAAGAACATCTAAGTTTTTAATCTACTTGGAATTTATTTTTATATGTCTTCTTATTTAACATACCTAAAAATCAAATTCACTGTCTTTACCAGAAAGCTACTACTTCCTGACCCTGCTAGTGGTATCATCATGTTTTCAGTCACCAAGACTTGAAATTGTGTCATCTACAACTCATCCTCATCCCTTGTCTCCCCCTGTAACATCACCACTACCATTGGGAATCAGTGACCAAATCTACATCTCCTCCATGATGTGACTTTCAACCTTTACTATTGCTCCCCCTACACAATGTGAATACTCCCACCAAAATAAGCTACTACTTATCCCATGCAAAGCACAGTCCCTACATGACTGCTTTCACACCTTGGCTCATGTTTTTTCCTCTACCTGAACTAGTCTCTCTTACTATACCCCATCTCTTGTCAGAATTCTAGCTATCCATCAAAGCCTAGTTTATCCATCACCTCCATGAAACTTTCTCTGATCTCTAGGAATAAAAAGACCCCAAAATGTGAGGTATCATAGCACTTCTTTTCATATTATTTATTTGTTTATGTTTATTTTGATCATTTCAAACTTAAAGTGTTGTTTTTTATTTTCTTTTCTATTTGTTGGCATTCTTTATATGTTATGGAAATTAGCCTATGGGTTGCAAATATTTTTATCTGTTAAAAATTTGTCTGATGACTTTGCTTACAGTGGTTTTTGCAATAAGAATTTAGTTGTTTTATGTATATAAATGTATCTTTTCTTTTATGGCTTGGTATATAGTCCATAATTAAAAAGTGTTCTTGCCTCCAAACTTATAAAATAGTTTTACCTTTTTTTTCTAGTATTTTTACATTTACATGTTTGATATTTTGGAATTCTGGCATGGATCCAAGTTTTGTTTCAGATGGCTACTTCATTGTCTTAACATCATTTAATGAATAAAATCAACCTTTATCATATATTAAATTCCCAATTTCATAGTGCTTTATATATCGTTTATGGTACTTAACAGCTGATTTGTGTTATAGTAATTTTTACAAATATATATGTGTGTATGTGTGTGTGTGTGTATATCCTTTAAAAATAAGCACACATTCTTCTTATTTCATGAGTTCCCTCAGTGGGTACTTTCTGAACTTTGAATAGTAAATTAAATCTTTGACTTTATTTTTAGCACCATTGAAGCCCATGAAGAGGGTAAAAGAATGCATTTTGTCAAAACACAACTGAGACTAAGACTTGTTCTTTTCTAGGTATTTGACGTCTGGGGCTGGCTACTAATCATAGTTTTATAAGGAGTCTTAGTAAATTGTAACATTTATTTCCTATTGAGAGAAGCTTATCAAAAAATAAGCATACCCATTTTAACACTAAAACAGAAGAGTTTGCTGACAGCTTTACTTACAGTTAATGTAGGCCTATCTTTAACATTTCAGAGGACCTGACTGGGATACTGGATTGTATGATGAAGGGAGTGCAACAGTCAGAGAGCTGCTTACTGAGCTATATAGCAACGTTGGAGAAATCCGTCACTGGGGTCTGATCCGATACATCTCTGGAATCTTAAGAAAGAAGGTGGAAGCACTTGATGAGGTACTATAGATTCTCCTTAAACTTACACCAAATCTAAATGGAGGACTTTTAAAAAAATTAGTTTCCATAAATGTTTTTTAAGCAACTATAGCCTTTAATCATTTGATATATTGTCTTTCCCATAGAAACTTTCTGATATTCAGTTAGCTTTTTGTTTGTGAATGTCAAATGTATAATACTGAAGCATATATAAACTATAGACTTATAGAGGTGTTGCAAACTACAAAAATGCTACAGTAGATCTTAAGAATGAATTTACACTAGGCTAAATGTACCTACCTCTTAGGAGATAATATACCTTATTGTTCATTCTTAGAAATCCCTTTTCTGATCTTCATAATATTTCCTGAGAAAGAGAGTTTAATGTGTCATTAAGTTAAGGGAAAGCAAGGGCTTCTAGGCAGAAAAGACTAATTTTCATGGAAATCTGAGGTGCTATGGGAAGGCTAATGCTATTATGCTGTCTCTCCTTAGGCCTGCACAGACCTTCTCTCCCATCAGAAACATTTGACAGTGGGATTCCCTCCAGAACCTCGAGAGAAGACTATCTCTAAGTGAGTATGGTTTTGACTGGTTTAATCAACCTTCTCTTAGTCTTTAGGCAGTTGTGTGAACTGCCCCCAATTCTCTTGCCCTAATTTGACAATGGATAATAATGCCCTACATGTATGATCTTCTCAGCGTGAGAATATTGATAATAACAGGGCAGAGGAAACTCACAGTGAGTAGTATTCAAATGTATTTTGCTTTTTTTGTTTGATGGTTTTCTTGTTTTTGTTTATGTTTTCTTGCTGAATTTCCCAAACCTCTCATTAAAACAAAAAGCAAAAGCTGGGCAACTGGAATTAGCACCCACAAAAAATTCAGCTATTATTTGGATTTTGTTCTAGGCCTCTCTCCTTGTCTTATAGACAGTTGTTTTCCCCCTATGGCTCTTTATATTTCTCCCCCCTGTGTGTGTGTCTCTGTGTCCCGATTTCCCATTTATATAAAGACACCAGTCCTATGGGATTAGGACCCACACAGTAACCATCTCCAAATAAGGTCACACTTTGAGGTACTAGGGGTTAGGAATGTAACATATGAACTTTGAGGGGACATAATTTAACCCATAACACCTTGCTCCTGGCAAATAGAACCTTTTATCACAAATCAGATTAATTTCGTGACTACAGTCATACCTTCGAGATATTGAGGTTTAGCTCCAGACCACCACAATAAAGCAAATGTCTCAATAAAGTGAGTCACACGAAGTTTTTGATTCCCCAGTGCATATAAGAGTTATGTTTACATTATACTGTATTCTACTGAATATCCAATATCATTATGTCTAAAAAATGTATGTAGCTTAATTTTAAAAATATCATTAACAAATTCTAACCATCATCTGAGCCTTTAGTGAGTCATAATCTTTTTTGCTGATGGAGGGTCTTGCCTTAATGTTGATAAAAATGCAGTATCTGTGAAGTGCAATACAATGAAGTGTAATAAAACAAGGTATGCCTGTACTGCAGGCAGTCCCTAAGAAGATAGTGTGGTCCATGCCCTATGCCCTAAGAGTGCTTAGTATCAACAGGAGAGTCAGAAGTGTGGAAGGAGGTTTCTGTACCTGTGTGTGTGTGCATGCATATAAACTGATGAAACTATAGAAGTCTATATAACTCTATAAGGTGCAATTGCAAAGGAAAAAAAAGCTTCCAAAGGGCACAACTTAAATTTAGTTTATTACTTTCTAGCTATGATAGTTACTCATCAAATGTTAAGAATTACCCATGAAAGACTAGTCTGGAAGGACACCATAGAATGAGTTTTAAATAAAATTTTCTAAAGGAAATTTAATCCAGGTTTAGATAGGTGACAACAGAGCCCTCTTGAGTTGGTATGGGCCAGAGTGTTTGGGGAGGCAAAGAACTCTGAGGACTGAAAGAACCAGCATGCTACCAGCAGTGATGCAATATTGAGGGAGTGACTTGGACTTGGGAGGTGCTTTTTTATATTCTCAATATATGTAGGCTTAAGTAGTTGCAGAATTTCGTGTTACTTTACTGTCTTCTTCCTCAGACCGTTACCCTATGAAGTGCTTACTCAGCTGATAGATGAAGCCAGTGAAGGGGATATAAGCGTTTCAATTCTGACACAGGTGAGTAGAATTATAAAGCCTAATCTGGTGATTGATATTTTAAGCTTGTTTTCAGTTGATCTGGCAATTGACCACAAAATTGACCTTGTGATGCCTGGGCCATAATTTTTGCCTATATCCATTCCCTGCACAGGAAATAATGGTATATCTAGCCATGTATATGCGAACTCAGCCTGGCCTTTTTGCTGAAATGTTTCGACTTCGAATTGGTCTGATCATACAAGTTATGGCAACAGAACTGGCTCAGTCCCTTCGATGCTCAGGTATTCAATTTAGTATCCATTTTAGGCAGAATTCACTTTTAATGTGAGTCTGTTGAGTTTGGCATCAGAAGAAAAAGAAAACTAAAACATTTTTATCAGTAGCTCAATAACTGCATATAGCAAAGTGTTTCCAGGTTAGTGAATCTCTATACAAGTAAAGGGGCTGATATTAGAACAAGTTTAATTAGTTCTGCAACTTCAAAACTCCACTTCTTGGGAGCTCTGCACTCCCAATGACTACATCCCTCCTAATTCCTAGTGTATGTGGAACCTCAGTGTGAAAGACTTCATTTTTCATTTATGTATTTTTTATTGTTGTTCAAGTATAGTCATCTCCATTCCCCTCACGACTCCCCTCTGCCGCAAGACTAGGTTTTTTAGATTCCACATGTGACATCATATGGTATTTGTCTTACTCTTCATATGTGGAATCTAATGAATAAAATATAACTGATGAACAAAATAAAACCAGAGACATGGATACATGGAAGACACTGACAGATCTCAGAGGGCAGGGGGCGTGGGGACTGGAAGAGATTAGCTAAAGAACATGTGTGCATATATGCATAGCCCATGGACAC
The DNA here is from genome assembly GCF_004126475.2 of Phyllostomus discolor. NCBI lineage: Eukaryota > Metazoa > Chordata > Mammalia > Chiroptera > Phyllostomidae > Phyllostomus > Phyllostomus discolor. Next base: position 94,088,217 of record NC_050198.1, read on the forward strand.
AGACAAAAATGTGGTGAAGGAAGGGTTGGGGGGTTCTGGGTGGAGGGGAGCCAAGGGGGTGCAATGGGGGACATCTGTAATAGTGTCAACAATTAAAACAAGACTGGGTTTGGTTCTGATTCAGTAAGTGAGTGCAGCTTCTGGACACCAGATTAAGTCACCACATCAATTTGATCATAGTGTCACTATTCTGTGTAGTCAACATCAGGAATGAACAAAGGAAGGCAATGTTTCTGTTAATATTTATCTAACAAGACTCTCTTTTAAGCTGTTGAACAGAATTGTATAAAGTGTGAGGGAGGAAAGGGGACCCCTGTGGCATGACTATTTTTGCCATTGGTATTTGTTTTATTTCAACAAGAATGGCAACAAGTAGGGATTGCATACAAAAACAAAATCACAGTTGCTAAACTCAATGTTAACCTTTTTTTTTTCAGTTAAATTTCCCTAAAAGGATTTTAATTGAGCTGTTAACACGTACATAATTTATCAGTTGGAGTCTAACCTAACTTACATGGATAATTTATATTTCAATAACCTTTAAAGGAAGAGAGCTAATGAGTATTTTATACCTACCATATGCCAGACACTTCTACTTTTTGCTTTATATTTACATACATTATCTCCTTTAATCCTGACAACAACCCTCTGGAGAAGGTATTTTTGTACCACTTCTGTTGATAAGGAAACAAACTCAGAAAGCTTCAATAACTAACTTGCTGAAAATTATATAACTAGCAAATAGTAGAAATTGAGTCCAAGTCTGCCTGATTCCAAATGATTTCTAGTTTAGCACATTGATGCAGATAACATGTGTTATTACATACATATATGATGTATTGTCTAGCTATGGTATCAAGGGAGTCTTATGAGGGTCTGATTATTCAGTAATAAATCTCAATGAGGGATAAACTCCCAAACATTTTTCACTTTTCCATGAGTACCTGCTGTGGATCTTCTTTCCTGTGGATTCATCAAAACCATACCTATTTATTTATTATAGGATAAAGTCAAGATTGATCCCTGAGTCTGATATTCAATATCCTCAACACTCTGGCCTCTACCTCTTACTTCAACAGTCCTTCCCACTAATTTAATCAACCCTCATTTGACACTCAGCATGATTTTTTTTTATGTTGCTTACATGTCCGATCTCTCCCAAATAATTAGTCAGCCTTTCAAGGTCAAGTACCATTTTAAGCAACTAACATTGCTTATAATCATTACCTACCTGTAGAAAATTCTTAGTAAGTGCCTGATGTTAATGAACAGGTTTAAGTTATCTTCTTAATATTCTTTATCATTTCATGGATTCATATCTATTGTCTTTTAAGTCTCTGTATTTTCAGGCTGAGAAGTTTCAGTTATTTTAGTTCATCTGCATATATACAGTCATTGCCTTTCTCTGACTGGCTTCCAGTTCCATTGTTCTCCTTTCATTCTTCCCACCTGCAAATAAAGATCCTACTGAGTACCCTAATGGCACAGATGGGTGTGAAAAAGAAATCAGGGACTTGGTTAATCCATAAACTGGGTAGTCAGCCCTTAATTTATTATAAATCTGCTACAGTGTTAATAACCACACAGTATGATACCAGAAATGTTTTTTGTTATTTTATTCTTTCAATCAAGTGACTCAGAAATTCTAAGCAACAAAGAAATAGAGAAAAAGAGGGTGGGTGTGGCAGGCCAATTAGAAATATCTCTGTCCTGGCTGACAGTGACCAGAGGGGAGAGAAGAGGAAATTTCAGGGGACAATGGGAAGGGTTTACAGGAACAAATTTAAAGGACACATGGACAAAAACTAGGGGGAGGGTGGTAATGGGAGGGAAGTGGGGAGGAATGGGAGGGAAGTGTGGAGGGATGGATGGGTGGGCTGGAATGGGAGTAAAAGGCAGAAAACTGTATTTGAACAATGATTAAAATAAAATTTAAAAATCAAAAATAAAATCAAAAAAGAAATATTTCTGTCCTAACATTTCTGCTGACTAGCTGAGGAAGCCACAGACAGCCTGATGAATCTCAGTCCTTCAGCCATGAAGAACCTCCTGCATCATATTCTCAGTGGCCAGGAGTTTGGAGTAGAACGAAGCGGTAAGGTTGAATAACTGCATTTCTATTTCAGAGTGTTTGTTTTAAGTATCTCATGGATTTTACAATGTTTTTCTTTTATGAGAAGAACCTTATTCTTCCAAATAAATAGAACCCCAACATATGAAACACTTAAAAGCAGCCCCCTGGAACAAGATTTGGGAACCACTGTATGTCTCATTTTTTTCCCTTAAATGATAATATCAACTAAATAGATTACTATCATGTTTTGTTTTGAACTGTAAATTACCATAAATTGAAGTCTCTACTTTCGGACAACAAACAACTCATGTAATCTACAACTTTCCTGTATTCCAGTTGGAAGGAATTCAGTAGCATGTACAGTGTTGTGTGCACATGAGTGTGTGTAGCTGCTACAGTACATCTGATGTAATCTTTTACCTTTAAAGATTTTATTTATTTACTTTCAGAAAGAGGGGAGGGAAGGAGAGAGAGGGAGAGAAACATCTGTGTGTGGTTGCCTCTCGCATGCCCCCTACTGGGGATCTGGCCCACAACTGGGGCATATGCCCTGACGGGGAATTGAACCAGCGACTCTTTGGTTTGCAGGCTGGTACTCAATCCACTGAGCCACACCAGCCAGGGCTATTGTTTCACCTTTAAATTAAAGTAATCTAGGGGTCCATCACAAATGAATCTTTTATCTGCATTTGGTGGTTTGGCAGTGGTGTTTGGCATTGAGTACCTAAAACATCAGAACAAATGAAAAAGGTTATCTTCCATGTTCAACTTTTAGGCTTAGGATAAGTAAATATATAATGTCACATAGATGGATTCCAGAACTTAGATTGGTAAAAGAAAGGTTTAAAGCAGTGCCCATCAAACCTTACTGTGCACCTGGGAATCTTGCCAAAATGCAGACTTTGATTCTGGATCAAAGGTCAGGAGTGAGGCCTAAGATTCTATTAAGAAGCTCCTAGGTGATGCTGATGCTGCTGGTCCATAGACCACACTTAGAGTAACAAGGTTATAGTTGTTTTTAACTAACGTAAAAGGAGGACATGTATCCTAAGTCTTTTAAATGCAATGGAGAAAAAAAATTGAACCTGATTATGCTCTCTGTCTTTAATCTGTCATGCCATATAGTGCGTCGCAGTGATTCAAATATCAGCCCTGCCATTTCTATCCATGAGGTTGGTGCTGTTGGAGCAACCAAAACTGAACGAAGTGGAATCATGCAGTTAAAAAGTGAGATGAAGCAGCAGGTAAGATACTATTTGGGAGAGAAGCTGAGTTATTGTCATCTTTGAGAACATTCTTTTGGAATCAGGCTTTACTGGGATTATGTATTTTATTTCATATTCTGAGTTTAATTTGAGCCACATGTTTTTCAAGTGGAATTTTATAGACTGTCTATGTAAACTGAGAGTCAGGTGGAACAACTAAGGATCCTTTAACATAGTTTAACCTGCCTTTAATTCTACATAACATGCATGAGGTCATGGCCCTTTTTTTTTTAAGATTTTTAAAAATATTTTATTTATTTATTTTTAGAGAGGGAAGGGAAGGAGAAAGAGAGAGAGAAAAACATCAATGTGCGGTTGCTGGGGGCCGTGGCCTGCAACCCAGGCATGTGCCCTGACTGGGAATTTAACCTGCAATGCTTTGGTTCACGGCCCGCGCTCAATCCACTGAGCTACGCCAGCCAAGGCTAGGTCATGGCCTTTTAACAAATAAGATGATGAGCTACACAGTAGCTTGTTTGATTCTCTTTTATAGCAATTGTTTTGTAGATAGCTTTCCTTTTATGGACCAAACTGTTTTGATAATTCTAGGAGAAAACTAATTTTTTTCTGATAGCAAGATATTAAAACTTGGAGTTCCTCTTGTTAGGATCGACATGTAATTTTGGAATTAATTTTCTTTATGAAACTAGACTTGGATTTCTTCCCTTTAAAAAAGATATGAGGGTGGAAGGTGGGGGTGGGTAGGGTGGGAGAAAGTGGTGGTGTGCTAAAGGATACAACTGTATTCCAACATGAATAAAAAAATTAAAAAAAAAATGATACTGGAGAGAATACCAATTAGGTGAGGGCCTTTTAAAAAAATCTGTTTTCAGGTATTGTCCTGACATTAGATTTTTATCATTGCTTTGATAGAGGTATATTAAAGGTGTTGTGGACACATAAAGAGGAAAAACATTTAAATTAGTTTAGAAGTTGGTGGGAGTCAACAAACACCATATTGTAGCCTCTTACTTTTTCCTGCAGATGAGAATAGATGAGTGATTGTATTATACAAAGAAATCATTAACACAAAGTTCCAAAGTGTCTTTCTAAACTCTGGGAAATCATGTGATTTTTAAAGTTGAAGTTGAGAAGGTATTTGATCTCTCGTAGTAGTACTTTTTTGTGAAAATCATAAATATACTCCTCATGCTTTAAAAATAAATTTATGCTAGCTTGCACAATTTAAACTCATATAGAAAAAGATAGGCAAGATAGAACATTGTTTTTAGGAGTCAGAAACCACTTAGAAAAAGAATGAGCCAATGCTTGAAGTGTAATTTGAAGTAAATTTAATTTGAGTATACTTATCGGATACCCTTTCTCTTTTACATTATGCAAGAGCAAGAACACTTATCAGATAGTCTTTCACATTTATATTACACAATGGAATAAGAGTGGACCTTGTGATAGAAAAATGTTCACTTTACAGGGTTTGTCCCTGGTAATTTAGATAATCTGAACATTTTCCTATCTGAAAAGTGAAAGAATTAAATTTTATGCTGAAGAGTTAAGCTGACATTGTTGGTAAACAATTCTTGTTTTCATTGAAAGTGATTTGCTAAACATTTTATAGTTGTTTATAGTCACACAGTATTACTTACAAGTCCATTATATATTTAAAACTTGAAGCCCATGTTCCCAGCTAGGTTAATAAGATATTAAGGACTTAACCTACCCAGCCATATCACCTTAATTCTTCTTCTTTTTTTTTTTTTACGCATTCACTACCTATAGCACTTCCAGAAAGCCAAAATCTTTAGGACTGTAATTTAGACTATGGAGAGCCATAAATTTTTATTACTTTTTTTGTTATATATATTTTTAAATTTTTCTTATCCTTACCTGAGGATATGCTTATTGATACTCAGGAGAGAAGGAGGGAGACGAAGAGAAACATTGATGTGCAAGAGAAACAGCGATTGGTTGCCTCTACCGTGTACCCTGATGGGAGTTGAGTGGGGATCAAACCCCAACCTAGACATGTGCCCTTACTGGGAATCCAACCCAAAACTTCTTGGTTTACTAGACAATGTTCCAACCGAGACATACTGGCCAGGGTTATTACTTTCTTATTTCTAAATATTGATTTCTATCATCACCTCCTTGTCTTGCATTTTGTATTGTTCTAAACCCTTTTCTCTACCACTCACCAATGCCCTCTTTTCTTATGGAAAAATATTTTTCAGATACTTTTGTTTTACTTTTTACCATGACTTCTACAGTAAGGTGATTTCATGAGCTTTTTAAGTAACATGCTGGCTAATTACTTGAATAATCTGTAATTTTACTCTACTAATAAAACTTAAAAATGCAGTAATGGTTGCTTAGCTTCATGCCTTTTAAAATTGTATTTTCTCAATTTTTTTTTTTGTAGTCCAATGGTGGTCACACCCTGGGTGGAGATTTGATGTCACCGACTTTTTTGGTAACTGTTATTATCTTGTATTATATGCCATTCACAAGTGCTTTGAATATACTATTATATAAATTATGACATATAGTGATTGATTGAAAAGAAAAACAAAATGAATTCAAAACTAAAATATCAATGAGTTTTATGTATGTATGTGAAATCTTTCAGTTTCCCAAAAAGGCAAGAAAGGGGGTTCAACTCCAGCCTTTTTTCCATTTCAGAAAACAAAATTAAATTTTATAAGCATTTTTTTTCATGTATTCTTCAATTAATAATTAATTGCATGCCTACTATGCACCAGGCATTGTACTAGATAGCATCAGCATCCCCTGGGAACTTGTTAGAAATGTAAAATCATGGCCCCCACCCTAAGCCTACTGAATCAGGAAGTCTGGGGAGGGGGAGGCCCTGTAGTCTACATTTTAATAATCTTTCTAGGTGATTCTGATGCAATTTCAATTTTGAAAACCACTGGATGAGCTATTCTGATTATTGATTCATTTAGTAAATATTAAATGAGTGCCAAATTCATTCCAGGCACTGGAAATAGAATGAAAAAAAAAAACAACCCAGATGTGGTCCTTGCTCTCATGAAGGCTAAAAGTTTGGAAAACTGATCTTTGATTAAATTTCCTTGGTTTAAATCAATGATTCATACTGGCCTATAATTTCAGATCTCTTAGGCTGAAGAGATTAAGGCCAGATGACAAGCAAACAAAAAATGGAAAAACTATTGGAAACAATATTGATATTTCTATTGACTTTAACCAAATACCCTGTAATGAATTAGCATATAGTAAGATTTGGCCAATTCTGTCATATGTATATTAATAACAGAGGACAGAGGCATGCAGAAGTTAATCTGAAAACTCAAAACTATTGCTGTTTGGTTTCAGAAAATAGTCTGAATACTCTTTGTGGGTTGACCTGTAAAGGATCAGCAGCCTAGGATCCTGATGATAGAGACAAAGACAATGAAGATAAATCAAATGGCAGTTCATCTACTTAGTACATTATTAGTGTGATAGTCACTGGCCAATACAAATGTCTTGGAGTACTTTTCTGTTTTAGTTAGTGATGGTGGGTAATATAAGCATTTGGCCCAAATTAAAATGTGAGGAGTGTTTTTCTCGTAAGTGTTTCTATTATCTTTTTTCTATTCTATGTTTATTTCTGAATCTAAACTCCCAAAGAACCACTTTCCCCAATGTATTTCATTCTTTACTTATAGTTTTTCAAAGTTCATTATGTTGTCACATGTATCAGTACTTCATTCTTTCGTGTTGATGAATAAAATATCAGTACATGCCACATTTTATTTATCCATTCATCAGTTGAGGGATGACTGGATTGTTTCTGGTTTTTTGGGTATTAGGAGTAATGCTGCTATAAACCTTTATGTACAAGTTTTTATGTGGACATATGTTTTCATTTCCCTTGCATGTATACCTAAGAGTGGAAATTCTGGGTTATTTGGTAACTATGTTTAGCATTCTGAGAAACTGACAAAATGTTTTCCAAAGTAGCTGCACCATTTTACATTCCCACCAGTAATTTTGGTGAGTTCCAATTTCCTCACATCCTCACCAGCCCTTATTATTTTTTGTCTTTTTGATTCTAGCCATTTTAGTGGGTGTGCAGTGGTATCTCATTGTGGTTTTGATTTGCATTTCCCTAATGGTTTATGATATTGAGCATCTATTCATGTACCTATTGGTCATTTATCTTCCTTGGAGAAATTTCTATTCAGATCCTTTTCCCATTTGTTAATTGGGCTGCTTGTCTTTTTATTGTTGAGTTCTTTAATATTCTGGGTACATATTCCATATCAGATATGAGAAGGGAAAATATTTTCTTTCATTCTGTGGGTTGCCTTTTCACTTTCATTTCTTCCCCAGCCCCTAGAGAACATCAACCACTGAATTATTTTCTTGATAGTGTCATTTGAAAAACAGAAGTTTTTAATTTTGATGATGTCCAATTTATGAATTTTTTCTTTTAGTGTCATATCCAAGAAGGCATTCCAAACCCCAGGCCACAAAGATTTATTCCTATTTTTTGTTGTTTTTAGAGTTTTATAGTTTTAGCTCTTAAAATTAGGTTTGTGAATCATCACTCCCAGGTTTGATGATTCACTAGGAGGACTTACAGGACTAAGCATATAGTCATACTCATAGCTATGATTTATTACAGCAAAAAGATGCAAAGCAAAATCAGCAAAGGGAAAGGGTGAATTGGATAAAGTCCAGGGAAAACAGGCACCAACTTCCAGGGTACTCTTTCAGTAGATTCATGCAGGATGTGCTTAATTCCCCCAGCAAATGAGTTGTGACATGTATACAATATTGCCAACTAAGGAAGCCCATTTAAAGATGCAGCACCCAGAATTTTTACTGGGGGCTGCTCACATAAACAGCCTCTGCCTGGCACATACCAAAACTCCAGACTCCCAGAGGGAAAGCAAGTGTTCAACAGAAACCATAGTGTTTGCATAAACAGTTTAGGCACAATCAGCCACTGTTATAAGTTCTGGGAATGGTAGGAACCCTCCCAAAATGCAGGTTTCCAAATGCCAGTCAGGGGCCAATCATGTAAGCAGGCCTTTTCAAAAATAGCACTTTCGGCCTGCTATATTAACTACTTTCTGTACAATAACCCATCTTGACTGACATTTTTGTGTATGGTGTGAGGTAGAGGGGTCCAACTTCATTCTTATGCATGTGAATATCCAATTTTTCTAGCACTGTTACTTGAAAAAATCATGTTTACCCCCATTAAATTTTCTTAGCACCCTAGTTTAAAATTAATTGACAAAAATATAATGGTTTGTTTCAGAATTCCCAACTAAATTTTATTGATCTATATCCCTAGCCTATGCTTATAAGACACAATCTTTATTATAGATTTGTAGTAACATTTGAAATTGGCAGTTGTAAATCAACTTGAGTCTTCTTTTTTAACATTCAATTACTATCATGGCCCCTTGAGTTTCTTTTTGAATTTCAGGATAAACTCATCAGTTTCTGCAGGTAACCCAGTTGGAATTTTGATAAGGATTGCTTTCAAACTGTAGATCAATTTTTAAAAAGATTTTATTTATTTTTAGAGAGAGGGGGAGGGAGGGAGAAAGAAGAGAGAAATATCAATGTGAGAAGCATTGATAAGTTGCTATAAGTCTTGTTATGTTGTATTTTCATTTTCATTCATCTTAGAGGATTGTCTAATTTTCCTTGTGATTTCTTTCTTAACCCACTGGTTATTTAGGGGTGTGTTTTCTAATTTCCACATATTTATAAATTTCCTTCCCAAATTTCTTTCCAAAATTTTCTTCTGTTTTTGGTTTCTAATTTGATGTCATTGTAGTCAGGGAACATACTTTCTCTGGTTTCAATTCTTTTAAATTGATTGAGGCTGTGTTACAGTTTATGATTTCAACAAACTAAGCTGTAGACCAGCAACAAGTTTAATAGATAACCAGGGAAAGAGACAGCTGACAACCTTTCATGTGTTAATATTTTTATGGCTCTTCTTACGAATCACTAGATTGCTTTCTAAAAGGTTTACATTGCTAGCTCCTCATAAGTCTACTAGCTTCACTATAACCTCTTTATCTTGGGTACTACATTTAATGTGTGGTTTATAATTCTGCAGAGTGTTTATTATTCACTGTGTTGTAATACTTTATCAGAAGAACAGAGATAACTTTTGATTTATATTCTTTCCTCCCAAGTCACCTGGAAGTTCTATGACTCCAAGTAGTGGGTTTTTTACTAGTGCACATGATCTACAGACATTTAAAGATAATCGTCAAGGTCAATGGCAACGCCGAAGAAGGTTGGATGGAGCACTGAACAGAGTCCCAATTGGATTTTATCAAAAAGTATGGAAAGTTTTGCAGAAGGTGAGCATAACACGTTGCAGATGCCTCTTTGTTCTTCCCCTTGAATTCCTCATTCTCCTTGGTTCATATGATATGACTGACATCACTGCAATTATAGAGAAGTCAAATGCTAGAAGACAAAACCTAGAAGAAAACAAAAATGAGAGTGGATTTTTTATTTTTTATATTATTGATAATGTACTATCTTTCCACTGTTGTTGCTATGGTGTTGTTTGCAAATTAGATTTCAGAAATCATTTCTCCACCTTTGGCCACAGCTGGACATTGTGATACAGTTGAATTTGGTGATAAATACCTTACTCTCTTTGTAGCTATTGTACAGTGGAAATGTTATTTGTAGCAATATGCTGTTAATAATGAAATGTCACAATAGTAAAATAACTGCAGCATGTAAGGAGTTTGCATGAGAAGCTCTCACCTGTGTTTTTCTTGGGAAACTATTAAATAAATACAAATTCATAGTGATGTTAATAGCCCAAAGACTTTGTTGGTGTGGCCAATTTTGTTTTTCTGTCAAAGGCTTAGTTTGCCAAAGACATTTAAGGATACATCATACCATTGTTTGTGACAGATTTAGAGGGCCAAGAAGACCGCTGTACTCAATTCAGAAATCTCATTCATAGTCTCTCAGGTGCTACTTTTTGCTTCATAGCCTTTGGCAAGGACCAGAAGAATACTTCATCCAAGACTTAAGTTATGTATCCCCTTAGTACATTAATATTCTTCTGTAGACAGAATCATGTGATCTTTTGGAAAGGTGGAAGTTGATTCCTTAGGCTATCATCAGTTCTGGCAATCTTCCTTTTAAATAGTACCTAAAACTTACTTTCCTTTTATCTAACTTCCATAGCACAGTGGTGATAGATATGTACTTTACCTCTTCAGTTATACCTGGGTTATAGAAATTCAATTTCACATGTGGGGTAGGTACTGCTCTACTCCAAATACCATAGAAGGTACCTCTTCTTGTCACTAAGGAGTTTAGTCCGTAGTTATCTTAATTAGCCGCTATAATGAAAATCCAAAATGTGTTATGATACAGGTGTAAAACCATGAGGCTGTGAAAATCTAAGAGAAGGAAAATTTAAGTCTGGCTAGGAAGATTGAGTATTTTTTTCCAGGAATAAAATTTATTCTGAGTGAAAGTCTTCACCACAACCACAATTTTTGCCTTACCGTGAGAGTAACAAAGATTTTTTTATTGTTGTTCAAGTACAGTTTTCTGCCTTTTCACCCCACCCCAGACCAACACCCCAGCCCTCCCCACCTCCCTCCCATTTCTACCCCCCCACCATTATTTGTCCATGTGTCCTTTACAGAGAACATTGGGTATTTTTGTGGCAGAAGAAAACCTGGACTTGGAATCCTGACCTAAAAGGAAAAACAAATGCCCTCTGTTTTTTTATTCCATTCTTTTCAGAGTATGACTGTAACATAATCACTGTGCACATACATTTGAAGGCTAGTAATCGTCTGTACAAAGACTGTTTTTGGCTTATGGAATACGGGATAGAAGTGTCTGGCAGAGTCAATAAATCTATTGGATTGAAATCTTCATCTGTGGTTTAGTATATAATGTCTTGGTTTATTTAAAATCTAAAATGGCAAGTCATTAAATCTCATGACTTCTTAGTAATTGAGCTAATGGCAAAGGGAAAGATAAAATATTCCTTCATTCATATAGCATTTCTTGAACATCTGTTGTGCACTAGGTACAGCAAAGAACAAAACAGACAACAGTCTCTGACCTTATGGAACTTACATTCTCCTAGGGAGAGACAAACATTAAATAACAAACACAATAAATAAGTAAGTTGTAAAGTGTTAAAATATGACAAGAACTACAGAAGAAGTAGAGCAGGGTGAGAGAATCAGGAGCACTGATGGGGGGTGTTTCACTAGAAAATGTAGTTAACTGTACGTGTCCATTAGATATGTATCTTGAGTTTTTTTCTTCAGCCTAAAAACCTTTGTGAAAGCTTATTTGTGTTGGCTGTGGGACTGAGCATGGTATTTTCCCACGTAGTCTCTGAATCTTTGGGGCCAGGCTGTCTCCAAAGGTAGACCTTCCCTATCCCGTGCACTCTCCTACGCAGAGGATGAATCTTTGGTCTCCTGTAGTCTAACCCTGCTTCTTGCCATGTGGTAATCACAACCCTGCCACAACCATGTGGCAAGGACACTTGAGCTGCAGGGCCTTTCCCTGGCCTGTGATTACCCAGCGTCTACTCTGTGAAGCACACTTACAAATACTAAGTGTCCCCTTACAGCCTCCCAGTTGTCAGCATATCTTACCGACAACATGTTTTTGCTGTTTTGCAGTGTCATGGACTTTCTGTGGAAGGTTTTGTTCTTCCCTCTTCAACCACTAGAGAGGTAAGATTCAGTGTGTTTTACATTTATGTGATTGATAGCTTGTCTGGCTAAAGTGTTTCAGTGATCACTTTTCAGAAAAACAGATCTATTCTTTTATAAATCAACTGAACAGGAAATGCATTTGAAGAGAGAAGAGAATTTTTTTAAAAAAATAGAACAGGTATATTAGGGAACAATTAGGTATCACATTAGTTATAGAAGGACGGCTTCTTTTAATGATCACATTGGGCTAATTTATGTCAGTGTGGCCTGAGCTAGAGAAGTCAGTCAAGATCAAAACCTAACAATGAATGACTGCTCATGTCCCCATCCTTCTCATCCCTACCCTTCTCTAGCAGGATGCTTGTAGATCATAAACCACTAGTCCTTAGCTCTTTGTCATAGTAACCTGAGCTCTCATCTCCAATTTAGTGTATTATAGTTTCCAGGGATGGGGTCTGAGCATCTGTACTTTAAAAAAAAAGTCCTTAGGATGACTCATGGTTGGAAAACATGGCTGTGAACCACAGACATACATTATCAGGTGCTTTAATATTTCACTTTTTGCCCAATCATATGGAAATTTTAAAGAAATAACTTATATGCAAAATCAGCACAGGAGTTAGAATTAGCAAGCTAGAAATAGTAAGATTGGACAGTAGAAAATTCTCAAAAACACTGGAATGGTTACAGATAATGTCTAGAGAGGCAGATACAGAAAGCTGCTGCTGTGCTTCAAAGCTTCACTCTTGCCTATAGGTCTTTCCTGTAATAACGAACACCGTGCACCTATTTGTGCTTTCTCTGCCTTTAAGCAATATTGAAATGTTAATAGAATTAATAATAATACACAACTGAATGGTACCTTTAAGAGTCTTCAAAGCACCTTCACACATTATTTAATTTGATCTTCAACACAACTACATGAGATAGGTAAGGAAGGGATTGTAGTTCCTGATTTAAAATAAGGGGAAGGGTTTACAGGAAGAAGTATAAAGGACACATGGATAAAAACTAGGGGCGGGTGGAAATGGGAGGGAGGAGGGGAGGGCTGGGTGGGTGGGTTGGGATGGGAGTAAAAGATAGAAAATTATACTGCAACAACAATTAAAATAAAAATATATATATATATATATAAAGTAAGGAAACAAATTTAGATCAATTATGCAAGGTTACAGAACTAGTAATTGATGGAGCGAAAACTTGAACCCAGGTTTTGAAATTCCAAATGTACATTGCCACCCTAAACTGTATAGTCAATACAGTTTTGCCAGAAATGATTCTGCAACCCCTTCCATCCTAAAATTACTTTAATGTTTCATGCTCATTTTAACCTAACAGGATATTAATGTTTTACCTACCTCTAACCATCATGTATATATGATTTTAAGTTCTTCTTAGATATTTCTTTTATCAACAATCATCATATTTATTCTTTTAAATGACTCTATAAAAACTCTTGAAGTTGCTTCAATGGCATAATATGCCATTATTTACACAGCCATTTCCATGTTAGGTTACTTCTAGTTTTGAACTTATGATTAATGCTGCTATAAACACTGTGGTACCTAAGGGGTTTTTTTTCCCTCTTTGAATTATTTTGTTAGGATGAACTCCCAGAAATAGGATTTTGGGTTAGAGGGCATTGAAATTTTTACAACACATCAGGCAATGTCAGATTGCCTTCCAAAAGTGGGGGACCAATGTACTCAATCACTTTAGAGGATGTTGAAGCAGTGCTCTTGGGTAGTGTTTTTACTGCCTTTCAGAATAGGTGATTGGTGTTTTCTGATGATGGCTTCTTCACAAGTGATTTTCTTTCTCTATCACAGATGACTCCAGGAGAGATTAAATTCTCTGTTCATGTGGAGTCTGTCCTAAATCGTGTACCTCAGCCAGAATACCGGCAACTCCTGGTTGAAGCCATCCTTGTCCTCACCATGATGGCAGATATTGAAATTCAAAGTATCGGGAGCATCATTGCTGTGGAAAAAATAGTTCATATTGCCAATGACTTGTTCCTTCAAGAACAGGTAGGCAAACCTGTTGTTTCTTCAAAGGGGAATGTCTGGCACTCACCTGACTACATTCAGAGCTGTTCATGAAGTCAAGGTCACTTTCTTGTGCCTTCTTCCTCATAGCTCTTTTCTGGGCCTCTGGTGTAGTGGCTCAGAGCTGATTGCAAAGGAAGTAGGCTATGAGGTGACCTGCCTTTCACCATGGGTTTTGTGGCTGGGTTAGATCGTAAAGCTGCCTGGAACTCAGGAAGCTTTTATGCTTTTCCTCATATTTCAAACTTCTTATCATACTACTTTCAGTTGTGATAAGGACTTAATAAGAGACTAATAATGGATGTCATATCCTTCCTGACCATTAAGGAGATTTCATTTTAGTTTTGGTTTCGTTTTGCTTTTGCTGTTTACCTATAGGAAAATATTAAAGTGAACCTTCTTTAATTCTACATTTGTCTTACTTTCTTAATAAATTTTCTTCCAGGAAATTAACCATATATTTTAAAATGTAAACTATTTATTGAAAGCTTTGCACATGTGTTCTAGATTAGGAGTAGTAACACATAAGGTGAAGGACATGCACTGTTGTCAATAGGAAAATCTCCAAAATGTGCAATAGGTGTTTCATTCTATTAGGCGCTGTGGGAGAATGCAGAAGAAATGAAAAGTATCCAAGATTTGCTAGGACAGTCCTAATTTTAAATATTCTGGATTGAAGTTAGTTTATGTATCAGAAAATGTAATGATTCCTTTTAAACATAGACTCTAGTTTGGAAAGCTTATGGTCTATTCAAATTAAGTCAACTTAGAAAGAAACAATGATCACATGTAAGATATATAAAATAATACAGAAATGAAATCAGTAGGATTAGATTCAGACCAAAGTCCTTCTAGGGTGATTTGTAAGTATTAACATTTGAATTTTAATAGGCACAATTCATTTAATTAACAATTTATCTTTAAAAAGTTCTAAGCAATTAATACTTTAAACAGAATTCCATATGTTTTTTTGGATCTAGTGAAATATGCATGTATACAATCTCATATTCACTGCTTGGTGTATAACCTGGATCCTTTCTTGGCTAAGCAGCCTAAGATCCAACTAGTTGGTGATGGGAAGGAGGCTCTGAGCTACCCTAATCAGGACTTGAATTAGTAGGATTAGTAATTTTTCCTTTCCTCTGTGTCCTCCCACCCTTAAAAACCAAACAGAAAGCCCTCGGCGCAGATGATACCATGTTGGCAAAGGATCCTGCATCTGGCATCTGTACTCTTCTGTATGACAGTGCACCCAGTGGCAGGTTTGGCACCATGACCTACCTCTCCAAGGCAGCCGCCACCTACGTGCAGGAGTTCCTGCCCCACAGCATCTGTGCCATGCAATGAGGCCTTTGGGCCCTGGCTACTAGGAGCCTTTTGACAGCTGGTTCCTGCCTCGGTTGATTGTGCATGGAACTGAAATGAGAAGGCCTGATCACTCCCACCCTGCCCCCTTCCAACTTGTCACTCCCAAGAAGAGAGAACTTCTCTGAGAAACTAACTGCCTTAGAAGAAGTGAACCCTTGCTCACTCAGGCTCTTCATTGTGGGCCTTCATTCTTTCATGTTTCACTAAAGTTTGCATGTGTTTTTATTGCCTAGACCTGTGACACATTCAGTTTTCTAACTCCTATTTATGGAGCAGGTATTAATATTAACTTATTCTTCAAGTTTGGGTTTTCTTATGTGTGGTTTCCTTATGTGAATGAGTGGTGGGTGCTTTGGGTGCTTCAAGTGAGTAAAACCCTAAAATGTTGAACTTTATGCTTCTATGAATTGCAAATATCTATCCTAAGTGCCTTTTCTTGGAAAAAGAGAGTAGCGGATTATACTTTCCTTCTTTACTCACATGTTGCCTCGCACTGAGTGAAAAGCTTTCTATGTAGAATTATTGTTTCTGCTTTTGCCTTTTCTGTATCTGCACACATAATTTCTACTCAACCTCTGGTGAAATATAAAAAAAAATGCAAGTCCAGTGTGTATAGTTCAGGAATTGTGTATTAACATTTAAAATCACATTTTATGAAGATCTCTGGGACTCAGAGATGGATTTGTAGCAGAATAACCCAGAGAAATGAAGCCAGGAACACAATTGCAGAGATAAAGGGGGCAGAAGAGAAGATGCCTGCGTAGTGTATTATCCCTAGGGAGCCATAAAGAGAATCAGAGGTGCCCTGAAGAAAGCCTTGTGCACCTAATCCTGGCCTCTAAAGGGTGGGCTGGCACAAAACAGAGGCTAATTGAAGCCTCTGTCTTTGGCAAACAAGAATCCAGCACTCCAGTCTATGGATGGTTTCCTGAGCACTCCACAGGAGGCTACAGTGTTCTTAGGAGGCTCCTGGTGTTCATTCACCTGATCTCCGTCTCACCCCACCCACTTGCTTTCTACAGCATCCACCCCACCCCCATTTCCCTGCCCTCCCATCTATTCTTAAACTTTTTCACTTACATTCTCACCTCCTGATTCTAGTGTTGGTGTATATCTTGCTATCTGTGAGCATATATTTGTTTCTTGTACACACCTGCATTTGTGTGTGTCTAAGCATACATGGGAAGTTTTCTGAATATAAGTACCTTTATGTGCCTGTACATCTGTATCTACATTTGACAGACTAAGTAAGTATGTAAATATGAATGTTGCTTGTTGTGGGGGGTTCGAGAGTGACTATGGCCTCAGACTGACACAGGAAATGTAGTGGAAGAAATTGTGAAGTCCTCTTCCCAGGTCCTGTATTTAGGTAGCCTTATTTGAAGATTGTTTCTTCTAACTTTCTGTGTTAGTTGGGGCTGCTATAACAAAAACCATAGGTGGGTTAAACAACAAACATTTATTTCCCACAGTTCTGGAGACTGAGAGGTCCAAAGTCAAGGTACCAGCAGGTTCAGTGTCTAGTGAGGGTGTGCTTCCTGGTTTGCAGATAACTGCCTTCTTGCTGTGTCTTCACATAGTGCCAATACAGAGCTGTGGTCTCCTTCTCTTCTTATAGGGATATTGATCCTGTCATGGAGACTCCACACTCATGACTTCATCTAATCCTCATTAGCTCTGAAAAAGGCCCCACCTTCAACTACCAGGACATTAGGGCTTAAAGGTTCCACATAAGAATTTTGGAGGGACACATTTAGCCCGTAGCACTTTACATGGAAATGCTCTACTAATTTTTCTGTTTGCACTCAGAAAACTTCCTACTCCAATCCCTTCTTTTCCTTCAGATTTTTTCAGGTGTTTCTCCAAGAATGGGGATGGAGATGGGGGACTCTAATTCCTAGAACCAGTGACAATGTTATGAGTACACATGAATAAGAGAGCAGAGTAGAGGGATAGAAAATGGATAGGAGCAAAGAGAGATTGGCCCATCTTTTCAGTATCTCCCTTAGAGCAAATGGAAACACAAAGTAAGTAGCTTCCTGCTTACATGAATTTCCAGTCACTTAAAAGGTAATTTACAACCTGTCCTGAAAATGTGTTTTGTTTTCACTAGCTGCAAGTATACTCCACCAGGGGGAGTAAGTGCATCTGCTGGTGAAAATCACCACTCCCTCGCACACTCATCTGCCTGATCTGACACCCACAGCTGCATTTCTCTGGGTTTACTCAGCTGTCTAGTGAGCACTCTGCTGCCCTCTATCACTGTGCTTCACTTTTAAATCAACTCTTTAGAAAACTCGATTTGTATTTTACTCATTTTAAACATGTGAGACTAAAAGACATGTTGGGTTTTAAAAAGCACTTGTTTTCAAAATAGAATAAAAATAGAATTTCCAATTAAATCATGTCTGGTGCCAATGTGTAAAGCGTAATATGTATTTTTTGTGATTGGGGTTTATTTCATGGTTCTTATTTTATGTACTCTAGTTATACAGAACATTCAAAGCGCATTAATTGGGTCAAAGGAGAATAATATAAATATATATAAAAGCATGTATTATATATTATATAACATTATATATGTAAAGAAATGCAGTTTTACCATTTGATAAATATATTGGGTTTATTGATGTCTTTAGGAAACCTGTTCTGATTAATGAATAAGACTGATTTTTACTCAGCATTAACAGTTGTGTGCAAATGGTGCTTCTGCTCTACTGGAAGGTACTAAGGACAATTTGTTCTCTTAAGTATTATAAATATTCGGCAGAATCTTGTTTATACTATGCATTAGCATTTTGTGTAACAAAAGAGGGTTTACCCAGCAAGGATGAACAAGTTGCTACAGTCCCATCCTGTTTAATTAGGTTTCACTACAGTACATTGTGGAATTTTTATGCAGCTGGTGTGGTAAAAATTGTTTTTAGCCACAGCTCACAAAATCTTTACCATCCTTTTTTTTTTAAGATTTGTTTATTTTCAGAGAGAGGGGAAGGGAGGGAGAAAGAGAGGAAGAGAAACACTAATGTGTGGTTGCCTCACAAGGGCTCCCTACTGGGGACCTGGCCTGTAACAAGCGTTTGCCCTGACTGGAAATACAACTGGTGACCCTTTGGTTCACAGCTTGCATTCAATCCACTGAGCTATACCAGCCAGGGGCTTTACCATCCTTTTTCACTTACCAAGACCTAGTACCTGTACTAATGCAGTGGAGATGCAGTGTTTTCCACATTTAGTCTTCATTTCTTATTAAACTTGAGTAAACTTAGGGCTTGGTTTTCCCAGGACAGTCCTTATTTATGCCTGTTGTCCAGACATAATTATTAACAGTACTCTCTGTCACTCTCAAAAGTGCCCCAGTTTAGATTATATGGTCACCCTATATTTAGCAAAAGTCTGATTTCTTTCAAGGTGTTAGGCCTAAAAGCCAGGGACCTATTCGCAAACCACTGGCAATACTCATGCAGTCGTGGTATTGGGATGAAGACAACAACAGGGGGAGACTTTCCCCCAAAGTATGGACTATTTGGCATAACACCAGACATTGTTATATGGGCACCGAGCAAGGACTGAGGCACTGATCCTTTAAGCAAATTTTTCCAGATCAAACAGGTAGTACGTGGTAGAGCTTACTAGCTCAAGCACTCTGACTCTATAGAGTTCACAAAAGACACTAGAAAGTGGTGTGACAACAGGGGTCAGTCTGTTAAGTACAATTAAGGAAGATTGGGGAATGCACAAAAGAATGTGGACAAATGGGTGGGTGCCTTTTTATTGCATTCCTTTCCCATCTGCCTGCACGCAAGTAAAGGCAAGTGAGGTCACCAAAAGTGGCAAGCCGGACCTGACGTTGCTGGTTCAAAAACTACCTTTAGTAGCAATGGTTGAGTCAAGTCAGTCAAGGAATTTGCTCAGTGTCGCCACACAGGGACATTTTGGAGCCATGGTTTATGCTACTTCCCTGACCCCAAGTCCTTTGACTGCAAATCCAGTGCTTTGGGAAGGATTTTCTTCCCAACTTAAGGACCACATGGGTATTAAGCATGTGGAAAATTGAAGCTAGGGACTCGTGGCATGGTTTGTACTCTGTCTTAATCATAAACAAGGGTCCAGCCTCCCTGTGAGATTTGCTACAGTAATACTGTTGCCAATTTCAGAGCCTCCTGCACCGATATAGTTTTCACCGTAATTGAATCATCTTGCTACATTGTATACCAATTGAGAGTTTCCAGTTTAAAAGCAAAGTTCCAATGTTGAATTGTCAGCTACCTGTTTGATTCCTAGATCTGAAAGAACACATAAAACAATCTTGTTTCATGTCATCTGATTAGAGTCCAGATTTTAGGGTGTTGCTTGGCCAAACTGTAAGGTCCAGGACAAGTCCCATTTTCTCCTTCTATTGCCCACCTGTCATAATCTTGCCTTTCAGTCAGCTCATATAGCTCCAGAGACTCCTTCCCCTCTGGGTATATGTGCATTTCTCCCTTATCTTAAAAAAAAAACCACATTCCTGGGCTGTGACATGCCCCCAGGCTGATACACTAACTCTTTCCTTCTACATTCACATTTCTTCAAAGAGGAAACTACACTTCACAGGGTTGGCCTCACTCCTGAACCCCTAATCTGGCTTCCTCCTTTACCTCTCATTTTCTTCATAGAGCACCAGTGAGCTCCTAATGGCACAAGGATTCTTTGACTCTCACAATGCATGACATTCTTACTACCTCTCCCATGTAACCTCTCATCCCTCGATTTCTATGAAACTGTACTATACTTGTTCTCTCCAAACTATTCCTTTTTGGTCTCCTTTCTGGCATCTCTTTCTCCTGCAAAGCCCCACAAACAGGCATTCCTCCAAATTATACTCTTCCTACCTCAAAGATTCTCACCATAGTGTGGGGTAGGTTTTAAAAAGTGACATCTGGTTGGGTTTTTTTTTCTTTTCTTTCTTTTTTTTTTCTTTTTTAGCTCGCTCTGGCAGCTGCTAAAATGAATGGATTGTAGGTCAGCAGAAGTGGAAAAGAAACTAGCTAGATCTTGTGGGAAGTCCAGGTGAGCAGTTACAGTGCCAGGACTGGGGTAGCAGCAGAGTGCAGGTAGAGAGAACTGGATGTACGGTATTTAAGACATATCTTGGAGGTGGAACCAATGGAAATTGTTGGTAGATTAGATTTGAGAGTGAGGGGGGAAAAGAGGGAATACACATAACTCCCAGGTTTGTGGCTTAGGCAACTCGATAGTTGTTGGGCTCATTCTTGAGCTATGAAAGATGGGGAAGGGGTGGGAAAGACTTGGATGGGGAGATCGGAAATTTCATTTGAAAATATTAAGTTAGATGTGACTATTAGACATTCTGGTGGAGGAAGCCATATTCCCTTGGCTTTCTCAGCTACTCATGACTTGAGCTGTCTCTTTCTTATGTAGGGAAAAAATAGGCAGGTTAAGCACCTGTTTAAACCACTGATTTATAAAACTCAACAGTTCAACCATTTTTTAAAAATCAAACTCATTCAGCTCTGTGTGAGTTCTTCCTCCTTGTTTTCCTCTTTTCTTAAAATTTACTTATTTATTTTTTAGAGAGGGAAGGGAGGGAGAGAGGGAAACCTCAATGTGTGTTTGCCTCTCACATGCCCCTTACTGGGGACCTGACCCACAACCCAGTCATGTGCCCTGACTGGGAATCAAACCAGTAACTTTGTTTTGCAGGCTGGCACTCAACCCTCTGAGCCACACAAGCCAGGGCTGTTTTCCTCTTATATTGATACTACTAGCCTTCTCCTAAACTAGACTTTTAAGAGTTTCCAGTGATTCTCTTCCATCTCCTTCTTTCTCACCAATATCCAAATAGTAAGGAAGTCCTATTGAATCTACCATGTGCAGTGGTTCTTCCTCTCTGTTCCCATTGCCCCTACCCTAGTTGAAATCATCATTACTTCTCCTCTGGACCATTTTGGCACTCTCCCTGCCTCTAGTCTTTCAATAGCTCATCTTTCCTGCACACCACAGCTGTAGAATTTTTTTTAAAGATTCCTGTTTAAATGTCTCCTCATTTCCCACAGCCTGTTATCTTTAGCCTGCCATTCAAAACCCTTCATGACCCAGCCCTTTCATCTAAACTAGACTAGAAATATTCTCCTTTTTATTTTTGCATATGCCGTTGATTCCAGTCTGCATGTCCTCCCCTAGCTCCCATCTTCACCGAGTAAAACCCTGTCCATCTGCTAAGACCCCCTCAAATACAACTCAGTAAGAATCCCATTTGTTATTTAAGTACCAGTAATGAAGTACTTGGTGCTTATGTATTAAGTAATTTAAGCACCCTGCATTCATTATCTGACCCTGTGTTGTATATGGATTTTGTGTATTTGTCTCATCTCTATGAGAATGCAAATTCCCTGATAGTCTGAGGAAGTGAGGGGTCGCTGTCTTCCACCGGCACCCCCAAAATGGTCTCCAGGCACTGGGTTGCAACCTCCAAGCTCTCCTGGGTATCAGATGAGAGCCACCCATGCTGCAGCTGATCAGGCAGGAAGCAGCTGATGGCACAGGCCAGGCACTCCTCTTATCCATCTTGAGACGGGAAGAGGTGATGTCCTGGGGTTTTTCAGGATCTGCAAAGACTCTCAGGTGGCCAAACCCCGACCCCGCAAGGTAGGCTGCTTTAAATTTTCATTCATTCTTTCGTTCGTTCGTTCACTTTTGAGAGAGAGAAACGTCGATTTGTTGTACCATTTTTAAAAGATTTTATTTATTTATTTTTTAGAGAGGGAAGTGAGGGAGGGAGGGAGAGAGAGAGAAACATCAATGTGTGGTTGCTGGGGGTCATGGCCTGCAACCCAGGCATGTGCCCTGGCTGGGAATAGAACCTGCGATGCTTTGGTTCGTAGCCCGCACTCAATCCACAGAGCTACACCAGCCAGGGCTTGTTGTACCATTTTTAAAAAAAAAGACTTTATTTATTTATTTTTAGACAGAGAGGAAGGGAGGGAGGAAGAGAGGGAGAGAAACATCAGTGCGTGGTTGCCTGTCACGCATCCCCCAGTGGGGACCCAGCTTGACCCAGGCATGTGTCCTGACCTGGAATCCAACTGGCTACCCTTTTGGTTGACAGGCCAGCACTCAATCCACTGAGCCACACCAGCCAGGGCTGTTGTTCCACTTTTTTGTGCATCCATTGGTTGATTCTTGTATATGCCCAGATCAATGCTCTAACCAAGTAAGCTACCGGCCAGGACAACAAGGTAGACTTTGAAGAAGGTAAAGATATTGGGTTGTCTTAGGGGTGTTAGTATGTCAGTTCAGGTTCATGTGAGAGTTGGGTGCTTCAGCATTGGACAACTTGTATCAGTACATAGGGACTCCTAGGGACTTGGAAATACTGCTAGTAACTCTAAAACTGCTTCAGAATGTTCTCTAATGTGAACCCTCACATGAAACCTAAAATATTCCCCTAGGCTTTCAACAGGTGCAAAAGCAAAGGGAGGAGAGATAATCTGCAGTCTCCAAACATCACTGAAAGTATCTGCTTACACTTTTAGTACACACGAATTTTCAAGGAGTAATTTGACATCATTGTTTCATTGGAATCTACCAAGCAATTTCCAGAGTACCAGCCAGCCTCTTGGGAAAGTGCTATTAGCTTTGCCAGGATAAATTATTGAGATTGTTAACTCTTACATGAACATGGATAGGTGATGAAAAGCAATGAGGAACAGAGGCACAGAATGTACTGTGTAAACTTTTCAAACCTTTTGTAATAGTATTTTATCCTCCACCCAAAAAAGTCAGATATAGCTGGGTGATGCTCTTGGTGGCCACGTTGTGTCTATCTTTAACTATTTATGTGAGTGTATTTTCAGACTGAAACAATTCATAAGGAGTTGAGGCTTTTATTTTCTTTTTAGCGCTAAAACTCAAATTCACAGCTATTTTAGTAAGTAGCCCGTGTTCTTCCGCTACAAACCACTTGAAACTACATCTCCCAGCATGCTCTGAAGCTGGTCTGACCTCATCTCAAATGGCCCCGTAGGGCAACAAGGATGGTTAGTTTTGACAGTGCTTCCATGTGCCATAAAACATCAATCCTAATTGACAGTTATCAGGGATTTAATGTGTTCAGACCTCCCGTTTTTGGGCTGTGGTCACTAAATGAAGGGGTTGTGGACTGGGAAGACCTATGCATTCCTTCAATTGGTTGGGGATCGAGAATAGTGACTCTGGCGATCTCGAGAACAGGAGGGAATGTTGACCAGGGAGCACCGCTGCGGCCGGTTAGAGGAGCAGGAACCGGAGCCCGGGGTTAGTAGTAAAAAAGCCGCATCCGGACGTTGGCTTCGGAACGGCTGGAAGTCGAAGATGAAGGAGCCTGAGGAACCTGCGGACGGTGGGCATTCGCTGCCCCCGGTTTACATCTACAGTCCCGAGTATGTCAGTATGTGTGATTCCCTGGCCAAAATCCCCAAACGGGTAAGAGAGGTTGGCATGAAAGACCATGGGCTTTTGCGGTGGGGGTGGGGATGGGGTGGGTGGACAAGAGAGCGTTAGGAAGCGAAGAAGATACTGGATTGGGGGAAATCTTCAGCGGTAATTTGGGCAGGTGTACGGGGTGATGGAGGAAGTGTTCCCTTAACAGTTTTTCAGAGCTCCTCGTTTATCAGCGGGGCGCCAAACGGACGCAGGTGGGGGCGGACTTGGAGAGGAGGGTAGGGCACTAACGGAAGGCGTCTCTAATGCATGGGATCACTGAAGTCGAGAAGCCGCGGGAGAAAAGTGGTCCCTATCCTCCCTCAGGCCGGGCAGCTTTCACTCTAAAGATTTAGATACTTTATCTGTATTGTCTAAAGTGCCTTGTTACTGTTAAACTTCGTTGTACTGTTAAGAACAACGAAGGGAGTGGGGCTAAAAGTTCGTTCCTTTGTTTAGGATGATGAAGTCAATGCAATTTCTCTGAATTAAACATTAAGAGACCATTTTCTGCTTTTTTTCCCCCCGCTGATGTTTTTAGGCCAGTATGGTACATTCTTTAATTGAAGCATATGCGCTGCATAAGCAAATGAGGTAAGTTATCTTTCAGGAACAAAGCCCCAAACCCAGGTGTTCCTAGCCTTAATATCCTGCTTCACCGTGGGACTAATTAGGGAGTGGTCCTTCTTGGAAAGCTTTTTGTAGTTCACAAGGTTTGTAATTTGCCTGTAACCTAATGAAAGCTCTTGAAGAATTAAGAAAACCTGAAGAGAGTACACGAAGCACTTAAGAGCCCTTTGAAATTAGGACTTTACTGCTGACAGGGAAAGTATCCTAGGGATACGTGCTTTGTGGAGATTTTGAGATCAGTACATTTGGGTACAAAAAAAAAAGGTGTTCAGCTAGGAGGTGTTCTGGTTTGAGTTTTTCCCCCATCGTAAGCCAGATCTGATGATGTGGGTTCAACTTAAGACTTTTAGACACCCCATCACCACCACCAAACTTTAATGAGGGAGCCTAGAAACAAGTCAGAAACAAAGAAAACTCCTGTGGCCAGGCACAGAGCTAAGTACTTCTTTTTTAAAAAAATGAACTTGCTGTTTGCCATTTTAAGACTCAACTGTAACCCTGACACTTGTGGGTTTATTTATGACATTTTCCGGCCAAATATGTGTCTGTTTACAACTGCTACTGTGGTATGCTTCATTTTTCTCCCACAGGTACCATAATAGGCTTTCCAATTTTATCTTTATTATTAATAATCATGTATTGAGTACCTTCTTTAGGGATGTTTCTCAGCCATGTTTTAGCTCATTTATTTGATAAACATAAAAACTACATGCCTTCCATTACATTCATTTAACATTTCAAAAAGTGACTTTAAGACAAACAAGAAAGCAAAACAAAGCAAAACTAGCCCTGGCCACATAGCTCAGTTGGTTAGAGCCAAGGTTGTGCTTTGATCCCCGTTCAGGGGCACATACAAGAATCAACCAATGAATGTGTAAATAGGTGGAACAACAAATTGATGTTTCTCGCTCTCTCTCAAAATATCAATAAAATTTGTTTAAAAACTTGTCAAATTTCCTTGCTTGTTCAGTAGGGAGGCTTTCAGTAAGTATTTGTTAAATAAGAAAGAGGGTTACAAGAACAGGGACCTATTAGGACTGGGAAATATGTTTCAAGAAGCAAAAAACTTTTTTTAATGGGCAGATTTGTCACCTTTGATGATGTAAGCATGTTTTCTTGAAGGAGCAAGAATCAAGTCCTCTGATCTTGGCTATACATATTTAAATTTTGAGGCTGAGCCTCTCAAGCTGGCCTCTTTGTTGCTGGTAGTATCCTGAAAAGTCATGCTAATTGAGGAGAAACTCTTGGCCCTGTTTCCAATTAGCAAACAAAATAACACTACTGCCTCCGGGGCAGGGGTAGGGTGAGGCACTTAGGTCATTGCTTTTCTAACTCAAATATGCATATGAATTACCTTGTTTAAAACACATTTTGATTCAATAGCTCTGAAGTTTTCCCTTTCTAACAGGCTCTCAGGTGATGCCGCTGTCAGCCCGCAGACCACCTTTTGATTGGCTAGAGCAGTGGGGGAGTTAGGAAGAGGAAGTGGGGAATGAATAGGCAGGTAGAAGTTAGAGGTGGTAATCTCTGTTCTTATCTTAGTACCCTATATTCTCAAGTCACTCCTGTTTGTCACTTCTTGTGAAAAGCCCAGCTCCAACTCTTTGCCCTTCCTCTCAGAGGCAGATGTGAGGGACCAAACAGAAACTTTGATGTTTTGGGTTGCCTTTTTTATCCTTTAAAGATTTTATGTATTTTTTTTAGAGACGGGGGAAGGGAGGAAGAAAGAAAGAAAGGGGAACATCGATGTGTGAGAGAAACTGCGATTGGCTGCCTCTTATGCACCCCTAACTGGGGACCTGGCCCACAACTCATGCACGTGCCCTGACTGAGCATGGAACCACAGACCTTTTGGTTTGCAGGCCAGCGCTCAATCCACTGAACCACACCAGCCAGGGCTGTCCTTTAATATTAACAATGATAATTATCCACAAAGCATTTTTATATGTTCTCATTTAATCTTCACATAAGTTCCATAAGATGTCCCCACTTTACAGATGAGGAGACTAAATAACAGGAGAGTCTTCTTACCTGAGGTTATAGAGCTGGTAAGTACAGAGTTAGGACAGGAATATAGTTCTCTGACTCCAAACTCAAAGTTCACAACAATGCAGCTGCCTGTGGAAGTACAAATATAGTTGAAAGGATTATATGGCGCAATTAGGAAGTGATTCATATCAAAATATCTCAGCCTACTGGTTTGTCATGAAAGTTGTAACTCACAGAGTAATACTGTTTGTCCAATACCTGCTTATTTAACTTAAACATACTGTCTTTTACTACCTATAAACTCAAGGGGAAAATCTATCCCCTCACCCCCATTAATGGAACTGTTACATAGATGTGAAGAACTGAAGAATATATAGTGCAATGGAAGAACAGAACATGTTTATTACTTCAGCCACTGGAACCAGAAGCTAGGAGTTGTATTTTCTGCTGGAATTACCGGTTCCTGTGTCTAGCTTCTGACATACTCTGGGTCTGAGTCACGCATTTCTCTTTGTTCTCTGTTATTAGAATAGTTAAGCCCAAAGTGGCCTCCATGGAGGAGATGGCCACCTTCCACACGGATGCCTATCTGCAACATCTCCAGGTGGTCAGCCAAGAAGGAGATGATGATCATCCAGACTCCATAGAATATGGGCTAGGTAAAGTCATTACTGACCAATGGTGGGGGGATACACACCTCCGTCTATAGGTCATAACCACTTTATCTTTTATAACTTGCATAGTTGTCTTTAATACTTTTTAATTAAGAACTACTGGATTTTTTGGACCATAAGACACACTTAGGTTCTACAGGATGAAAATTGGGAAAAAAAATTTGAAGCAAAACATGCGGTAAAATATTTAATAACATAAATAACATAATATTTCACCAGTGCAAATGTAAACAGAAGTCAGCAGCAACATTAACAACCGTTATTCCTTCCAAATTGGGGGGTGGAAAAAAAAAGTGTGTCTTATAGCCCAGAAATGCGGTAATGTGTTAACTACAATCTTAATCTCTCAGTTTAGCCACATACATCTCACTTAATAAGTACTTAAATCATACGAATTGAACAGAAATGAATGATGGATTAGATGGAGGAAAATCTTTCAGTTGCTTGGGACCAATAGCAATGCCCGGATCGGGCCTGGCTATATGTTTGCTGGTTTAACTGTCCTGTTACCTTATAGTTTAACTTGAGTAGAGATGTACACATATGTTCTGGATAGGTTTTCTACTTTATCTTTCATTAAACAGCTGCATTTAAAAAATTGGAAGTGGCCAACAGGATAATTAGAGAAACATCATGATTTAGAAGAACTGGACTGGGAATGGGGCAAGAAACCTGTGTCCCAGGCCTGGCTCTGTGCCACCACAGATAAGACATACCAGCTCTCAGACCTCAGTTTTTCCATTTGTAGGATGTGAGTAGTTAATCTGGAAGGTTTAGTTTTTCTAGCTCAATACTTTAAAGAATGTTTTCCCCGACACTGGAGATGTTTATCTCTTGTTTGGAGCTGATTTTAGCATAGGGGCTTTTTGGCAGGATATGTTGTCATATTTTTAACCTATTCCTCCTAATAGGGTTCTGGACCCAATTACCCCCATACCACCAAGCACTGCTCATGACACCAGCTGGGTGTCCTATAATGCAACTCAATTCTGACACTATCTACCTGGAGATGGCATCAGATTCCATAGATGAAGGGCTCAGTCCCTCAAGACTGCTGTGTACTTCAGATGCCAGTGACAGGCCCAGGTTGTTACCTTGTGCTTCTGAGCCCCTCCTTGATTTGATTAACTTGCTAGAATGGCTCACAGAACTCAGGGAACCCATTTACTCTCTAGATTACCCATTAATTATGCAGCTGACCCTTAAACAACACAGGTTTAAACTGCACAGGTCCACTTCTATGTGGATGTTTTTTTCTCTTCCTTATGATTTTCTTAATAAGCTTTTCTCTAGCTTATTTTATTGTAAGAAGACTATATATATATTATATATATATATATTATATATATATATATATATACACACAAAGTGTGCATTAATTGACTATGTTATTGACAAAGCTTCTGGTCAACAGTAGTCTATTGGTAGTTTAGTTTGGGGGGAGTCAGAAGTTAATATATGAAGATTCGACTGCACAGGATGGTTGGCCCCCCAAAACCCCTGTGTTGTTCAAGCGTCAACTGTAAAAGGAACAGCCAGGTGGAATAGATGCACAGAGAAAGGTATGGGGAAAGGATGCACACTTTCGTGATCTCTCCAAGCTCATCACTCTCCCCAGACCTCCATGTGTTCACCAACCTGGAAGCTTTCTGAACCCTGTCCTATAGAGTTTTTATGGAGACTTTATTACATAGGCATGGTTGATTAAATCATTGACCAGTTGGTGACTGAACTAAATCTCCAGCTCCTCTTCTCTCACTAAAGGTGAGACTAAAAGTTCCAACTCTCTAAAAACACTGTTCCACTGGTCCTTTTAGGTGTGGTCCTCCTGTCATCTCCTTAACTTAACAAAGACACCTTTATGCTCTCTTCGCCTAGGAAATTCCAAGAGTTTTAGGAGCTCTATGCCAGAAATGGGTGCAAAGACCAAATAGGTACTTATTTAAATCACAATATCACGCTTCCTATCTCTCCAACCCATCTTTTAACAAGTTCTTTTGATGTTTGCCCAAAGGTTATGACTGCCCAGCCACCGAAGGGATATTTGACTATGCAGCAGCTGTGGGAGGGGCTACAATCACAGCTGCCCAATGCCTGATTGATGGAATGTGCAAAGTAGCAATTAACTGGTCCGGAGGGTGGCACCATGCAAAAAAGTAAGAAAATGACCTTTCTGCTTTTGGTCTTTTTCCTTGAATCAGTTCCTCAGTTATGTAAACTCTTATGCTTACTGTATTGGCGTGTATTGAGAGACTTGTGTAAATATTAGCACTTTACTAGGCATTCTGAAAAGATGCAAATGAAACAGAAGATGACATAGTATAGTGGAAAGCTAACTATTGAAAGTCAGGACCCTGGGCTTTTTCTGCAACCTTTGATTACTGACTAGGGCAGATTAACCTCTTCAGGTCTCAGTTTCTTCATCAGGAAAATGGGCAGGGCAAAGGATATAATCTCAAAATTCCTTTCCATGGTTCTGGAAATCCCTGTCTTCCAGGGATTTATATTCCAGAAATATTAAAGAAAGTAGAATAATCAGGGAGCAACATCAGTTTGTTACCAACTGAATATACATATAAGCTGAAGAGATTTAGTAACAGGGAGAAATTAATCATGGGAGTCTTGGAAAAGGTGCATCTTAGAACTAGGCCCTGCAATGAGTGATAACCAGATTTTCAAATAGATGAACAATTAATGACAATCGATTTAGAACAAAAGGCGGAAGGATCAAAAAGGAGGCTTATGCTGCGAGAGTTAGGTGTCTCTTTAAGCACAAACAGTTTGTGCAACAGCCATTCTTAGGTGCTTCTTGGTGTTAAAGGAAAAGCAAGTGTTTTTCATGTTAATATATCAGACAGCTCTACTCTGTATCTGATAAGGACCGCTGGGCCTTATTCAGCACTTGGCATCTTGCTTGATATGTCTGTAGTACTTAATACATGTTGGAGAAGAGTTTTTAAGACTCTGAATTAGTGTCCTACTGTATCATTCACACACCAGTTGTTCATATTCTATGGCTCATGGCCTTGCTACTCTCCAGTGTCCTTCAGTCTGGAGAAAACAGCACTTTGTTTTTCTCAGAATAAAATGTTGCGCACAATTTCACCATATGCGGGTTAAGGTAATAACATGGAATTCTTTTCTTCAAATCGACAGATTTCATAACCAAGGAAGACCTTGAGAAAGTTTACTACTAAAACCTACTGAGGTGATGAAGGAAAGAGAACCAGTGTTTAGCAATAAGTCTTCCATGTCCTTAAAAACAAAGAGAAACAACCTGCCTTTTGTTAGCTTCCGCTCTATTAAAAAATTATTTCAGCAATTCCAAAGAGAGGAAAAAAAAAAAAGACCTCTCCTTTAAGCTACATTTACAGGGGAAAAGACCAATGTTCCCTGAAACAAAGACTTCTCTGCCTCTTGTGCTTAGTGCACTGAGAATAATAGTGTGGTTTCATGGACAATGCCTGGTCCTGGGAGTCAGATCTAGTTTGAATATGGCACTTGGAAGAGCTTATGTATTTACTTATTTTTAACATATTTTAATGCTTCTAATTTACGAGAATAACTTAATGCTACATCAGAAATTGATTCATGAATACTGAAGCTGGAAAACATAAGCAAAAAAGATCACCATTTTACTAGGACTACACAATATAGCACAGTAGTAGGCACCATGATTCTAGAACAAAAACAAGAATGCAAAAGTGGTATAATGAGGGGCTTCTGTATGTAAGCCTACTACGGCCTGGGTCAGTTTCCAGGGGAATACTCAGCTACCTGATACATCTTATCACTGTTTTGCTGCCAAAAGAAGTGCACTCTATATCTTAAGCCAATCATGGCTGCTTTTGGGCTGTGTATAGGTGTGGGCACACCCACACACCATTGTTGTAACTATTCTAGACAGCTTTCAGCTGACCGTACTACAAAAGAGACGTACCTGTGGTAAAAATAAGACTTACAGGGAGTTTCTTGGGATTGCCCCAATTCAGAGTGTTTTTTATATGTCTAGAACCTCTCTGCAGATGGACTACAGGTGTTTAGCCCACAAACTGACATCTAACTAGCATTTATCTATTCTAACCACAGTATTTCCCCATCCTGTGATACATGTATAGATTCATATGTGCCTTTTATTCATTTAGCATGTGTTAATTAAGAACATACTATATGTCATGTATATGTTTATCATCACTAGTAAGCAGAGGTATATAAATTGAAATGTGGTATATTTCAATTTATATAATAATAAATTTCACCTAATAATTTTGGGAGAAAAATCTTCAAAATATCCTAGCAGGATTATAGTGAAATTGACACATTCTTTTTGAAAACTCTAGAAATAAGAGTTAAAAGTGGGTAAAATGTTCCTACCTCTTGACCCAGTAATGTTATTCTTAGCAATCCGTTCTAATGAAATAAAACAATTCTGCCCTCAACAAATTCATATCACAGAGGCAAGACAGCAAATAATCAGATTTCAAAGCTAAAGAAGAATGATTTTCAAAGAAAATTTTGCAAAAGATTAATGAGGGACTAATGCTTTTATATATTAAACATATAAAACTAGAAAAATGAAAACACTGGTACCATGGGTATAAAGTGTGACAGGTGATATTATAGTAAATCCCTCAAAGAGACAGTTATATATGAGAATTCAATCTATTATAAAGCATGTGTTGCAAGTGAATGGGAGTGGAAAGGATTGTTCAGTAAATGATGTTGTGACAGCCTGTAGCATTTATACTCTCATCTCCTGTAATAAACTAAAATAAGTGGCAGCTGGATTGAAGAGTTAAATATAAAAAAGCAAGTTTTAAAAAACTAGGAGGAATGAATATTTATCAAGCCTCTGAAGGGGAATAGTTTTCTAAGCTTTAGGAAATAATGCCAAAAAAAAACTGCATAAAGAATAAGATCAACTATTTGACTTATATAAAATTTTTGAAACCAGCCCTGGCTGATGCAGCTTAGTGGTTGAGTTCCAGCATGCAAACCAAAGGGTCACAGGTTCTATTCCCAGTCAGGGCACATGCCTGGGCTATGGGCCAGGTCCCTAGTGGGGGGAACATGAGAGGCAACCACACATCGATATGTCTCTCCCTCTCTTTCTCCCTCCCTTCCCCTCTCTCTAAAAATAAATAAATAAAATCTTAATTTTTTTTAAACCAAAACAACTTAAAATTGTTGTGACCATTTTAAAAATAAAATCTAAACACATGTGGAAAAGGCATATTTGACACAAATATGGTGAAGTGTGATAAGTTTGTATTTTCTAAGGTATTCATATAGTATGACGTATAGGAAGAAATATGGGCAAAGAATATGAATAGACAATTTACAGAGGAGTTTAAGTACAACTGGTAAACATGGGACAGTGTTCATCACTACTAATCAAAGAAATGTAAATTAAAACAACCAGGTAGCCACTCTTTAAGCCTGTATTTAACAGAATTTTTAAAAAATGACACTCATTTTGGTAGTAATAGTGTGGTTTGGTTCAACCCTTAAGAAAGCAATTTGGAAGCCAGCATGTATTAATACCCTCTTATGTAGTAAAGCCTACTCCTGAGAATGTTTCCTAAGAAAATAATTAAAAGTATAGAAAAAAACTATTTGTATGAAGCTGTTTATCTGTGTTATTTATTTCAAAAAAGAAGTAACACGAATGTCTAGCAATAAGGAAATGGTGAATCCTCTCCATGGAATATTATGCTATGCTATTATTTTAAATGATGATTATGAAGACTGTATGGCATTTCAGCAAAATACTTATGTGCTAATGACAAAGCAGGTTTTAAAATTGTATGCAGCCCTGCCTGGTGTGGCTCAGTGGATTGAGTGCCAGCCTGGGAACCAAAGGGCCGCCAGTTCAATTCCCAGTCAGGGCACATAGTTGGTTGCCGGCCAGGTCTCCAGTAGGGGGCACACAAGAAGCAACCACACATTGATGTTTCTGTCCTCTTTCTCCTTTCCTTCCCCTCTCTAAAAAAAAAATAAAATAAATAAAATCTTTTTAAAAATAAAGAAAAATAAAGAAAATTGTATGAACACTGTGATTACAACTCTGTAAAACACATACCTGGGGGGAAAAAACTAGAGGAAATGATAATAATGGTATGTTAGGGTGGCAGAATTACTGATGACTTTTAAAAAAAATGTGTTTTTCTAGTTTTTAAATTTTCTGTGATGAGATTTTGTTACTTTTGCAGCTGAAATTTTACCAAAATAAAAAGAGGTAAAAAATAGTTACAGAAAATATAACAGATGGTTAAAGTGTTTATTCTAATTGCTTTTTGAGAACACAAATATGCAGATAAATGGGCAGAAGACATGAACAGACAATTCACAAGAGGAAATAAATAGTAAACAAACATGAACAAATACTTAGTATTACTAATAATTAAAGGAAGTGAAATTGAAACATCATATATACATGTATATATTTTCCTCCTACCAAATTTGAGCCAAAGGAAGATCTTTAACTTATAACATCTATTACTCTTGATAATCTATTCTAAGGAAATAAACCAACCAAACAGCACATCATAAGTACAGTGGGCCCTCTGCCCCTGTGGATGCCCAACCATAGAGTTGAACCTTGAACAACACAGGTTTGAACTGAAAAAAAAAATCATGTGTAAGTGGACTGGTGCAGTTCAAATCCATGTTGGAGGGTCAACTGTACAACAAAATGATGCCAGTGACTCTAGGAGGATACATGTATATGTGTATATATATATACAATCACACACATACATATACATGTATGGTTTTTCTATTCCCCCTACTTTTTCTATACATTCTCTAAATGTGATTATATTATTTTTTATCAATAAACTTTTTGTAATAAAGACTGCTTGGAACAAGTTGTGAAGTAACTACAACACAGACACAATATGGTCAGTGTGTGCTAGTTATGCACAAAGTAGTGGGTTGTACAGAAAAAGGAGAAGGAATCTGTCTTCCCATTGGTGGGGACAAACAATTCCAAGCAGAGGGAATAATAAAAGCATGGCAGGAGGAAATTATGGGGCATTTGAAGAACTACAAGTTCAAATGTGGCCTGAACATAAAAAAAATAGAGCAAAACAGATTATAAAGGTTTTGTAAATCATGCTGAAGGATGGATTTTTTTTCTCCTGAGGCTGGCAGGGGTTTACTGGAGAATTTCAGCATGCATGGTAGTGTGCTAATTGAATCAAAAGGAACTGAGACTAAAGGCAGAGAAGGCTATTGTAATTATTCATTTAACAAACATTTATTAAGCTCCTGCTGTATGCTAGGTGATATGGAAACACAGAGGTCTGTTGTTTGAGGACAATTGGTACCAGACAAAAAGGCCTCTTAGTGAATCCATTTAAAAGGGGAACTAGCTCTGGCTGGTGTGGCTCAGTGGATTGAGCACTAGCCTTCGAACCAAAGGGTCACCAGTTTGATTCCTGGTCAGGACACATGCCTGGGTTGCAGGCCAGGTCCCCAGTAGGGGGCGTGCAAGAGGCAACTACACATCAATGTTTCTCTCCCTCTCTTTCTCCCTCCCTTCCCCTGTGTGTAAAATAATTAAATAAAATCTTTAAAAGGGGGGGGTGACTAAAATTTTAAAGTAGTGGAGGGGATGGAGCTTGATAGCATTCTAACTTGAATAACTAAAAGCTATTAAATATGTTTATTTAGTCTCTTTTCATAAATGTGAATGCTACAACAAACCATGTATCAAGAATTGATTGTTTTTGTTTTGGGCTTAATTTTTCTAACAAAATTGCATGATTTTTCAAGATGGTACATTTTAGTTCCTGGGAGACTAGGAGCATGATCATTTACAGGGTTGATTTTGCCAAAATATTCAAGGGCTTCATCATTTTTCCAGAGGGTTCTTAATTACTTGGTATTCAAATCACTCTTTTGAATCACTTTTAAAATCATTATCCTTATTTATTTTTCTCCTCTTCAGTTGTAACCTGGTGTGCCAGATCCTTGTTATCAGTTCTGTCTGCTGACTTCATGATATCCTGCATCTTTTTATAAGATTTGTAATTTCACTTTGTGATAGAGATGCACCCAATTGCTTGCTGATGTATCTGACAATGCATGAGAAACAAAATGATTGAACAGATAGACGAATGGGGATAAGTGGTACAAATTAAAGGAGTAGGTTGTTTGAATGGGGACTGATACAAGTTGGCAATTCATTAGCAAATGCTTTATGTTATGACAGCTTTGTATCCCTAGGAAACCTCAAAACCTTAGTACTGCTGGTGCTAAGATAATAAATTCTCGGCAAGGAGAACTCTCTGCATCAGCAAAGGCCTAGTGCAGTGGTTTTCAAACTAAGGGTTGCAACTCATTAGTGGAACAATATATCAATTTAGTGGACTGCAATCAGCATTTTTGGATATCAAGGTATATTTCATGAAACTTGTTCCAGTGTATGTGTATGTATGTGTGTACTAGGTCATGATGTCCGTGTCAAGCCACTGTAGAGTGGAATGACTAACTTTAAAGTAAGACCTAAGTGCAAAGCTAGGCTGCACCACTTAATGTTGCGTAGTTAACCCTGGGATTATTCCAGGAACAGCATGTGCAGAGGCACAGAGGTGTGAAAGCTGAGGAAACTTGTAAGTCTATAATTAAAGCTGGCACAAGAGCTCCTACAGGCAAGTGGCTGGAGGTAAGGTGGGAGAGGTATGAAGTGTGCTTGTATGCCAGGCCACATTGCTTGGACTTGGTCCTTCAAGTCAGTGGTTCTTGATCTATTTTGGTCAAGGATGATTCTGAAAATCTAATGAAAGCTTTATATACTGCCCCTAGAAAAAGGTATATATACAAATGTTCCCTTATAATTTCAGAAAGTTTAAGGACCTGCTAAAGCCCATGTATGGATCCCTGGTTAAGAACCTTGGCTTTAGACGGTAAAGAATCGCTGAAGGAATTTTTAGCCAGGGGGAGGTAGCATGATCAGATTTGCATTTTAGGAATAGTTGGCAAATAAATTGTGGTGGTTGAGGGGTATATTGACAAAGAAATCTATTACTTGAGAGCAGTGATGAACACAGGAAAGGGAATAAATTCAAGAGCCATGAATACCTGGAATAGATAAAAATGGTAACAAATTTCGT
The DNA here is from genome assembly GCF_004126475.2 of Phyllostomus discolor. Lineage (NCBI taxonomy): Eukaryota > Metazoa > Chordata > Mammalia > Chiroptera > Phyllostomidae > Phyllostomus > Phyllostomus discolor. Next base: position 94,124,522 of record NC_050198.1, read on the forward strand.
ATAAATGACAAGGAAGGGCTGATCTAGGTTTCTTGTGTAGATGACAGAGTAAATTGAGAGAAGAGTGAGGAATAAGAACTGATGTTCTTATGGAACATCTACTTAAAGGTGTCTATTAGAGAGCTGGCAGTAGGGTCCAGCCCAAGGCTCTGAACCTTTAATGTACATGTGCAATACCTGAGATCTTGTTAAAATGCAGATTCTGGTTCAGGAAGTCTGGGATAGAACCTAAAAATCTGCATTTTTATTGGTTTTAGAAAGAGAGAGAAACATTACTGGCCTCCCATATGCACCCCAAGCAGGGATCAAACCCACAACCTCTTGGTGCATGGGATGATGCTCTAACCAACTGAACCACCTGGCCAGGGCAAAAATCTGCATTTTCTAAAAAACTCCCAGGTGACAGTAGATGCCACCAGCCTGTGGGCTATACTTGTTCTAGCAAGAGGCTAGATAGAGCCCAGAAAAATCATCTTCACTGAAAACACAGGCTTGGGAGTCAATACCATGATAGGTGGTCATTAAAACTAAGGAAATAGGTAAAATCACCTGGAAAGCCTGGATATATATAGGAAAACAGGAAGGTAGAAACAAGTCCTGAGCCCTGTGGAATGCCAGTATTTACAGAGCAGATGAAAGAAGAAAGGCCTACAAAGGAGTCTTGAAAAGGAATAGTCAGAGAGATGGGAAGAATCGGTCAAGACTTAGCACAGAAACCAAAGTGAACCTCCGGACCAGTTTGGATAGCAGCGTCTGCCACTGCAGGGCATGCGTTCTCAGTGGGGCCAGTATTGCCCCCAAGGGAGCAAAAACTGATTTTTTTTCTAGGAGCTGGATTGGTTAGATGTTACATGATTTATGTTCCTTCCCCAAAGGGCCACTGTAATAGAAACAGATGTGGTGTATATCTGTGATATTAAAATTCCATGGAGGGCTCAATTAGGAAAAGGAATCTAAAACCTCCTTGGGCGGGGGAGCAATAATGAAAAACATGGTTGAGAAACTGAGCTGTAGAGAAGTTAAGATTTATCAGTCAGGAGGTTATGATGAAGAAGACTTCAAAGAATGGAAAGGAGTGTTCCAGGGAAGCAAGGAGGTAAAGGGTATTTCAGAAGACCTCAGCCACCCTTGCAAAAGCAGAGCAATGTAAAATAGCTTGGCAGATTTGGGAGACTACATGCAATCCAGTATTGCTGGAGGGTTAAGGTACAAAGTGGGCAATGGCAGATGAGGGAGGAAAGTAAGAAATGGGTCGTGAAGGGTGTCGTCCAATTGAAAAATGCAGATTTCCAGGTGTCAGAGATCTTGATGAAGTAGGTTTGGAGTGGTGTGTCAGAACCCTCACTTGCAAACTCCAGGGGGTAATTCTGATGCATGTATGCAGAAACTCTGCAGTAGGAAATGGGAGGGGGGCACTGAAAATGATGTTAGCAAGTGAAATGGTTAGGTTTGTGTTTTAGGAAAATAATTCTCACTGCAGTTATAGAGGATGGATTGGAGGAGGTATAGGTTGGAGGGAGAGACATCGAATAGGTTATCAGTAGTCCTGCTGACAAGTGATGTGGACCTGAACTAAAGCAGGGCAGTGAGATTAGAGGATGGAGAATGGTGAAGGCTGATTTGAGACAGCTTTAAGAGATAAAGTCAGGTATTAATGATTCAGGGAGGAGATGAAAGATGAAAAAGACCAGTCAAAACTTTCTGGCTTGCTTGAGCAGAGTCCCAAACAAGACAGGAATTAATAATAAGCTAACATGTTGAACTACTGCTAGATGCTACTTTACATGCATTTTCTCATATTTTCTACCATGAAGAAGCAGACACTGTTAATTAACTGTCTTTTGCACATGGGAGTACAGAGAGATTAAACACCTTGCTCAAGCTTCGTAAGTGACCGCATTGAGATTGAAATCGAGGCAGTCTGAATTTTCAACCTGTGTAGTTAATCCCTGTATTACACCACCCCGATAAACATAATTAGGTGGTGCTGTGCAGCAGAGGTAAATGCCCAGGGAAATTGGAGACTCAGACTTGGAACTGGATATTGGAAGCTGAAACTAGAAACAGATGTATTGCCAGTACATAAAGTGGTGGTGCAAACCATGAAAATGGATCAGATTACTTATGGGGGCAAGTCGGAGAGGAAGGAGAAAAAGAAAGCAGAGCCTAGAACTCCAGGAAATACTAACTTGTTATGGGCAAGTATAAAAAGAGGCCCCAGTGAATTCAGCTGAAAAGCAAAAATCAGGGCCAGCCAGAAAATCAAAATAGAAAGAGACCATGGAATTTTAAGGGTACAGAGGAGCTTAAAGAAGAAAACTCAACAGTGTCACATGTTGTAGAGGGGTCAGTCCAGAGAGATTCTCCAGTGTCAGTCATATTTAGCAATTAATGTAGTCATCGATGACCTTGGTAAGAGAACTTTTTGGAGAATCAGGGGAATACAAACTGTTGTGGGGTGAGTAGGAACTAAGGGAATGGACAGGAGAGGAACGTTCCTGCCCAAAAGTTTGAATGCAAAAGAAAGGAGAGGGGAATGGCTGAAAGAAAATGAGGGTTGAGGGGTGACTTTGGGGGTTTGTTCTGTTTTAAGAGATTTAAGAACATGTAAAGGCTAAAAGGGAAATATTGAAAATGTGAGAAAAATAAGAAACGGAACAAAGTCACAAAGGAGGCAGGAGAGGATGGGTTGAGTGGCTTTCTAGGAGAAGCACCACCTCTTCTGAAGCCAGACCAAAAGAAGTCAAGGAGGTATAACAGAGAAGTATGTGAACTGCCTGCCGATGGCCTCTACCTCCTCTCTGAAATGACTCTTGCCCTCTTTTAGCACGGGCTCACAGGCCTCTTGGAATCCTTTGGTTCCGCTGCTTATACTCAGCCTCCTAGGAAGTCAGCTCGTCTATTCCAGATTCCCTTAAATGGGACTCAAACCGTATCCATGTAAAACATGTACTAGAAGATATTAAAACCCACCACAGGACAGCGACTTCTAACCTTTAGAATTTGTCAATTCACATCTCATTTGTCCACTTTGGCTATTCCTCATCCTTGCCTCCTCTGTCTCTTATCCTGTTTGACTCTGCCTACAGCTCCCAATATTCCTTTATCTCACTCTGATAATCCATTAAGACCTGCCTCTCTCATTCATCCTCTTGTGCTATGGCATGTCAGCCTTCTACCTGGCAACACAGTATCTATGTCAGCTGGGTGCCCCTGGTCCTGCTTCCCTGTTAGGAGAGGGAGAGATTGTTGCCCTAGAATGTTGTTGGTTTCACGTACTTCCACCTGGGGGCAGTATTTGGTAAAGCCATGAAACTCTGCCTTGTGTCCTTGGCAAGCTCTTTGAAAAGAATGTAACTCTGAGCTACTCTACCCACCTAGGGGTTAGGATCAAAGCTCCTGGAGCTGCATTCTCAAGAGTTCCAATTCCTTATGCATAGATACAGTGAATATCACTAGTTGCATTTCAGTTCCAGTTCCCCAGAGGGCTGTGGGCGCAGTATAGATTGTTAACCAAGCAGCCAGACCCCCTTCTCTAGCGGCATGCCCCCCCGCCTCCCAGCCTCTTTAGACAGATACTTGCATGAAAATGGAGGACTGGATTCAATGTCAGCCACGTTGTGTCACTACTAAGGCAGACCCCTCCTTCAACCACGGATGGCATGTCCATATCACTTTGTACTCATACCCGTTCCATGCCGGCACCTGCGGTACAATACGTCAGCAGACAAAATAGTCAAGCCTTTACCTTAGTAGCTCGGATCATTCTGTCAGTACGTGTCCAACCCATAATGTACCAGGCCTTCCATCAAAAAACTGCCCAACCAGCCAGCAAATTATGAACAAGCTCAGACATACTTTGTCCCTATGGCACCCCCACCCCTAGCCTCTAGGAGATGAGATGTGTTCCAATAGAACCAAGGAAGACAGTATATCACAGTGGTTCAGCGTTGCACAGAGAATCCCAGTTCCCTCAATTACTAGTTATTAAAAAAAAAACCTCTCTCATTTGTAAATTGAAGATGATAATAGTACCTACACAGACAAGGAATAAATCTGAGAATTTCATTAAAGGGCTTACTAAAGAGCCTAGCATATAATAAGTGTTTGATAAAAGACTTTTATCATTTATTTATCATTTATTATATCTAGATTGTGTTACACTACAGGGGTCTTAGGTAGCTTCTCAGATAAGTCCCGGGTTCAGCAGGTCCCACAGCCTGTGCAGTTGGCCCTGGTACTGCTCATCACCCACTGCACTGACCTTACACTTCCGCTTTGCCAATAAGCTGCTCCTGGCTGAAATTAGACTAGTCACTGTTGCCCTCAAGACTCATACATACCCTTTGCTTTGTCAGAGTCGCACTGCCAGCATTCCCTGCACCCCTGCGCCTTATAAACATCACATAGAATTTCCTGTTCAGCCCACCCCTCACACTGCTGGGTCCAATCCATACCTGCAAGGCAAATGGGGATACTCCTTACCAAGAGACAGAGGGATCACCCCTAACTGGCAAGGGTGACTGTGGTAGTGCCAACACCAGGAGTCTCATCACTAAAGGAGTGGATGCTCTCTGACTCTAGAATCAAGGCCCTCTCTAAAGTAAAACTGTGGACAGCAGCTCACAGCTGGTTTCATCACATCCTTCATCTCTTCCACATTGGCCTTGAGACTGTTTTGGAAAATAAAAAGCAGGGAGTTCTTGTCAAGATAATTCCATCCTCAATATAATCACTATACAAAATCCTTTCTGTAAACCTGCAACCTTCTAACTCAATTCCACAACTAGCTATACCTTATGGCACCTACAACCTCATATAGATCAAGAAAGGCAATGAATGGAAAATTCCCGTGTGGTGCTCCTACCTTCTTCCAGCAAATGAGATCATGCACCGCCTCCTAGAATAGTTATTTGCTTGGGCAATATTTTTGATAAATGCACTTAATTTGACTTTACAGAATTTTCTGAGCTGCATGGTAATGGAACAATTACAGTAGCACTATCTCCAGGCCAAGCCCCAAAGTATGAAAGTGCTGTTTATAATATGTAAGCCTTTTTTCTTTTTTTAATTTTTAAAAGTATTTTTATTTTTAAATTACAGTTGACATACAATATTATATTTGTTTCAGGTGTATACCCCAGTGATTAGATATTATATAACTTACTAAGAGATCATCCCAATAAATCTTGTACCCATCTGACACCATACATAGTTATTAGAATAGCAGTGACTATATTTTCTATGCTACAATGGCCTCTGCCAGCACCCCAGTCTTGGAGAAAGCTGCCCTCACCAGCTCTCGTTGTAAATCCAGACAATTCAGTTCCTCTGCCTGTGTCCTTGGTGCCTTTTGAGCTGCTGCCCCCATGCTGGAGCTCAGAGAGAGTGAGCCCAAGTAAGTACCTGCTTAAGACCTTTAAGAGGGACTGCCTGGTATTCCAGAAGCCCTCCCTCTCACTCAACCATACTCCCTGCTGGTTTTTATAGCAAGAAGTCATGGGGACTTCTCATCCTGGCACTGGAACCCAGGGAGGGGGTACATGGTGTGGAGCTGGGACCTCTCACTCCTCAGGCAGGACCTCCGCAGCCCACATATCCCTCTCAATTTTTTTCTGCCATATGTGTGTGTGGGACCCGCCTGTTCTGCATCTCTGCCCCTCCTACCAATCTCAATGTGGCTTTTCCTTTATATCTTTAGTTGTAAGACTTTCTTTCGGCCACATTTCAGGTGGTTCTGAATGATGGTTGTTCTGTAGTTTAGTTGTAATTCTGATGTGGTTGTGGGAGGTGGCAAGTCCTGTGTTTACCTACACCACCATCTTGATTGGAGGTTATAAGCCTTTCTGAAATAGAGTTCCCTAGGGTGATTGAAGATATTAACAATCCCTTGATAGCACCAGCAATTTGTCTACTACCTCTGCATCTTCACCACCCCACAATCCTTTCTTCTAAAGAGAAAATAATTTGGTCCTCAGACACAATAATGACCTTTCAGTCATTACAGCTAATGGCTGTCTACCCCAGTCCTGGCCTATACCATTGACTAATGCCTTCAACATCCAGGTGTAGGAGAGTGTGTAGGAGGATATGGGAGACTGTTGTCCTGTTACAGGAGTACCTGGGTGCTTTGATCTCTGCCCCTGCACCCACATCTCCAGGAAATTGATCCTTACCAAGGTCAGTTACCCCAAGTAGAAATGAGAGCTCTTAGTGATCAAGGCCCATTTCAAGATAGGGAGACACTTCCTCTAAGAGGAACAGCAAGTTTGTGATTATAAGCTGAAACCAGAGGAGCCAGCACAGACTTCTAAACTGAGTTCACACCAGGTGAAGTAGACCCTTCCCAAAGCACCTACCCTGTTTCAGAATTTAGAATATCAAGGGGCAGTAGAAATGGGTTTCTGCCTGATAATGATGGCTATTTAGCACAGCCACAGCACAGAAGGCAGGAAGATGCATTGTAGAGCACAAAGCTTCATGTTCATCCTGGGGCAGCCTGAAGGTTTATGTTGTTTCAGAGTGCCCCGTTCTACTTGGATCAGTGGGTGCCTGTAGCCATGGGTACCACCGCAGCAGGCCAACACAGCCTATTCAAACTTTGCATATAGTGGCAAGGAATGTGTTTCATACTGTGGTCTGCATACCACCTGCATCTTAATCATAAAATGAAGATTTCTGAAACAGACATTCTAGGGGTGCAGCCAAAGAATATTAATTTTTACCAGTGCCTCCCTACATGATTCCAATGCACAGTACAGATTGAGAACTCTTGGTCTAAAGGCTCTTCTAGTTGCTCCATATCTGGCGTAACCTCTAGTGTGCCGCCATGATTCCTGCAATTGAGGCAAAGACCTTCAGGCCTTTGCGACATTGTCCCAATGAACTTGAGTGGAGATTTTCCTTCTTCCCACATCTGTAACACCTGACTGGTGGTGTATTCCTCTTTCCTTGTAGCTCTATTCATACAAGCCACTGCTGCCTTCATAGGTTCTATGGCTATCTGCTCTCCAACCACAACCCCTACCTAGTTCATATGCTAGTTTTGGAGAATGCCACTTAAAATCCTCCTCCTCCACATTTACCTGTCCATCATTCTGCTACCAGCAGACAACTTGCCAGCCTATTTGAATTAACCAGGTCCTGGGGGAGTAATATTGCTGTGGCACCTTCAACACGTAATACAGGTGGTGTTCCACTGCAGCCTCCTCAAAATTCATTTCTAACTCACTACACCCTTCCTTCCAGACCTCTTCCCTTCATGGCATTTACTGTTTCCAGCCAACTATTGCACTGGGTAGTTGCTGGAATCATTGACATCACTGAATCTGGTCAATACCTTGGCCACCCAAGTGTGTACTACCCAAGGGCACATTCAATTAGCCTTCACCATACAACATGGCATAGCAGTTAAGAGCAGGGAATCTGAAGTCATACTGCCTGGATTCAAATCCCAACACTGCCACTTTCTATGTGACCTTGAACAACTTACTTCAACTCTCAGTTCCTTGATTGCCTCACCTATGAAGTAGACATAATAATAGTACCTACCTGACAAAGCAGTTGTAGTACATGAACTAATATGTGTAAAGTACAGAGAATAATGCCTGACACATACCAAGCACTAAAAAGTGTTTGCTGTATGAGTGGGATTTGGACTACACTAACTGAATCATTGAGGTGTGAGACACCAGTTAGATTTCCTTTTGGCATGGCCCCATTTGCCCATGCCAAAAATTGGACTCACCTAGAAACCTTTGAAGTGAACTTCAGTCTTCTACCCATAGACCTCCTACATCCTAGAACTTTGTACCCTTCCTACTCTGTAATCACTTACTCCCCGGAGCACTTGTCTATGTGTACCCCGCAATTAGCCCAGCAAACCAAGGCTGAGAGACCAGTTTCATCATAAAAGAGACACTAGCTTTCCAGCAACGTTATGATTGGCCCACTGCTTGATTCTCTGGAAGGTTTTGATCAGGAAATAGTTTGGGAGACCACCCAAGCATACCTTGAACTCATAATCCTACCATAGGTATGCCTTCCCAGCTCAACATCAGAATTCTCTCTTAAATGCAATTCTGGTGTTTGCTTACAGGTAGAGGTACCAGGACTGGAAGTAAATAACACTCTTACTTATGCCCTTCCCCTTGTCTCTACTTCCACCCCAGATCAGCTGGACCACTCAACCCAGTCCTACTAATAAAGGAAAAAATAAAGCTTACGCTCAGAGTCCAGAGAAGAAATTTTGAAAGGTTGAACAACAGTAGTGATAGTGGGTTGAAAAGGAAACAGAACACTTGAGAGCAATTTTAAAGGCATGATTGACAGAATCTGGTGATCAATTGGCTGTTGGGGGTAAGAAGGGAAATATCAAAAATACCCTGTTTCTTGTATAAGCAAGTGGCAGTATTGCTACTAAGACTGGGAATGGCACACCAAAAAGTACAGAGATATGAAAGAATTTGTGACAAAGAAATTGGAGTGGGTAGATGGATAGGCAGGTAGAAGGTGGTAAAGAGTAGACTGGTTGGTGGGTATCTGGTTGACATCCCAAACATAGTATGTCCCAAACCTAACTCCTGATCTCCACCACATATGGCAGCCATATTCTCCCAGTTTTTAAATCAAACATATTGGAATCATCCTTGACTCCTTTCTTTCACATTCCACATGCAATCTGTAAAAAAAAAAAAAAAAAAAAAAAAAAACCAGTCAATTCGATCTTCAAGATATTCTATAATCTGACAATTTCTCAGTACCTCCAGCACTACAACATTAGTCCAAGCTGCCATTATCTCTCTTGGATTATTGCAACTGCCTCCCAACTTGTGTTTCTGTTTCTGGCCTTGCCCCTTCTTGGTCTATTCTCCACACAGCAGTCAAGGTGATGCTATTAAAACAGAAGTCAGCTCCCATCACTCCTCTAATCAAAACACAGAATTGGTTCCCTTTTTCACTCAGAGTAAAAGCCACTTGAAGTCCCTACTGTGGTCTACAAAGCCCTACCGTTTTCTTCTTTCTCCCTGTAGAACTACTGTTCCCTTCCCTTCCTTGCTGTTCTCTGGCCACTGGACTCACCTTGTTCCTTGAACATACCAGGCTTTTGCCCTGGTATGTTCCTACCTCTAGGCTTTTACTTTGCTGTTCCCACTGCCTGAGATACTCTTCCCCCAGAAAATGTCCCTTCACTGCCTTGAAGCCTTTGCTCCAGTGTCACTTTCTCAGTAAGGCCTTCTGTGATCACATTTTTCAAATTTGCAGTCCAAAAAGCCTCCCATTGCCCTTTCTCTGTTATATTCTCCATAGCAGCAATTTTTCAACTAGTGTGCCTATTTAGCTAAGGGCACTGATCTCTTTTCCCTTAGATTGTCAAATTAAAAAAAAATGACAACAGCCAATACAACCATAGCTGTCTGGTGTGAATGATCCAACATTACACCTAGGTTTTGTCAGGTCAACAAAAAAATTAATATATGTTTTTCATGTGCCACAGGATTTTAGTAATTAGTTTATATGTGCCACGAGATGAAAAAGGTTGAAAATCATTGCTCCATAGTCTCGATCACTTAAAAAATTATTTAATTCAATTATTATTTATTTTACACTTTGCCTCATCCCTCCACCACTCACACTAGAATATAAACTTCATAGGGGATGGGGATTTTATCTGTTTTGTTCATTACTATAGCACCACTGCCTAGAACTCTACTTGGCACATAAATAAAATTTCATTGGGTGAATGATGGGCAGGAGAGAGATGAGTGAGAAATGTTGATTTCCAACACTTTGGGGGAATGGATTGTACTACCACTTAACCTATTGAATATCAAATTTTTTTCAAAATAAAGAAAAAACTTATTAATTTGAAAGATGAGTTAGTGCCTTCTCATGGTAGGCCATCAACAAATATTTGTTGTGTGAATCATGATGATATCTTAACAGATACTCTATATATCTTAACAGATGAAATTAGCAGAACCAGGAGAGAAAGGGGGAGGGCATGAATGAATGAGTGAGTGAATGAATGAATGAGAGCATTCCACACAGTAGTTAGAGATTTGAGTGCTCACAAAATCAAATAACCAAACTCTGGGCTGTTATATAAGCTTTGCACTTTAACCACAGGACCACTAGAGGGCATGCAAGACTAAATCAAGAATGTTCTCTGCTTGATGAGACTATTAACGTCATCCACATTTCTATTTATTGATCTGATGTTCATCTAAACTGTTTCATCAGTTCAGAGTGTTCTCCTGAGCTAATTTATTTCATCAGTCCAGTATCTGGCTCATAATAGGTCTTCAATATTTATAAATTGAACGAGAAAATTAATATTTAGAATCAAGACATTTTTCACTTTTAAATTTGTGTTTGACTAATTAACTGTAGTCCATATTTCCATTAAAAAACTATCTTTCAGAGTTCATAACTGAGCTAATAAATGTAGCACCCACCATCTTCGGCACTTAAAGAATCTTTAGGCAAGCCCTGGCTGGTGTGGCTCAGTGGATTGAGTGCCGTCCTATGAACAAAGGGGTCACTGGTTCAATTCCCAGTCAGGGCACATGCCTGTACAGATTCCCCAGGGAGCGCGAGAGGCATCCACACATGGACGTTTCCCTCCCTCTCTTTCTCTCTCCTTTCCCCTCTCTAAAAATAAATAAAATCCTTTGTGAAAAAGAATCCTTAGGCAAGAGGATGGCAAGAGTCTGACATGGAGTTTGTGGGCTTTATTTGTGTAAGTCATTTGACAATAATACACATTGTAGTGCCTGAGCTGGGTGTCATGAAAGGCAGGGTGGCCTTTGATACCGCATCAGCGGCTCCCTCTCTCAGGAGGAGCTGGTAACTGATGAAGGATTCGAGTCACCTGGGCTGGCTTGCCTCCCCACCCTCACCCCCAGAATTGTTAGCTCAGCTTATGCAAATAGAGATTTCGCTGCTTTTGAAATGTGCTGTCCACAATGTGTTTTAGAGCTGTAAGGTTGTTTAGGATGAAGAAAGGTAAACGGGCTTTGTTTATTGTCTTAATCATCAATTGTTCCCAATGGAATTCTTGAAGGGATTTTGAGTGCCTGGATTTATAGCTTTCCCAGCTGGATTTCTATAGGGGTGTGGAGTCCTTGTGCTGTTGGCATTTGATGTTTGAGGTTTCTGAGTGCCCTTGGTCCCCATGAGCTGGGCCTTCACTACTAGGCATTTTTCATTAATGGAATCATTTCAAATAGCCTGAGAAATATAACTCATGTTTAGCAAACTATTAATACTTTTAGAATAGTTTTAAACTTACAGGAAAATTGAGTAGATCTTTCAGAGTTCCCACGTAACCCATACCCAGTTTTCCATATTGTTAACATCTTACATGAATATGATGCATTTGTTGCAATTAATGAACCAATATATTATTATTAACTACATTTCATAGTTTATTCAGATGTCCTTAGTTCTTTCCTAATGTCCTTTTCCTGTTCCAGAATCCCATCCAGGACACCACATTACAGTTAGTCATCATGTCTCCGTAGGCTCTTGGCTGTGACGTTTTCTGACTTCCCTTGTTTTTGATGACCTGAACAGTTTTAAGATGTACTGGTCATGATACTCAGTATTAGGTATTTTTCAGCCTATTATCTGTATTTTAATGTGTGGTGGTTTTTTTTGGTTTTTTGGGTTTTTTTGTCTACTGAATGGAGTCATTTCAAATAGCCTGAGGAACACAACCCATCTTTATTGCTCCTCCTGGCACCTGTTCTGATAATAAATCTGAATGGTTTCTGAAGCTAGTTCTTGCTAGAGGAGAGCAGTGTCTGTTTATTGTTCATAGTCACCAGACCCATGTGGGTATCAGTTTAGGAAACTTAAATGGAAATTGAAGGTACAAATTCAAAGTACATATCTAGAATTAATTGGTTTTACTTTATATTTTTTTCTAACATCTGAACTTTACTGAGAGTCTTCATTTTCAGTTTTACCATTTAAATATAAGAACCAAGAGCTCTGTGAAGGGGAAGAGGAATGAATGAGAGTTGGATAGAGCCCATTTAATTTTCTACCCCAACCTGTCTTTACTATAAACTGCGTTATCATCAAGATAAAACTCAGCTCTCTTTTTTCCAACATATTTTAAAACACTTAATATAACTATGCATACATTGATATACAGTTGCTACCACTAAATTTATTTGAAATGCTGCTAGGCTACATTCACTTTCTGACAGGTCTTTGTTAGAATTTAGTGGATGTTTCTTCTGAAAATCTTTAGTTTCCATGCCTTTTATGTATTACCTTTGGGATTTAATAAAAATGGCTCTTTAAACTCTTCTGGAGACTGGGGGCAAATTAAGATAAGGTATAAACTGAGAGGAATTAAAATCATTAATCTTGTCCCATGTACTTTAATGTAGCAGTAATAATAAATTATACAAGGTGGATTGAGTTAGGTGGTAATTATGGACTTTATTCCAGACAACTAACAAAGCCTCTCTAAGTGATTCTTAAAGCTTCCCTTCAGTGGTGTCTTGAAGGTTGTTAAGCTCTTATTAATGTCTTGACCAGGAATCCCTAGCTGTGAATTTCTGATCAGAGAGATGTACATCCACAAAGAAGTTACCCCGAATGACTTGAGAGACTTCTGTTTTCCCTCCAAGGCTTATTTCATATGAATATTACCAATTTTTACTAAAATTTTCTCAGAAATATATGTAAATCACAGGAAGTGTGGTGTAAATAGTTGGAATTCAAGCCATTCACATGAAAGAAAATTAATTATTGAGAATAATGGTACATATTATGGACTTTTAAACCCGTTCAGGTAAATAAAGTGTCCTCTTCCTACCTTACCAGATGGCAACTTTGGAAAGACACAATGTCGAATGTACGTCATGGAGAATGAATGATTTATCTGTGTTAGTACTCAGGTACATTTTTGTTTCTGATAAAGGTCTGTTTTCTCACAGGCAGCATCAGTGCCTAGTTAGCTGAGGCAGTTAGTTTAGAATACAGTACTAATAAGGCCTACACCATGATTTCTGTCCTTGTACAAACCAGTTAGTTTTTGCTGATTCTAATGTTATTGACTACAGCATTTACCTTGGCCAGCCATCTCTTCCAAAGTATATCCTCTGTAACAAGGGAGGCCAAGTTGGGGGATGCAGATTGGCAAGTGTAAATCTTTACTACCTTTTGGGGGAAAAAAAACCCCAGCCCAAAGCCCCTTTCTCTTGGTGCAGGGTCAAGTACATCATTTTCACAAGTTTGCCCCATTGTGTTGTTATGAGCACCCTAAACTGCAAAACTATGTCCATGGCCTTCTCTGTTTTATATTCTATTAGCTCAGGAAAGATTTTCATTCCATTGAGCACCAGACTGTGGGGTATATTTTTGGAAGCAAGTGTAGGTGTACCAGAGCCAAAAAAGGTTGGGAACAACTGTAGACAAACTGATCTCACTGTTCTTAGAGCTGCCAACTCTAGGCACGGAGCCCTTAAAGTGGACTATAAATGTAGAGTGGGTGGTTAAAAGAAAATCCATTATGTGGGACTAATTTCTGGTTTCCCACAATCAGGTGCATGTATTTTGTGTGCATGTTTTATGGGGAGAGAGCAGGTGTGCACGAAGCTGATTTATTTAGCTATATTAAATTAGAATTGGGTCTTAATGAGAGAAAAATATGAGTTGGAGAATTAGGATGGTTAGTACTTTGAATTTTTTTAAATGCCTGTATTTAAACTCCTGTGAAGGAGGTAGATAAGGTAGGAACTTGTTGCTAAGTTGAAAAACTGAAGCAGAGAGACCTAGGTGTCCTGGTTCCTACCCCATGTTCTATCATGGGAACATGTAAGTCTCTAAAAGGACTTGCTGAACATAACTATGAAATCAAATTGCAGAAGGATTTCTGGTTTTCCAGTCACCCTCTTTGACAGAGGAAACAATAGCGTTATAAATAACACAGAAAGTCTTGATCTGCAAAAGTCATTGACTCAGTTCGCACAAGAGACAGCAACGTGAAGTGGCTGCAGGAGTAGTAAGCAGAGTGTTAGGAAATGGAGCCCATGTTTTGTAGTAAACACGATGAGATTCGGACATTAGGCAGGGAAACATCCAATTACATAATATCTTAACCAGTCACAAGCTATAATGACACAAACTAGGCCTTGTTAGCTCATTTTTCCTTCCCTAGATCATTATACCCAGCAGAGAGGAAAAGAAAGCTAATGAGTTCTAATTGTGCTTTCAGCACTTTCTTAAAGATCAAGTACAGGTGTGCTCCAATTTAAGCAAGCCCAGGAAATAAAAAAATGCACATTGCCAAAAGGATAGGTACAGGGTTTGGATGGAGAATTCATTTGATAGAAGGAGTCTTCACTGTAACAGGATTCGCCCACTGAGTTCCTTAAATTAATTTCTCTGTAGAACTGAAGACGTAATTTGCAAAGAGTCAATTATCACAGAAATTGTTAGGAATATGTCTGCTCTAAGGTTTACCTTAGTATTACTATTAGTTAGATATGTAAATATTTTACAATGCATGGTCTATTTACTTTATAACATAAATAGCATTGCTATTTGTTAAATACATACATATTTTACAATATGTAGTAAAAGAAAAGATTTCAAAAAAAATATTTTCCTGATTTTTCATAGTACCATATGAGCAGTGTAGATTTACTTGTGGGTCATAGCATAAAAACAGGAATGTGGGTACTGACTAGAGAGAACGAGAGATGTGATGGTACTAAGAGAGGGTTAAGATTGGATGGGTAAGAGATATAAAAAGGAAAAAGCACTGACAATTTGGGCCATTTTCAATTTCTGGGAAAGCCATCTTGCGTTCTACCTCTGATGGACCTCTCACATATGACAAATTGACTTTTTCTCTCCTGTTGATCTCTTATAACCATTTCAACTCTTTAACATGGAAATCATCCAAAAAGGTACAGATAACATCATTTGATGAAGTAACAACAATAGGAGCACCAATAACACATTCCTATAATGGTTAGGAGGTATGATCAGCTGGTACTGAATATAAGGGGCAAAATACCTTATTTGAAAGTAAGAATGAACTTTATGGATCATAAAGGCTACAAGCTTGAATGGGGGTCCTCTTAAATGCTGAAGTTATAGCTAGAAAAACTGCCCTTGTCCTGAACTGTCAATGACAATGGAAATGTACAGAAGTTCCAACAAGTGCAGCTTTGTAGAAAACGGTGGACAGAATTATAAAAACTCATTTCAGACGGCTAGCTAATTGCAGGTACACATTCAAAATATATGAAGTAAATAAATTTCTAAAGGGCATCTTTCCACATCAGAAAAAGTATCAGCTGTTTTCTTCATCTTTTCATGTAATAATCAGCATATATCAAGGTCTGGAACTACCAATCCTAGCTCTACTAGGGCAGGCCCCTTGAAAACGTGCATTTGAAAAATCATAACTTCATTTCTTTAGACCTTTTAAAATTTCTCTCAATGCTCGTTTATAGCTTTCAGCATACAAGTTTTGTACTTCTATTTAAAAATTTATTCCTAGGTAGCCCTGGCTGGTGTGGCTCAATTGGAGCATCTTCCTGTAACCAAAGGGTTGTGGGTTCGATTCCTGGTCGGGGCACATACCTAGGTTGCAAATTCGATCCCTGGTTCAGGTGCATATGATCTGCAGTCCGAGTCGTACAGGAAGGCAACCTATTGATGCTTCTCTCTCGCATAGATGTTTTTCTCTCTCCCTTCCTTTCTCTCTAAAAGCAATGAAAAAATGTCCTTGGGTGAGGATTAAAAATAATTAATTGTTTTTTATACAATTTATACAATTATGTATTGTATAAATAGACTTTTCTTAATTTCATTTCTGGATTGTTCACTGCTATGGTATAGAAATAAAATTGATTTTTGTATTTTAGTCCTGTGTCCTGCAATGTTACTGAACTCATTTTTTACTTTTAATAGTTTTATTTAGTAGAATCCTGAGATTTTTTATATACAAGATATCATAATAGGCTCATAAAATGACTTTGGACCTGTTGTTTCTGCTTCTATTTTCTGGAAGATGATAACTGGTATTATTTATTCCTTAAATGTTTGGTAGAATTCACCAATGAAACCATCTCAACCTGGGCTTTTTATAAAAATTGACATGATGATCCTAAAGTTCTTATGAAATTCCAAGGTACCCAGAATAACCAAAACAATTCTAAAAAAGAATGAAGTTGAAGGACTCATACTTGTCACTTTCAAAATTTATTACAAAGATTCAGTAATCAAAACAGTCTGTTACTGGCATAAGGAAAGACATAGATCAATGGAATAAAATTGAGAGTTGAGAAATAAAGCCATACATCCATGGTCAATTGTTTTTTTAACAAGGATACTAAGACCATACAATGGGGGAAAGAACAGTGTCTTCAACAGATGGTTCTGGGGTAACTGGATAACCACATGCAAAAGAATGAAGTCGGATCTTTACCTGGTACTATATAAAAAATAAAATACATCAAAGAGCTTTAAAATCTTTGAAGGAAATAGAAGTAAATAGTTGTGGCCTTGGGTTAGGCAGTAATTTCTTAGATACAACAAAAGCACAAGTGACAAAATAAAAAATGAATTGGACTTCATCACAATTAAAAATATTTGTACTGCAAACAATATCTTCAGTTATATAAAATGCTAACTCATGGAATGTGAGAAAATATTTGCAAATCACATCTCTAATAAGGATCTTGTATCTACAATATATATAAAACTCCTGCAACTTAACAACAAAAAAAACAATAACCCAATTGAAAAATATGCAAAAAATTTGGATAAACCTTTCTTGAAATATACACAAATGGCCAATAAAGACATTAATAAGTGTTCAACACTATTAGTCTTTAAAGACATGCAAACAAAATCTACAGCAAGATACCACATCACAAACACTAGGATAGATATCATAAAAAAGATGGAGAGCAGCAAGTGCTCACAAGGATATGGAAAAATTGAGACTCTTCTACATTGGTGGTAAGAGTCTAAGAGTATAGGAAAGAAATGAATGCCTATTAACTGATGAATGCAAAATGTGGTCCTATCCATACAATGGGATATTGTTTCACAATAAAAAGGGAGAAAGTATGGACACATACTATAACATGGCTGAACCTCGAAAACATGGCAAGTTAAAGAAGTCAGTCACAAAAGAGCACATACTGCATATTCCACTTGTATGAAATATTCAGAGTAGGTACATCTATAGAGACAGAACATAGATTAGTGGTTGCCAGGGCCCAGCTTTCAGGAAAAATTAGGGCGAGTGACTGCTCATGAGTACAGGGTTTCTTTTTAGGGTGACAAAAATGTTCTAAAATTGATTGTGGTAATGGACACACAACTCTGTGAACAAACTAAAAACCACTGAATTGTACCGTTTAAATGAGTGAATTGTATGCAATGGGATTTATAGCTCACTGAAAAGCTGTTGTTTTTCAGAAGAAGAAGCAGAACTTGTGGGTCTTATAGTAGACTTGTCATCCCTTTTAGTGACCAGAAAAGAATTTTTTTTTCTGAAAAATCAACATTCTGTTTTTCTGTTCAGTAGAAGAAAAGGATGAATTAACTCAGGGGTCCCTCCAAACTTATACTTTTCAGAAAACTGACTCTTAGCAGTGTTTCGCTTCTTTAAATAAGATAGATTTTATATAGTAATTCCACCACTAAAACATCTTCTTTGCAGTACAAGCTTTCTATTAGGAAGTGCTTTCCACATGAAGTAGAAATCGGATCCATTGTTCACCATGCACATATAAAATGCAAGTCACTCCCCAAGATAGCTTTAAAAGTCTGGCCTTCGCCTGCCTTTCTAACCTCATCACCTGCCATTCCCAGCTCTACCCAGTTTGTTCACAAGTATTCTGTGCCTTCCCATGCTCTCCCTCTGTCTAGCATGCCCCCCACACCTCTTCTCTTCCTGGAAAACTACTTCTTCTTCAAGGCACAGTTTAATTGTCACCTTCCTGGAGTTCTTCCTGACTCCTATAGACACAATTAATTGCCCTTGCCTCTGTTTTAATACTATTTGTTTTTGCTGGTAGCATATCGTGTTATGTTATAATGTGTTAGTTGTCAGCCAAGCCTTCAATAAAGGAAACCAAGTGTTTGCTTCTGTATCCACTGAGTGTACCACGTATATGCCTGGCCTATGGTAAGATAACAATCAATATTTGATGGATGAATGGATGGATAGATGGGTAGACAGACAGATAAATTGAGTCAGCTTGCTGGTTGTGGTCTAGAAAAGGGAGCATAAGATAACACTCCTCCCCTACACAGCTTCTTGATTATCAGTAATGAGTAAGTACATCCTAAGTCCTTTTCGAATGGCTAGTATCATGGAAGATACAAATACACACACACACCATACGGTCCCTGCCATGAAGGATCATATGTAATTGAAGAGATAAGATTCAGATGTATGATGTAACTAGAAAACAACATAAAAAGGCATATGGGTGTTCCACAATTTAAAGCAGATTAAGTTGCTCATCAGAATTCAGTGAAAAGGGAACCATATCTTGTTCCTGCTTTCAGGTGTTAGGGCTACATGACAGAGGATTTCAGGCAACTGAGCCCTAGAAGTGCAGCCCAAGGTGATTGATTACCGAAGTGACAACAGGTACCAGTACCATGATGGGCAAGCAGTGAATGGCATAAATACTCCCCAAGCCAACCAAGTCAAGGGAGAAGTTAGCTGTGGTTCCTTGAATCATTTTTAAAGTTTCTGGGCTCTCTTCCAATCAGTAGGGTATCCCTGTGCTTTTAACTTCCTGTATGGAACTTGATGCAAAATCAACTTATTCACAAATATTTATTGAGTGCTGCCTTAGTTTCCTATCACAGCTATAATGTTATCACAAATTTACTGGCTTCAAGCAACAGGAATTTCTTCTTTTACAGTTCTGGATGCCCAAATGAGTCTACAGGGCTAAACTGAGGGCGTCAGCACAGCCGCATTCCCTCCGGAGGTTCTAAGGGAGAGTCAGTGTCCTTGCCTTTTCTAGTGTGTAGAACTGTACTCCTTGCTCATGGCCTCTTCCTCCATTTTCAAAGGCAGCAGCATGTCTTGTGCTTGCTGACTCTGCTTTCCTTGCAGGGCCTTCTCTTCTGTGTCAAATCTCTCGCCACCTCCCTCTAGTGAGGAAATTTGTGATTACATTAAGGGCATACCCGGATAATCCAGGATAATCTCCCTATCTCAACATCCTTAACTTAATCACATCTGCAAAATCTATTTTGCCACCTGATGTAACATTCTCAGGTTCTGAGGATTAAGACACGGACCTCTTTGGGAAGCCACTGTTCAGCCTTCCATGAACACCTACTACATAGTAGGACCTATTCTGGGCACTTTATACATCTACTATACTTATTGTCTTCAGAGCTTCTCTTGCCCACTACACTGTAAACTCCTGCAAGAGAGAGTCCATGTTGCTTTCTCCCTCGCAATGCTTAGCATGTAGCCTTGCTTGTAGTATATAATAGGTAGCTGGAAAACAACAAATCACATGAACCACACCCTGCAACAGAGTGGAATTTTAATTAACTTCATTCAAAAATACTGAGTCAGTGAGGTGAAGGGTCTTCAATATCTGGATAGTCAGATATAATCCAGCAAACAGTTGTTGAGCTGCTACTGTGTCAGATACCTTGCTAGTTTTTAAAGATAAAAACAGGAGTAAGGTGGTCCCACCCCTGAGGAGAAATAACGAGCAGCTATGTATGCTCAGGTTGGTTAAGAAAAATCTGGTTGGTGAAGCTGTGTCCCAATCCACCGCCATCTCTAAGGGGTAAAAGCCAATGGATGCCCCATCCAGAAGGAATCCCAGGGGTCATCTAACACCACCATCATATCACCCCACTTTCATCCCCCCAACTGCTGTGGAAATACCCTCTCATATCACTGCCTAGCACTCCCCATCTTCTGAATGTACACCTCTTAGCATAGGGAGCTCACATTGTCTACCAGGAGCCGTTAAATCCTCAAACCATTTTCAAAGTTAACAAAACTTCCATTGAATTAAAACAGAGCCACTGTATACACAGAACAGTCTACTTTCTCAGTCCAGAACAGCCATTCAGATACTTCTACAGACCTGACTAAGTCTAATATTCTTGTTCACCTATTTATTCACTCAACAAATACTTTCTGAACATCTCTTGCATGCCTGCCACTGTGCTAGGGACTGCAGAGACACAGATGAGTGAGATAAAATCCTGTCTTCAAGGAGCTAGCTCCCAGTCTAGCAGGGAAGCAACCATGTGAATAGCACAGTGTGGCAAATATTCTAGGAGGAGATACAATATGCTATGGGAGCTGGGGCTGCAGACCAACCCCTAGTGCTGGGAAGAAGTCAGGAAGGTAGTGTTTAAGCTTGGTTTCATTCATTCATTCAGGATTCCTAGAGTACCTTCTGCATGTCATGTACTCTGCTAGATGCTAGAGATACCTCAGGGACCTGGGAATTTATCATGTGTAGTAAGCCAAGAAAAGGGATCAGCACTTGCAAAGTCAGGAAGGCATTAAACATTTGTTTTGGTTGTTAAGTTCTCGGTGTGTTCCAAGCAATGGTTCTAGCTAGGCACTGCAGATACAGAAATAAACCAGGCTCATACCATTCCTCACTTCAAGAAGCTTATGGTGCACTGAGAGGCACTGGCAAGGAACCTAGTATTGTGGCATGATATGATTACTGATTGGAATGGGCACAAGGCACTAGGGAGACACATACATAGATTAAGCTCAGCAGTAGTGCTGGGAGGTACTATGTTCAGAGCAGGCTTTCTTAAAAAGTGTTGAGGCTATTGTGATGCTTAAGCTGAGTCTTCAGGGACAAAATAGTACAAGCCAGGCAGATGCAGGAGAGAAGGATAAGGAAAAGGGAACTGAACAGACAATGGTAGAAATGCTTGAAAGAATAAGATTTGTGATGAGAGTTGTCAAGAGTTCAGTATGGCTGAGGAAAAGTTTGTATCAGCCAGTGGTGCATGGGTCTGGAAACTTAGATGAAGCCAGATCCTTAAGGACCTTGTGTATGGTAGTAAAGTGGATGTTATCCTAAAGGCAGTGAGGAGCCAGAAAAGATCATTAAGCAGGAAAGTGACACAATCAGATTTTTCTTTGACAAAAATAACTCTGGCTGCAGGGTAGAGGATTAAATCCAGGGGGTGAGACTAGAGGCAGGAAGACTAGTGAAAAAGCTGGTGCAGTCAGCTGTGGGGGGGTGATAATGAGGACAGTGGCAGAGGAAACAGGAAGGAGAGGGCAGAGGGAGGACTTAAGACGTGGAATTATAAGGGAAATGAAGACAGAATAATTAAAAATGACACTAAGATTGCCAGTTTTACAAATTATGGCAGGAATACAGGAGGAAGAGTAGGTTTCAAGGGTGATGATGAGTTCACTGTCGGTCATGGTGTCTTGGAGGTAAATGAGAGGTGGAAAGATGTCCATTGAGCAGTTGGTTATGAGTCTGGAGTGGAGCAGAGGGGGCTGGGCATGAACAACAATGGCATGTGAAAGTAGCAGTCCTTAAGTCAACAAATATGTGTTGAGTGCCCAGATGTGCTATCCACTGGAGGAAGGTCATGAGGTTCCTGGGATTCCAGAGATGAATAAGATAGTGTCTGCCCTCCAGGAGCCCCACCTTGTTGGGTAAACCAGTAACAATAAGGCAATGTGGAATGCAGTGATAGAAGTCTGTACAAGGTGTTTTTATGGGAGCATTGATGAGAAGCACCTAATCTGAGGGAGAAGAGAGAAGGCCTCCTAGATCAAGTGCTATCTCAGCTCATTCTCAAGAAGAAGTAGCAGTTAACCATGTGAAAAAGAGAAGAAAGCAAAGTCATGGAGGCCATGTGTGCATCTCAGTATTGAGAGAGTAGAAAACACAAGCAATCAAATGACCACGTAAGGGCTGGGTCATGGAGAGCCTTATATGCCACATGTAGTAGTTTGGGCTGTAAACAGTGGGAAGCCAGGAAAGGTTTTAAGAAGAATGACATGGTCAGAGCACCATACAATTGGATCATTCTGATGGTTATGTGTCTCTCCTGAAATACAAGCTACATGAGGACAAGGATTTTTGTTTCAGTGCCTAGAACAGAGAGCATCTACTAGACATTCAATGCATACTTGTTGAATTAGAAAAATAACTTAGGGGATCAATGTGACAGGCCAAGACTAAAGACAGGGAGGTTATTACAATCATCCAGAGTGTAAATGATGAAGCTCTGGCCTGAGATTGGCAGTGGGAGGTGAAAATAGGCGCTGGAGTCAAGAACTATGTACCAAGCTTGGTCTGGGTACATGGTGATACATGCAATCATTTTATCCTCCTTTCAACTTAATATACTGACAATCTCTGCTGTGTCCTGGATACTGCTAGATACCAGGAATGCAAACACAATTAAGATATATACCCAGCTATTTATAACCTCTCAGTTTAGTGGGGTAGACACACCAAACCTGTGTAAAGATACATATGGTGTATGTATTATTTCTATAATAGAGTTCTTAACTAGTGGGGGCACCATATAGAAAGAGATAATCCACATGGGGAAAGACTATGGCAATGACATTTCAGCTGATTGTCAGACATGCAAAAAGGAGTTGTCTGGCACAGGATGGCATTCTCCACATCCTACAAATTCTCCCTGAAAGATACTTCTTGACTCCAACCGCTTCTCTGCACCTCCCATTGCTAATTTCAGGCCAGGCCTCCATAAAGGACTGTGTTAAAAAAGATTCTCAGGACTCCGGGCCAAGATGGAGGCATAGGTAGACACACTGTGCCTCCTCACACAACCAAGATAGGGACAACAACAATTTAGAAACAGAATAACACCCAGAACTGACAGAAAATTGAACTGAATGGAAGTCGGACAACCAAGAAGTTAAAATAGACACTTTCATCCAGACCGGTAGAAGGGGCGGAGTCAGGCAACCAGCATGGGTCGAGGTGCAGAGAGCAGAGAGGGTTGGGACTGGGCACGTAAGGCATCCAGGGTGCACTAGACTGCAGCGGGTGGACCTTGGGTGAGTAAGCGGCAGCTGGCAGACCCTGGCCGAGGGGTGGCAACCAGCAGACCCAGTGAGGCGGCAATTGTGAAGTAGGGTACTGGGCACAACCAAGGATCCCAGCTGGGAAATAGAGCCTCGGGAAACTCATTGAAAACACCTATGGGGGTTGAGGTGCAGGGAGACTCCCAGCCTCACAGGAGGCATAGTTGGAAAGTCCCATGGGGTGCACAAGCCCACCCACATGGGAATTGGCACCAGAGGGGACCAGTTTGCTTGGGTGAATCAGCGGAAGGGACTGAGGTCCGGTGGAGAGTGGAGCAAGCACCATTGTTCCCTCTCAGACCCCGCCCCCACATAAACGTCACAACCCAGCGACTGGGGTGTCCTTCCCGGGTGAACACCTATGGCTCCACCCCTCATACGTAACAGGCGCGACCAGACCAAAGGGGGGAAAAAAAGATGGCTCAAACAGAATTGCAAGCCCCAGAAGCAGTACTTTTAAGCGACCGACAGATAGCCAACCTATCAGACGCACAGTTCAAAGCACTGGTGATCAGGAAGCTCACAGAATTGGTTGATTTTGGTCGCAAATCAGATGAACAAATGAAGGCTACAGTAAGTGAAATGAAGAAAAATGCACAGGGAACCAATAGTGACGGAATGAAGGCTGGGTCTCACATCAGCGGAGTGAACCGGAAGGAAGAAAAAAAAACATACAATCAGAAAAGAATGAAGAAATAAGAATTCAAAAAAATGAGAGGCTTAGGAACCTCCAGGACATTTTTAAACGTTCCAACATCCAAATTATAGGGGTACCAGAAGGAGAAGGGGAAGAGCAACAAGTGGAAAAGTTATTTGAACAAATCATAAAGGAGAACTTCTCCATTCTGGCAAAGGAAATGGACTTCCAGGAAGTTCAGGAAACTCAGAGAGAACCAAAGAAGTTGGACCCAAGGAGGAACACACCAAGGCACATCATAATTACATTACCCAAGGTAAAAATGAAGGCGAGAATTCTAGAAACAGCAAGAGATAAGGAGACAGTAACCTACAAAGGAGTTCCCATCAGACTGTCAGCTGATTTCTCAAAAGAGACCTTACAGGCAAGAAGGGGCTGGAAAGAAGTATTCCAAGTCATGAAGGGCAAGGACCTGCATCCCAGATTGCTCTATCCAGCAAAGCTTTCATTTAGAATAGAAGGGCAGATAAAGTGCTTCTCAGATAAGGTCAAGTTAAAGGAGTTCATCATCACCAAGCCCTTATTATGTGAAATGTTAAAGGGACTTATCTAAGAAAAATAAGATAAAAACCATGTATAGTAAAATGACAGGAAACTCACAATTATTAACAACCGCACCTAAAACAAAAACAAAACCAAACTAAGCAAACAAATAGAACGAACAGAACCACAGAAATGGAGATCACATGGAGGGTTAGCAACAGGGCAGTGGGTGGAGGAGAGAGGGGAAAAGGTATGGAGAATAAGTGGCATAGATGGTAGGTAGAAAATAGGGGGAGGGCAAGAATAGTATGGGAAATGTAAAAGCCAAAGAACTTATGACACATGGACATGAACTAAAGTGGGGGGGAATGTGGGAGGGAGAGGGTTTGCAGGGTAAAGGGGAACAAAAGGGGGGTAATGGGACAACTGTAATAGCATAATCAATAAAATATATTAAAAAAAGAAAGATTCTCGGGGAGGAGGGTGTAAGGGGACTAAATGATAATGGAAAAAATACAATAAGGATTCAATTAAAAAAAAAAAGAAAGGTTCTGAAACCCCTACCTAGGCTTAATGGGACTGAGTAATGTGATCAGTTAGGAGTATCTGCCATGGGTGTAAAAGTAAGGAATGGAGTATACAAGGTCCATCCAGAAAAAAGTCCAGCCATTGTTAATACAATGAGAATGGTTTGCACAACATTGATGTAACCTGGCAGCCAATGCAAGTGGGCTGGAATGCACATGAGTGAACAATGATGACTTCACTGTACTAGTCAGTGGGGGTGGTAGACACCATTGAGTGAGCATGTGTACTGTGTGGCTATTGCATTCAATATGACTGAGCCAGCAGAGCAATGAATCTGCATTGAAGTTTGTGTTAAACTTGAACATTCCTCTGCAGAAGCTATTCGGATTTAGAAGGCTGCAGCTATGGGCAACTGGTGATTGGCAGTTTCTTGGTGACAATGCACCTGCTCATGCATCACATCTCCTGCAGAAGTTTCTTTTAAAGATTTTTTTTATTTATCTTGGAGCAAGGGAGAGGGTGGGAGAAAGAGAGAGAGAGAAACATCAATGTGCGGGAGATACACTGATCAGTTGCCTCTTACACTCCCCAACTGGGGACCTGGCCTGCAACCCAGGCAAGTGTCCCAACCAGGAATGGAACCAGTGACCCTTCTTTTCACAGGCCAGCAGTCAGTCCACTGAGTCACAAGAGCCATGGCTTGTGCAGAGTTTTTTTTGCAAAACATCAAATCACCCAGGTGACTCAGCCCCCCTACAACCCAGATTTGGCACCCTGTGACTTCTGGCTTTTCCCAAAACTAAAATCACCTTTGAAAGGGAAGAGACTTCAGACCACCAGTGAGATTCAGGAAAATATGATGATGTTACAGAACAAACAAGGGGGGCCTGGGACGATATACTATTATTGAAAGAAGCCCCCAGGTCTGTTATGCCTGCCGCCAGAGGAAAGACGTCTCTCAATGCCAGAGATTTGTGAAAAGGAAAGGAAATGTTTATTTAATGCTATACAAACTTCAAGTAGTGACCTAATGTCTTTATCAAAAATCCTAAAGTCCCTTTAAAACACCCACAAACAGACACAGTCCTTCCTTCCTCCCCCCTTTGCCCAGTCCAGAGTACCATATCTCAGGAAAAGAAATAGAAGTCCATGGCTCAGGCAGTCCTCTGGTTATTCCCAGTTAGTACTCTGTCTCGACTGGGAGACCTCCCTGGGTTCCCAGCACCCTCAGCTGTGTTGCTGGGATCTCTGCTAAAACCAGGTGGTGGTTCCCCCCCCTTCTAAAACTGTAGGTGTGCCCACTCTGGCAAAGTCACGTGGTCCTCTCTCCCAGGGCCACGGGAGTCCCCACCCAGCCAAAACCACGTGCTTCTCCCCACAAAGCTGTGGGGAGGGGGGTCGCCACTCTGCCAAAGCCGAGTGGCGATTCTCTGCTAAAGCCACATGGTGATCATCTCTTGCAGGGCTGCGGGAGTCTTCACTCTGCTAAAGCTGCGTGGTTCTCTCTTGCAGGGCTGCTGTGTCTGGGTTTAAATCCCTGTGCCAATCTTCCTCTGCAGCCCCATTTCCGACTCCTCCTACACTTGGGCACACTTGCCCTCAATCTGCTGTCTTTTCCAGCTTTTCTGGTCGCCACCATGGGTCTGGGCAGGTGTGACCCCATGTCATGGAGCCAATCTTCTCCAAGCTCCCATGCAGGCGCTGTAACTCGGGGGGCGGGGGGTGGGGGAACTGCCCCCCAGTTACATCTTGGTGGGGTAGTTACTTCCATTCCCCCAGCTCAGACCTTGGCCACAGCTATTTAACATATCTAAGCGACCAGCCAAAGGCTATAGATATGTTAAATGACCACGCCAGAGCTTAGCTGCAAGGCTGTTGCTATGCAAAACAGCTCTTAAAGGCTCTGCTCCATGTGTCCCTTCCCCCAACCCACACCTGGGGGCGGGTGGGGGTGGAGACATCTTAAAATCTCCTGGACACCTTGAGTTCTGGACCCCATTTCAAATGCCTATTTGGGGTCCCCCCTCTTGGCTGCACCCTGTAACAATGGGGCAACTGATGGCGATTGGGAGAACTGTGTGAGGTCCCAAGGTGCCTGCTTTGAAGGGGACTGAGGCATTATTGTCCTGTGTAAAATGTTTCTTGTACCTTATATCTTCTTCCGTAAATGTCTGTATTTTTCCTATTACATGGCTGGATACCTTCTGGACAGACCTTGTATATATCATATGCCTGGACTATAGCATATGGTATGAGGCTGGCAATGGCAGGATCTGGTACCTTAGAGTCCAGCTTTGAGAATATTAACATTGAAGAACTTATGGGCTGGAGGTGTCCAGTTGACAAGTAGATAGAGAGTTCAGAAGATAGTTCAGTGATAAAGATACAGAGTTTTAGAGTTATCTGTGTATAGAGCAAAAGTAGTCAAATTTATATATAATAAAAGTAGATAAACTTTATAATGGTCCAGATAGTAACTATTTTAGATTTTGCAGAACATAAAGTTTCTGTCATACGTATTCAGCTTTGCTGTTGTAGCTTTAGACCTGCCGTAGACAGTATTTAAATGAATGGGTATGGCTGTATCCCAATAAAACTTTATCAACACAAACACATCAGACTGGATTTGGCCTGTGGACCATAGTTTGGCAACACCTAATGTAGGTTGTATATAGTATACAGTCAGGGGATGTAATGTAGTAAAATTGGCACCAGAAAAGGCTTGCTTTTCAGTCCCAGCTCCATACACATTAACTTTGTGACTTTGAACAAACATTTAAACCTCTGACTCTGTTTCTTCCTCCATAAAATGGAGCTTCTCATACCTGACCTACATTCTTCCTTTGAGGATAACTGAGCTATTCCACATAAGCATGAATTATAGTACCTGCACACAGTAAATGCTCAATAAATGTTTGCAATTATTAATATCACCATTACTAGTGGGATTATTCATGTTGTTAGAGATTTTAACTAAAATCATAAGAGTGGATGAGATTACTGAGGAAAAGTGGGTCAAGCCAGGAGAAGAGAGCATCACCATTTACGGGGCAAACAGAGGGGAAGACACTGGCAACACTGTAGGGAGGGGACATGGAAAGAAGTAGTGTAGAGGAATCTAAGGAAGGAAGCTGTTTTAAGAAAAGGGTGAGAGACACAGGTGTTACACATTAGAAAAATGGGCAAAGAACATGAAAAGTCAGTTAGCAAAAGACATACAAATGGATGATAAACATGTCTATTTTCACTGATAATCAAAGAAATGAAAATAAAATGTTTTTGTTATTTATCTATGAAATTGGCAAATATTTAACAGATCAACACAGTGTTACCAAGGCTGTGGGGAAACAGGCACTCTTGTGTATTTCCTGGTAAAAATGTAAATTTCTTGGAGTTTCCAGAGGACACTTTAGTAATATACATCAAAATGAAAAATAAGTGTATTCTGTGAGACAGCAACAGTCCCATCTTCTGGGAATTTACTCCAAAGGAGACAGAAAATTATACAAATGCATTTAAAAATATTGCTCATGATAGCAAAAACAACCTAAAATATTTAATAGTAGAATTATTGTAGCACATACACATAATGAAATACTACACAGCCATTAAAAATTATGTTGTGGCTCTGTACTTACTGACCTGGAAAGGTGTCCACAACATACTATGTAAGGTTATAAAATAGCAGAGTAACATTTTTCTCCATTAAATAAAACTTTGCTTTCTAGCAAACAGTATTTTTGTTTTTTTCTCAGTGGTGTGAGATTTCAGGTCATTGCACTTTCAGTTAAATTTGAATAGTGGAATATATTTGCTGAGCGTGTGTCATTTTATGGAAACAGTAACAGGCGGAGTGCTGGTAAACCAGATTTATAAAAAAAATAAAGCCCTAAATTTGTAGTCTTTGCTAATTTTGATGAGATAAATATTTCCAAGGGCTTGCAAAATTACTGAATATTTAATAATTGGTTCTCAGGAACTGGCTTTGACATACTACTGGCAATAACTCTCTTTAAAACAAAAGAAAGAATCAGGATATGTTAACTAATGTCAGATGGTGATCAAGTAAGATAAAAATTAAAAATTACTTGTCACTGGTGAACCCGGTAAAAGGAATTTCAGTGGAACAGACAGTTGTAAAGTAAATGGCAAAGAAGGAAGACAAGAAAGAAAGCAATTTTGTAGAAAATGAAAGGAAAGAAATAGTTGTTCGAGGGAGATACAGAGTCAAGAAAAGCTTAATTTAGGGGGAGTATGAAGAAATACCAGAGATAACATTATAAACTCTATTTCTTTTTTTAAATTCTCACCTGTGGATATGTGTTTATTGATTTTAGAGACAGAGGCAGGGGGGAAGGGAGGGAGGGAGGAAGGGGTGAGAGAGAGAACAAGAGGCGGGGAGTAGGGAAGAGAAACATCAATGTGAGAGAGGAATATCAATCAGTTGCCTGATGTATATGCCCTGACCCAAGGACTGAACCTGCAACCTAGGTCTGTGCCCTGACCAGAGAATGAACCCATGACCTTTTGGTGTACAGACAATGCTCCAACCAATGAGCCACCCAGCCAGGGCTAAACTCTTTATTTCTTAATTTTGAATCATCTGTAGAGTTCATAGTGTGTGTGCACATGAATGTTACTTTTTCTTTTCTTTCAATTACAGTTGACATTCAATATTATATTAGTTTCAGGTGTATAGCACAGTGGTTTTACAATTACATAACTTACAAAGTGATTTCTGCCCCCCCCTGCCATAATTCCAGTACCCACCTGGCACCATATGTAGTTATTACAACATTATTGACTATATTCCCTATGTTGTACTTTACATCCCATGAGTATTCTGTAACTGCTCTTAGGGTTGGTATTATTATCATTCCCATTGTACATATGGGGAACTTGAATCTCAGAAAGATGAGGTGGCTTGCTCCAGGTGTCACAGAGAGTGAGCCACAGTTGTGTGTGCTCCACCTACTGCTTAAGCTCTAAAAATACCAAGATGATTAAAACGTAGCTACTAACACATTATACTCCAACACTTCTTCAACCTGAATCTTCTTCTCCCATGGTTTTAGGTTCTTTTTCTGCTTTTTCTGGGCAGGCATGGGAAGCGGACTCTTTGTCCCTGCTTGGTATAAGAAGAGAAGAAAGCCTAGCATGGGAGGGCAAGTAGATATTTTTAAAATTTTTTTAAATTTATTTATTTATTTTTTATTTTTTATTTTATTTTTAGAGAGGGAAGGGAGGGAGATAGAGAGAGAGAGATGTGCGGTTGCTGGGGGTCATGGCCTGCAACCCAGGCATGTGCCCTGACTGGGAATTGAACCTGAGACACTTTGGTTCGCAGCCCGCGCTCAATTCACTGAGCAATGCCAGCCAGGGCGGCAAGTAGATATTAATGACAATGAAGTTGAGTATGCTGAGGACTGAGAAAGGTCTGTTGAAGATGGCAATCAAATGATTATTGGTATATTTTCAGTGGTGTAAAAAGAACAGATTGATGAGCTAATGAATGATGAGAAAATAAAGACTCTAGAGAAAAAGAGAAGAAGGGTTGAGGGGGAAAGGGAAGGGGGAGGGGGAGAGACAGACAAAGGGAGTTATAGATGAGGCCTCGTAAAACATGGAAAATTTTAAAAGCACTTCTTTATAATGCCCAAAACATCACAAATTTGGCCAGTGAGAGCTCTTTCCAGCTGGCTCCTGTGTGTTTTTTACATGACCCTGTCAATTCTTCAGTGCATCTTTGCTTTTTGATTAACAAGGTTTCCTCGGTTCACATTGAACTTTCCCTGCTCCAGCCCTCAAATCAGCCATTTCTCTCAGGATCCCTGGTTCTTATTAGAAGGAAATGGTATTTCAGTATCATGGTCTAGGTACTAGGCGTGCTGATTGTTACTGATGTGCATTGCTTTTAGGCCTTTTCTGCAGACTGAGGTAGGAAATATGTATTTTTTAGAAATTGTGAAAATATTAATGGAAATGGATTATAGCACTAAAATTAATAATCCATTAGTCTATAGTGATATTCTGAAGGGGGGAGGAGAAAGCTCTTCTTTCTAGTAGAATGCTAGCTAGCAAATGCAGAGGGAAGATAGACCAGAAAAGTCACTATTTTGCAGCCCCCAGTATAATAATTGATTTTGGCAAAGATCATTAAATGGGTGCTAAAACCGTGAAGTAAAAAGTTCTTGGGAAACAGGATATTCACACAGTTTCAAATTATCACCCCATAGATTCGTTGTTAATTACAAAGGGGGAAATATACATTTACAATGGGAAAATCTGACAGTCACTTGGTTAAACAAGTGATTAAACCCAGCATTGTCAATATCAGGACACCCTGACATTTTGCCTCCTGATGTAATTTACTAAAAAGTACAGAGCATCTATGAAATAGTCTTGCCAAAAAGAAAGATTTAACTTGGCAGCCACTGTGGAAAACAGTATGAACTTTCCTCAAAAAAATTAACAATGGAACTGCCTTGTGACCCAGCAATTCCACTTATGGAGTATATCTGAAGAAACCCAAAATACTAATTTGAAAGAATATATGCACCCCTATGTTCATTGCAGCATTACTTACCATAACCAAGATTTGGAGGCACCCCCAACTGCCCATCAGTATATGAGTGGATAAAAAACCTGTGATATACTTATGCAATGGAATACTACCTGGCCATAAAAAGAAGGAAATCTTACCTTTTGCAACAGCATGGGTGGACCTGGAGATGATTATGCTAAGTGAAATAAGCCAGTCAGAGAAAGACAAGTACCACATGATTTCACTTAAAAGTGGAATCTAATAAACAACATAAACAACCAGACAAAGTTTTAAAAACTGTTGCCAGGGGTGGTAGGGCTCAGAGGATTGAGTGCTGGCCTGAGAACTGAAAGGTCACTGGTTTGATTCCTGGTCAGGGCACATGCCTGGGTTATGGGGCTGAGCCCCTAGTTGGGGGCATGCAAGAGGTCCATGTATCTCTTGCACATCTATGTTTCTCTACCTCGCTTTCTCCCTCCCTTTCCCTCTCTCTAAAAATAAAATGTTTAAAAAATAAAAAGCCATTATCATGAAAAACAAATAGTAGAGAAATTGTTCTACAATGAAAGAGAACAATGAGCTGTGACAATCAAATGCAATGAGTCAACTGTGAATGGATTCTGACTTGGGGGGTGGAATCATAAACAGGTATAAGATATTTTTGGAATAATGTAAATTTGAATATAGACTTAGATGATATTATTAAATTAATGTTGTTTCTCTTAGGTGTGATAATATGTAAGACTTCTTTTTCTTAGGAGATTCATGATGAAGTATTTAGCAGTGAAGTATCCTCATATTTGTAGCTTACTTTCAAATGGCTCAGCAAAAAGTGAATGAGAGAGAATATAAATGCGGAAAATTAGTGACGGTTTTTGAGTCTAGGTGAAAGATATATAACTTACTTCTTGTATTATTCTTTCAACTCTTTTGTAGGTTTGAAAGTTTAAAAATAAAGAGTTAGAAAAACACATCTTTTTAAAACCTTTGAAAATGTGTGATGAGATTCAGTAAAGTGGTGCTGGGACAATTGAGTATGCACGCACAAAAGATTAATATGGACCCTTACCTCATACCATACACAAAAATTATCTCAAAATGGATAAGAGACCTGAATGTAAGAGCTAAAACTATAAACTTTTAGAAGAAAACATAGGAGAAAAACCTTTGGGACATTGCTAAGGCAATTATTTCTTGGATGTAACAACAAAAGCATGATCGTAAAACAGACAGGAAAATAAATGGGACTTCACAAAAATTAAAAGCTTGTGCTTTAGAAGATACCATTATCAAAATGAAAAGACAAGTGATAAACTGGAAGAAAATATTTGCAAAATTAAATATGTGATAAAGGTCTTATATCAGAATATACAAAGAGCTCTTACAATTCAATAGTAAGATTACCCAACTTAAAAATGGGCAAAAGATCTGAATATACATTTAACCAAAGAAAATACATGAATAATTAATAAACACATGAGAAGATGCTCAATATCATTAATCATTAGGGAAAAGCAAGTTAGAAGCATGAGATACCACTACACACCCAGTAAAATGGCTGTAATAAAAAAAGGCAATAAATATTAGGAAGGATGTTGAGAAACTGGAACCCTCATACATCGCTAGCAGGAAAGCAGAGTGGTACTGACACTTTGGAGAACAGTTTAACAGTTTCTTAAGCAGTTAAATACAGCCCTGGGTGGTGTGGTTCAGTGGATTCAGCACCAACCTGCAAATCAAAGGGTCATGGGTTTGATTCCCAGTCAGGGCACATGCTTGGGTTGTGGGCCAGGTCCCCAGCAAGGGGTGCATGAGAGGCAACCATACATTGATGTTTCTCTCCTCTTCTTTCTCCCTCCCTTCCCACTCTCTAAAAATAAATAAATAAATAATCTTTTAAAAAGAAGCTAAATATAAATTTATCCTAGTATTTCCAGCAGTTCAACTCCCAGTAGAAATAAAAACATATATCTACACAAAAGCTTGCACGTGAATGTTCATAGCAGCTCTATTCTGTTCTATTCATTTGGTTATTTATAATAACTAAAAAGTAAAAACAATCCAAATGTCCATCAATTAATGCATGGATAAACAAAATATGGTACATTCATCTAATGGGATATTATTCAGGGATTTAAAAAGGAATGAAATGTAGCCCTGGCTGGTGTGGCTCAGTGGGTTGAGCACTGACCTGTGAACTGAAAGGCTGCATGTTCAATTCCTGGTTAGGGTACATACCTGGGTTTCAGGCCAAGTCCCCAGTTAGCGGTGTGTGAGAAGCAACTGATTGATATTTCTCTCACACATCCATGTTTCTTTCTCTCTCTTTCTCCCTCCCTTCCTTCTCACTACAAAATAAAATATTTAAAACAAAGAGGAATGAAATATTGATACCTGCTGTGACATGAGTGAACCTCAAAAA
Organism: Phyllostomus discolor; assembly: GCF_004126475.2. Classification (NCBI taxonomy): domain Eukaryota; kingdom Metazoa; phylum Chordata; class Mammalia; order Chiroptera; family Phyllostomidae; genus Phyllostomus; species Phyllostomus discolor. The sequence goes on from NC_050198.1 coordinate 94,158,288, forward strand.
CAGTATGCTCAGCAATCATGCTCATAGATATTTCCCCAAATGAGCTGAAAACTTATATTCATATAAAAACTTGTACATACATTTTTATAGCAGCTTTATTTATAATCACCAAAATCTAAAAGCAGCCAAGATATTTATCAATAGGTAAATGACTAGGGAAACTGTGTTCCATTCATATAAGAGAATATTGTTCAGCGATACAAAATGAGCTATCCTATATCATATAACTGAAATTAGTTAAGAGAGTAGAACATAAATATTCTCACCAAAAAAGAAATATGTTAGGTGCTGGGTATGTTAATTAACTATATGGGAGCAATCCTTTCACAATATATCTCAAATCACAACGATGTACATTTAAAGTATCTTATAATATTATATGTCAATTATGCCTCAGTAAAGCTGAAAATTTTTAAACTGAGCTTTCAAGCCTCAAAAAGACATGGAGAAAATTTAAATGCATATTGCTAAGTAAAAGAAGCCAATCTGAAAAGACTACATACTGTTTGATTCCAACTATACAACATTCTGTAAGAGGAAAACCCATAGAGGCAGTAAAAAGAGTAGTGATTGCCAGGGGCTTGGAGGGGAAAGGACGAATAATTAGGTGGAACACAAGGGATTTTTAGTGTGGTGAAACTATTCTGTATGATTTTATAATGATGAATACATTATATCATACATTTATCAAAACTAATGTAACTTTACCATACTAAGAGTGAACCCTACTGTAAGCTATAGACTTTAGTTAATAATAGTGTATCAGTGTCATAACAAATGTATCATACTAATGCAAGATGTTAATAGGGAAAACTGTATGCAGGGGAGGGGGTATATGGGAACTCTCTGTTCCATCTGCTTAATTTTTCTGAAAATCTAAAACCGTTTTTTAAAAAAGGAACTCTATTCATAAAAATACATTATGCTAAGTAAAAGAAGCCAGAGAGAAAGGCCCACATACTGCATATAATTTCATTTATATAGAATATACAGAAAGAAAAATCTATAGAGACAGAACATAAATGAGTGGCTTCCTGGGTCTGAGGGTGGAGACAGGGATTAACTGTAAACAGGAATGAGGAATCTTATTGGAGGGATAAAAATATTGTAAAACTGGCCCTGGCTGGTGTGGCTCAGTGAATTGAGTGCTGGCCTGCAAACCAAAGGGTCTCTGGTTCGATTCACAGTCAGGGCACATGCCTGAGTTGTGGGCCAGGTCCCCAGTGGGTGGGGGGGCAAGAGGCAACTACATATTGAAGTTTCTCTCCCTCTTTCTCCCTCCCTTCTGTCTCTAAAAATAATAAATATAATCTTTTAAAAATATTCTAAAATTGGATTAGGATGATGATTGCCTAATTCAGTAAATTTATTATAAATCATTGAATTGTATACTTAATATGGGTAAATTTTATGGTACCTAAATTATACCTCAATAAAATTATAAAATAATATCATTTGATCTCATATTTTAAAATTGTTATACATTAGTTCCTTAAAACTGTGAATCATAAAAATAATGTGTAGTGAGATCCCATGTCCATTGAGCAGAAAACTTATATTGTTAAGATAGCAATACTCCCAAGCTGATCTACAGATTCAGAACAATCCCTATCAAAATCCCAGCTAACTTTGTATAGAAATTGACAACCTGATTCTAAAAATTCATATGGAAATGCAAGGGACCAAACAAAATAATCTTGAAAACGAACAAAATTGGAGGACTCACAACATATCAACACAGCATAAGAATGGCATAAGGACAGACATATAAATCAATGGAATATAATTGGGAGTCCAGAAATAAACCCTCACACTTATGGTCACTTGATTTTAGACAAAGGTACTTTAAACAATGCAATAGGGAAAGAATAGTCTTTTCAACAAATAGTGCTGGAACAACTGTGTCCACATGCAAAAGAATGAATTTGGACCTCTACTTTGTATTATACATAAATATTTACTCAAAATGGATCATAGACCTAATGTAAGAGCTAAAACTATAGAACTCTTAGAAGAAAGCACAGAGATATATCTTTGCAACCTTGGGTTAGGCAGTGTGTGTAGATATATCACTGGAAGCACAAGCAACAAAAGAAAAATAATTTGGAGTTCATCAAAATTAAATTCTTTGGGGCTTTAAGGAATAGCATCAAGAAAATGAAAAGACAACTGATAGCATGGGAGAAAACACTCACAAATCACATATCTAATCAGAGGTTTGCATCTGGAATATATAAAGACCACTTACAACTCATGCATTAAAAGACAAATAAAAATGGAGACAACTGAACTTGAACAACAGTAAAAAATGTGAAAAAAGACAAATCACCCAACTAAAATATGGGCAAAGGATTTGAATAGATGTTTATACAAAAAGATGTACAAATGGCCAATAAGCACATGAAAAGATGTTCAACATCTTTGGTCACGAGGGAAATGCAAATCCAAACCATGATGAGATACCACTTCACACCCACAAGGATGGCTACAATCAAAGACAGGTAATAAATGCAGGTGGGGAAAGAAAGAAATTGGAACCCTCGTACATTGCTGCTGGGAATGTAAAATGCTGCAGCCACTTTGGAAAACAGTGTGGCAGTTCTTCAAAAGCAAACCCTATACCTGCAGACACATACAACTATTTGATGTTTCTTATAACAGCAAGAAGGCACATGTGGCTGGAACAAAGTGAGTAGTAGGGGTAGAGGCAGGAGAAGGTGACACATCATTCAAGGCCTTGTGGACTATGGTGGGACTTTGGATTTTATTGTGAATGTGAAGGAATTTTGAACAGGGGGTCTTGGGTCTTAGTGACTTTGTAGTGTCCAGTGGAAGGCATGAGAAAGAGACAGAAAGAAGTCAGTGCCCTGGCTGGGTAGCTCAGTTGGTTGGAATGTTGACCCATGCACCAAAATGTTGCGGGTTCAGTCCCCAGTTAGGGTGTGTACAGGAGGCAACCAATTGACGTTTTTCTCTTACATCGATGTTTCTCCCCGCACCCCACCAAATCAATAAACATATCCTCAGGTGAGGGTTAAAAAAATCTTTAAAGAAAAGAAAGAAGTCAGTGATTACTGTGCAGCGTTGAAGACCCACCTGCGATCAGGAACCATAGTTGTGTAATGGTGGACATCTACAGTTATATGGTGTGTTCCAACAGCACTCGGCCATCCTCACTTGGGAGCAGAAAAAAAAAAAACGGGTTATCAGATTGAATAAAACTCTTCAATCTTTCTTGGCAATAGTATTCCTGAATTTTTTCTGTCTTACCAAATTTCTCCTGATGCAGTTTAGCCCATTCTTCCCTGTGCTAATGAACATGTACACACTATCCCTTCATAGAAGAAAAGATAGCTTCAATCAGATGGTACCCCTGCTCTGCTCCAATGGTTGCCCATCTCAATGAGAATAAAGTCCAAGCTCCTTGTAATGGCCCCTTTGATTCAGTCCCATCAGAACTCACTTTGCACCATTCTCCTTCATTAACTGTGTTCCAGCCGCACTGGCTTTTCAGCTTCTCAGATAGGCCAAGGAAGTTCTTTCCTGCCTCAGACTTTGTGCAATGCTGCTCTCTGCCTGGAAGACTTCTCCATCTCAGTGTGGGTCAGTTCCTTTTCACTTTTCAGGTCTCTGTAAATATCACCTACTCAGAGAAGCTTTCACCCATCTGAAGTGCTTGCTACACACACACACATACACACACACACACACACAATACTCTGTGTGTTGTTTCTGTAATATTGCTTGTCACAATGCCCTGTTTTCTTGTTTGTTTGGGATTTTTTTGTATTTACATCTGCTTCCACATATCCCTGCCTCTCCCTCCATGCACTGTGACATCATTAAGAATAGGCTATTATCTGTATCATCTGTTCATCTTTATTCCCAGAGTATAGAACAGGGTGAGTGCTCAATACAAATCTGTATTTTGAGGGAGAAAGGAAAGGAGAAGCCTCTTTTGTTATCTGCACCCAATAAATAATTCCTCATTAGGACTAATTCTCAAATCCTCAGTTATTCATATTGCCCTCTACTGGACTCTTCTGTAAGTGGAATAAAATTCTGATTTCCTGACTGATTTGAATATTAGAGGGTTATCATATTATAGACTTTTAGAATCAGAAAGAACTGAAAGTCATCTATTCCAACCTCTGTCCATATAGAAACCTTTCCAAAGTGTCTATTCCAGGAACTCTTTAGAGGTGCCTCAATGGCAACTACAGCAAGTAAAGGGATGGCTGAATATATAGGGTTCTAGACCTCCCAAGTGTCCAGCCCCTACTCACACTGTAACCAGAGTGCTGACTTTGTTTTGTGTATTGCAATTCTACGTGAAATTTCACTGGGGAAAAAAAAACCATTCTTCTGCTTAAGGAAAATCTTGAAACTGCTGATATGACCTATGCCTGAACAAGCTCAGGGACTGGGGATTCATTATCTTGATATTTCTTCATGCTTTTTTTCCATCTCTGTCTTCAATATTTAAAGGTGACACTACTGACAGCAGTCACCATTAATGTGTATGCTTGTCGCTACAAAGACAGATGTATCACCAAGTGGTTCTTTGTACATTTAAAGCCTGCCCAGTGGTGTGACACAGTAGTCACGAGTTGAAGAGGCTATTTATCTCATAGATTTGTCTTGATGCTACACATCAAGAGGGTCTGTGCAGCCTCCCAGCAGCCTAGAGCTGTGCTGCAGTACTCAGAACTGCTTCAGTATTACCTTACATCCTATCTTCTACCTCCCTAATTTGTTTCACATCAGGGATTACCGTCTGTGTTTAAAAATTAAATTTCACTCCAGTGATATCCACCCACTTTGCTAGTTGATCCAAGTCATTTGAAAGTGTGTCTGCCAAACAACACTGCCACATCTAATTTTCTTCAGGACATATTAATGCAAAGCTCCCTATAGTCATTTTTTTCCCCCTAAAGCTAATGACAAATCTCTAGGTCCATGACCAGCCACTACATACATCCATGATTCATTACTCCATGGGTTTATGTTTTCTGGGTGGGGAGGTTGGGCAATGAATCACAAGCCCTTAAGGCTTCCTGATTTGGGTACTGACCACTTTATTTTTCAGTCAGCTATTCCAAATCTTCTTCTAGCTTGTTATATTTGACTTTGTAAATGTATAATGTGAACATTATTTTCCTTTTTTTTTTATTCAAGGTAAATAACATGAATCCTTTTCTCCATTCTTTAGCCATTTCACCATTCCCATAAATTCTTTAAAATAAAAAAAAATTTCAGAGCCTACCATATGCCAAATACTTTGCTAGGTACCGAAGGTATAAAAGTGATTAAGATACAGTTCTTGCTCTCAAAGGGTTTATACTCTAGCGCAATGGTTTTCAATCAATGTGCCACAATAATTTTTAAATATATTTTATTGATTATGCTATTACAGTTGTCCCATTTCCCCCTTTAATTCCCTTCCACCCTGCACACCCTCTCCCACCCACATTCCCCCCATTTTAGTTCATGTCCATGTGTCATAAGTTCTTTAGCTTCTACATTTCCCATTCTATTCTTATCCTCCCCCTGTCTATTTTCTACCTACTGTCTATGCTACTTATTCTCTGTACCTTTTCCCCCTCTCTCCTCCTCCCACTCCCCTGTTGCTAACCCTCCATGTGATCACCATTTCTGTGGTTCTGTTCCTGTTCTAGTTGTTTGCTTAGTTTCTTTTTGTTTTTGTTTTTGTTTTAGGTGTGGTTGTTCATAATTGTGAGTTTGCTGTCCTTTTACTATACATGTTTTTTATCTTCTTTTTATTAGATAAATCCCTTTAACATTTCATATAATAAGGGCTTGGTGATGATGAACTCCTTTCACTTGAGCTTATCTGAGAAGCACTTTCTCTGCCCTTCCATTCTAAATGAAAGCTTTGCTGGATAGAGCAATCTTGGATGGAGGTCCTTGTCTTTCATGACTTGGAATACTTCTTTCCAGCCCCCTTCTTGCCTGTAAGGTCTCTTTTGAGAAATCAGCTGACATTCTGATGGGAACTCCTTTGTAGGTTACAGTCTTCTTATCTCTTGCTGTTCAAGGATTCTCTCCATTTTTACCTTGGCTAATGTAATTATGATCTGCCTTGGTATGTTCCTTCTTGGGTCCAACTTCTTTGGAATTGTCTGAGCTTCCTGGACTTCCTGGAAGTCCATTTCCTTTGCCAGAATGGGGAAGTTCTCCTTTATTATTTGTTCAAATAACTTCCACTTGTTGCTCTTCCCCTTCTGGTACCCCTAATTTGGATGTTGGAATGTTTCAAGATGCCCCGGAGGTTCCTAAGCCTCTCCTCATTTTTTTGAATTCTTATTTCTTCATTCTTTTCTGATTGTATGTTTTTTTCTTCCCTCTGGTCCACTCCATTGATGTGAGACCAAGCCTTCATTCCATCACTGATTGGTTCCCTGTGCATTTTTCTTCATTTCACTTATCGTAGCCTGCATTTGTTCATCTAATTTGTGACCAAAATCAGCCAATTCTGTGAGCATCCCGATCACAGTGCGTTGAACTGTGCATCTGATAGGTTGGCTATCTCTCAGTTGCTTAAAAGTACTGATTCTGGGGCTTGCAATTCTGTTTCAGCCATCATTTTTTTTTTCCTTTGGTCTGGTTGCTCCTGTTATGTAACAGGGGTGGAACCATACGTGCTCACCAGGGTGGGGCAACTCATGTCGCTGGGTTGTGACGTTGTATGTGGGAGCGGGGTCTGAGAGAGAATAATGGTGCTGGCTCCGCTCTCCATTGGACTTCAGTTCCTTCTGCCGCTTCCCCCAAGCAAACTGGTTCCCTCTGGTGCCAATTCCCATGTGGGTGGGCTTGTGCACCCCATGGGACTTTCCAACTATCTCTCCTGTGTGGCTGGGAGTTTCTCCCTGTGCTTCAATCCCCACAGGTGTTTTCCATTAGTGTCCCGAGGCTCTATTTCTGAACACTGGGATCCTGGGTTGTGTAGAGTGCCCTGCTTCACAATCGCCACCTTGCTGGGTCTGCCAGTTGCCACCCCTCGGCCGGGGTCTGCCAGCTGCTGCCTGCACGCTCAGGGTCCACCCACTGTGGTCTTGCGTGCCCCGGATGCCTTATGCACCCGGTCCCAACCCTCTCTGCTCTCTTCACCTTGACCTGCGCCAGCTGCCTGACTCCACCCCTCCTACCGGTCTGGATGAATGTGTCTATTTTAACTTCTTGGTTGTCCGACTTCCATACAGTTCAATTTTCTGTCAGTTCTGGGTGTTATTCTGTTTCTAAATTGTTGTTGTCCATATCTTGGTTGTGCAAGGAGGCACAGTGTATCTACCTATGCCTCCATCTTGGCCGGAAGTCCTCGAATTTTTAAAATATACAATACCTGATTATTTAGTCAGGGACACTGTCCTCTTTTCCTTTAGATAATTAAATTAAAAAATGACAACAGACAACAAAACAAAAGCTGTCCAGTGTGAATGAATCAAAATGACACCTATTGCCCTGACTGGGAATTGGCTAACTCAGTTCATTGAACATCATCCCAAAAAGCAAAAGGTCACCTGTTAGATTCCTGGTTGGGGCATGTGCCTGGGTTGTGGGCCCTGTCCACAGCTGGGGTGCATGAGAGAGTCAACCAACTGATGTATCTCTCACACATTAATGTTTCTCTCCCTGTCTTTCTCCTTCCCTTCCTCTCTCTCCAAAAATAAAGAAATAAAATCTTTTCTAAAAAGGGAAAAAAAATAAACCTAGTTTTGTCATATTGGCAAAAATATATTCTTTGGTGTGCTGCAGAATTTTAGTAGTAAATTTATGTGTGCCATGAGATTAAAAAGGTTGAAAACTGCTGGTCTAGTGGAAGAGACAGGTACATGAAGTAATCACTGCAAGCCAGTTTGATTAAGTGCTGTAATAGAGACTTGAAAACATTGCTGCAGTCTAAAAGGAATCACCTTTTTCTTCCTGGGAAAAGAAAGGGGAACTTCAGGGATGTCTTCACAATTAGATCTTAAAGGATAGGTAAGAAGTTGTCAGAGGAGATAGAAGTCATTCTCTATCTAAGACTACATAGGTGCGAAGCCCCAGAGAGTTGAAGAATATATTGTGTTTGGGATAGAGAGAGTTTGATGAGGTTAAGTTGTGGGCACTAGAGGGAATGGTAAGATAACAAGCCTGAGCAAATAGGCAGGGGCAAAATTATAAAGGGCCTTGCAAACTATGCTAAAGAAAGGATCTTTTTTTCCTGCCGTCATGGGTCTCATGGAGGGATTTTTAAGCAGGGTAGTGATACTGTCAGAATCGTGCTTTAGAAAGTTATCACAAGTAGTGTAAAATGTGCTGTAGAGGAGGGAACATTGGGAGGAACACAGGACTCAAGGTTGTGGAATATGCAGCCAATGCCTTCAGTACCTTGGGACATAAATCATTTTTTGTTTCTCAACTATAAAGAGGAAACAGCCATTTCTTCCCTTACTTCTCATGTGTCTAATGAGAACAAATGAGATCATATGTTCTCCGAGCCCTAGAAGAAAGTTTTCAGGTTAGGGTAGATGGTTGGAAGTTGAGTCAGGCATCATATACATCATATAATTTTATACTTACTGATGCACATCTTGTGTATTTTTAAAATGTGTATCGCTCTTTTCTTACAACTTGATTCAACTCAACTGTAAGCTCCTCAAGGGTGGAAACCCAGACATCGTGTGTTGTCCACAACCTTGGGGACAACCATGGGGACAGAGAAAAAGCACAGAATGAGTCTTTGGCTCCTACCTGCAGGTTAATTGCATAGTGTCCCTTGTTAGGCAAATGGCCTGAGACTGGAGACTGAGGCATTAAAGGAGGCCACAGTACTTTTGGGGGCCAGTAGTAATGTTACATTTCAGGGTTCATTCTCTAGGGGTGGCCAAAAAAATGCCAAACCTTGTTCCAGCACGCCTATGGGTGCCACAAAGGCCCCTTTATCTCCTGCCTTAAGCATGATCCCTTCTTATAAATATATGAGGTAAACCACAAAAGATCTCTTTATACAAAATAGAAATCATTACCATTGTGCTAGGAAGTCACCAATCTACAGGTGAAAGGTATTTGAGTAGAATATGTGCATACTGTGATTGTGAATAATATTTCAGAATTTAGCTAGTCATTTGTTTTCAGATAAGGTATAAAAAGAATATTTAAAATGTTTTTTTCTGTCTTTCTGGTATTATAATCAATGTAGATAGAACATGACAACACCTTAGATACAAGTTTTTACTGCAAGTTTTGAAAAGTTTCAGTAATACATGGTCAAATTTTGTACAGAGGCTTAATCCTATGGCCAAAAGGGTGTTTGAGGAGCATCCATATTTTTGTATACCAAAAATTACCCTATTTTTAGCTTTTTGAGGAAATTCCATACTGCTTTTCATAGTGGCTGCACCAGTCTGCATTCCCACCAACAATGCACAAAAGTTCTTTTCTCCACATCCTCACCAGCACTTGTTGTTTGTTGATTTATTGATGATGGCCATTCTGACAGGTGTGAGGTGATATCTCATTGTGGTTTTAATGTGCATCTCTCCAATATATTCAATAAAAAGCGAAAAAATTACCCGACATTTGCATCAGCGGAAGCCAGAAAGTCTTAAACATTATTTCCTGCATTTCAAAAGAAATTTTGTGTTCTCATTCTTCTCTGTCTCTGTTTCTGTGTCTGTCTCTCTCCTCTCCTCTCCTCTTCTCATTCAGCAGAGGTTGTGATCAGTTCACTGAACACAATGGCATTTCCTGCTATCCACACCTAATATAAACTGCAGCCAATTTACTTGGGTCAATTACGTAGGTTGGGGATGCAAGCTCATAAAGTCTTTGGCTCTTGAAACACTCGTCTGGTGTGCCAGGACCAGGTGCAGAAATACAAATACATATATATTAAGCCCCGGACAGCCTGCTTTGCCAGTGTTTTTTTTTTTTTTTTTTTCTACTTAACTAGAAAGGTTGAGCAGGCACGGTTTCCATCAATTAAGTCTAAAATGTTACTTTTCTTGTGGGGGAAGAGAGTACATTTAATTCCTTAATTTAGTATTGCTGTCTAAACCATTAAGGTTTTTAAGTTTCAGTAAATGAGAGTTTTAAGTAAAAAGCAATATTTTTGATTTACCAGAATGTTTGCGGATGGAATAGCCTGGTTAATTGAATTTCCTGGTTTAGGGGGCAGTTAGACCAGACAGACTTCTGTTGCTTTATACATATTTCTTAACATTCTTTAAACATGTATGTACACTTCTGCCTTAGTAAGCACAGTAGCTGGACCTGTTGAATATGCCGCTGTCATTCAGAGTTACATAGTGTTTCTGTACCCGGTGTTCTAATGTGATCAGTTTGAGGTACTGCACATTATTAAACCTGGGGCACACACTGGGAATTGGCTTTTGGATCCATGTCTGGGTCTTCTCACTGAACTCTTTCTCCAAGAGAAGAATATATAAAAGAAAAATTCACTAGCCAAGTAAAGATTTTGATTTGCTAATCTATACTTTACTGAATAAAACCAGATTTTAGAGCAGGAAAATTCTACCTATGTTATCTAAGGAAGAAAATGTGCTAAAGGAGCATAGATCCAGAAAAATGAGACCTTGCATGCTCAAAGGAAACAACAAGTGAATTTAGTTCATCATTCAATGTATTCCTTAGCTGTATTAACCTTACAGCAATTTTCAGGGACCCACTCACCACTTTGACTGTTCTGTAGTGCAAATGTTAGGTTCTGTTTATAAACTCTCTAGGATTCTTGGTGGTAAATAGAACTGCTTAACAGTTTTTCTAATAGTTTACCTTGGATGACATAATTATCCAAAGGGAAGTATGGTTTGTGGATTCTAAAAGTGGCCTTCTGGCACTTTTCACCATAACGAATTCAGAGTCCGTTTTCTTGATTCATTGTCAAGCAAATATTACCTTACTTCTACTCTCCCAAGCCTTCATTTGTCTTCAGTATGACTGCTTATCATGCCAAATGGTGTGGAGTGAGAACTCTATAGAATTATGATGCTGTCACATTGATTTTGTCTCCCAGATAACATTTTTGGTTTTGTCACACAGTTAATGGATTTGCTCCTATTAACAAGTAGGGCCTTTTGACCTAATCCTTTTTCACACATTGTCCTGTCTAAATCCTACATCCAAAGGTGCTAGGTCAGTGCTAAATTGGGTTTATAGAAGAAAGGACCACTGCAAAGTCAATTTGTGCAAATTTGGCCCTGGGTCATTTACTTACTTTGGGGGGAAGGGGGTTTAAAAAACCCATTTAATTCCCAAATCCACATTACCTGAAAATTGAAATGATTAAAGTTTGGTGCATTATTGAAGTTACTACTAGAAGGATCTGTGCTGGTTTGTTTTCTAACCAAAAAGCGCTTAAATTCAAGTCAGAAAAATGGCGAAGGGGATGGAGGCAAACAGAAAAAGTGGTAAATAAGAAAGATAAGTGAAGAGGTAAAAGAAAACTGACAAAGTAGCCAATTTCACCAACATTACACAGTTGAGTTGGTGAAAGGCAAATACGCATGAAGGGAAAGTGGAGGAAATTATGAGAAATAGAAGAAGTAATAGATGTTGATGGAATGATATCAAAGTTGTTTAACAAAGTGATTAAGCTTGTGGGCTGATTAACCAGACTGCCTGAATTCAAACTCAGGATCAGCTACTTTCTGTGTGACCCTGGACAAGCTACTTAATCTCCCTATGTTTTCATTTCCTCATTGATGAAATGGAAATAATAATAGTACCCACCTCACAGGACTGTTGTGAAAATTAATTGAATTAACATATTGAAAGCACCCAGTACAGTTCCTGGCACAGGTTAACCAATAACTGTTGGCTATTATTTTTCTTATATGCCAACAACAGAGAAAAGGGAAACCATACTACAGCTTGTTTCATGGACATGGACAACAGTGGTGATTGCTGGGGGGAGGGGAGTATAAGGGGAATAAATGGTCATCAAAAAATACAATAAAGAAAAAAAAGGGGAAAATTAGCCTTGGTCCATGCCACTCTAAAGAATCAGAATAGCTATAATTAAAGAATGCTAAGAGTTATGCTAACACTAAAAGAGAAAATAGATATCTGAGCAAGTATGAGGAAGGACTAAATAAGAAAACACTGAAAATCTGTAATGCTAATTCTGAATACCAGAACAAAAAAGAAAAAGGATGATTGTTGCAAAATCTTTGTCAGTAACAATTAAGTTGTTGAACACTGCAGGTATCTGGCTCTGCCTAGGCTGAGGTAGCCACCCGTTGTTTTACATAAATGTCTTGAAGTCATGATCCAAGAATCCCTGATCTCTGGCCTAATGGACATAAAAACAGCAAATGCATATACGCAAATGCAGTTGACTGGGCCCTGCACTTGTTCTTTCTTTTTCTTTTTAAAAAGAGTTTATTTTTATTATATTTTTCCATTACAATTTATCCCCCTTATCCCCTCTTCTACCGCCCACCACCCATCCGCCTCCTCCCCTGCAGTCACCGCACTGTTGTCCGTGTCTATGAGTTCTTTTTCTTAATCATTGACTTTGTGCTTTACGATTTAGCAGGGCATTTAAGAAGTTACATGTTTCTAAGAAAAAAAGAATGCCTAGCCACAAAGTTGCAGGCACATTTCTCAAAGTCTTCAGAAATGTATCTGCTAAACCTGCTCTTATTCTCTGAATATATCTGTGTTGATTATGTGAAAGGCAAAATGTGCTGGACAACTGAGGAGACAAATTATTTTACTCAGCTATTGCAATGGAGAGAACATTTATTAAGGAGGACTATCTCAAAGAAAAGGAAGGAGGCCTGGGGTTTTATAGAGACAGGCAGGTAAACAAAGGAGTCATCTATGAGTGTTAGAGGAATCATTTGGAAAAATGGAGATGGATAATATGTCAGGGTAAGCTGTTCCTTTGCAGTTAGCCTTTTCCCGGAAAACTAAGGGGAGAGGTTCTTAACCATTACTGATTTCTGGGGAGCATGGGGATCAAATAAACTTCAGCACTACCATTTCCCTTTTTTTTCCAGACAAATACCTTTCATTGCTGAGCAACTCAGATGCAATTTTAAACCTCCTGAGTAGGATGAAGCTGGGTCTAAGAAATAGTCTCTTGAAGACTCTCTTAACTTGTTCTTATAAAACCAGATGAACTATCTGTTGAGTTGGTAACAAAAGTCACTTGTTTTAGGGTCTTGGAGATCAGGCATCTTAAAAGATGGAGGACTAAAATGAAAAAGAAAGATGTTAATATAAAAGGTTAGATTATAGTAATGAGCCAAGAATTGAACCTTGAAGGTAACCAATCAAGTGGCTTCTAAGACATGGAGGAGAATCTTTCCATTTTCCAGCATCACCCATGGACCTAGGATGTCAGTGCTCTTGGTGACATTGACCATAATCTAGGTTACCTCTCATGTAAGGATGTACATGACCAAGCATTCTCTAGACTTCCTTAGTGGCCTAGGCAACAGATTGTTCAAGGAAAATTCCAGTCATTCATGGCCTGCTGCAGTGATGAGTTTTTCCAGGTTTGTATCAAGTCATCAGGCTGGAGCTCGCAGGGCTGCTTCAGGTCATAGAGAAGAAGCAAGCTGTGAGGCAGCACAGGGCCCTGATAGGGGTTTAGGCAGTCACGTTTCAGTTCTTGATTACTCCAAGTCAGACAGAGGAAGAAAAATTGGACAAGTTAGTTTGGAGGATATTAGCCAGATGTTGAAGAAAACTGATAACTGGAAATTTGGTAACTATCAACAATTTGGGCAAGGTACCAGGATCCAGTCCAGTTTCCACATAAGTACCAAAACTGGTTTTTTATGTACAGAAGAAAGTCAGTTATGTCTCTCTCTCTCTCTCTCTCTCTCTCTCTCTCTCTCTCTCTCACACACACACACACACACACACACAACAACAACAACAACAACAACCCAGGTTTGCATACTTATCAGTAACCTGCAATTATAAAGAGATGCAAAATAGCTCAAAGACAATAACTTTGTCCTGATCACCTGGAATGGCGTGATATAGATGAGGCAAAGTTTTCCTTTGAAACACAAAATGTCTCTATACAGTCATTGCCCCTTTTGATCAAAGATAATCTCAAAGAAAGATCATTTTTTGAACTCAGAACAAGGCTAGTCTCATAATAAACAAAAGAAAAATAGATAAATGGGAGTTCCTCAAAATTAAAAACTTTTGTGCTTAAAAGGACATTGTTAAGAAAGTGAAAAGACAATGTACAGAATGGGAAAAATATTTGCAAATCGTAGTTGTAAAAAAGGTCTGGCACCCAGAATATATCCAGAACTCCTACAACTCAACAACAAAAAGCCCAATATACAAATGGGCAAAGGACTTGAGCAGACATTTCTCCAAAGAAGATACATACAAATGGCTATCAAGTACATGAAATGATGCTCGACATCATTAGTCACCAGGAAATGCAAATCAAATTCACAGTAAGACACCACTTCATACCCAATAGGATGGCTAGAATTTTAGAATTTAAAAAAATAAACAGAAAATAAGGGATGGTGAGGATGTAGAGAAATTGGAACCCTTGTACATGGCTGGTGGGAATGTAACACTGCAGTCATTATAGAAAACAGCTTGGAGGTTCTTCAAAAGTTAAACATAGGATTACTACATGTCCTAGAAATTTCACTTCTAAGTATATAGCCAAATGAATTGAAAACAGGTACTCAAATAGTGGTACATGAATGTTCATAGGACCATTATTCACAAAAGGCAAAAGGTGTAAACAACCCAAATTTCCATCAACAAATGACTATACAAACAAGTGTGGTACATATCTATGACTGAGCCATAAAAAGGAATAAAAGTATTGATCCATGCTCTCAAACATAAGAACTTTGAAAATATTATGCCAAGTGAAAGAAGCCAGACTCAAAAGACTGCATATTATATGATGCCACTTACATGAAATATCTAGAATTAGGTAAATCCATAGAGACAGAATGCCGATTGCTGGTTTTCAGGAACTAGGGGGAAGGGAGCAAAAGGAATGACCACTTAATTGGTGCAGGGATTTCTTTTGAGGTATGAAAATGGTTCAGAACTAGATTGAGATGATGGTTCCACAATGTTGTAAGTGCACTAAATGCCACTGGATTATATAATTTTAAATGGTTATTTTTATTTATGTGAATTTTGCATCAATAAAGATTAGATCTCATTAGATTTTAGCCTCATTAGCAAGAATAATAGCATCAATAAAAACAGTAAAAATTAGGTCTCATTAGCAAGAATAATAATTTGCCATATAGAACTTAAGCTCGCTTTGCTGGAAATTTCCCTAAGAAATCTCAGTTTGAAATTTTAGAAGTCTGTTAAGGTTAGGAAGCCAAGTGAAGAAGATTTTACCTGCAGTAGGTACTCTTCTTGGGGTTCCCCAAATATTCTAAGGTTCCAGGGCCTGCTGGGAAGGAATCTTCCTTACCTGGAGGCCTGTAAGGCAGGTGCCAGGCTAGCTCTCCCAAGAGGACTTTGTGTGCATTGGCTCCATAAAGTCAACCTTAGTTTCTTAAAAGTATCTAATCATATCTGATTCAATGAGCATCATTCACAAATATGAAATTCCAGACAAGGCCTTGGTTATATAACCAGTGTTTCTAATCACGTCATGATAACAAGTAGGACAGGCAGGTTCCTACTGAGCCTATGCACGTAAATACATTAATATAAAAATAACAATACTCAATAAGAGTTTCTGAATCCTAGAGGGCTCACACAGGGGGGATAAGATATCATTTACAAATGGTTCATTTCCATTTACAAAAGTATGGTTTACTAAATTATTATGAGTTACAAATACGATGAGAGAAAGGAGAAGAAAGTTCCTTATACACCCAGAAAGCAGAACGTTAAAATGTGAGCAATATTCTAAATAAAAGCCACAATCATACCTCATTACTTCATGCAGGTCTATGTGATTATTTCTTGTTTCATTCAACCCGGTGTTAGCAGTCTCATTAATCCATCTGCTTCTCAAGTAGAGTTCTTGAAATCCTGATTCAGTTCACTGGTATGGTCTCAAAATTATTTAAACTATACAATCAGAAGCCTGTAATCAACAGTACTTGGCATAATTCTTTTCCATGGGGGCTCAGCAACAGTCTTTCTCTGTTGAAGATGAAGCACTCTAGCTTGTATTTGATTACAAGTGCTTTTGGGGACATATCAAATTAAAACATAAAAAACTATCTATAGATGACAAAAGACTTACAAAATAAATGTGGTTAACTTGCTACTGATCATTTTCCAAAGTGAAGGTTCTGACGAGAGCTTATTGTAAGAATAACAATGCAGCTGACAAGGATGTGTGGTGGTTTCGGTGGCATGCAAAACAAGGTAAAAGTCAATCCAAAAATTTTTAGATGAAATATGCATAAACATAGTGATTAAACCTATTTTCAGAGATGGTATTATACTTAATTTATAAAAATGGGTGAACATAATCTTATAGAGATAAAAAACCCTCAAATATATAGTAATTCTGATAAAATATACAATAAACATACTGAGTATATAGTTAGAATATATTGAGAATATCAAGTAAAGAGATTTAGTAAACTGGAGTAGGTCTTAAACATCTAAATATTAATAAAATTCCATAGGTAATTGATGCAGATCCCCAAATGAAAAAAATGACCTAATGGATGCTAGATTTAAAATAAAGAAGCAAAGTTAAGACCAAGTTAACATTTAAAAAGTTTAAAAAGTGCCTGGCTGGCGTAGCTCAGTGGATTGAGTGCGGGCTGCGAACCAAAGCATCGCAGGTTCGATTCGCAGTCAGGGCACATGCCTGGGTTGCAGGCCATGACCCCCAGCAACTGCACATTGATGTTCCTCTCTCTCTCTCTCTCTCTCTCTCCCTCTCTCTCTCTCTCTCTCTCTCTCTCTCTCTCTCTCTCTCTCTCTCCTCTCTAAAAAATAAGTAAATAAAATCTTAAAAAAGTTTAAAGTTATGACCTAAAACACTATGCTGTAGTTGTCTAATATCTGACAAAGCAGCATCGAGACTCTGACAAATAGAAACATATGGCCAGCAAGGACACTGACGAATCTCTAGGCACTTCCTATACAGCACACACTTTCTGGAATATATAAATAACAACGTTTTGCCTATACCAATGTAACCTAGGGAAGGCTGAGCATCTCTTCTGATTTGGCAACTCTTCCCATGCATGGCATCCATAGCAACATATCGAATAAACCTAAGGATTTCTAGCACCTCTCTTTTTGTAAAGTGAAAGGATAAATCCTTTGTGATTTCCCAGGGGCCCTGTGGGACTCAGTTAAGATAGGCTTATGGGTAATAGAAAGATAATATTTGCTTTTCTATCTAACCAAAATGATGATAAAAGATTATAAAAATGAACATAGGAGAGGATGTGATTGTAAAGAACTTCATCTCTTTCCTAAGTGAGAAGACTGCTTTCTTTTTTTTCAATTATTCTATTGTTGTTCAAGTCCAGTTGTCTGCATTTACCCTCCCCACTTCCCCCCACCCCAGCCATCCCCACCTCTGTCCCCCGATTCTACCCTGCCTTGGTTTTGTCCATGCGTCCTTTATGTTTGTTCCTGAAAACCATTAAATAATCAAGAACATAAAGTCAACATAAACCATAGGTCATTCTACTAAGACACAGAGTCTTTGTTAGAGGAAGGTGACTTACACTGTATCAGGGTGTCCAACCTGTGGCCCACAGGTTGAATGCAGCCCAGACTGACTCTGAAAGAAGCCCAACACAAAATCGTAAATTTACTTAAAACATTATGAGATTTTTTTTGTGTGATTATGTGTCACAGTGTATTTACTGTGCGGCCCAAGGCAACTCTTCTTCTTCCAGTGTGTCACAGAGATGCCAAAAGGTTGGACACCCCTGAAGCAAAGCTTTTACAACCTAATATTAAGAAAAGACAAATATTTTTAATGTCATTTTAACAGAAAGAAAACCAAATTATAGTTTTACATCAGTATAGTGTTTGATACTAAAGTTCTTTTTGGAAATTTTATAAATAAACCCATCTAACCTTAGTCAACTTCGACCTCAACAAATCAAGTTCCCTTTCTGTGAAACGTTTTACTTCCTATATCCATGCTCTTCTCTAAGTAGCAAAAAATAACATGGTCATTAGTAGACCCAAATACATACAGTATCTTTGTGGCATGTAAAAATAGGAAGCAAAAACATATAAACTTAAAGTTATGCTTAGTAATTAATGACATTCTCTTAGAAATAATTTAGGTATGTGATGAAATATCCATTAATTAACAAAATTTAATATCAGCTCAAAGCTTGTTACCTAAAGATCTTATAAATTATCTTTACACTCACATATTACAAAACATAATTTCTGTTGAAATAACATTGGTCAGAATAATGACTCAATTTGGTTGAACAAATTTACATTTGTCAAGGTTGCAAACATTTAGTAGAATTAATGTTAGTTCATTCAGTCGGTAAACCTGTATAAATTTTAGAAGAATACTCCATCATAGAATAAGAATCTAAATGTATATATTTTTAAGAGATTGTATTTATTTATTTTTAGAGAGAGGGGAAGGGAGAAAGAGAGGGAGAGAAACATCAGTGTGTGGTTGCCTCTCACACAGCCCCTACCAGTGACCTGGCCCACAACCCAGGCATATGCCCTGACTGGGAATTGAATCAGCGACCCTTTGGTTTGCAGGCCAACATTCAATCCACTGAGCCACACCAGCCAGGGATAAATGTATATTATACTTAACACTGGTAAATCAGGAAAGATAGGTGATTTTAGTAAACCAAAATTATTAGTCATCTTAGTTAAGATTTACCTAAATTATAGGAATATTAATTCTTAAAACATTTAAATTTGCTTTTTAAAAAAATATTGTATTTATTGGGGTTACATTGATACAATTATATAGGTTTCAAGTATTCACTTCTATAATACATCATCTGTATATTGCATTGTGTTTACCACCCAAAGTCAAGTCTCCTTCTGACACCATGTATTTGATCCCCTTTATTACCTCTCCCTACCCTCGCCCCTTCTCTCTGGTAACCACCATACTGTTGTCTGTGACTATGAGTTTTTGTCTGTTTGCCGTGTTTGTTAATTTGTTGCTTTCAGTTTTACATTCCACATATCAGTGAAAGTATATGGTTCTTGAGTTTTTCCATCTGACTTATTTCATTTAGCATGATATGGTCAAGATCTATCCATGTTGTCCCAAATGGCAGTATTTCATCTTTTTTTATGGCTGAGTAGTATTGCATTGCATATTTGTACCACATCTTCTTTATCCAGTCATCTATCGAGGGACACTTAGTTGTTTCCATGTCTTTGCCATCATAAATAATGCCACAGTGAACATAAAAGAGCATCTATATGAGTAAATGTTTTCAATTTTGGAGGGTGGATTCCCAGAAGAGGGATTGCTGGGTCATGTGGTAACTGTATTCTTAAGATTTTGAGGACACTCCATACCGTTTTCCATAGTGGCTGTACCAGTTTACTATCCTGCCAGTAGATGAGGGTTCCTTTTTCTCCAGAACCTCTCCAGCACTTGTTATCACCTGTCTTGTTGATCATAGCCATTCTAACAGGTGTGAGGTGATATCTCACTGTAGTTTTGATTTGCATTTCTCTAATAGTGAAGTTAAGCATCTTTTTATATATCTATTGGCCATTTACATGTCTTCTAGGGAGAAGTGTTTGTTCAGGTCCTCTGACAAATTTTAATTGGATTGTTTCTTTTTGTGGTTGTTCAGTTGTATGAGTTCTTTATATCTTTTGGATATTTTTTAAAAAGATTTTATTTATTTATTTTTAGAGAGAAGAGAAGGAAAGGAGAGAGGAAGAGAAACATCAATGTGTGGTTGCCTCTCACATGCCCCCTACTGGGGGCCTGGCCCACAACCCAGGTGTGTGCCTTAACTGGGAACAGAACCAGCAACCCTTTGGTTCTCAGTCTGGTGATCAATCCACTGAGCCACACCAGCCAGGGCTATATTTTTTTAATATTAACCCTATATTGAAGCTATTGTTTGCAAATATCTTTTCTATTATGTTGGTTTCCTTTTTGTTTTGTTGAGGGTTTCTTTTGCTCTGCAGAAGCTTTTTAGTTTGATATAGTCCCATTCACTTTTTTTTTTTTTTGCCTTTACTTTCCTTGCCTCTGAGGTCAAATTCATAAAATCCTGTCTAAGACCAAGGTTCTTAAGTGTAGTACCTATGTTTTCTGCTATGTAATTTATTGTCTCAGATCTTATATTTAGGTCTTTGATCTTATTTAGATTTTCCAGTCCTTCATGATTCAGTCTAGGAAGGTTATATATTTCCAAAAACTTGCTTCTTCTAGGTTATTGAATTTGGTGGCATACACTTTTACATAGTATTCTTGCATGATCCTTTGTATTTTTGTAGTATCTGTTGTAACTTCTCCTTCATTTCTGATTTTGTTATTTGAGTCTTCTCTTCTTTAGTGAGTCTAGCTAAAGGTTTGTTAATCTTATTAATCTTTTCAAAAAACCAGCTCTTTGTTGCATTAATTTTTTCTACACACTTTTTGTTCTCTATTTCATTCAATTCTGGTCCAAGTTTTATTATTTCCATCCTTCCACTGACTTTAGGCTGCAGTTATTCTTTTTCTAGATCTTTAAGTTGTAATATTAAGTTATTTTTTGGAATTTTTCTTGTTTCATGAGATAGGCCTATAATGATATGTAAACTTCCCTCTTACTACTGCTTTTACTACTTTCCAAGTTTTCATATGTTGTATTGTCATTCTCATTTCTCCTTGTGTGTGTTTTGATCTCTCCTTTTAGTTCTTCTTCTACCTACTTGTTCTTTAGTGGCCTGTTGTTTAATCTCCACACATTTGTAGTCTTTCCCACTTTCTTTTTCCTGTTGATTTCTAATCTCAAAGCATTGTGGTCAGAGAATATGCTTGGTAATTTCACTGTACTTAAATTTCTAAAGGCTAGTTTATGTCCCAACATATGGTCTATTCTTAAGAATGTTCTATGTGGACCTGGCTGGTGTTGCTCAGTGGACTGAGCACTAACCTGTGAACCAAAAGGTTATCAGTTCGATTCCCAGTCAGGGTACATGCCTGGATTGTGGGCCAGGTCTCCAGTAGGGGGTGTGTAAATGCAACCACACGTCCATATTTCTCTCCCTCTCTTTCTCGCTCCCTTCTCCTCTGTCTAAAAACAAATAATAAAATCTTTTTTAAAAAAAGAATGTCCCATGTGCGCTGGCGAAGAATGTATAATCTGGTTGTTCTTGGATTAAAGGTTCTGTAATGTCAACTATGTCCATTTAGTGTAATGTGTCATTTAAGGCCAATATCCCTTTATTGATTTTCTGTTTGGATGATCTATCCATAGCTGTCAATGGAATATGTAGGTCGCCAACTATGATTGTTTTTTGTCAGTTTTTCCCTTTCTGTTAGTAGTTGCTTTACATAGTTCAGTATTTCCTGATGGGTGCATATATGTTGATAAGTGCTATGTCTTCTTAATGTAATGTTCCCTTTTTCATAGTAAAATGTATATCTTTGTCTCTTATTACCTTTGTTATCTTGAAATCTATTTTGTTAGATATAAGTATAGCTGCACCCACTTTTCTCTGATGTCATTTGCTTGGAGAATAGTTTTCCACACTTTCATTTTGAGTCTATATTTGTCCTTGCAGCTGAGATGTGTCTCCTAAAAGCAACATATGGTTGGGTTTTGTTTTTTTGATCCAATATGATAGTATGTGCCTTTTTTGGAGGGGTGAGTTCAGTGCATTTATATTTAAAGTAATTATTGAGGAATTTCAAGATGGCTGCAGAGTAGCTTGAAGCTATACATATTTTCTCCCAGCACCACATCATATTTAAAGCTACATCATAGAGCAATCAACCTGAATGACCAACTGAAGGACAACTGAACAGTATTATATCCAAGGATTTATAGTAGATGGTACACAGAGACTGGCAAGAAGGGCAGAGACACAGAGAGGGCTGGCCCCTGTGTCCATGTGCAGTAGCTGAGAAGCTGGAGGGACATCTCAGTTGCAAAAGTCCCCACTGAGTAGCATGGGGTCATGACCCTATACAAGAACCTTCAAACCAGAGCACTAGGCCCGGGTAGAGGAGCCTGAATAGCATTTGGCAGTGAAAATAAGTGGGGACTCAGAAAGAGGAGTCTGCTAGAAACACAGGTGCACTCCTAAAGGGTCAACACACAGGCGCTCACTCTTGAGCACTTGCCCGAGCTCTGGTAGAGGCAAGGTTACTCAGGGCAAATGGGAGTCATAAAGAGAAGATCTGGGCAGTGTAGCTCTGAAGAGAGATCTGGAGGGTCAGCTAACAAGGTTCTGGACCTGAGTCAATATCCCATACAACCCTCAGGCACCATCGTCCCAGAGTCTGGCGTTCCTGTTTTTATAGCACCAGCCTGGGAAGTGAACTAACCCTGTCTTCCAAATACTGGTGACACCACCCTGCTAAGCTTGAGTCCATCAGAAAGGTCTGTTAGCCTCAGTCAACAGGGACCTTTGGTGTGTGCTTTCTCTGGAGAAACTATAGGCAGACACTCTGGCACACACTGAACTTTTGAGGCTTTGGAACAGGAGCCAGTCTTCCCTTCTACCTACGCACTTTACCAGCACCATATTCAATGGGAGACTGTTTTGTCTATCTTCCCAAGTCTTGGTGGCCATGCCCTGCTGAGCTCAGATCTGCTAGGGGAAGGGAAAGCAGCTAAGAGCTGGGACCTTTGGAGCACATTTCCCTCAGAGGCTCTGGTCTAGGTCTAAAGCGGGTGTGGCTATGCATCTAAGGAGAAGTGTAGAGCTCACTCTCCTCCTGGGGACTTGGCTGGTGCCACCCCCTATGGAGGACTGTTTTGATCTGTTTTACCAAGTCCCAGAGGCCCTGTCCTACCAAGCTCACTCCTGCAGTGTGGACAGCTGACTGCATCCAACGTGAACCAGTGGTGCACTCCTCTGGGGGGAGCTACAGTTAGGTTCTCTGGTAGAGACTGAGTGGTATGGCTTTGGAAGGGGCTACTTTCCCCTCATTGAGTATGTGACCACACTGCACCCAAGTGGGAGACCCATTAGCCCTGTCCTCCTGACCCAGTCACCCTGCCCTACTGAGTTTCTGCTATGTGGTAGGGGCAGTGAGATGCAGCCAGCCTAGGCCGACTCTATAGCCTTTCTTAAAAAGGATGCAGAGGAAGTCCAGGCAACTTCAGAGGGTGGTGGAGTAGCTAACTGGTGGACGCTGACCTCAGAGACCCTTGCACCTTCCCCCAGCTCAGAACTGCAGGAAGCTGATGCTTGTATACAGCTCTCCCCCTCCCACCCACACCCAGGCTACGAAGACAGAGCCACAATCAGTGGAGAGCATGGTAGCTCCAGACAGGTGGCCCAAGTCTTGTTACAAACAACATATTGACACTGACCTGCATTGGAACCCTATTCAGGTGGGCCCAGAACCAACACAACCATTGGTGGGCTTCAAACCTCACCAGAGCTCAACTCAAATCGCCACACAAACAGCACAGCCAAAGGTGAACTCCAATAGGCACCAGAATCTGCTGGGAACAACTCTGCCTTGGGGGCAGCTCCTGAACAGTGACTCATACATTATGATCGAGTTCTATTCTTATAGTCAGCCAACCTGAGGCTAACTCCACCTTCAAATGAGCCAACAACATTCAAGACTCAACTACAACAGAGGAGGGCACATAACTCACACAAGGAACATTTCTTGGATCACCTAGCTCAGGTGACCTTTGGAGACACAGCAGATCTACCTAATACACAGAGTCATACACAAAAAGGCAGACCAAATGGGGAGGCAAAGAACTATGTCCCACATGAAAGAACAAGACAAATCCCCAGAAAAAAAGTAAATGAAATGGAAGCCACCAAGATACCAGATGCAGTGTTAAACACAGTGGTTAAAAGGATGCTCAAGGACCTTAAGGAGAAGAATGAATGATCTCAGTGAGAAATTAAATAGAAAGATAGTAAACCATAAAAAGGACATAGAAACCACACACACAAAAAATAATCTGTTGGAATGAAGAAAGCAGTATCTGAAATGAGTGCACCAGAAGGAATCAACAGCAAGCGATATGAAGCAGAAGATCAAATCAGCAAGCACCCAAGCAAAGCATCAAAAAGAAAAGAGAATTTTAAACAATAAGGAAAGGCTAAGGGGCCTCTGGGACAATATCGAGCACAAATACATCCACATCATAGGGGTGTCAGGAGGAGAAGATAGTGAGCAAGGGATAGAGAACCTTTATAAAGAAATAATGGGACTTCCGGCCAAGATGGAAGTGTAGGTAGACACACTGTGCCTCCTCACACAACCAAAATAAGAACAACAATAATTTAGAAACAAAATAACAACCAGAACTGACAGAAAATTGAACTGTATGGAAGTCGGACAACCAAGGAGTTAAAATAGACACATTCATCCAGACTGGTAGGAAGGGCAGAGTCAGGCGGCCAGGCAGAAAGGGGTCAAGGCACAAAAAGTGGTGTCACCAGGAGTGTAAGGCATTCAGGCCTCGCGAGACCGCAGCAGGCAGACCCTGGGTGCCGGGTGGCAATAGGCAGACCCTCGAGGCACTGCGTGCAAGGCGACTGGCTGACTAGGCGGTCCCACATTCACATGCAGATAAACCAGGTGAAAGTGGGGAGCCAGACAGCGCAACCCAGGATCCCAGTGCCCGGAAATAGAGCCTTGGGGCACTGATTGAAAACATCTGTGGGGGTTCAGGTGCCAGGAGTGACTCCCAACCTCACAGGAGAGTTCACTGGAGAGACCCATGGGGTCCTAGAACATGCACAAGCTCACCCACGTGGGAATTAGCACCAGAAACGCCCAGTTTGCTTGGGGGAAGCGGCAGAAGGGACTGAAGGCCAACAGAGAGCGGAGCAAGTGCCATTGATCCCTCTCAGACCCTGCCCCCACGTACAACGTCACAATCCAGCGACGTGGGTTGCCCCGCCCTGGTGAACACCTAAGGCTCCGCCCCTCACTACACAACAGGCTTGTCAAGACAAAAAAAAAAAAAAAAATGGCCCAAACAGAAGAACGGATCAAAGCTCCACAGTAAATACAGCTAAGCGACCAAGAGATAGCCAGCCCATCAGATGCACACTTCAAAGCACTGGTGATCAGGATGCTCACAGAATTGGTTGATTTTGGTCACAAATTAGGTGAAAAAATGAAGGCTACACTAAGGGAAATAAAGGAAAATGTACAGGGAACCAACAATGACGGGAAGGAAACCAGGACTCAAATCAACAGTTTGGACCGGAAGGAAGAAAGAAACAACCAAATAGAAAAAAATGAAGAAATAAGAATTCAAAAAAATGAGGAGAGGCTTAGGAACCCCCAGGACATCTATAAACATTCCAACATCCAAATTATAGGGGTACCAGAAGGGGAAGAGGAAGAGCAACAAGTGGAAAACTTATTTGAACAAATAATGAAGAACTTCCCCAATCTGGCAAAGGAAATAAACTTCCAGGAAGTCCAGGAAGCTCAGAGAGTTCCAAAGAAGGTGGACCCAAGGAGGAACACACCAAGGCACATCATAATTACATTACCCAAGATTAAAATGAAGGAGAGAATCCTAGAAGCAGCAAGAGTTAAGGAGATAGTAACCTACAAAGGAGTTCCCATCAGACTGTCAGCTGATTTCTCAAAAGAAACCTTATAGGCAAGAAGGGGCTGGAAAGAAGTATTCCAAGTCATGAAAGACAAGGACCTACATCCAAGATTGCTCTGTCCAGCAAAGCTATCATTTAGAATGGAAGGGCAGATAAAGTGCTTCTCAGACAATGTCAAGTTAAAGGAGTTCATCATCACCAAGCCCTTATTTTATGAAATGTTAAAGGGATTTATCTAAGAAAAAGAAGATAAAAAACATGTATAGTAAAATGACAGCGAACTCAATTATGAACAACCACACCTAAAACAAAAAGAAAAACAAACTAAGGGGAATGAAGGGGGGGGGATGGGACAACTGTAACAGCATAACCAATAAAATATATTTTTAAAAAGAAATAATGGCAGAAAACATCACTGAAATGGTGAAGGAAAAAGTCACACAAGTTCAGGAAGCATGGAGAGTGCCAATCAAAATGAACCCAAAGAGACCCACACCAATACACATCATAATTAAAATGGCAAAGGTTAAAGGAAAAAAAAAAGAATCTTAAAAGCACCAAATGGACAGTTACCATAAGGCTGTCAGCTGATTTCTCAACAGAAAGACTTCAGGCCAGAGGGACTGGCATGAAATATTCAAAGTGATGAAAGCTAAGGGACTACATACAAGACTACTCTACCCAGCAAGGCTACCATTAAAAATTGAAGGTGAAATAAAGAGCTTCCAAGACAAAAAGAAAAAAGCTAAAGGAATTCACTACCAACAAACCAGTACTGCAAGAAATGTTTAAAGGCCTCCTTTAAGAAGAGGGATTACAAAATAAAACAAACAAAAAAAAACCCAGAGTCACATAGGTATAAAGAACAAAATGGCAATAAATAAGTACCTAGTAATAATAACCTTAAATGTAAACAGAGTAAATACTCCAATCAAAAGACATAGAGTAGCAGAATGGATAAGAAAACATGACATATATATATGTCATATATATATATATATATGATCCATTTCAGAACAAAAGATACACACAGACTGAAAGTGAAGGGTTGGAAGAAGATATTTTGTGCAAATGGAAATAAAAAAGCAGGGAGAACAATATTTGTATCAGAAAAAATAGACTTCCAAACAAAGGCCATAACAAGAGACAAGGAGGTCACTACATAATCCTAAAGGAATTGATCTAACAAGAGGGATGTAACCCTGGTAAACATTTACACACTTGACATAGAAGCACCTAAATATATTTTTAAAAATCTTCAGAGGAGCATGGGGGCTGCAAGGCAGAGTCCTCAGTCAGGAAACATGGAAATATGTTGCCCTTTGGGAAAAAAACATACCAGGAAATCTGGGAATACATCATTGGAGGATCAGGTTGCAGGAGCCTATGACTTTGAGAAAGAAGATGATCTGAGTGGTTCAGAGGAAGATGTTACTAATGCAAAGACTCCAGTAATTGATAAACTTGGGGAGAAAGGATCTTCTGTAGGAATGGTTGAAGATACGGGAGGTGACATTCAGAATATGCTGGAAAAATTTGGAGCTGACATTAACAATGCTCTTCTTGCAAAGAAAAAGATTAGCAATGGATACCAAGGCTTCCCTCAAAACCAGTAACCAGAAAATTGAACATATTTGGAAAACCCAACAAGATCCAAGCCATAAGCTTAACCAAGAATTTTCTTAGCAGTTTCTGGCTTTTTCAGCAGTGGGAGATCAGATGTGCAGAAAGCTTAGGAACAAGAAGAAAAACTAGCTAATTTGCTTCAACAGCAACAAAACGTTTTTCAACTAAATTTAGAGTTGTTCATAGCCAGAGACCAAACACAATTAAACAGTTATACAAGCAGTTCACGAAGAACATGGAGGACCTGGAGAAGAATCGGGGTGCTCTCCTTACTGGTGCACAAAATGAACTGAAAAAAGAATGGCCATGTTGCAAAAGCGAATTAGGATGGATACTCAGTAGCAGGATATGGCAAATGTTTGAAAGTCTCTTCAGTCCATGTTATTCTGATGACCCTCTGAAGGAAGAAATTGAATCTAAGTATATAATATAACTACAACATTAGCTAAGAGGCATGTAAGTCTTTACAGTGGTTTAAAAATTCTAATTTAAAATATTACATCATGTTAATCATTAGCCTAAGTGCAAACCTCCTCTTTCTGTTAACCTCCAAATAAGATAGATCTAAACAGTTTCATGAGTACCAGTAATTCCTAAACTGTGTGTCAAGCTTTCTGCTTTTTAATAGTAGTAGTGAATTTTTCTAACACTTGTCAATTAACTTAGCAATAAAGATGATTTCATTTCAAAAAATAAATACATAAATTTTTAAGTCTTGGTTGACATTAAGGGAGGGATCAACAGCAATACAGTCATAGTCGTGGATTTTAACACTCCACTGTTATCAATGGATAGACTTTCCAGACAAAAAACCAACAAGGAAACAATGACCTCAAATGATGCACTGAATTGGATGGATTTAATTTATATTTACAGAGAATTTTATCCCAAAGCAGCAGAATGTACATTCTTTTCAAGTGCACCTAAAACATTCTCTAAGATAGACCACATACTAGAACATGAGATAAGTCTAATTAAAGAAGATTAAAGTCATATCAGGTATCTTCTCTGATTGCAGTGGTATCAAATTAGAAATCAAGTGCAATAAAAAGATCCAAAACTCTCAAACACATTGAAGTTAAATAACATGTTATTAAACTGAATGGGTTAACAATGAGATCAAGGAAGAAATCAAAAGTTGCACGGAGACAAACAAAAATGTACTCACATCACCCCAAGCTCTATGGGACACAACAAAATCAGTCCCAAAAGAGAAATTTATAGCATTACAGGCCTACCTCAAGAATTAAGAAACATCTCAAATAAACAATCTTACCCTAAACCTAAAAGAACTAGAAGAGAATAATAAACAAATCAAGGAGTAAATAGAAAGAAAGAAATAATAAAGATTAGAGTGGAAATAAATGACATAAACACTAAAAAAAAACAGATACAAAAGATCAATGAAACCAAGAGCTGGTTCTTTGAAAGAAAAACAAAATTGATACACCTTTAATCAGACTCATCAAGAAATAAAGAGAGAGGACCAAAATAAATAAAATAAAAAATGAAAGAAAAGAAGTTACAAATGGCACCGAAGAAACTCAAAGTATTGTAAGATAATACTGTGGACAACTATACGAGGTCTGTCTGGGAAAAGTCCAGCCATTGTTAATATAATGAGAATGGTTTGCACAACCTCAATGTAACCTGGCAGCCAAGAAGAGTGGACTGGGATGCTCATGTGTGAACAATGATGACTTCACTGTCAGTGGGGGCCGTAGACGCCATTGAATTTGCATGTGTACTGTGTGGCCATCACATTCAAAATGACTGAGCAAGTAGAGCAATGAATCTGCATCAAAGTTTGCATTAAACTTGAACATTCCTCTGCAGGCACTATTTGGATGATTCAGAAGGCTGCAGCTATG
The DNA here is from genome assembly GCF_004126475.2 of Phyllostomus discolor. Taxonomy (NCBI): domain Eukaryota; kingdom Metazoa; phylum Chordata; class Mammalia; order Chiroptera; family Phyllostomidae; genus Phyllostomus; species Phyllostomus discolor. Next base: position 94,187,483 of record NC_050198.1, read on the forward strand.
GGCAACCGGTGATTGGCAGCTTCATCATGAGAATGTGCCTACTCATGCATCACATCTCCTGCAGAGTTTTTTTGGTGCAAAATCAAATCACCCAGGTGACTCAGCCCCCTGCAGCCCAGATTTGGCAACCTGCAAATTCTGGCTTTTCTCAAAAGTAAAATCACCTTTGAAAGGGAAAGAGATTTCAGACTGTCAATGAAATTCAGGAAAATACAACGGGGCAGCTGATAGGGATTGGGGGAACAGTCTGAAGTCCCAAGATGCATACTTTGAAGTGGACTGAGGTGTCATTTTCCTGTGTACAATGTTTTTTTTTTTTGTATCTTGTATCTTCTTCAATAAATGTCTCTATTTTTTCACATTGCATGGCTGGATACCTTACGGACAGATCTCGTGTGCCAACAAATTAGATGACCTCAGTGAAATGGATAAATTCCTAGAAATATACAGTCTTCCACAACTGAATCAGAAAGAATCAGAAAATCTGAATAGAACAATACAACTAGTGAAATTGAAGCAGTAATAATAATGAAAAAAAAAAAAAACTCCCAGCAAACAATAGTCCTGGACTGGATGGGTTCACAGGAGACTTTTACCAAATACTCAAAGAAGAACTAATGCCTCTCCTTCTCAAACTAGTCCCCAAAAATTCAAGAGGAAGATAGGCTCCCAAGCTCATTTTACTAGGTCAGCATTATTCTAATTCCAAAACCACATAAAGATACTACAAAGAAAGAAAATTATAGGCCAATATCTCTGATGAACATAGATGCTAAAATTCTCATCAAAATATTAGCAAACCAGATCCAGCAATACATAGAAAAGATCATACACCAAAATCAAGTGGAATTTATTCCTGGGATGCAACATTAGTACAATATTAGCAATTCAATGAATGTGATACATTGCATAAACCAAATGAAGGATAAAAATCACACGATCATATCAATAGATGCAGAAAAACATTTGATAAGATCCAGCACCTATTTATGATAAAAAAAAAAACACTTCTGAACATGGAAATACAGGGAAAATCCCTCAACATAATAAAGGCCATATATGAAAAACTCATAGCCAACATCATACTCAATGGGCAAAAACTAAAAACATTTCCCTTAAGATCAGGAACAAAACAAGGATGCTCTCTTTCACCACTCTTATTTAACATGGTATTGGAAGTTCTAGCCACAGCAATCAGACAAGAAAAAGATATAAAAAGCATCCAGATGGGAAAGGAATAAATAATGGTCATTCTTACATGACATGAGACTGTATATAGAAAACCCTAAAGACTCCACCAAAAAACTAATAGAACTGATAAATGAATTCAGTGAAGTAGTCCAAAACAAAATTAATATTCAGAAATCAGTGGCATTTTATACACTAATAATGAACTATCAGAAAGAGAAATTAAGAAAATAATCCCTTTTACTATTACAGCAGCAAAAACAAAATAAGATACCTAGGAATAATTTTAACCAAACAGGTAAAAGACCTGTACGTGGAAAATTATAGGATACTGAAGAAAGAAGTTGAGGAAAATACAAATAAGTTCAAGCATACACTGTGTTAATTGATAACAAGAATTAACATAATTAAAATGTCCATACTACCAAAAGCAATCTACAGATTCATCGCAACTACTATCAAGATACCAATGACGTATTTCACAGAACTAGAACAAATAATCCAAAAATCTATAGGGAACCAAAAAGACCCCGAATAGCCTCAGTAATCTTGAGAAACTAGCACAAAGTTGGAGGTATCACATTACCTGATATCAAGCTATTCTAGAAGACCATTGTAAGCAAAAGACCCTGGTACTGGCATAAGAATAGGCATATAGATCAATGGAATAGAGCAGAGAACCCAGAAATCAACCCACACCTATGCTGTCAATTAATACATGACAGGGGAGGCAAGAAAATTAAATGGGATAAAGATAGTCTCTTCAATAAATGGTGCTGGGAAAATTGGACAGATACATGCAAAAAAAATGAAACTAGACCACCTTCTTGCAGTATACACAAGAATAAAGTCAAAATGGAAAAAAGACCACAAAGCCATGAAAATCTAGAAGAGAACATAAGCACTAAAATCTCAGACTTCTCTGGTAGCAGTATTTTTTTATGCTAATTGCCATGGGCAAGGGAAAAAAAGGCAAAAATAAACAAATGGAACTCCATCTGGTCATCTCTACCTCCTAAGTTCACTAGTTCATTCTTCATCTCTTTTATTGAGTTCTTTACCTCCAGAATTTGTTTGGTCCATTTTTAATGTTTGAGTTTCATTGGGAATGTACTCCTTTTGTTCATTGATTTTTACTTCTGAGTTCATTAAACTGTCATTTGTGTTTTCTTGTATCTTGTTGAGTTTTTTCAAAACTGCAATCTTGAATTTTCTGTCATTTAAATCACATATTTTCATGTCTTTAAGTTTATTTTCTAGAGATTTTTTATTTTCTTTCTGAACTGCCTCATTACCTTGCTTATTCATGGAATTTGATGGATTATTTCTCTGCCTAAGCATCTATGAAAATGAAATCTGCTCTTTTTTTTTTAAATTTAAAGAGTAGCATTTTTCTACTTTTTAGGTTGATAGGAAGTCTTTCTTTTCACTTCCAGTAGGTGGCTCTAAAGTGCAAGTTTCATACTTTCTCTTGCACTGGATCTCTTTAGAGATCCCTTTAGGGTAGTGGAAAATGCCTTGTATTCCCTGGGGATGTGGGTGTCTCCTCTGTGACCAGGTCACCTCAGTCTCAGGGCAACACGCCTGTGGGGGAATGTAGTGGGCAATGGGGCTCTGAACCTGTGAGACCCTGCAGCAGACACTGCCAGCAATGCAGCCAAATTGGGTGGGGGTGGGATGAGCTGGGAGAGGCCAGCTGGTTCCTTTGTGGCTTTGTTCTCCTCTCAGTAGTGGTAAATGCCAGACCTCAGCAGCCTCATCTCTGTATTTTCACCCCTGCCACTGGGATTAGCCACAGTGTGCCCCGCTGCAACTTGGGGAAAAATACTTCTGCCTCTCTAGTTATCAGGCTGCAGATAATGTGCTCTATAGCCTGGAACTGACTGCCACCCCTCTAGGCCCTGCTGGTAGCTCTGGGAAGGGGATGAGAGGGGAGTTCTGGGAAGGTGAGGGAAGAGGGTCAGGCTCTATGGGTTTGTTTTAGTGCCTGGTAATGGCAGCCCCTAGACTACCTTGGCCACACCTCTGTGTTCTGTTTCTGCCCAGGTCACTGGGTTCATCCACAGCGCTTACTGACTGCTCCTGCAGGAACGCTCACTGTATTTCTCTGCAGCTCTGGGATAAAGTGAGTTTCAGGGGCAACCTGACTCCTCCCCTCTCCCAAGACCCAGAGAGGGCTCCAAGCTACACAAGTAGCACCCCTCTTAGCTCTTCCTCCCTTCCCTCCTCTCCTGCTCACTCAGACTCACCCATCACCCACGTCAGATGTTTTAATGCACGGATCTCTCAGATGTGTTTGTGTGTAGAACAGGGAATCCTTTGTTCAATTATAGCTGTGAAACTTGTTAAACTATAAGGGGCACCTCTCACACCACCATTCTTGTGACGACTCTGAGTTTGCTTTATAGGAATACTTTTTTGGCACGTTAAGTCTTAAAAGTTCAATTTACTTATTTTCTGAGAATTTTAGGAATATTCTGTTTAGCTAAGCACTTATTTAGTTATCTAATTAATTTTTAATTTATTACCTTTAGAAAAAGAAGAAGAAGAGAGTGAGAAAGAAACATTGATTTCTTGTTCCACTTATCTATGCATTCATTTGTTGATTCTTGTTTGTGCCCTACCAGGATCAAACCCACAACCGTGGCATATTGGGATGACACTATAACCAACTGAGCTACACAGTCAGGGCTATTTATTTCTTTAAATCAATGAGAACTGAGCTCATTTAAGAAAATATTAGGAAAATACTACACACAAAGACCTTTCTAAATTCCAGACATCATCATCATCATTATTCAGGCTATTGCCATAGGGAGAATGTTCATTAATTAGGAGCATCTCAAAGAAAAGGAAAGGATCCAGGAGTTTTATAAAGGCAGGTAAACAAAGAAGTCATCCATAAGTCTTATGGGAGTCCTGAGGAAGCATGAAGATGGTTCTTCCCTTGGAATATGTATGCCAGGGCAATGTGGTCCTTTGCAGTTAACAACTCTCAGAACACTAAGGGGCGAGGGGCTTCTTAACCATTGCTGATTTCTAGGTGCATGATTTCTAGATTGCTAGAACTCTTATAAAAGTTTACTACTGTAATGAGATCACTCTGCTTTGTCAATTTTGCCTATAGAATTTCTCTGTGTTCTTTACATGCCATATTACTTCTGTTTGCCTTTTGTGTTCTTTTTGTTTTGTTTTGTTTTTCTATGCTTATGACTTATCTCCATAATTTAATTATAGGTTCTGTGAGGGAAGGAAATATGTCTTGTAATGATATCTATTTCTCCTCCTCCTCATCTCCCTCCTCTTTTTGCCTAACACTTAATATTCCATTCCACCCACACGAAAGTTATTGATGTTCAGTAGGAAGATAAATTATTTCTTTTTGATGTGCTAAGACAGTAGACTTATAAAATGTGAGCTTTTCAGAATTGGAACATAGCATCCAAGAACTTTCAAAATCACATATTTAACTCTTACTTACAGAAAATTCATGGATGAACAAATATTTTTCTCTAACTGGTTTCTTCCTGGTTGTACACCTAAGGCCAAGCTATTCTTTTGGTAGATGATTGCTGAGTTCACCTTTATGTGTAAAATCAATGTCTAGTGATATTTTTTACCAACTTCCTGCTCACCAATATATCTGTCTCATTGATTCAGCCTGTGAAACAGGGCATTGTTCAGAATATGAAACGTTATACTAGAAGAGATTTCATGACGTTTATGTATTGTGTAAGGAGGCGCCAGAAAAAGCTAACAATCTTATAGTACTAAAGATGCCGTTTTAAATGATGCTCATGCCTAGAATTCTGTTACAAGTAAAATAGGGAGAAATTGGCGGGGTTGGGGGGGGAATGGGTTGGATATTTGAAGTCAGTAGAAGCAAAAGAAACTGAAACATTTGAAATGAGGCAATGAAAATAAATCACAGTATACTTTTGGTGATAAAAATGATCTGTATATACTCAACAGGATTCATGGCAGCATGATAAGAGAGTAGGTTAATAATGTTCACAAGAAGTTAACGTAACATGATATAGCAAAAAAGTGAAAGGGCACCAGTATAGTCAATGAAGACAATTTTAGTGGAGGAAACAAAATAAATTTAGAAGAGGCTGCTTCAGTCTCCATTGTAATAATTACATTTACAGAAAGGTAACCACATTGTGCTGCCCAGGAGGCTATATGTTCATACATTTTACATTTAGCTTTTATGAGCAAGAACTGCCAAGACTTACTCAAAAAAAAAAATCAAACACCAATTTTAGATTATATCATAGAACCAGTACAGAGAATTCAATCTCCAACATCTTCTACATCTGGCTGAGCAAGATTGTCTTTAAGGCCCCCTCTAGAGTCTAGCTTTCTTAAAGTCCTGTAAGTGATAATCAGTGTTCATTATGATGACTCCAGGGTACTACAAGTTTTTAATGATTCCTGAATAATTGGAGAAAGGTTGTTTTGCTGAATATAATTATAATATTCTAACTATTTGAAAATCTGGGATTGTGAATGGAAAATGTTGCCAATCAACCTGAATATTTAGCTTACCAAAACACTTTATTCCCTGATCATTCTGAGGCATTTACTCTACAGTCTTTGTAGATAGATTTTTGTTTTTCTAAAAAGAAGGGGGAATTGTAAGGGAATAGATCTCAAGGGCTAGATCCTTGGCTGTAAAGACTCCCTTGGATTGCTTTTGGCTGTTGGCTGTAGCAACTTATTTTCTTGCAGAGATGAAGCATCTGGTTTTTGTTATCTCAATGATGTTGTCCTGGGAATATTACGATTGCGACGGAAATTTGACCGTATTCTCTACGTGGATTTGGATCTGCACCATGGAGATGGTAAGCCCTTCACTTTCAAGGGTGCTTCGCTGCTAGGACAACAAGTTTTTATCAGCACAGTTGCTTCTAGGCAGCTGGTAAAAGGAGAAGTACCTGTTGCAATTGAAATTTTCCTAATTGAGAATCCTTAAATAGGTAAGAGTACAGATTCTTCTAACTAATGCAATTCCTCCTTTGCTGATGAAGCTGCTGTGTTTAAAATACCAGGTTCCTGTAATTTCTCCTGTTCTCTCCTCCAGTAGCAAAGCTTTCCAGAAGAGAATGTTAAGAAGTGGAAATCTGACATAGTATTTACTCCAATGCTCAGTAACATCCCTCAGGCCACTCCCCTATGTTCTCAGTGAAATCTGCAGTTTGAGCTGACAGTCTTGATGCTTCTGACAAGATCAGAATGGGTGCATGATGAAACATCTCAAAGTTTTCACCAATGGGGATACCATCTCACATAGCAATCGAAATCTCTGCCACTTTCTTTGTATTGCTAAAATATGTAGTCCTGCAGAAACAAACCCAGGGCATCTTCTCTAACTTTTAATAGCAGCAGAATCTTTAACTATTTGCCTGAACTTCATTAATTTCCTCTTAGAACACTTCATTGAAAGGATGTACCCAGCCTTCCTATGTGCTTGCCATCTACAATAGGAAAAAAAATTTTTTTGTGGGAGAAACCTCTCCAGGGAGTTCACCCAGGTGGGTGCTACCATGCAATGATGACAGCATATTAAAGGTAACAGAGAAAGAGGGAAGGGTTAAAACAAGCAACATACTACTTTGAGAACAATGTCCACTGAATATCTAAATACTCAGCCAAAGCAAAATACTGCCTTGCTCAAAAACCTTCAGAGGCTCCTTGTCACCTATAACAGGGATAACATTTGGCCCATGGCTTGTTTTTGCATGACCAATGAGGTAAGAATGATTTTTTTTTTACATTTTTTACAAGGTTGTAAAGGGGAAAAATGCGACAGAGGCCATGTAGTTTGGAAAGCCTAAAATATTGTGTTGGCCAAAAAGTTTGTTTGTTTGTTTGTTTCTGTAAGATGTCTCAGTGGCACTTAGCGATCTTTAATGTTATTTGAAACAATTTTGTTAGATTGTACTGTGACAGCTGTCATATCAGTGTGCATTTAAAAAAACTTACAAAATTGGTGAATTTGTGTGTAGCCATTGTAATACTGAAGATGGAAGAAAATACACATTTTCAACATACTGTACTTTGTTATTTCAAGAAAGGTAAAAACACAACTGAAATGCAAAAAAAGATGTGTTCAGTGTATGGAGAAGGCGCTGTGACTGACAAACATGTCAAAAGTGGTTTGCAAAGTTTTGTACTGGAGATTTTCTTGCTGGACGATGCTCCACTGTCGGGTAGATCAGTTGAAGTTGCTGGTGAACAAATTGAAACATTCATTGAGACCAATCAATGTTATAGCACATGGGAGACAGCCAATATCCTCAAAATATCCAAATCAATACAGTTATTGGTGAAAATGGAAAAGGTATCCTTTATTTTACAGAAAAGAGTAAACGGACTTTTTGGCCAACCCAATATTAACTATGTGGCCACTTGGTTTGCTAGCGCCTGGCCTATAGCAATGGTTCTCAAGCTCAAATGTCTATCATGATGACGTGGGGAAGCTGGTGTTAAAATGCAGATTTGTGGCCCACATTCGCCAGATACTCAGATTTAGTGGGTCTGGTATGGAACCTGGGAATCCACATTTTAACAACACTCCAGTTGTTCCATAGGCCACACTTGGAAAAACAGTGCTCTTCACGGTCAAGTCTATACTCTTCACCCTGTCTTTCGAGGCCTGCCTCAAAGTGGCCTCACCTCCTCTCTCCAGCCTTCTCTCTCACAATTTGCTGTCCAGGCTACTCAATGATCACTGAACGTGTCTCACTGTGTCTGCCTCCCTGATTTGGCATCAGTTTTTCCTAACTTAGTTTTGTTTTCTCCTCCCCTTTTGCATCTCCAAGTTCTACTCAGAAGCTCAAGTTCCAACAGTAGCAGATCTGCCCTGACCACTGTAGCCCGTGTCCTCTCCCCTGCTCAACTGCATCATTTATATTGCTGATTTAATATTTAATTAGTTAGTCTTATATTGTTAATTCTGTAATTCGTCTATGTCTTCTTCTCTCATAGAAACTTTCATTTTCTCCAAAACATATCAAGTAGTTTACTTTTTTCTGTTGTGAACAATGACTTGAACAAACAACTATGCAAACATTGTAGTAGAGGTTCCGTGAAATATTTGTTGAATGAATGAATGATTATGAAATTCAAACTATTAGCATGAGAGTTTAAGAATAGCCATCAACTCCATTGAACCATGTAAGAATGAAACAAGACTGTCACCTGAAACCGTTTTTTCCATTTGCAATGTTATTTCTACACCATTTAGGGTTTCCTGTTTTAGCCCACTTTTATGGTGTGTTTCATTTCAGTTTATTTCCCCTCTTCAGCACCTCCCTTCCAGTGACCCCTGCCCCACCTCCAAATTCTTACACATTCGGCTTATTTTAAATCCTCCCATGATTCCATAACTAGCATTCTGTGATGGCTTCACTAGCACTCCTACCTGTCCTCACCTTCTTTTGTCTACTACCTACCACTCTTCTCATTCACTCCTAGCCCCATCCCCTCCACTGATCTGTCAATGAGAAGTACAAGTTTTCTAACAATGCCTAATGGCATTTCCTGTGAGAAGAGATACAAATGACTACTGAACATATGAAAAAATGCCCAAGGCCCTAATACTAAAAGAAATGCAAATTAGAACAAGACCATTCGTTCTGCGAAAGATTAAAAAGAATAATAACACCCAGTGCTAGTCGGGGTGTGAAAAATGGGAACTCTCTGACCCCACTGGTAGAAGTGTAAATTGGTACCACCTTTCTGGATGGATAAATAATCGGGATTTTCTGGAAGTATAAATAATTATACTTCAGTTGCTAAGTTAAAATGCTATTTTAATTTATTTTGTTTTGTTTTATTTTGTTTACTTAATGCTTTGTGCCTGGAGCCTTTAACTGATTCTAACTGCCTCCCTAGGGCAGAACATAAGGCTTGGGAAATTCAAACATACTTGTGATATACAAATAGAGTTAATATTTTTTTAAGGTCACTGTCAGCCTCTAATGAAGACTGAATGCGTTAAGTAAACACAGAGACAATTTCTTTATTTAAAGTATCAAAGAGTATAGTGCATGAATTTGCTAATAATAGTCCTTCCATTTTACAGAGGGATTATCTGATAATATGTGATTCAGGGAAGAAAGGTGTGGAGGTAGGCAGCGTGTTTATCTGAATAAGTAGTGGCTTATAACAGTTACATCTTCTATCTCCCAGGCCTCTCTTCATTTTGTGACTTCGTTTAAATGGAAAGGAGACTCCTTTCTAGAGAAGCTTCCCCCTGCTCCAATTGATTTCCAAACTGCTATTAAGGAACAAGGCCAGGGCTACTTTCAGCCTTCTGTGTTTTAGCCAGAAAGATGTACTGTAAGTTAGTACACACTTTGGGAGAACTGCATTTATAACCAAATCTGTGTCATAGTGAGAGGCAATTTACAATTGAGTGTTCACTTTATAAGGCCTTGTGTTGGTATTGGTCAGGTTTTTTAGAGGGTTGCCACATCGTACTTATTTTGTAGGAAATCCCAATAATTTAACTCGAACCACAGAAACAAAACAAAACATACAACTTCCAAGATAGTGCCAGTTTCCCTATTCAGCTCTGTTGATAGTGCCTCAGTTCTGAGCTCAAGCCCTTCCCTACCTTTTTGAACAGGTCTTCTAAGACAGCCTGGACATCCCACTGCTTGGAAAGGGGAAGTCCAGTTTTAACTTGCCATGAATTTGAAATGGAACCACATCCTGTAATGACAGACATCAAAGACCAGAGGATTTTGTTACTTCGTTCCTCACCATGTTAGCTTTATTATTGCTACCTTCTTGTCTCTCTTCCTTCCCACAGCTGCTTTCTAAAGTTTCAGTTGTTGAAGAAAGCAGTTGCACACATGAAATGATTCTTCTGTTCCTTTCTCTGGTAGGTGTAGAAGATGCCTTCAGTTTCACCTCCACCGTCATGACGGTGTCTCTGCACAAATTTTCCCCAGGATTTTTCCCAGGTAAGTGCTCTGTGTGTGCAGTGTTACATTTGAGGAATAAATACTACAGTCGGTCTATATATTTCTTATATCTTACTATTTGGATGCTATTAGTACCTTATTGGTACTATTTATGCAAAAATTTTAACGAAGATCGTTTCAGGTGACAATAAGAGGAATATGATGCTGCTTCTTATTCCCGATGACTTTTATGGACCTGTGACTAGTCCAGATGACTTTAATAAATAGCTCACTTACACTTACTGTACACTTACATCAGATACCCTGTGTAACTCCCCAAACCCTGACAACTGCCAAGATATATTCATATTATATCAACTTCAGTTACTATATATGGAAAGTCAAACACAGGAGTTAATCTCTTTTTTTCCCCAGACAGATGGAATCTAAGGTTTTTCCATTTTCTTGTCATTTTTCTGCTTCCCCAACATTGTTTCCTACAGTCACTTCCCCATCTGATTTTCTTCATTTCACTCCCTTAGAAACCATCACAGGATGGTGCTCCTAATTGGCCCTTGGTCTTCTGAATTCCTATCGGAGAATCCTTCAAGTTTTCTCATTCTCATGTTCTTAAAACTGGTCTTGGTGCCCCTCTCTTCTACAGGAACAGGTGATGTGTCTGATGTTGGCCTAGGGAAGGGACGGTACTACAGTGTCAATGTACCCATTCAAGATGGCATACAGGATGAGAAGTATTACCACATTTGTGAAAGGTATGGCAGTGATGCTGAATCAGTAACAGGTGGATTACAATTCTGTAAGAGGAAATGGCCACAGTCTCACAGAATTCTTGTTTTCAAAGAACAGTTTGTGGGGGGAAAGGTACTGTCTACTTACATAGCTTTTGTACACTATCCATAGGCAATGTTATGCTTATTTGATCAGGTAACCATCTGTTTGGGAGAGCCTTTATGGTTTTCTGTTATGGAGATGTGATTCTGTCCACTAGTGTGAATATTAGAGAGTTCTTTATACATTACATTTAATACATTCTAAAGTTCTATCTGTTGTGTTACAACTGGGGTCAGAAATCTGTTCTTTTTACACTATGGTTATTGTATTAAATTACAGCCACAGCAACCATAGGCAAACAGTTTGTTCTGAAAAGCCCTACAGAATGGGGGGAGGACTGTACTCATATTGATAGATATTGAGATTGTTCAGGTATAAATTCACTGCTGACATTGGCAGTAGAGCAAGTGAGTCTGACTAGAAATCAGCAAGTGAACGTTACTGAAGGTAAGTGATGCAATTGAGGAGCTTTTGATCCTTCCCCCACTCAGCCCAGACTTCTCCCAACCTCTGAGAGAAACAAGGACTTCCCAAAGAAGCCTGCACTGGTCATCATCACTGGCAGTTGTATAAACAAAGGAGAAGTATTAAAATTTTTTTAACTTTGTTTTGCCCTGGCTGGTGTGTCTCAGTGGGTTGGGCATCATCCTGCAAAGTGAAAGGCAGCGAATCAATTCCCAGTCAGGGCACATGCTTGGGTTGTGGGCCAGGTCCCCAGTAGGGGGCGTGCAAGAGACAACCAATTGATGTTTCTCTCCCTCTCTTCCTCCTTCCCTTCCCCTCTCTCTAAAAATAAATGAAAATCTTTTTTAAAAAACCTTTATGTTTCAAAGGTGCCTCTTAGCTATAGCCTCTTTATAATTTTGATCAGGTCACTGGCTACCTCTATATTGTCAGACTGAAAAGGCCTTTTTGTTTTTAGAGCCTGCCATTGATGGCTTTAATTGCCCTTCATGTTTGCCTTAGGCTCTGTCCTATTCTTGAGATGTGCCAATCAGAGCCGCTTATTTGACTTTACTGATAAAGATGTCTTGTGGTTCTGAGTAAAAGAATTACGTTGTTTTTCTCTTAATCCCCTTCTTGACAGTGCCCAAAATTTTGCTACCTTTTTTCCCCCATAACAGGAAACTAGGTTGTTCTCTTCAGTGCTCTGTACATAAGGTTTCCCAGAGTTCTTTCCTGAGCCTTCATTGAAAGGTCAGCACCCATTATCCTGCAAGTGTAGTTTATACTATCTGCCCCCCCCATGGATTACCTTACACGTGCCCCTATTGAAGCTCACCTGCCAATTATAAAAGTGCCTGAGACCTTCCTTTAGCCCCCATCACCTTGGCACTTCACTGTCTGGAAACGGCTGAGAATCTTCTATAGACTTGAGGTTTTCCCAGTGCCTACCCCCCAAGGAAGTCTACTATTTAACCTTTTGCAGTCACAGAAATGTCTGTTTCTTCCCTACATTTTCTCTTTTTCTCTCTCTAAACTAGTTCCTAGTATATAAAAAAATATTTTAAATTCCCTGAGAGGTCATGTTTAAAAATAGCGTTGGTATCAAAATTAATTAGAAGCCTTGTAAAAGTGAGTGTAGCCCCAAGGAAAAGATCCATGGGAGATCACACATGATCTCTCCTTCCAGAAACCCCATTACTGCCCCCACCCCAGTCTACAGGAGGCCAGCATTTATTAAAGAATCTTCCAGCTTGCCTACTAAAGTACCAGACACTCATCAGTTTATAGTTCCCAGGGCCCCTTTTGCCTGCGGAGCCACACCAGCAATCTGCACAGTGACCATCCAGGATAACAGGTTCCAGGTTTTCATTAGAGGTACAATAATTTTTCCCTTTGATTTCTTTCAGAAGTCAAGTCTGGTCAGGGTGTTATGTGAAGGCACCTCTGATTCCAAGGGTGCCAGGGAGGCTTCCTGACCCAAACATCTCTCCCATCTGTTGGTCTAATATCTGAAATTCCTTTAACAGGAAACATACTTTTACTCGACAATTAGAAATAGACCTTCAAATGGAGTTTTGCCACAACTTTTCCTCCTCACCCACTCTCTACCATTAGATGTATGATTCTCACAGTGCTTTTCTTGACAGCAGAATTTGAAAGGGTTAGAGCTGGAGTACCCTGGGCATTCAGAGGAGCAGGAATTGGGTGACAGCAGCAGCACAGGGGAAGGGAAACAAAAACAATAATCTTTGCAAACTAAATAGTTTTGCAGAGGGTGAACCCTCCTAACTATATCACTTCGTTTCAGTCATTACACTTGTAACTACTCCTAGATTTTTGTTTGGAACCAGAGTCTCTTGCACATTTGCCATTATGACCCCTGACCCATCTGCCTACTCAGATACAGCAGACATAGGAATGGCTTACTTGTGTAAAAATAAGTCTTTTACCATATCTGCTGTCTTCTTTTCATCCCTTTTGTTCCATGAACCCACTGGATTTTTAGATCACTCCTTTCCTGAGATAAATAAAGGACTTCTTTATTACTTGTTCACTTACAAGATGCTCTGGTTTTTGTTTGGCACTCAATTTCTACTTTACTTATTGTAACTGCCTCTCCCCTTGGGATTCATGAGCGCTTTTTCTCTCCCTTCTTCCTTTTCTCCCTCCTTTCTTCCCTTCCTCCTTCCCTCCCTTCCTGCTTTCCCTCAAAGTTTTTCCTCTGCTATAGCCTTTTTTGACTTTGCTAGCTAGTCAGGCAGGATCTTAATGGTTTCATCTTAAAGTTGAACATACTGTGTTGGCCAAACAGTTCGTTAAGTTTTTTTCCATACAATGGCTCTAGTAGCGCTTCATTGTCTTTAACTTCATTCAAAACACTTTTCTTAGATTGTATTGGGACGGCTGTCATATCAGCATGCATTTAAAAAAAAAACCTTCTCAAAATTGGTAAATATTTTACAGCCATTTTAATATTGAAAATGGAAGAATGTATGCAACATTTTCGGCATATTATGCTTTATTACTTCAAGAAAGGTAAAAACTCAATGTAAACATAAGAAAAGATTTGTGCAGTGTGTAGAGAAGGTGCTGTGACTGATCAAACGTGTTGAAGTGGTTTGCAAAGTTTCTTGACATTTTAGTCAAATACGTTGCTGGGGGGCAGTCTTATGCATTGGAAGATGTTTAGCAGCACCCCTGGCTTCTACCAACTAAAAGCCAATAGGGAGAGATAGCTGACGTACTCAAACTATCCAAATCAATAAAGTTATTGGTGAAAATGAAAAATGTGCTTTTTACTCTTTTATGAAAAAAACTAAACAGACTCTTTGGCCAACACAATACTGTCTTTATTTTTAAAATGGCTTTAGATTTCTTTTTTAATGGGCCAGATATGAAATCCTTACAGGAACGTTTTGAACAACAAAAGACCTTGGGTTCCATTTTATGTAAAAGACAATTTCACAGTCGGAGCTTCCTGTGTCGTTCCACACTGATTTAGAAAGGTCAGGGTCACTGATTCCCCAGAGCTTCCCATAGTTTCCATGCGAGCTACTAGAGTTGGTATTACAAGTAGAACCCTGTTTCAACTAGCCTAAAGGAACATCAACATTGTTCTTCAAAGCACATCTCCTCCTTCAAATAGAAGCTATGGCCCCAGTATAGAGAAGACAGAGGTATATTATATTCTTGGTTTACACGGAAGCCCACACCCCACCTCAGCCTCATATACATATACACACAAAGTTTGATGGCAGAGGAAGGCTATTTTGGTAAAGGGAGGGTTAGCTATGTCTCAAGCTGTGTTATCTGAAGGAGGAAATACTACTTTACTTATGTTTAACCTGTTTGTTCTGTAATTGTGTTTAAATGTGGTGCCAGATAGTCTTAATGGTTAAGCTATCACCTAAAACAGCTGTGTTGATGCCTTTGGCTGTGTTTATAACTAAGGACTGTGGGAGAGGACAATGACAAGTATTGTGTTTGCTAAAAAGTCCATTTAGCTTTTTCCATAAAATAAAAGGCACATTTTAAATTTTCACCAACAACTTCATTGATTTGGATATTCTGAGTGTGTGGGCTATCTCCCGCTTGGTGTAACGATTGTTCTAGATTAATGTCTTGATTAGATTGCTATCAACCTCAACTGGTCTACCCAACCAAGGACCATCATGCAGCGAGAAATCTCTGGCACAAAACTTTACAGAACTTTGCAAAACACATTCAGTCACTCACAGCACCTTTTCCATACAGTGTACAAATCTTCTTTGCATTTCAGTTGCATTTTTACCTTTCTTGAAATAATGAAGCACAATATGTCAAAAATGTTGTGTATTTTCTTCCATCTTCAGTATTAAAATGGCTACACACAAATTCACCAATTTTGATAAGTTTTTTTTTTAAATGCACACTGAAGCAACAGCTGTCACAATACAATCTAAGAAGAGTGTTTTGAATGAAGTTAAAGACAACTAAGTACTACTGGAGCCATCATACAGAAAAAACAAACAAACAAACTTTTTGACCAACCCAATGCTTCCTTGCTGCTGATTCAAGAGACATTTTGATAAATAGTAGGGTACCACTCTGAATGTGCAATCTGGCAGGATGACCAAACTACTCACTCACTGTGAACTGTTTTGGTATGTGCATAGTTTGAAGAAGAAAATCAGTTGTGCTTAAACTTCTTAATTTGTATCCTACCTATAGTTTTATAGCCCTAACAGCCAGGAGCCAATTTTTTACTAAATGTCCAATTATTAATATATATCTCATAGGAAAGATACATGTATGGTACTGAGAATGTGTATGGATTCAAAATACACTAAAGTGGATGGTTCAATATTTTGAAAAAATGCCTCACATTTTATTAAGAATATTCAACTATTCAACTTTGTGAGGTAATTAAGTACAGACACTGTATAAATATTTCACCAAAATGAAAACACATTGTTAAGCAGGCCTCTCAATGAATAGGACCTATGAAAGGCTCTATTAAACAGGACTTCTCATTCAATAGCAGTCTTTATATCCACATATGCAAAACTTTGCTGGTGAGAGCTATCAGCCCAACGAAGGGAATAATCTTATTCCAGGGAACTAGGGTTCATAACAGTAGTTATTAAAATAAGAATCTACCTGTATTTGGTCCTTGGTCTTTTATTTGAATCCCACAGCTTGTGTTCTATAACTTAAAATGGGAAGAAACCCTTTTTCCCCATCAAACAGCACCAGCCTAAGGGAAAAATTCAGAGATCCCAGAAGTACAAACAAACAAACAAACAAACAAACAAAAAACACCGAAACCTCCAAACCCCAACGTATTATTTTTACCTCCTTTAATGAGAGAAATATTATACTTTTCTAGTTTAAATAATTTTTATAGCTCTTCAACTGCTTTTTTCAAACCTTAATTTTACTGTGCCTGGATTAACCAGAATAGCCTATCCAGAAAGAACCTGTTCTCTAGGACAACAGCAAGCTCATTAAAGGAAGCACTCATTTAAACCTAAGTTTTTATTCCTGTGGGGAATTCCTTTGCCTATCTATACTGAGTGCTGCTGCTATCTAACAAGGAAGAGAAAAAACACATTGCAAATACTACTTTTTTACTTTAAAATTGTTTTATTGTTTATGGTATAATTGTCCCAATTTTTCGCCCGTTGCCCTCCTCTGCCCAGCCCACAGTCAATTCCCACACTGGTATCCATGTCCATGGGTCATTCATACATGTTCCCTGACTAGCAAATACTTTTGTATATACTTCTGTAGCTTATGTTTATTGTATGAGAATTTTCCTTAGACCCTGATGTAGCCTCTGGAATAGAAGTAAGTGGTGTTTTAAGCACAGGATCCATTCCTGTGGGTCTGGGGCCAAGATTGACTTCCCTGAAGCCATGCTGACCTTCCTACAAAAGAATCAAGCACCTTAAGTCACCTAGGATTTTTAAAACATTAGTTAACAAGAATAAAGGGGGGAGCAGCTACCATGCAACAACAGAGGGAATTGGTGTGTCTTTAAGTATAATGACTCTGTTTTATTCATTCATTTACCAAGCATATAACTTTTGTGACAGCTTTGCGCCAGCACGGTACCTAGGCACTGGTTGTGGATGAGAGAGATGAGGCCTTTGCACCCTGGAGTTTAGCCCCTAGGGAGCCCTTGCCTGTGCCAGAAATAGCACTAGACATTTATTTGATGCTTATAGTAACACACAGTCTGCAACGCCTACAAAGGTAGGTATTCTCATTTCTATCTTACAAGTGAGAAAACGGGAGCTTGGAAAGGTTAAGCTGCTTAAGGTTGCACAGCCACTAAGTGGTAAAACCAGAGTTAGAACACATGGCTCTCTGCCTATTAACCATTAGGCACATTGTCTCCAGGGTGTCATGCGCAAGTATGAAATTTCTTCACAAGGAGAAAATACCATCCTAAGACTTCTTGGAAAATTGTACCTCAGAGCATTGCAGAAAAACCCCTAAAAAAGAAACCACTTAAGTTTATGCAGATGAACCACACAGTCTGTAGTATACATAATCCATTTTGTTTATGTTTGTGGGTGTGCAATTTAGATTTTTGCCCCTCAAACGAATATCTTAATCCTGAGGATTTAATTTGTAATTTTATGGATAGAAACCAAGAATAAATATTGCCAGATTTTACGTCTTAGGTTTTAAAGTTTGGAAGCATGGACATTCTGTAAATCTGCTTTTTCCTTTATTTTCAATGGAGAAAATCCTGCCTTCCTCCTTTAGAAAGTGAATAGTGTCATATGTCATTTTATAAAGGTTATCTCATGTAATTAACATCCTTTCATGTGTTGTTTTAGACTAGTATTGACAAAGATTTTGGATGTTATGCAGTTTTGCAACTGTATACCTAATTTATATCATTTCTTGGTCCTGGCAGAAGGCCATATCTATGTAGAGGATTGAGATTTTTCCACCCATGCTATAAATTGTCCATTTAATACCAATGGAGTAAAATGAGAACCAAGGGACATCTCTAAAGGACATTTAAGTGAAATGTTTCTCTGCACTATTGACTTCCAATGTTAATATTTAAAGAAGAGATGTTTTAATGATGATGGGTTTTTCTTTCAGTATATTGATGTCATCTAGAATTTATTTGCCACTTGGGACTCCCAACTTCTTATCAGTCAATTTTAGAAACAGGTAGATACATCCTCAATGAAAGAGAACCCAATAATTATAACCTACTCCTTGGGGCTTGGTGATATGGCAAAAGCAACACAAATGCGTATTTATACATAAATACTTTAAGCAATACAATTTTTTAAAAGATTTTATTTATTTATTTTTAGAGAGGGAAGGGAGGGAGATAGAGAGAGAGAAACAGAGAAACTTCAATGTGCAGTTGCTGGGGGTTATGGCCTGCAACCCAGGCATGTACCCTGGCTGGGAATCGAACCTGGGACACTTTGGTTCCCAGCCCGCGCTCAATCCACTGAGCTACGCCAGCCAGGGCTTAAGCAATACAATTTTTAAAAATTCCCCTTCATTTGACAAGAAGGGAAGAACTCTCTAGAAATTTGCATGTGAGAACAAATAATTATATAGCCTTCCATCTTCATCCCCATTTTCATCACAATGTAAAAGCTAGTGAAAATTCTTTACAAAATTCCTCTACCTCACTTCAGTTAGGTCACAGCTGCACCACCTTGATCATCACTAGCTCACTCTGGGCCAGCGATAAAGGTGACAGACTGCTAGGTCATTTTATAAGCCTTGCTTGTACTTTGAACTCAGCTCTGTGTCAAGTACTTGTATCAAGTGCTTTTGTTCTATTGGATAAACTTTAATCCTGTCTCTACTTGGTATGGCAAATATCAAACTGCCTATTGTTTCTGGAAACATGGGTGATTCAGACACTAATTAAATTCACTGTTAATGTTAGCCACGTGTAGAAAGGAGGCCAAAGTGGGCCATTCATTTATTGTTCCCAGTTTGATGTGTCTTTTAAAATATTAAATTCAAACAAACATTAAGCGCCTAAGAATATAGGATAATTCGGAGAGGAGATACTGTGCTTGATTTTCTGAATTGTCCTGAACGCACTGTCTGTGAGCTCACCCTGCCTGTTTCTAGTACTTGGTTAGTGTTGCAGTGGACAACTGTTTTTTCCCCTCACCTGATGCTTTGAGCTTTAAATCCAGGTGGTTAGGAGGACAGTTCTTATATTCCTCTTTTCCCCTCTTGGCCAGTGTCTTTCATGACAAGTTCCTGAACTCCTGTACCAAGTAGCCCTGACACCATGACAGCCCCCCTATGTGCAGCAAACAGTCTTCCTAGGTGATTTCTTTCCTCTTTTAAGTCAAGGAGGACAATCTCCTGAAATCCCACGGGTTTGTTCTGTCACTCTAGTGTGTGCCTTCGCTGCTCTCTTCTTAGTGCTGAATGATCCCTGCCCCCTGGAGAAAGTGACCTAATTCTTTCCTAGCAGTTGAATAGGTTCTGATGCTAGAACGTGCTCTGAAATTATCCAGAGACAGGAAGACCTTGCTCATAAAAGGAAATTTTGAGAAGTGCACTCTTTAACATAGGGTTGCGCTGTGCCTTCAGTCTAGACTAGGAAAACTGCCCTCTACGCTCTGCTTTCACATGTTCCAGCTTTTAATAACTGCTCCTAACACTGCCATTCACCCAGCAGCTCCTAGCCCTCAGGAGCTACATCCTTATGTTCTGTTGATATGGCTTATACAGAGATTAAGTTAAAAGCCGGTGTCTGTCACCTGACAAAAAGGCCGGAAGCTAAGTTTTGTTGGAGACAAACCCATTGGCCCTTAAAGAAGGACCAAAGGAAAGACTCTTCAAAAAAAAAAACCATATCAAATAACCAGCTAACAAGTTAACAAGTAAAAGGGTGTATATGTGTGCCAAGCACTGAAAGCAGTGCATTTGCCTGGAGACTGTGATGGTGCCGCTGAACAGTGAGTGCAGGTGAAGGCATCTGTGTGTGCCCACTCCGGGTGGGAAAATCCTGAAGAGGAAGGTGAAGTTTGGGAGAAGTATTCAATATATTGGGGATAACAGTAGAAAGATATCTATCCTATTGAAATATAGAGAAGCCTCACTAACGCGGCCTAATTAGAGGAAAGCAAGTCTGAATCCTGGAGTATTTTTAAATGCATTTGTATTACTTTCAAGCAATGGACACGCTAGTAATTCAAAGTAGACTAAAAGCACCTCAAGGAAGAGGCTTTACGTATCATTTGTAATTAGCATATCAATTATTTGTATATAAGTGAATGTGCAAAAAGTGCATAAAGAGTTTATTCTCTTAAGTAAGACAAACATTCCCCAGTGCAATCCTGTTTACACTATTAATTTGCTTAGCCAGCCTTTTTTGTGCCAAGATAGATGTATGTAAGAAATGCTTATTTCCTCAGGGAAGAATGAATCGCTTCCCTGTGTTTAGTCCAGTAACTAAGACGCGGAGCGCCACTTGATTGGTTTGGGATTTCCAGGATATGGAGTTTTGAATTTGCATACAGACCAGAGAGATTTCATATGGAGAAGATCTGGCAGCCATTGCCAGAGACCCAGTTTCCCCATCTGGATTTCATTGAAGTGATCTGGATTTCATCAAGCAACAGGACACTGATCCTAAATGATCCACCAGACACTCTAACGTAGGCATGTTTAAAATACATCCTGCCCCAGAAAAATAACTGTTAAAATATGATGAGTTGGAGTTGCTCTATGTGCAGTACTTAAAAGTAATAAAAATGCATTTCTTTTTAAGTCCCACAAAAACCATGCAATATCAAGTTAATGATGAAAATCAATCCCCAAACTCTTTCTTGCACACCTCATTGTGTGACGGCATTGCAGAGATTTCCAATCATCTGGGAAAGGATATTATGTTTTGATGAGCTGCACCAGGTGCTAACTATATGGCAGGATTTCAGCTTTGAATCGTAGGGAGGCCCTCCTGGGTAAGGGCGAGGGAAGGGCTAGGGGCATGTTTATTGTTAACAAATCGTTATTGTATACATAAGTTTGAAAATCAGAGCAACTGAACTGAAAAAGAAGATGTACCTGGTATTTAGCGAGTGTAGGAAATATGATTAAGGAATGAGAAACAGAGATAGAAGCCTGTATCTCTACCCGTATGTATTAAACTGTGCTCTGGGTAAATCATGACTTCTTCAAGGCTTAGGGAGAAAAACGAAGTGCAGAGAGCATAAGCAGAAAAAGTAAATATACACACAAATGTTGCAACTACAGTTTGGAATGACTCCAGCTCTCCCCTTTCCCCCCAAGGGCATTACTATCCAGGGTCTGCAAAAGCCAAATAGATGTTTGGCTTCCAGTCTGATTTTTGGCCTAAGAAATCAGAGAAGTAGATTTCCATTTTAATTATATAGTCTCTCGACCTCTATCTAATAGAAAGCCACTTGTATTTCTGCCCTTTCTTAAAGTGAAGTTTGTGTTTGGTGAAAGGCAATAGATTGGCAGCACTGGAAAAGGAATTACTGTACTCCCAGAACAAGTATAACCAGGCAGTGACACTATGAGATTTCTCGCTGCCTTTGGGGAACATTAGAGTACTATTCAGGAAGTCACGGCTATGGTCTGCTATGCTGAGCTCAACAGTATCCTAGTGAGCTGAGAGAATTAGCACAGCGCTCCAAGGGCCTGACTTAAGGCCATTCATTTATTCATTCAACATTAGGGAGTGCTTACTATGTGCCTGGTGCTAGAAGACTTCTGCAAATGTCGTATCAGTTAATTCTCACAATAACTGTGTGAGGGAGAAAATACTCTTCTTCTACAGAGAAGGAAACCAGGGTTCAGAGAGGTGAAGTGATTTGTCCAAGTTGCTATGCAAGTACTGGATCCAAATTGGTCTGACTCCATATGCGATGTTCTCCCTGAGCTCCATGTTGTGAAGGCTGCAAAGGGGATGGCTGAGACATGTGCCCAAGTAATGTGACACAGAGAAGACTGTGATCTGTGCTATGGGAGAGGTCTCAGTAATTTCAGAACAGTGAAATGACCTACCCCTGATCAAATAGTCATTAATACAGCCAGCCTTAGGATTCATATTCTTTAAGTCTTTAATTTTTTTTTTTAAGCTTAGTTCTCCAAACCACCCTGCCTCTCGACCTATCCTATGCCCTGTCCAAATAATATACACCCTGCTTGCTAGGGCCTCTGGCCTTTCAGAATGAGAAGAACCTGCCCTGGCTGATGTGGCTCAGTAGATTGTCGGCCTGTGAATGAAAGGGTCCCCAGTTCCATTCCCAGTCAAGGGCACATGCTTGGGTTGCAGTCCAAGTCCCTGGTGGGGCTGTGCAAGAGGAAGCCACACATTGATGTTTCTCTACCTCTCTTTCTCCCTCCCTTCCCCTCTCTCTAAAAATAATAAATAAAAATATTCTAAAAAAAGAATGAACATTGGGGTTCATAGGTTAACAAAACAAACAAGCAAGCAAAATATGACCACAGTCATTGAAATAAAGAACAAACTGACACTAGCCAGAGGGGAGGGGGAAGGGAAATAATGGGGTGGGGAGAAGGGAAAGGGTCATAAAGGAACATGTATAAAGGACCCAGGGACAAAACCAAAAGGGAGAAAGATGGAGGGTGGGAGGTAGTGGTGATGGAAAAATGGAGACACCTGTACTTGATCAAAAATAAAAAATGAGGATAAAAGTGAGAAGAAACAAACAGCAGTGAGATTTAGTGAAGAGAGCTCTGATGATTCAGCCTAGGCCACTGGTAATGTCCTTTATTTCTGGATGACTCACTTTCCCCTGTGTAAATGAGAATGGTTTACTTCAAAGAGGTAGAAAAATAAGTAATAACAAGCTAAAAATAGTATACAGTCCTTTTTGTTGCCAAGGTGACATATAATTGATGAGTAGAACTACTTACCACAAAGCATGTTAGAAAGAGATGTCAATTAGAATCTATGTTTTCAGATTTTTATTTATTGATTTTTTTGAGAGAGAGAAACATCGACGTTTTGTTCTACTTACTTATGCATTCGTTGGATGCTTCTTTTA
This sequence comes from Phyllostomus discolor, assembly GCF_004126475.2. Taxonomy (NCBI): domain Eukaryota; kingdom Metazoa; phylum Chordata; class Mammalia; order Chiroptera; family Phyllostomidae; genus Phyllostomus; species Phyllostomus discolor. Next base: position 94,210,422 of record NC_050198.1, read on the forward strand.
CGTCCCCTGACCAGGGATCAAACCCACAACCTTGGCATATCAGGATGATACTCTAACCCACTGAACTACCTGGCCAGGGCCCAAACTTTTGTTTAGTGAAGGTCTTTCAAATAGTGAGTCAATCTTTTTACTTATAATTTTTTTTCAATTTTTAAAAAGTTGTTGATTTTAGAGAGGGCCTGGAGAGAAAGAGAGGGCACGGGGAAAGAAAGATTTGTTGTTCCACCTATTTATGCATTTATTGGTTAACTCTTGTATGTGCCCTGACCAGGGATCAAATTCACAATCCTGACTTATTGGGGTGACACTCTAACCAACGGAGGTCCTGGCCAGGGCAGAATCTATGTTCTCATATAATGGATTCAGCAATGCAAGAAAAGATGCCCAAGTAAAATGTTAAGAAACTACATTTTGAAAATTAAAACAGCAAAAGCAATGTGAGGATTGTTTTTTTTTTTTTTCCTTTGGAAGGTGTGGGGGTTTAGGAGTTTGAGGGGCTTTTTGTGGCTCTGGAATTTTTGTTTTGTTTTGTACTAAAGATGTCAATGGGAGTAGTACAGCTTGTGTATGCTAAAAGTAGGAAGGGAAACGTATAGGAAATAAAGTGTCTTCTGGATATGTCTAAGAAGCACCCCTGGCCCTAAACAAAATGACACTTCATCCTCATCATAGTGAAACCACCCCCCTGAATTTCCTGCATCCCTATAGATACTCAGGAATCACTGAGGCATTTACCATATGCTGCATCCCCTGGCAGGTTGAATTTTTGCAGAATGATTTAGCAGTGCCTGAGTTGAGATAGGATTGAGAGAATTTAGAGAAAACACACCTGTGAAAAGTGGAAGAGCTCCTATTTGAGACTGACTAGTAATGTTTTGGGTCCTTAACAGAATCTCCCTCTGAATTCCATCCAATACAATGGGTTTAAAATTTCTTTTGTAGTAAAGGCTCTGCTGCTGGCCGTAACTTTTCTCGGGGTGACCTTGGGAGGTCACAGCATTAGTAACAAATATTCCTCTCTTTCCTCCTTTTGTAACCCGTACTTCTTGGTTTTTCAACTTTGAATTCCTCATCTCTTTAATCTCTGTTGATGATGTCTCTAGAGGATATCAAGAGTGCTTGCTGGGAAACAAAGATGATAAGGCTAGTCTAAACTGGTTTGCAAGCTAGAAGTCAGGAGACCCAACCTGCTGGGAGCTTGCACAGGTCAAAGGTCTAGCTAGAGATGCAAGTTTGGGATACCAGATCCTGCCACCAACATTGATTAAGGATAACTGTAACACCATCTTTTTGGCATCCCATTGCCCTGGAATTAGAGGTGAAGTGGCACCAGTGAATCATTTGAAGACACGCAGTAGAAGCTGTGATCTACCCTGATGGAATAACAGAAAAGGGGTTAACGCTACAATTCTGTTCTCAGGCTTTTCCTTTTATCTAAAAACATCATTAATGTCATCACCCCTGGCTCTTATTCCCCTCAGGCACCGACCCCCTTCCCCAAAGCAATACCTATAGAAACAGCTGCCACAGCCTATCTTCCTCATTTGCATAACCTTGTCTGAAAATCGGGCTGCTGAATACCAAGAGATCAGGTTTCTCATCAAGAAAGACTGCATTTCCAATGAGTATCTTGTGTGTTTATAGGGAAGTTACTAATGCAGTGTAATGAGATGCCTGTCCTCCCCCTCCTTTCTGGGTAAGAGATTTTATGGTTTGCCAAAACCTAAAATTAATGATTTGCAGTCTAGAAAACTGTTACAATAGTTAGGGAAACTTTCCCAAAAGCAATCTGGAGTGATATTTCATTCATTTACTGATTATTTATTGAATGCCCACTATGTATAAAGTATTGGTTCTACCCTCAATGAAGTTAGGGGAGATATTAAAATTACAGATACATAGGGAGATATACATTTATATTTATATTCACACATCTGAATAAAATAAAATGTGGAAAGTTATAAAAACCATAAGAAGTAAAATGTGGGCACTCAAAGGGAGAAACACTTCAGAAAAAAAGCTTAATTGAGGAGGTAACATTTGATCTGGGTTCTAAAGGGTAGCTAATTACTCTATCTTTACAAAGTGTGTGAATGTGTGTGTGTTTATAAAATCTGGGTCAAGTTTAAATATACAGAGAGTGTAGGAAAGGATGTTCTACACAGATGGTACAGCAAGATCAAAGTCAGGCAAGAATGAGCTACGTATAAAGAAGAGCAGTGGTTTAGTTTGGCTGGACTGTACAGTGCATGAGAGGAACAAGTTGCACGGAAGATTGGAAAAGTGGGTGGGAGTAACATCATGCTGGAATGCTTAGCTATGAAAATGTGTACTATATTCTGTAAGCATTTGGGGAGCCGCTGAAGATTTCAGAATGAGGGAATGGTATGATCAGAACTTGCTCAGAAAGATAAACACCCAAAATGCAATAACGCTGTGGCTGCTATGGCCATTATACAATATAGTGCATGTAAACTGGTTGGCACCAGCGCCTGATGTGTAGTAGCTCAGTAAGTCGTGGAAGCAGTTATAGTGTAGTAGTTCAGAGCATGGATTCTGGTGCCAGGCTGCCTGAGTTCAAAAACTATCTCTGCCACTCAATAGCTGTGTGATCTTGTACAGATTTCTTAAGCTCTGTGTGCTGCTGTTTCTCTGTCTATAAAATTGGATTAATAATACCTATCTTAGAAATTGTTATGAGAGTCAAGTGAGCTAATACATATAAAGTGCATAAAACAGTGCTGTTTTGAATAAAGTGCTCAGTAAATGTTACTTGCTATCATTATTATCATGTTTTATTCATGAAAGAGATGGAACATGAACTAGCCTTTAAAGAATAGATATGATGTAGACATGTAGAAAGGTAACTTTCAGACATGGGGAAGCACATGGCAAAAAAAAAACATGCTTATAAGAAAGTACAAGGTAAGTGAGGTGAATCATGTACAGTTCAGTTTGCCTACATGATAACATGGGTTAAGCAGTTATTGGATAATAAGATAAAAAGGCATGCTAGAGTCAGATCATGAAGGACTTGAAATCATAGGCTAAGAATTTTAAGCTTTATAAAAGAAAATGGAGGGACATTGATGGCTTTTGAGTAAAGATGTGATTTACTCATAACCATCCCTAAGGAAAATTAATCTGATGGTAGTGTGTATGTGATGCCCTGGAGAGCTAAGAGACTGGAGGCAGTGAAATTAATTAGGAAGCTATTGGCATCCATAAAGGAGACCATAAGGGCTGGGCTTGAGTACAGCAGTGGGAGTGAAGAAGAGGGAATGAGAGAGACATTGTTGCAAGACTGGTAACTGAAGAAGAGCAGGGAAAAGGAAGAATCAGAAAGATCCCCAGAACTTTGAACATGGATGACTAAAAAGATGGGGTATCATTAGCGGAGATGGGGAACAGAGAAAGTAAGCTGACAAGTTCAGCATGGTCAAAACAGAGCTGTAGGTTACAGCTGACTTTGTAGAAATTAATAAGCTGATCCTCAAATGTATATGGAACTTCAACCCAGAAGAGCCAAAACAAACTTGAAAAGAAAGAACAAGGTTGGTAGACTCACATTTCCAGCCTTCAAAACTTACTACAGTGCTACTATAATCAACACAATGTGTTGCTGGCATGAGGGCAGACATATAGAACAATGAAATAGAGTTCAAAGTCCAGAAATATGTACAATCAGTTGATTTTATACAAAGGGTATTAATACAATTATTTGGGGGGAAGAAGAGTGTTTTCAACAAATGATGCTGGGACAAGTGGGTATCAGCATGCAAAAGAATGAATTTGGACCCTTACCTCACACCCTGTACAAAAATTAAGTCTACATTGTCTAACTGTAAGAGTAAAACTATAAACTCTTAGAAGAAAACATAGATGTAAATGTTCATGACCTTGAGTTAGGTAATGGTCTCTTAGATATGACACCAAAAGCACAAGCCACAACAGAAAAAAAATAGATGAATTAGAATTCATCAAAAATGAAAACTTCTGGCCCAGGCTGGTGTAGCTCAGTGGGTTGAATGCCAGCCTGCAAACTGAAGGATCACTGGTTCGATTCCCAGTCAGGGCACATGCCTCGGTTGCAGGCCAGGTTCCCTAGTGCATGTTGCACAAGAGGCAACCACACATTGGTGTTTCTCTCCCTCTATTTCTCCCTCCCTTACCATGTCTAAAAATAAAAAAATAAAATCTTTTAAAAAGGGGGAGGATGGGTAGGGTTTACAGGAACAAATTTAAAGGACACATGGTCAAAAACTAGGGGTGGGTGGTAATGGGAGGGAAGTAGGGAGGGTTGGGTGGGTGGACTGGAATGGGAGTAAAAGGGAGAAAACTGTACTTGAACAATGATTAAAATAAAATTAAAAATAAATAAATAAAATAGATAAAATAAAAATAAAACTTCTATGCTTCAAAATACACTATCAAGAAGGTGAAAGACAACCCATAGAATGGGAGAAAATATTTGCAAATCATGTATCTGATAAGGGGCTTGTATTTAGGATAAATAAACAGAACTCAGTATTAAAAAGACAAGTGACCCAACTTAAAAATGGGCAAAGGACTTGCACAACTGTTATCCTAAAAAAGATATACAGATGGCCAAATAGCACATGGAAAGATGCTCAACATCATCGGTCGCTGGTTAAATGCAAATCAAAGCCACAGTAAGATACCACTTCCACCCCCTAGGATAGCTATAATAACAGTTTTTTAAAAACCAGAAAATAACAAATGTTGGCAAAGTTGTGGGAGAACTGGAACCCCCATACATTGCTGGTAGAAATGTAACATGGCACAGCCACTGTGGAAAACATTCTGGTAGTCCATCAAAAGATTAACCGTAGAGTTACCATGTGCCCCAGCAATTCTGCTTAGAGGTTTATACCTAAGAGATATGAAAACTTGTTCAGACAAAAACTTGTACACATATGTCCATAACAGCATTTTTCATATGAGCCCAAAATTAGAAATAACTCAACTGTCCATCAGCTGATGAATGGATGAAGAAACTGTGGTACGTACAAACCATGGAGTATCGAGCCATAAAAAGACATGAAGTACTGATGCTACAACATGGATGAACCTCAAAAACATTATGAAAAGTAAAAGAAACAAGTCAAAAAAGGCCACATTTATATAAAAGTTGGATTAGATGCATCCATATAGACAGAAAGATTAGTGGTTGCCAGGGGCTGGGGGGTTGAAGAATGGTGGGAATGGGTAGTAATTTCTAATGGGTAGAAGGCTTTTTTTAGGGATGATGAGAAATTTTTAAAATTCATTGTGGTGATGGTAGGCAAGAGAGGGGAGGGGAAGAGTGAATATTATAACCCTCATAGGTGTTTTTCTGTCTTCTTCCCCTACTGGGCCATAAGCTCCTTGGGTCTTGCTTATTTCAGTACTTCTAGTGCCTAGCAAGGGAAGAGTAGGTGCTTGAATCAAGATTTTACTGAGTGACGGCTGTAAAAAGGAAGGAAATCTTACCTTTCGTGACAGCCCGGATGGACCTGGAGAGCATTATGCTAAGTGAAATAAACCAGTCAGAGACAGACAAGTACCATATGATTTCACTTATATGTGGAATCTAATGAACAAAATAAACAAACAAAATAGAAGCAGACTCATAGATATAGAGAACAGACTGACGGTTGTCAGAGGGGAGAGGGTTGAGGGGCTGGGTGTAAAAGGGGAAGTAAGTTAAGAAAAAAAACTCCCAGACACAGACTACAGTGTGGTGATTACCAGAGGGGAAGGGGGTGGGGGGAAGCAGAAGAGGGTAAAGGGGGGATAAGTGGTGATGGAAGGAGACTTGACTCAGGGTGGTGAACACACCCTACAATGTACAGATGATGTGTTATAGAAGTGTATCTCTGAAACCTATATAATTGTATTAACCAATGTCACCCCAAAAAATTCAATGAAAAATCAAAACTATGCAGGAGAAAAAAAGATTTTAGTGAATGAATGGATACTGAACTGCAGAGGATAATGAGAAGGAAAAGGAGAGACATAAAAATTGTGAACCAGGTGCTGAAATCCTCAAGGGGGGAGCATACATTGCAGGCATACAGATAAGAAATTTCATAATCTTTGAGTAGTATAAGCAAGTGACACTAGCCTCAAAAAAGGAGAGACTGACAACAGAGAATAAGATGGAATTTGCAAGCAGCAATAGGAAAAGGATGATTACAATTTCTCTTTCCTCTTCCTGTGATACAGGGGCATTACATACTGTGTTTTCTCCTTTGACACATCCCACCCAATCTGTCACCTAGCCCTCTCATTTTTTCCCAAATTTGCCTTACCTTGATTCAAAAGGATATTAAATACTTAATACCCTTTGTACTAATCCCTCTGTCTCCAAAATTTCTCTCTTTGGCCTTATATGCACCAGCAAAACCCAAATTTCCTAAGTATTATTTTTCAGCAAAATCACTACTTATCTCATACTTTTCCGGTGGCTCCCATTTGACTGTCAAACCAAATGAAAACTTCCAGTCTTGAATTGAAAAGTGTCCAGCATTTAGCCTCTATGAGCTGTCCTCATTTCCTGTTGCTTTGATGTTTATGCTATATACAAAATACCCTACCTTGTTCAAAGCTTCCAATTACACTTTTCTCTACCCATCCTAATCTTTTATTTACTTTTCTTTCTAGATATCATAGATACACAGGAGGTTGCAAAGAAATGCACAGGGAAGTCCCATGCACATTTCCTCCATCCTCCTCCAATGCTGACATCTTGCACAATGATAGCAGAATATCAAAATCAAGAAGTTGACATTGGTACAATCCATAGAGCTTATTCAGTTTTCACCAGTGACACATGTACTGGGGGGTGTGTGTGTGTGAGTGTGTATAGCCGTATGTGGTTTTGCATAACCACAACTACTTCCACAGTCAAGATAAAGAACTGTACAGTCACCACAAGGTTCTGTTGTACAACCACACCCATCCCTAACCTCTGGCAATGACTAATCTGTTCTCCATCCCTGTAATTATTATTTCACAAATGATATGTAAGTGGAATCGTGCAGTACAGATTTGGGGATTACCCATGTTTGCCCAGCATGGTTCCCTGAGACCCATTCAGGTTCTTTTACTGGGATCAGCAGTTTGTTTCTTTTTATTGATGAGCAATATTGCAGTGGTATGCACGTGCCGCAGTTTGTTTAACAGCTCACTTGTTGAAGTATATCTGAGTTATTCCAAGTTTCGGTTGGGACAAATAAAGCTTCTGTGAACATTTATGTACAAGTTCCTATGTGAAAGTGTCTTAATTTCCCTTGAATAAATGCCCAAGGATGCAACTGCTGGATTGTACAAGTCTACTTTTAGTTTTGACAGGAGCAGCCAAAGTATTTTCCAGAGTGGCTATACCATTTTACATTCCCCCCACAAGGTATCTGTGATATTGTTTTTTCCATATCCTCACCAGCAATTGATGTTATTACTCTTTTTCATTTTAGCCATTTTGATAGGTGGCTCACTGTAGTTCTCATCTTTAAAGACCTAAGTCATGAGTTACCCTTGTAGAGCCCTTTCTAACGTCATTGAAAAAGCTGATTACTCTCTCCTCTGTACTATCTTTGATACTTCATTTATCATTGTGTTTTAATTATTTATTTACATAATCTGAGTCTTCCTCTCTGCTCTGAGCCACATGAAGATAAGAACTGTGCCACATTCATCTTTGTTCCTGCAACATCTGCTACAGTTATATGCTGGGTGCACAGAGGGGACTCAGTTAATGTGTGCAAAGTGAGGAAAAAATGAATGACGAAACTCCATCCTGTTTTCCACAGTGGCTGTGCCAGTCTGCATCCCCAACAACAGTGCACTAGGGTTCCCCTTTCTCCACATCCTCATCAAGATTTGTTTGTTGATTTACTGATGGTAGCCATTCTGGTGGGTGTGAGGCAATATCTCATTGGGGTTTTAATTTGCATTGCTGATTATTAGTGACATTGAGCATTTTTTCATATGTCTGTTGGCCATCTGAATGTCCTCTTTGGAGAAATGTCTATTCAGGCCCTTTGCCCATTTTTAATTGGATTGTTTGTCTTCCTGGTGTTGAGTTGTATAAGTTCTTTATGTATTTTGGAAATTAACCCCCTATCAGACAGCTGTCAGAGGGGAAGGGGCACTGGATGAAAGAAGGTGAAGGGATCAGCCAAAGAACATACATGCATGACCCATAGACATCGCCAGTGAGGAGATGACTGGAGGAAAGTGGGGAGGGTGGAGGGAGGTGGGTAAAAGAGGGGGAGGACATTGGTAATAATGTAAACAATAAAAATAAAGTAAAAAAGGAATGAATGAGAAAATGTTAGTCTTTCTTGCCTCCCCCTGCTCCCCATTATGCCATAAACCTTTCTAGAGCAGAGATCATTGCTTCCACTGTGTCTCACAGCAGCAGCTAATAGGGAGCTCTGTACGTGTAGATGTTCAATAAATGCTGGCTAACTATTCAGGTGGCTTATCATCTCTCTGCACCCAGGAGATAAGCGTGTGAGAGAGAGGATAGGGCTGAGTACTCCTGTATTGAATATCATATGTTGTAAGTTTTATAATATTCTTATAATCTCCACAATCACTCAATATTTTTCTGCGTAGATGAGAAATCAAAATAAAACAGTCTTTTGAGTCAAAGAATGGCTCTGCAGCTGAGCACTTTTCAATAGCTTCAATGCCCTTGTTACATATGAATTTGAGATATTGGCGTTTTATATCCCTGAGTTCTTGTTGCAGTTTCAGAAGGATCTGGGATTTTTCTGTTTTTGCTGCACTGGTATAATTTGACATGTTGACTGTGAAGGGGTTATTAACCTCAGCATTTTTAATCACTTTTTGACTCTGCATTTTCTCAACTCTGAAGTATGTTAATTTGCACATGTTTATATGTCTCTGTGAGAGTTACTCAGGCCCTTGAGTACTGGAATATGTTTTGTCTGGGAACTAGATTGTAAGCCCCTTGAGAGCAGGGACCTTATAACTCCTAGGAATGCATTCTGGACATTGTCAGTGTTCAATTAATGATAATACTGGAAACCAGACTAAGGTCATCTGTCACATTGACAACTTCCTTTTCATTTATAAGGCTTCTGACTTGAAAAAAGCTGTTAGGTTGATTTGATAGCATTTAATGATTCTACCCCAAATTATGCTCATTCTTACCTACTATAGTTTGTTCCCTGTGCTGTTTTCAGATTTATAATTTTGGAGCAGTTGTTGTAGTTCCCTTCCCTATAATACTCTGGTTATGTATGAATTAGGGAGGCACTGCATTTCTTAACCCAGAAGTCCTTTTTAAAAATTTTTATTTTATTTTAATTGTTGTTCAAGTACAGTTTTCTGCCTTTTACCCCCATCTCAGCCCACCCCCCAGCCCTCCCCATCTGACTCCTGTTTCCACCCCCCTTGTTTTTGTCCAAGAATCCTTTATACTTGTTCCTGCAAACCCTTCCCCTTTTCCCCTGAAATTCCCTCCCCTCTCCCCTCTGGTCACTGTCAGCCTGTTCTCAATTTCAGTCTTTTAGCATAATAAAAATTAAGCTGGTAATGTTTGTGCTTTCAAAGCATGTAATGCTCTTCACCAGCCCCCAGTGATAACTAGGTGATAAACTCAAAGTATGTTGACAGTCTTAATTATCAGAAATAATCCTTACTATCTAGTCAATATATATGTCTTATTTTCCCAGATTGTAAAATGGAGTAAATGTGTACACTATGTACTGTGGCTATTGAAGTTAAATTAATAAGAATGTTTCAAGGGAGTCTGAGTTCTAAAACTCAGGACAAATTTGGTCCTTGGTGAGTGGGGAGGTGGACAGAATTTTTTTCGTAAGTCAGTTTACTGAGGTATAATTGACGTAGAGTCTGATTCACCCTTTTTAATGGAAAGTTTGATGAGTTTGACAAGTTGGATATATTTTCCTTCACTATTTCCTGATTCAACTATACCTCCCACTGGCAACACCACCACCCCCCCTAGACCAAACTGACCTATCATTTTCTGACATTTTTGTATTCTTTCTCTTTTCTACAGTGTACTGAAGGAGGTCTACATTGCCTTTAATCCCAAAGCAGTGGTCTTGCAGCTGGGAGCTGATACAATAGCTGGGGATCCCATGTGCTCTTTTAACATGACTCCAGTGGGAATCGGCAAGTGTCTTAAGTACATCCTTCAGTGGAAATTGGCAACACTCATTTTGGGAGGAGGTGAGTAAAAGGAAGGTCACCCAGGAAAATGTGTTGACCTTCCTCTACATTGTATTTATTGACACCAAGGAAAACTTGACTTTCTTAAATTAGATGATATCTAATAAAATGGTCCAGTGGTCCAGGAGCCTGAGTCAGTGAATTCTGCTACCTTCACACTTCAGCATAAGGAAGTACTCTGACACACTTCTGCTCAGCTTGGTGTATGTGCTGACTCCTTGGCACTCTGAAGTAAAATGTTCAATTCCTGAAGCAAAGGTCTTTGGGTTAAAGATGACACCAGATCTTATTAAGAATAGAGGGTGTTAACAGGGGACTTTGATCCATCTCCTCTCAGTGTAGTATTTGACTCGCTGTTCTAATAATAATCTTATGGAAACATACCACTAAAATTCTAACCCTGCCCAAATATGTGTAGTAATCACATGAATTCATTAAGCCTAAACTGAAATCAGGAATGACTTATGCCCCTCACCCTCCTAAAAAAGCATAGATTTGTTACAATAAAGTAAAACTGAGAGATCTCAAGAGTCCATTGGACATTCTTGCCCTCAGTGTGTACTGATGTTTTATATGACTTAACCAACAGAAGGCTCAGTCTGTTCAACAGAAGCATTTACACATCTGTGAAAGGGACCTTTCTCAACATCAGCTACCTTTGAAGATGCCTTGCTTAGAATCTTCTCTGTCTGGCATAATCTTTATTTTACTGGATGAATTGATCAATGTGTTAAAATTACATGGTCAAGTTAGATTGAGCTTAAAATGTACGTATTATGCAACAGCTAATAGTTTGTTGTTTTATCAACCTGTTGTAAAAACCAAAATAGAGGCGATTGTAGGAAGGCCTTATGAATATGAGTGAGCATTCAGTACAAATACACAAGCCTGGTCCTTCAGCAGCCTCAAATTCTAGAGGGATCAAAATTAAAGGTGCTCACAAGAGACAACATCTTATAAAAAACCAGAAAGAACTGTATTAACTTCAACTCAGGGAGAAGATAAAATTGATAAGTACTGTGTGACATATTACTTTCCTTGACGGCACAAAGGATGGTGATTAAGATACAGGTACAGTTAGGGAAGAAGGAAAAAGAGCCCTTTTCACAATACATATCTGTGTGAATTCAACTGTTAGCATTTTCATAGCCTTTTAGCTTTTTCAGCCCAAAGTTTTGGCTTTTGAAATATGCGTGTTCCTGAAAATACCATGCATAAGTGGAATTTTTGGAAATTATATGGTATGTACCCCAGAGAGAACTTATTACTTAAAACCTGTAGTGACTCTTTTGAAATCAAATAATCACTCCCATAGATGGGGGGAGGCTAAGAATAGAATGGGACATGTAGAAGGCAAAGAACTTATGTGTACAACCCATGGACATGAACTAAGGGGGGGAATGCAGGTGGGAAGAGCTATGCAGGGTAGAGGGGAATAAAGGGAGAGGGAACAGGACAACTGTAATAGCATAATCAATAAAATATATTTTAAAATAAATAAATAAGAACAAATAATCACTCCTAATAAGTCAACCTTAGAAATTCATATTTTACAAGTCAGGAGTGTTTAAAGAGATACCTGTACTATTTCACTGAAATTTTCAATTCCCAATAACACATAGAGAATTCATGGAGTTGACCATGTCCCCAAGCTTCAGTGGACCTATTTGAAGCCTAAAAGACACACTCCAGAAGCCCCAGCATTCCTGACCTTTCAAGTAGGAAGACTTAGGGAAAGGGTGACCATATGTCCCAATTTATACATATTATCTCAGTGTAAGTATTAATAGTGTCCCCTTTTACTACTAAAAGTGTACCATTTTGGCCCTGACCTGTGTGGCTCAGTTGGCTGGGCCTTGTCCCACAAAGCAAAAGGTTGTGGGTTCGACTCCCGGTCTGGGCACGTACAAGAGGCAACTGACCAGTGTTTTTCTCTCATATCGATGTCTCTCTCCTTCTTTTTCTCCCTCCCTTCCCATCTCGCTATAAATAAATAAATAAATAAATAAATAAATCTTTTTAAAAGTGTACCATATTTGGATGATAAATTTTATGGTTGCCCTACCTAAAATAAATGAGGTTATTTTCCTCAGGCTGCACTGAGGTTAGGAACTCATTCCATTTTATCCTTACACTCTTGGAATTTAACTAAAGGCCAATGTTCTAGTGCTTGCATGGCTGAGCACATCTATTCAGAACAAAAATATGCTCATTACTAGCCAGTATATTAGCCATTATAATATGGCTTCTGGGTGATTGGGACAGGACCTGATGAGATGGATCAGAGTGTCAGTCAACAGTCCCTTCCTCACCTCATTCTCTTTGATCTCTGTTACTAAGCCTGCATTTTGTGGAGAAGAGGAATGCTGATATTAAAAGAAGGGAGTCTGTTTCTGTTAACATTTTCCTTTTCTCTTTCTTGGATGTATCCTAGGGCTGTATCTGCCAATAGATTTAACATACAAACCATGTCCAGCAGTCATTTTATAGAATTGTTGCAAAATTCATCACAGGAACCTTCTTCACACTAGGTAGGTCACCTCAAGAGATCCAGGTTCCAGGAATCTCATTCTTGCCAATGACTCTTGATGAAATTGAAGAGCTTAGCATCCTCAGGTGCACATTTGTTCCAAGACAAGGATCTTTTTAATCTTTGGAGGCCTTGAACTTCCCAGTTCCACACAGTTCATGGTCTGACTGGTCCACTAAATTCTGCCTACTAGCTGGTTTAAAAATATAAAGGGATGTTGGGGCGAAATTCTGCAAGTTGTCTTTGTAGCCCTTTTATTAAAACATTTTTCTCTCCTTTCTTCCTCTTCTTCCCTCTCCTGCTGTTTTGTGACTATTCTTTCCTAACTTCACAATTCTTGGTGGAGACAGGAGGCTATAACCTTGCCAACACGGCTCGATGCTGGACATACTTGACCGGGGTCATCCTAGGGAAAACACTATCCTCTGAGATCCCAGATCATGAGGTAAGTAAGGCTCTGACAAGTCCTCTCTTCTTTAAGGGGAAGAGCTGAGTCATTCCACCTAATCAAAATCACGTCCTCACCACTCAATACCGTTTTGTTGAGAGACACTCCAATAACAATAACACACTGTCTTGGCAGAATAGTGGACTCTTGTTCCAAAATATCCAAGACCTTCTGCCTTTTTTACAAGAGATCTCAAAGGCCAACCAACTTTAATTTCTCAATTAATTACAGAGACTGTGGGAAGGGGTCACCTGTTCACACAAAGAACTCTTTGGAATATGTATGTATTTTCATCCCCTACCTCAAAAAAGAAGCGGCAGTTTTCTCAATGTGTAAGCTGGGTTCTGGTCTATCTTTAAAAAGTCCCATAGCAGTATGTTGCACCTATGTTCTTTGGTGGTAGTTCTGATCTCTAAATTTTCTTTGAATAATGTAAAATTTAAGAAACACAGACTTGCCCCGAAGATAGGTCTGGTGTTTTTCCAATGATTAGCGGTAAACAGAGGTTGGGGCAGGACCATCCAAATGTGAACCGTCATTTGAACCCTCAGCATTTTCTTCAGTCATATGAAATGGGGTTTATGTTTTCCAAAGCAAAGATAACTGTTCTAGTTCTCTCAAAACAGGTTAATAGAAAGCTAGCTGGGCCCTGTGAATGTGCTGATAATATGCGTATCTCTTCTCCTCCCACCTGCCTCCACACCTGGCAGGAAGCGCGTTATCACAGATCAGGATGTGTAGCTGCAGGCCTTAGACTCTGTGACTTTGAAATAATGGACCCATACCTGTTTCCCACTTTTCTCAAGCCAATCCCCACAGTATGGAGATGGTACTCTGGTTATAACATTTTGATTCGTGCCAGATACAGAAGCTGTGTTCTGGGGAGCATTATGTTTTTGAAAGTTACTATTATTTTTAAAAAATGACAAACAACTTGAACTAATTTCCTTCCAATTTTCTTCTCACCACAGATGAGGTATAATATGTACCTCACCAAAAAAAAAAAAAAACAAAAACACTCAGTGTATCTAGAATACAAATAGAAGGCAGAGTATAATTTGAGACAGTTTGCTGGTGGCAGGGTTCATAGAAGTCTCTTTCTTTGACTTGGCTTACCTTTATTCAGTATTTGGAAGCTTTATAAAATGTAAGACTAAGTGAACAAATTACATTTGTGAACAAATATAATCATTGTTATTGCTGTGGGAATATCTCAGATTGCATTCTAATTTAAAGCATAGAGACTTGAAAAACTGATCAAGTTTTGTCAAAAAACAGTTTTAACCATATACAAGCCTGAGTTGAGAATGTGTTCTGTTCCTAGGAAACAATGCAAATCCATAGATTCATCTGTCTTAAAAGGTCGATAAAATTTTTGTAACAATGAATATTGCCTCTGGCGCATGGAGAAGCTGTGTGCCTCGGTGAGCGTGGGCTTGGCCTTATAGATAGACATGTCCTGTCTTCATCCTGATATATTCTGCCAGACTGAATGAGAGCCTAACCCAGTTCTTGGCACATAATAGGCATCTTTGAAGTCTAAATTTTCTCCTTCCCCTTTGCATGTTCCTGATGACTTCTTATAACCAGACATTTATGACTTTGTCATTCATAAATTTGTCCAGACCCTTTTTGAATCCCTTCTGTCACATCCTTCTGGTATTAGAGATGTGAGTCATCCAAGAAGGAACATAGAAAAAAATTGAAATGACAGCCTTCCAAGTACAATAAGGTAATATTTTAATAAAATTGCCAAACACAGACTCTGCAGTGTGAAGGCATATATAAGTTTTGTGGCACAATACACATTTGCACACAAATATGCTTGTGGTCCTCTGTAATCATATCAACAAATGGGAGATCAAAAAATATTTATTGAGCACCCATTGTGTGCCAGGCACTATGCTAAGTGTCTTGGAAGATGCAAACACACCAATGCCTTATCCCCTACCTCAAGCAGCCAGGAAGATGGGTGATATAAGTGCTGGGGGAATGTGTAGATATACACATAATTATATTACCGAGCAGAATAGGAACCACAAGACAGGAGGAACAATGGCTATGGAGATGAGCATCAAATATAAACAGTATACAAAGGAGTGTACAAAGTACTCTGCCCTCCAGGAGCTGAAAATATAATTGAGAAATATAGTCAGTGACAAGGTCAAGACAGCGCAGCAGTCAGCCACAGTCTGGCTGACTCCCTCACTGTCTTCACTCTCAGTCTTGGGCTTTTGTTCTTCTGTCTTTGGGGTAATTCTCCTCCTCCTCCTCCAATGTCTTTCCCTCGCCTCTCTACTGTCTTCATAGGCCCAGCTTCAAGTCATATGCCCTTAACGATCCCTCACCTAAATACACCAAAACCCTTTCAGCTCTTTCTTCACATTTATTTGTTAAATATTTCTTAATTCATTTAACAAATATTCACTGGGCCACTACTACTTGTCAGGCCCTATTTAGACCTGGATTCAGGTATACAAAGACTAACAAGATAAACCCAGTACCCTCAAAAATCTCACCATCTAATAAAGGCAACAGAATAATGCACTCAAATCCAGGACAGATGAGGAACAGAGAGGAAATGTTTCATCAAAACTTTGAACTGAATCTTGGAAGCTGACTGGAAGAAGTGGGAAGGGCATTCTAGGCAAAGAGAAACAGATTGGAAAAAACCTGGTGCCTCATGAGATCACTGAGAAGTTTGACACATAGGGTTTATTGAGTGAGAATGGGAAGGATAAAGGCTTGAATGGAAATTGGGGCCAGATAATGAAGACCCTTGAATGCTACACTAAAGAGCCTCACCTTTTTTCTGTGAAAACAGATGAGCATTGGTTTTTAGAAAGCTCACTTGGTAGAGCATGGAAGACAGATTGCAAAGGAAGAGACTTGAGAAAGGCAAACCTGCTAAGAAGTTCAGATACACTCCTGTAACACACAGAGTCTAAACCATTATTTGGTCATTTGTGTGTTGGTTGTCTGCATTCCCCCTCAGTGCTTAGCAGAGTGTTAACCACCCACCTAGTTGGTATTGATTCATTGAATGAACAACTGAATCAGTGAGTGATTGAGTAATATTTATCTCAATTCACATTAGAAAACTTCTATTTTTAAGATGGAACAATTGGATTCATAATCTAGCCTTTTTTGTGGAAACAGTTTCACTCTAGTAGCAACTACCCATCTTTTGCAAGAAGAACCAGGTAGATACTGGCTGAAGGAATTAGATGTATCCATTGGAAAAGCATTGGCAAAATAGTGGACTCTTGGCATGTTTGCAAGGGATGTTGACCTGTTGGCAAATGAAGGGAAGGAACTTGGGAAGGCAAGCCCAGCACAAATGTACAATTAGAAGTGATGAACCCTGTCTGGTGTGGCTCAACAGATTGAGTGCCAGCCTGCGAACCAATGCATCACAAGTTCAATTCCCAGTCAGGGCACATGCATGGGTTGTGGCCCAGGACCCCAGTAGGGTGCATGCAAGAGGCAACCATACACTGATGCTTCTCTTGCTCTTTCTCCTTCCCTCCTCCTCTCTCTAAAAATATATAAATAAAATACACATTTTTTAAAAACAGTGATTAGTGGTGAGATCTCAATCATAACCCTCATGAGATACAAAACTAGTGTTGACATCAAGCCAGTGGTCCAGGAGTTAGTCCAAGCCCAGGAATTGGGGAGCCAGGCTGGTAAGCCAGGAATGGAATAAGGAAGTAATCCCAGCTGGAAGAAGCATTGGGCCCAGCTGGGAAAGCTGAGAGGAATGGAGCCTGCCCATATGACTGGCCCAGGTATGTCTACCATAAGGAAAGCCCAAAGGTGACATGGGGTACCATAAAAAACACCAGTGCATGGCTAATTTAGCAAATCACCCACTCCATGTAATAAGACTTATGGGCTATTATATATGAAAATGTTCTGTATTCTAATAATACTATTTGTATTCTATGATTTAAAATAGAGTAAGGCCTCATGGTAATGGACAGCAGGGTGGGGACTGACTTAGGGAGTGGGGATGGGCAGGGCAGAGGAGAGCAAAGGGGAAAATTGGGACAGCTGTAGTTGAACAACAATTAAAAAAATGAGTGAGGCAGTTATATCATATCATGCACTCATATATATGTACATGTATACATATACAAAGATCTATCAGTAATATGTAATACCTGAATCATCACATCCGCTTATAAACAAAATTTAGTGAACAAAAATATTTCCTTAGCCAGCTACTTTTGATGGACTGTTAGATAAACTATGCCTCAATCATATGAGGGAATATATGTAGCCATTGAAAAGAATTAACTTTATTTATATACAAATATATGCTGCTAATGTAAAATAATCTTACAGTACAATCTATAGATTACATTGAATCTATAGCTTGATTTAGGGAGAATGATATTTTAACAATATGTAATCTTTCAATCTATGAATTTCCTATCTTTTCATTACTTAAGTGTTTAATTTCAATTTTTAATTTATACTTTTCAGCAAACAGAGCATGTGCAAATTTTGTTAAATTTATTCCTAAGTATTTTCCCAAGGATTTCATGATTTTGATGTTATTATAAGTGGTATTTTAATTTCAATTTCCAGTAGTTTATTGCTAGAATATAGAAATACAACAGATTTTTTATAATGATCTTGAAAAATGTAACATTGCTAAAGTCATTAGCACCAGTAGCTTTTTTGTAGATTCTTTAGCTTGTTCCATGTATACAAACATGTCATCTGTGAATAGAGTTTTACTTATTCTGTTATAATTTTCATGACTTTTATTTCTTTTTCTTGCCTTGTTACACTGTTTGGGGTCTCCAATGCAGTGTTGAATGGAAGTGATAAGAGTGAACATCTTGTCTTGTTCCCAATCACAGGGGAAAGCACTTCATCTTTCACAACGAAGTATGGAATTGTAATGTTAGCTGTAGGAGGTGCTTTTTTTGGTAAATTTTTTTATAAGATTGAGAAAGTTTTGTTCTCTTCCTAATTTACTGAGAATTATTCTCACAAATGACTGTTGGATTTTGTGAAATGCTTTTTCTCCATCTATTGAAGTGATGTGATGGTGTCCTCTAATTGTGGCTTTATTTTAATATTAAAGTAACCTTGCATTCCTGGGATAAACCCTACTTGGCCATGGTATATTATCCTCTTTATATATTGCTGGATTTAGTTTGCTGACATTTTGTCAAGAAATTTTGTGTCTGTGTTTGCAAGAGATGTTGACCTGTTGTTTTCTTTCCTTGTAATGTCTTTGTCTGGTTTTACAATCAGGGCAATGCTCATCTTATAAAATGACTTAGGAAGTATCCCTGCCTCCTCTATTTTCTGAAAGACTTCATGTAA
Organism: Phyllostomus discolor; assembly: GCF_004126475.2. Taxonomy (NCBI): domain Eukaryota; kingdom Metazoa; phylum Chordata; class Mammalia; order Chiroptera; family Phyllostomidae; genus Phyllostomus; species Phyllostomus discolor. The sequence continues at coordinate 94,228,976 of NC_050198.1, forward strand.
AATTGATAATATATCTTACTTAAATGTTTGATAGAATTCACCTGAGTATAAGTGAAATTATACTCAGGTTTTCACCTGAGTGAAAACATTTGAGCATGGAGTTTTCTTCATGGGAAGGTTTGAAATGATGAATTCTACTTCTTTAATGGTCATAGGGCTATTCAGATTTTCTATTTCTTCTTGCTTCCATGTTGATAATTTGTCTTCAAGGGATTTGCCAATTCATTCGTGATATTCCCTTATCATTCTTTTAATGTCTATAGAGCTGTAGTGATATCCAGTCTTTCGCTCCTAGCATTGCTAATTTCTGTCCTTTTTTCGTGATCATTTTAGCTTGTGGTTTATCAGTTTCATTAAACTGTAGTTTGTTTTTTTTTTTTTCAAAAAACCAGCTTTTAGTTTCATTGACTTTATTTTTCTTTTTTATTATTGCTGCTCATATCTTTGTTATTTCCTTATATTGATTTTTAGTTGTCTAGTTTCTTGTGATAGAAACTTAGTTCATTGATTTTAAACATTTCCTCTTTTCTAATATAAATATTTTATGTTATAAATTTCCATCCAGGCACTGCTTTAATTGTATCCCACAAATTTTGTTATGTTGTTATTTTTATTTCATTAAAAATATTTTCTACTTTTCTTCTTTGATGGATTGTCTAGAAGCATGGGATTTAAAAATTAAGTTCCAGGTATTTAATGACTTTCCGGATATTTTTCTATTTATATTAATTTTAATTTTGTTGTGCTCAGGTAACATACTTTGCATGAGTTTAGTACTTCTGTACTTATTGAAATTTGTTTTGTGACCCAGTAGATGATCTGCCTTGGTGAATGTTTCATATGCAATTTGCAAAGAATGAGTATTTTGCTGTTATTGGACACCATTTTCTATCATTATTAGTTAGGTCAGATAAGTTAAGAATGTTGTTTATGTCTTCCGTATTCCTGATTTTCTGTGTGCTTGTTCTGTCAATTACTGAGAATTGAAATCTCCAACCATAATTTTGGATTTGGTTGTTTTTCTTTTTAGTTGTGTCATTTTGGGTTTCACGTAGTTTTGAAGTTTTGTTATTAGATGTATACATTTTTAGGGTTGTTATATGTTCTTGATGATTTGACCCTTTATTATTATGAAATATCTCCTTTATCTCTGGCAATATTCCTTGTTATAAAATCTACTGTGTTTGATTTTAATATTGTCACAGCTATTTCCATATGATTATTATTTGTGTGGTATATATAACGCTTTCTGTCCTTTTAACCTATTGTATCTTCATATTTAAATGGTTTTGCTTGTAGACAGCATACAGTTGGGTCCTGATTTTTTATCCATTTCAATAATCTTCGCCTTTTTGTCAGGGTTCCTAAACCACTGACCTTTAAGTAAATTATTTATATGTTTAGGTTTAAATCCACCTTTCTTTTTTAAGATTTTATTTATTTTTAGAGAGAGGGGAAGGGAAGGAGAAAGAGAGGGAGAGAAACATCATTGTGTGGTTGCCTCTCACACACCCCCTACCAGTGACCTGGCCTGAAACCCAGGCATGTGCCCTGACTGGGAATTGAACCAGCGACCCTTTGGTTTACAGGCCAGCACTCAATTCACTGGGCCACACCAGCCAGGGTTAAATCCTTCCTTCTATTTGTTTTCTATTTATCTCATATGTTTTTTGTTCCTTTCTTTTATTTTCCTGTTTTCTGTTGAATAAAATATTTTTTAGGATTTCATTTATCTCTTTTATTTGCTTTTTAGCTATAAGTTTTTTGGTGGTTGCTCTGGGGCTTAGAGTATGCATTGTTAACTTATTATAGGCTACCTTCAAATCTTATTATACTACCTCATGTACAATATAGCACCCTTATAACAATGTTCTCCCACTTTTCCTTTTCCTTCCTTTGTGCTATTGCAGTCAGATATTTTCCTTTTGCATATGTTATAAATTCCATTATATATTTACTGTCTTGCTGTAAAGAATCAATTGTTTTTCTAATTTTTAAAGTATTTATCAATTCATTTAAAACAATAATAATAACTCCAGTACATGTTCTCACAAACAATGTGTTGTGATAAAAAAAAAACAACCTGTATTTTCCAAGACAAAAAAAAAATTTCACGGGAAGAACACATTGCTATACATCTGTGCACATCCTTAACATCTGGCTATAATTGATGACAGTTTATTTCTCATACCTGCGTCTACTTTCAGTGTGTTTTAACGTTTTTGTTAAAGTATATGAAGAAAATTCAGCTTCCCGTGGATACATAGTTGGGAAAGGATGCAGTATTTTAATAACCTTTTCCAATAATTATGGATATTCTTCTTTGATACTACACAAAATTCTTCAAATGATAGTTTCTTAAAGGTTAATGGTGATCTTTTCCATATCAATGACCTTTTTACATACTGTTACATTAAAATTCAGTCATCTTATACTTCGAATGGATATTTGACCCATCTTACATATATTGATTTTTTGGAAAATATTGGTTGACTATGTTATGCAAATGTTGCAAATGTTGAAACATTTTATACAATATCAAAAAAATCACATGAACTGACATCACTGTTGATCTCATTGGAACAAAGCTTAAGTTTTGGGAAGCTGTCAAGCTTACAGTGGCAGAATGTTTTTCAAAATTCTAATTTTCTCTGAAAAGCATGAATATTATCAATGGCAACAAATAATGTCAGTGTTTATCCTAAAGTGATAGGCTTACTTCATTTTTGAGAAAATGTCTGCCAAGTACCCAAGTATTTAATCATGTTTTTTTCATCAGTTGTTCTTTCAGGCAAAAATGGTATTCCATGAAAAGTGGCTACTTAAGCCGCAAATTAATCACAGATGTGCTTTTCCTCAAGACAACTACCATAGTATAGTTTATAACAGAAGCAACTTCTGCATATCTCCTATTTTGTCACACAATATTAAATCCAGGATCAAGATTTAATAGTTTTTACTGCTTCACCAAGGACATTCTTAAATAAAATTGGCTTTTTTTACTATGAGTACATGACAATAAAGAAAAAAATAACTGCTGGTGTACATTGGTGCTACTGCCTTAATTTGTACCATGGTGCCAGCAGTTTTACCCGCCATTGGTTTTGGAGCTCCGTGCAAATATAAACCAAGCTGCTCCAGGATAAACCATGAGATTCAAACAAGTTATTCAACATTTTCAATATTTTAGTACTACTTGTGTTTGTTGCCAACCATGCACATACAAAAGTCTTCTTCAGAGATTAGTTGGTGCTGATACCACATGGCTACAAAGCAAAATAGCAAGTCCAGCCACATTGGTAGCCTTGGCTGTTTGTAAAGTGAAAGTACAATTCTGCAAATGAAATAACAACTAAGTCTTCATGTTTAGAGCTAAATGTTTAAATAAACAAGTTACTTTACCACTGAAAAGAGACAGAGCTCTGAGTTATTTTACTAACTTTTCATCCAGTAGGCATTGAGCAATGTACTATTGTCCAAGGCTTTATTGGTTTCAAGGCTGTGATGTGCATTTCTCCAGCCCATGCAGTGCAATAGCATATGCCTAAGATGCTTCAGTGACTTTTTCATTTCTAGTTTGAAAAGCTCTAATAATTTTGGCTTTTTAAAAGATTTTATTTATTTATTTTTAGAGAGGGAAGGGAGGGAGAAAGAGAGAGAGAGAGAAACATCAATGTGCAGTTGCTGGAGGCTGTGGCCTGCAACCCAGGCATGTGCCCTGACTGGGAATTGAACCTGCAACACTTTGGTTCACAGCCCGAGCTCAGTCCACTGAGCCACGCCAGCCAGGCTTAATTTTGGGGGTTTTTGATAAGCTCATCATGTCCACATTTAAAATATTCAATTTTCCTTTAACTATCAATGAATGGTCTGAAAATGATGCCACCACTTAAATAGCAAATTATTTTGAAACTGTGAAAATATCCTGTGCATAAGACCCTACAAGGTAAATTAATGACATATATAAAGGTAGTTTTAATCATACTTTTATGTATCACTTACAGTTTCACCCTATGTCTTTGATGTAAATGGCTTCCTTCAGTGAGTCAGAGCCCTCACTAGTACTTCAGTTTCATCTTTTTCAGCTTCTTCAAACATAGATGTTGCAGTTCTGGTTTGAGAAAGCAAGCTTCTAATCTCCTTTTACTAAGTCATCAATCAATTCCTACTATGTTTCTGTCTAGGTAAAGGTAAAGGTAAAATTCTGGGATTTCAAAAATAATAAAGTCCCAATGATTAAATTGGGTATTACTAAGGATACTTTTTCCATGTCCCTATTGTGGGTAGGCTGTCCAATAACAGGGCATGATGCCAGTACTTCAGAGGAGAGAACTAAGAAGCTTAAAGGAAGGGGCAAAGAGAAGATTTAGAGCTCAACCAGGCAAGACATCTCATAGTAGAGGCCCCAGTAGGGGGCACAGGTAGGCTAGATAGCTGCTCATACCAGTCAAGAGATGCAATGCTCAGGCTAGAATGTGCCTGCTATGTCCAGTTCTGAACCATGGCCCCTGTATTCCCAGCTGGGCTCTGCCACCTCTGGCTGGAATATATTGCTCCACTTACTCTGCCACCAGTTTGATAGACTGCTTCACTCCTCCATGGCCTTCCATGGCATTTCTTTGCAGTGAGCCACTAAGGACTACTCCCAACCTGACCCTAAATGATCATTTAAAGAAATTAAAAAGCCCTGGCTGGTGTAGCTCAGTGGATTGAGTGCCGGCATGCAAACCAAAGGGTCACTGGTTTGATTCCCAGTCAGGGTACATGCCTGGGTTGTGGGCCAGGTTCCCCCTGGGGGACACGTGAGAGACAACCACACAATGATGTTTCTCTCCCTCTCACCCTGTCTCTAAAAATAAACTAATTAAAAAAAAAGAAAAGATGACTTTAAAAAATCTTTTACATTTCCCATATTTTTACCTTTTCTAGCATTTTTCAGTCCTTTGTGCGGATTCAGTTTCTACCTGGTAAAAGTTACATTCTGCCTAAAGAACTTCAGTTAATTTGTCTTGTAATATAGGTCTCCTAGCAACAAATTAAGCTTTTGTTTGAAAAGTATTTTGTCTTAATGGCTGAAAGATATTTTCACTGGGTATAGAGTTCTACATTGATAATTTTTCTTCCAGAATTTTACAGCTGTCATTCCATTGTTTTCTTGCATGTTTCCTCATGAGCAGTTCACTAACAATCTTATCTTTGTTCCTTTGGATAATAATGTGCTCTCCACTTTTTTTGGCGGGGGGCTGCTTTTAACTTTTCTCTTTGTGACCAGTTTTCCGCAGCTTGATTACAGTTTGCCCTGGTGTGGTTTTTGTGTTTATCCTGTTTATAGCTTCTAGGATATGAGGGTTTATAGTTTTCGTTAAATTTGGAAATATTCCAGCTATCATTTCTGTCCTTTCTTTTCTCTACTTCTAATTCCAGTTAAACTTATGTTAGAGCAGCTTTATTATCCCATAGGTCACTGCAGTACTTTAAATGGTTTTAGTCTTTTATTTCTCTCTCTGATTCATTTTGAGAGTTTCTATTGCTTTGCCTCCAAGTTCACTGATCTTTTCTTCAGTTTATAACTGCTCTCAATCTGATCCAGTGAGATTTTCCTTCAAATATTTTATTTTTCATATCTAAAATTTCTATTTTTAAAATATTTTTTCAATAAAATAAAATATTTTAAGAAAAGGTAACCAGGAAAAATCTTCCATTCCTCTGATCATTGTGTTCATGTTTTCTTTATATCCTTCAACATACGGAGCATATTTGTAATAGCTGTTTTAAGATTCTTGTCTACTAACAGAGATAATAGTATCTCTGCCATTTCTGAACCTGTTTCCGCTGACTGATTTTTCTTCAGGTTATAGATTCCATTTTTCTGTTTCCTTGTATGTTTAGTTATTTTTTAAAATTGAATATCTAACATTGCAAATATTACATTGTTGGGTACTGGATATCTTTGTATTAATTTAGACAGGATTGTATTTTTTCCGATGAGTTATTGTGGATTAATTTGATCCTTTTAAGGTTCATTTTTAAGCTAATTTAGAGTATGTCTTGAGTAGTATTTACTCTTGGGCTAATTTAGCCTATTTAGAAGGCACTGCCCCCCTGAAGTCTCTACTGATGTCCCACATATTCAGTGAGGTCTCTCTGCTTTGGCCCTGTGGGACCTCTAGGAAGTGTCCATCTTATAACTCCTCATTAACTGTTTCCCTGGAAGTTTTTCTAGACTATCGTTGTAAAATTTTACCCTATATTTGTTCAGATTGGTATTCATCAAAAAAACTCAAGGGAATTCTATTATATTTCTAGAATTCTTTTTGGCTTAGCTGCACCCCACATTTTCTAATGACCTTGGCCTTTCTGAACTCCAGTCTCTGTCTCCTCTATTCAGAGATTGCCAGGCTCTGTTTGGATCCCCCCACCCCTGCACCATGGTCCAGGTATTACCTCCAGGTAGGAACCTGGGGTAATGATAACACTCACCCTATTTGTATTCCTTTTCTCTCAGGTCACTCTCTTATACTGCATATTGCCCCATGTCTAAAAACGTGTTTCCTGTATTTTATCAGTTTTACAATTGTTTCTAAAGAGAAAATAATTCCACATCCTCTTTCCCATCACACAGAAGCAGAAACCCTTTACTTATCTGCTTTTAATTTTTTCCTGTGTACATTTTTGATGGGTATTTTTAGTGAATATAATATTCTACTTAGAATTTTCTTATCTTCTTTGTCTCCATCATTTCTGATGGAAAGCCAGACTTGTCTTAAATCATTGTTTCCCTCTATACAATGTTTTTATTTTCACTCTGGCTGCCTTTACAAACTTAAGTTTGCTTTTCAGAACTTTGACCATGGAGTACCTCAGTGTACTTTTTTGTATTTATCCTGTTTGGAATTCCCTGAGTTCCTAAATCTGTGAGCTGAAGTTGGGGATATAACTTGGAAAATTATCAGCTGGAATTTCTTCACATTCATTTTTGCCCTATTTTTTTCTCTTCTATCTTTTTGGGACTTCAGTTAGATGGACTGACACTGTCTTACAAGTCACTGAAGCTCTCATCATTTTTTTCCAATATTTTTTCTCTATACTTCAATTTGCTTCATTTCCATTGAACTGTCTTCAAGTTTAGTAATTCTTTCTTCTTCAGTATCAATCTGACATTAATCCCATTCAACAATTTTTTTATCCCATCCAAATTATTTTTTAAACTTCTCATTTTGAAATAATTTTCAGATCCATGATTTCAAAGATGTACAAAGAGGTTCCCTGTACTTTTCACTCAGTTTCCCCCAATTGCAACATGTTATATAACTCTAATACAATATTAAAAGCAGGATATCAACAATGGTAAAATCCACAGATCTCATTCATATATCACCAGTTTTACATGCACTCATTCATGTGTGTGCATGTGTGTATTTAATCCTATGCAATTTTATCACAGGTATAGACTGATATAACCACTACCACAATCAGGATACCAAACTGTTCTATCACCACAGAGACCTCTCTTGTGCTACTCTTTTATAATCACACCTGTCCCCTTCTCTTCCCCTACACCATCTCTGATCATTTCAGCCACTAATCTGTTATCTATGCCTATAGTTTTTTACTTAGAATATGTGATATAAATGGAATTAGGCAGTATGTGAGCTTTTGAGATTCACTTTTTGACTCAACTTAATTACCTTGAGATCAATCCAAGTTGTTCGTGCATCAGCAGTTCATTTTTTTGTTGTTGTTGCTGAATAGTATTCCATGGTATTGGTGTGCCATAGTTTGCTTAACCATTTATCCACTGAAGAACATTTGGATATTTGCCAAATTTTTGGCTACTAAAATTAAATATTCATGTACAGTTTTTATGTGGGTATAAGTTTTAATATTTCTGGGGATCAATGCGCAATATTGCAATTGCTGGATAATGGTATAGGTAAGTATAGGTTTACTTTTTTAAGAAACCTACTCCTGCATTCTTTTTGTTACTAGTATAGTAAATAGTATATCCTATCTTTTCATAGTGAATCTTTTCCATCATTTTTATTTCAGTTCCTCATATTTATATTTGAAGTGAATTTCCTGTAGACACAACATAGTTGGGTTAAGTTTTTTAACGTATTCTGCCAATCTCTTTTAATTGGCATGTTTAATGCCCCTAATTCGTATGTTAGGACTTATGTCTGCCTTTTTTTTTGTTTGTTCCCTTTTTTCCCTCCTGCTTTCCTGTAGATTTGTTGTACATTTTTTATGAATTCCATTTCTATTGATCTATTCTATAGTGTTTTAAGTGTATCACTTTGTATATATTTTTTTGGTGATTGCTTTAGATATTTGAAAAAAGAAATATATATATATATATATACATATATATATAATCACAGCCTGTTGTATCAACATTTTGTCACTTTGAGTGAACTATAGAAACCTTACCTGCATTTTTGTATTCTTACCTTTCACTCTAATATAATATTCAGTGGTAAGAGTTTTTGCTTTAACCATCAAACATAATTTTTAAACTTAAAAAGGAATAGAAAGGTCTTCTGTATTTACCCAAATTTTTACTCTTTCTGTTATCCTTTTTTCCTTCTTGATGCTCTAAAATTTCTTCTTTTATTTGTTTTTCTGTTTGGAGAACTTCCTTTGAGCATTCTTTTAGGGGATGTCTCAAGAAGACAAATTCTCTGTGTTTTCCTTCTGCCTTCATTTATCTTTCCCTCTTGATTTCTCTTTTATCTTATGGCCTCCATGGTGTCTGATGAGAAATCTACTATCATTCAGATCATTGTTATTGTTCCCATATTGGTGCAAAGTGAAACAATGCATCATTTCTCTGTACTTGCTTTTAATTAAAAAAAAATGTTGTTTAATCTTCACCCAAAGATATGTTTATGAACAAGAGGAAAGGATGGGTAGGAGGGGAGAGAGAGAGAGTGAGCAATGTGAGAGAGAAACATGATTGTTTGCCTCCCATATGTGCCCTGACTGGGGATCGAACCCACAACCTAAGCATGTGCCCTGATCAAGGATCAAACCTATAACTTTTTGGTGTACAGGACAATGCTCTAATCTACTGAGCCACCCGGCCAGGGGTACTTTTAAGGTTCTTATTTTTTGTCTTTATTTTTCAAATATTTGATTATGGTGTGAGTTGCAGTGGATTTCTTTGGGTTTTTCCTGTTTGAATTCATTCAGGTTCTTGAATTTGTAGTGTTCTCTTTTACCAAATGAGGGGAAGTTTCAGCCATGATTTCTTTAAATATTTTTTTTCAATTTCACCTTGTTTATCTTCTCTTTCTGAGACTCTGATGACACAAATTTTGATCTTTGGTTATTGTCCCACAGGACCCTAGGTATCTGCTTATTATTTTTCAGTCATTTTGTTTTTGTTCACATGGAGTAATTTTTATTGTTCTGTATTTCAAATTCACTGATTCTTTTAAAAAATACTTATTAGTTGTTTTTTTTCCCACTGATTCTTTTCTCTGTCATCTTCATTCTTCTATTAAGCCCATTCAGTAAGTTTTTATTTTGGTTATTGTACTTTTCAGTTCTAAAGTTTCCATTCTTTATGTTTTCTATTTCTTTGTTGATAGCTTCTGATTTTTCCATTTGTTCGTATCATGTTTGTAATTGCTTCTTGAAATATTTTTTATGATAGCTGCCTTAATTCTTTCAGATAATTGTAACATATGTGTCATCTTGATATCACCATCTGTTGTCTTTTCTCATTCAAGTTGAGATGTTCCTGTTTCTTTGTATGATGAGTGAATTTGTATTTTAACCTGGAGATTGGATCTTATATTATGAGACCCTGGCAACTCTGTGCTCTGAATCCTCAGGCTAATAAGCCTGCAGATTTCTTCTTGAGCTCTACCACACACCACACAAAATATGTATAACTACGACACCCAGCGCAGTTCCCTTCTTTCAAAGGTGGAATTCCCTCTGCTTTGTGCCTGTTTTTTGGATGCTCTCTAATACCTTCAACTTTTCATGATGGTTAGTCTGATAGAAGCTCTCCTGTCATTATCAAATCCAAAAGCCAGGATTTACTTTTCATTGTATAGCTTTTGACACATACATGTATGTATGACTACTTTAAAAATGTAAATACATTTCTGATATTAACATTAAAAATTAATTAATGTATTAATGCATTCTATTATAATGTATTTAATTATTTAATGTAATTAATTAATTAATTAATGTATTTATCAGGCAGACCTACTTTCACTGACCAGCTCCAAAGAGTTATAAAGACAGTATATAGTAGACAAGTGGAACAAATTATTTAACTAGTCTGTGCCTGAATTTCTTCACTATAAAATGAGTGTTATTAGAAGGATATTATAAGTATTGAATATATTGATCTAGGTAACATGCTTACAAGTAGCTAGAATATATAAATAACACATATACATATATAAGTAATATAAATTAAATTTTAGATGTTATTATTAATGTCTGAAATATTGGTAAAACTCCTCACAGGCAGGGACCTGTTTTTTCTTAGTCCCTCAATGCTGAGAATTTGGTGCCCAGCAAGGTCCTAATCATTTTATTTTTTAAAATAAACATAGTGCTGCTATAATGGATGTTATGTAGATTAAGCCTAACAGTCTTTACTGACACTGAGGCTCACAAAACAAAATACTGAAAATAAATCTCAATGAAATATTATTGTTTTATGTGAACAAATGTGAGTATGAGTGATCACAAATATTAGAAATTTTATATTTGAATTTTATATTTAGATAAGGGGACAGTACCAGGCATTCAGCTAACTACCCTCCTACTATAGAAAGGCTTCATAGAGGTAGCATTTAGAAACTCTTTCTAAAAATAACATAACAGCCATTAAGTACTTTTTGTATACCATGCAAGTATATACATATGCTAGTTCCTTTATATATATTATCTCATTTATATTTCTACGCAACTCTGGAAGGTAGGCTTTACCCCCATTTACCTATGAGAAAAGTAAGACTCAGAAAGTAATTTGGCCAGGATTAAAATAGCAGAGCCAGCAAAATAGCAGCACCAGGATTGAAACTCAAATTTTTCAAATTTCTGGGCTTATCCTTCCCCCCACCCCCCACTTTCAGTGATAAGACCCAGGATTTTAGTATAAAGAATGCATAGGAGAAAAGCAAACATTTGTTAAGCATCTAATACTGCTGGCCACACAATGTGCCACCTGCATTGTTACATCTTGTTCTGAAAGCTTTACTTTATCAAATTCTCCCAATAACCCTATGAAAAGAAAGAAAACTAATATTTTTTGAGTACCTGCTGTGTGCCTAACACTTCTGTGGGGTTTATATACATTACCTCCTATGACTTTCTGGCAGCCCAGTGAAACCTGTTGTCTCCATAGCTAGGAAGAAACTGAGCTGAGCTTCCACCACACTTGCTTGATTCCCAAGAGAGCACTAAAGAACACCGCTCCAGGACATGTATTTCTAAGCACATTGCAGATCATTCATTCTGTAAAACATAACTTTTTAAAGTACAGTCCGGATAACCAAAGACGTCTCCATACCAGCAGCCTTTTAACATTTGGGGTGGTCATGGACCCTTTTGAAAATCCGATGGCCCCTCCTCCCAGTTAAATGCTGACAGCACTCAGCAATTTCCTAAAGCCCATCAATGGACTCTTTGTTTAAAACAAACAAACAGAAACCTCTAAAGAACAAAAATAAATCTTAAGAAATAAGAAAGCTTATTAAATCTTCAATTATTGAATTTTACAAATCCTTTAGAACACTAAAATCTATATTTGGATAGTCTATTATGTTTCACAAAGTGTGTTTCTCTTTTAGTTTTTTTAGCCTTAGCACTGTTGACGTTCCTGGTGGTATAATTCTTTGTTGCGGGGGGAGTATCCTATGTTTTATAGGATGCTGAGCAACATCTCTGCCCTCTACTCACTAGATGCCAGTAGCACACTCCTGTGCCTCTTCCCCATTTTGACAACCAAGAATTTACCCAGAGACTGCTGAGTGTCCCCTGGGGGGAGGCAAAATTGAGAACCACTGGTTTGTAGTAATTGCAGTCGTCACCCCTGAGTCACTCACAGCATAAAGGGCCTAAGAACCAGACTTTTTAAAAGTGTATCCTTTTCTTGCTTGATTAAGGTCTCCCACAATACTTCTAAACTGGGTTGAACAAGATGATTCATCTCAACAATTAAATTGCTAGCTGAAGTTGTAAAGATTTTCCTTACATAAGAGACCAAAAAGAAGTTCATATAGCTTCCCCCCTGCTTTATTAAATGATTAACTTTTCAAGTCATTCGCTCATTCAAAGAATATGTATTGAATGCTAATCATGTTGCAGACACTGTACCAAGTGCTGGGGCTACGGTGGTGAACAGTGTATTTAGATGTGCCTCCTGCATAATAGAATGTGCAATCCAGCTAGAAAGACAAACTACAGGAGACATAAACACTGAGTGAAAATAATTCTAAACTGTAATAACTATCATGATGGAAGTACACAGAATGCCAAGGTAGAGACTAACAAAGGGATTTAGATAGGTCTCCAGGAAAAAAGCCTTTCTGAAGATGTGATGTTTAAGGCTAGAACTTGAAGGGTGAGAAGAAAACACCCAGGTTTAAAAAAAACACAACTAGAGGACAAGTGTCCCTCTAGTAGGCAGAGTAGGCGGTCAGGTGCAAAGACCCTAAAGCAAGAAAGAGCTTGGTACACTCCGGCCACTGAAAGAGGGCCACTGCAACTAGTGCTAGTGAAGAAAGGGTGAGGAGTATGAGATGGAATAGGCAAGGACCAGATCCTGCAGGGCCCTATAGGCCAAGGGAAGGAGTTGAATCTTATTCTTAATAGACTGGGGAGACACTGAAGGCTTTTAACCAGGAGGCACATCATGATTTGATGAACATTTTAAAATCACTCTGGCTTCTGCGTGGAGTAGGGAGGAGGTGGCAAGTATGGAAGCATAGACACGAATAGGAAGCCAGTGCCAGTTGAGAGATGATGGAGGTAGCAGTAGAAATGGAAAGAATGACATAGTTTAGAGATAGGATTGACATAAGCTAATAAATTAGATATAGAGGGTGAGGGAAATGGGGGAATCATGGTTTCTACTCGTACACTTAGGTACATAGTAGTAGGATTTATTGAATTGGGAGAGCCAGCTTGGTAAAAAGAGAGACATTTTGTTTCCTTGGCCAACTAAGCAACAAATGTTGTGGATACCTCACTAGTTATTCAGTGAAAAGGGAAGCTATTTAGTTCAACTAAGATTTATTAAGTACCTACTGTATGCTGGGCATGATGCTAAGTGCTAAGGGTACAGAGAATAAAAGACATATCCTTTTGCTCAACAAGGTTACAGCCCAGCAGTGGAGACGAACATAAACAGACAACTTCAATTGGCTTTATTAAGTGCTAAGTTAGAGGCATGCACAGGGTCTATAAAGTCACAGAACAGAGCCCATTAGTCTGACTGGGGCAGGGGTGGGGGGTCATGGATGGTATCCTGAAAATGATTCCCAAGCCAAGGAATGAGCTGAATATTATTAGCCAGGCATGTAAGTATGCGAAAGCAGAGGAGGTTAAGGAAACAGCAATAGAGAGGTACACAGATATGAAACAGCAATTCATTGAATTGTTTATAATTGTTTATTGAAATTATAAACAATGCAATAGTCCTAGAACATAAACCTGAACACAGGGAATGGGAGGAGATGAGACTGGATACATAGTATTGACAAGAGCTAACAATTATTGAGCACTTATATGCTGGATATACATATGTCGTGAAATTCTCAATTATAACCCTCATTGTTATAATACAGATATGGAAACTGAGACAGAGAAGATTGGGTACCTTGCCCAAAGTTGCACACTGCCAGGGCTGAAATTCAGACCAGGCTGTTTAACTCCAGAGCCCATGCTGTTAACCACAGAATGTTGTACGTGTCATGCTGAAGAACTGAGAATGTACCCACTGGCAGTGATGTGTTCAGATGTCTGTTTTGATGAGATGACTCAGGATAAGTTTGAGAAAGGCCAGGGAGTGATCTGACTGGTATGGCTCAGTTGATTGGGTGTCATCCTTCAGAGCAATTCCCGGTTCACCGGTCATCCGTTTAATTCCCGGTCAGGGCAATGCCTGCATTGCGGACCTGGTCCCCAGTTAGGGTGCGTGTGAGAGGCAAGCGATCAGAGTTTCTCTGCTGCATCGATGTTTCTCTCCCTCTCTTCCTCTCTCCTTTCCCCTCTCTCTAAAATAATTACATAAAATCTTTAAAAGAGAGAGAGAGAGGCCAGGGTAGAAACTGCCACAATAGATCAGGCAAGTAATAAACAGAACTTGAAGTAGGAAATGGAGACAAGAAAAAGATTTATGAAATTTTTAGGAGACAGAACTAGCACAACTTGGTGATTAGTTGGATTCTGAGGGTAAAGGAGAAATCTACAGTGTCACCATGTGTTCTGTTTTGGATGAATGGATGATGTTCCTGTATGACAAATACAGGATGAGAAACACCACAAGTGAACCATTTTTCACATTGAGTACTAGCTGCCAATGGATCACCCAAATGGATCTGACCAACATGCAATTGGATATGAGTCTTAAGTTCAGGGGGCAAGTCATGACTGAATATAGATCTGAGTAAAACCATGAGAGTAAATGAGATTACATGTGGTGAGTGTGAAAGAAACCCTAAGACCAATGAGAGAATCTTGGAGAATTTCAGTTTTAAGGGACCAGCAAACATGAGCTCACAAAGGGAACTGAAAAGGTATGTTAAGGATAAAGCATAATAGCACAGCAATTTAAATAGTGGGCTCTGGACCTAGTCTGTGTGATTTTATACCTTCAATCTCTGTCACTTACCAGCCAGGTGACTTTGGGCAACTTACTTCACCTCTCGAGGCCTCAATTGTTGTAGGATTAAATATACACATAATAGATATAAAGCCCTTAGAATAGTCCCTGATAAACAAACAGTATGTATTAGCTAATACTTAGGAAAAAACAGAGTAGGATCACTGAAACCAGAAGTTGAAAGTTTAAAAAATGAAGAGAATTCTCAGATGTGTCAGATGCAGCTAAGTCCAGTAAGCTGAAAGCTGACAAGTATGAATTAGATGTGCCAAAATGGAGGCTATTGAAGGCTTTGATCAGAGGCATTTCAATACAATGGGAGGGGCAGAGGCCAGACAATAGTGGGTTAAACGCTGAATAGAAGGTAAAGAAAATGACTGCAATAGGTAAGGCTAACTCTCTCAGGAAGCCTGTTGTTTAAGGAAAATTCACAAGTGAAATAAAAGAAATGTGTATTCAAAATAAGGATGATCACCTTAGCTTCTTTCATTTACAGTAACATAAACATGAACCTATCCTAAATATCCAAGAGTGAGGGGATGAGAGGTTGATAGCAGGGCTGGGGAAAGTGATAAACACTGGCACAGTAATTGAGAATGGGAGAAGGAGCTGAGTTGAGACAAGTTACAGGATAATGAAGAAGCTTGGAATGTGTACCTGAAGTTAGAAACCATACATTGGTGATGCTAGTCTGTCCAGTGGTACAGTTTTCTGCAATGATGACAGACAGAGAAGGAAAGGGGGGTGGGAGGCCAATCTGGAATGGTGATTATCCAGGCAGATAGGTAAAAGGACAGAGGTTGAAAGTAATGGTGAAAGAGGATTCCAATCCAATCCTGTGGTCTAGGCTGGACGTGAGGCTGAAAGGGAGCAGACCAACCAGGAGAAAATAGGGATCAGGGCACTGGTATGTCCCTTTAAGGTCAGAAAGCAGAGAGTGGGGTAAAGGCACAAGAGAATTGGTAGGACCAGAACTTGGACTCTGAGTGTAAGCTACTGGAGGCAGCATGATAAGAAGGCCATAGGTTTTGAAATCAGAAGGAGTGGAACTTGAATTATAGCTCTGATATTAAACCTAGTAGCTTCCTCTTATCTGTGGTTTTGCCTTTCACTCTGCATTCCTCATAATCAACTGCCGTCTGAAAATATTAAATGAAAAATTTCAGAAATAAACAATGCATAAGTTTTAAATTTTGTACTGTTCTGAATAGCATGATGAAATTTCACACCATCCCTCTCCATCCTGCCCAGGATGTGAATCATCCCTTTGTCCAGAGTATCCACTCTGCATACGCTCCCCAACCATTAGTCACTTAGAGGCTGTCTCAGTTATCAGATCAATTATCTCAGTATCACAGTGCTTGTGTTCAAGGAACCCTTAATTTACTTAATAATGCTATATTTGCATGCTTTTTATAGTGCAGTTACTTGTTCAATTTTATTATCAATTATTGTTGTTAATCTCTTACTGTGCCTAATTTATAAATTAATCTTTATCACAGGAAATATATGTATAGGAAAAAGCACAGGGTCCAGTACTATCTGTGGTTTCAGGCATCCACCGGAGGTCTTGGAATATATTCCCATGGTGGATAAGGGAGAACTACTGTAGTTATACTGATGCCAGGCAGTACCTGGTTAGTCCAAGGGAGGCCTCAGCCCTATCCAGGTTCTTGTCATGGAACAAGAGGGAATTCAAGAGTGTCACAGAAAGATTTACCAAAGCACAGTAAATGTATTCAAGTAATAGTATGCACTCAAAAAATGACAACAGGCGACCTTGGAGAATGAGAAGTGCCAATGGGTTTTGGGTAGAAAGTTTTTATCACTGTTGGCAAGGGGGAATAGGGTAGTCCTCTGGCTTCTGACACTGGTGGGGTGACTGCCAGCATGGCTTGTCCTTGTGTCTCCTTTCTTGATAGGGATTTTTTTTTGGTCTTCCCAATTAGAGGTAACTGGGGAGGGAGAAGTAGGGGAACAGGTGGTCAGCGAAGGTCATGTCTATGATGTCCAAGCCAAGACAGAGAAGAGGAGGGCTAGAGCTCCTCCTCTGGCCTGAGGCCTTTGTTCCCTATTCTAACTCTTCTGCCTCATAAATCTCCAGAGAGATTTTGATCCCATAATCGTATGGGAAGATCAAGGGCTGGTGGTCAGGCCACTGTAGTTGCTTCAGACTGACAGTAGGCACAGGCCCTGCCTAGCCTGGGATTGAAAATCTCTTTCTATCTGACCTAGGGCCCAAGGTCTATATCCCCTGCATGTTAAGATATAGGCTGGAATCCTTGGCGTGTCATCATCTTTATATGAAACTGTTGTAACCTAGAAGATATCAACTTAAAAAGAAATGAAAAGGTGTGGACCAAATAATAAAAGGAAAATAGTTATCAATGGACCAAAGAGTAGAAAGAGCCAGGTGAAATAAGGGAGAGCTTGTTGTAGCTGTCCTGGACTGAAGACATATTTGAATTGTTTCTGGATCTCGGTGTCAAAATATATATCAGAGGTTAGGAAGGGCCTCCCATGTAACATCACAAAATGCCTTAGTTCCAGGTTTGATTTGGGAGCTCCTCTGTACCTTAGGAGGGCTATGGGCAGGAGCTGGAACCATGTATCTGAGGTCCCCTGGCATAATTTTGCTAATATTTTCTTTAAGGTATGTTTAGCCTTTTCTACCTTTCCTGAAGACCAAGGCCTCCATGAACTACATAAACGATAGTTAATGTCTAGAGCTTGGACTATCTGTTGGGTAATTTTGGCCATGAAGGAAGGGCTGTTGTCACTTTGGAAGCTTTGAGTCAGTCCAGACCTTGTTATGATCTCTTTAAAAAGGGCTCCTAGGTAGAGTTGAAGGTGCCTGAGGGAGTGTCCCAGGGGAATCTTCCTGGTCTCTGGCTTTTGTGTTCCTCTGGATTATCTATTGGGCTTGATGGAGGCACCAACAGGAGAAGATCATATAGGATGACTAAATGACCCTGGGGAGGGCTAGAAGAATGGAAACAGACATAGAAGATCTTACATGAGCTTCGTTTCTGTGGCTCTTAGTATAGGGCCATGAATGCTTGTATTAAAGGGAATTTTGTCTATGTTTTCCTTGGTATTTGTAGAAGAGATCTAATTAAAGAATAGCATTGTAATTTAAGGTCCCATTTTTGGGCCATATTTCCCCATTCCCTAACTTATATTGAGGCTATACCATACTACAAAAAAAAAATAAGTTTTTTTTGTGTGTGTTTTCAATAGTCTAATTCAAAGTCCTTCCAGTTAGCTAGAATACAGCCTAGGTGTGTCCTCAAGAACAGACGAGGAGTTTCCCAAAATGCCTGGGGAGAGAAAAGAGGTGTGCTAGTGAGGGTTATGCATCCTGCCTAGTCCTCCAACTAGAGGGTAGGCTAGGAGGGTTTGAACTTAGGAAGCCAGGTGTCCACCATGCCCTTACATTCAGTCAACCTATTCCGGCCATCTCCAGGGTGGACCAGTTTGGTTCCTCCTACCATAGGCCCATGGCTCCCCAGCCAGTGGGATCTGTCTAAGCATAAAGAGGCTGCTAGGGGAAGAGAGGCCCTCAGAGGGAACAGATCCATGATGGCCCAGGTTCTATCCCCTCCTTTTGGGGCCATAAAGGCTATGGCCACCCCTTAAGCCTGGGATGCTGAAGAAAGGCCACAATAGTCATGAAGCCATAGAATAGTCTGTAAGAGTTTCAGTTTGCACTTAGACCAGGTAAAACTGAGGCATATGGAGATTCTGAAGAAAGTGTGGACATCTGGTTCCCAGATAAAAAAGGAGAAAAATTTGATAAAAGCTGTTTTTATGAAAGGCAGAGGCAAGACAAGACAAATCAATGTGGGCAAACTGACTAGCAACTGCAGGCAGACAACATACTTCTCTGGGGTATGGGTCTGAGGCTCTTGGTAATGTAGGAGGGGTTCTTGAGAGGGAATCTGAGAGAGAGACAGAGACAGAGACAGAGATACCCAGTCGGGAGTTCCTGGAGAAAGGATCGAGGAGAGGGCCTCAAACTGCAGCTCTGTGGTTGCAGGTCTCACAGAGTGCATTTGTAAAAGAAAGAGACCCTCTTGTTTGGCTAGCACACAGTCTAATGCTAGTGTATTAAGCACTAACTTTGCCAGAGAAGTGCGTATTGCCTCCAGAGAGACTGTGGTGTCCCTGAGTGACTTGTATTGTTAGTTCCCATAGCCCCATATGAAGCCTTTCATTAAGCAAGTCCTTGCTAGGCACCTCAAAGACAATGGGACATGGGGTATCTAGCTAACAGGCACCTGCCTGAAGCCCTCTTGTTTACCATACTTAATTCAAATTAGGCTAAGGGGAACATTTTAAGATCTTGTTTTGTGAAGCAGGTTTCTCTGCCTGAATCTCTTGAGCAGGAAAGGGGGAGGGTCACAGGGAAGGTGTCTTTTTTTTCCTAATAGCTTAGCATCAATATCCCAACAAAGCAGTTTCAAGGTGGCAGAACTTTGGTCCCTTTAGTCATACCTTTTAAATAATAAAGTTTGACATTCCAGAAGCAAAGTTGGTAGATTGTTCTATATTGCATGATTCGATGATTTAGTCCTGAAAATAAGTCAGTTCGGTTAAATTGTTGAGTCTCATTTTAAGAATTGTGTAAACAAGCAACCAGGTATTTAATAAGGGGTATGTCTATGGAAACAGATGAAAAAAACCAAAGGTTAATGACCAGCGTAAAGAATAAACTAGTTACTCAGTCTGTAAGACTGTCAGTTGAGATGATTTCTAGATTGAAGGCTCAAAGTGGTTTTTTTCCCCGGAATGAAAGCAAGCAGTGACAATTTGATACATTTTTCTTATCTGCATGTTGAATGTCTCTGGTGATGTCATCAGGTCCTTAGGTAAATTCTGCATGGTTTACACAGCATTAGTCACTGAGATTGTATAAGCTGCTGTTGCGATTTCTCAAGTTCATATCAAGTCCTTTGGCTGCAATTTGCACATTCAAAGCTCAGAGAAAAAGTTTTAGTTCTCAATAATTCAAGTCAAAGGATGAAAGAAAAATAAAACATTGGTTTGGGGGATAGTAGCCCAATATTTAAGGAAACTAGAAAAACTCAGTCAGGAGCCAGTCCAGTTAGTAGGTGAAAAATAAAATTTGGAAGACAACTAACTGAATAGAGTCTAATATCCACAACTGTATATTATAGATTCTATAGAAACACAATTTCTCTCCCTAAAATCACCCTCATTTTTAATCAAAGACAGGTAAATTAAGATTATTTACTGTATTAAGTCTAGTTTCAATTTGGCCTAACATTTGCATAAACACAAGAATACCAATTGATTTTATAGGCTCTTTTTAATGTGCTTTGCTGGAATCTCATAAGGAATCTCCAGACTGAAGCTTAATTAGCCTCTCAGGGCAAAGACATCAAGTCACGTAGTTGCCATCAGACTTTTCCTGCATTGTTCATAGGTTCGGGTAAATTCCTCAAGTTCTTGAGGACACCAAAAATGTCTTGAGGTTCTTTCTTAAACATGTTCCAGGAAAGCAACCTACGTACCTTACCTGGAAAGACTGTCATAAGCCATATAAATAAGGAAAGTAACAGACTGTTTTTCCAAGGAGATTCTATCAGCTTCTAAAGTCAACCTTAATTCCTTAAAACTTTCTGGTGACATCCAGAGTTTTTGCATGTCTTTCCCAAACATGATATGCCACTCAAAGTCTTGGTTAATAAAACTACTGTCCAATTGTGTCCTGTTACAAACACAACAAATTCTCATTGAATTTGTACAAATAACTATATTGCTGTGAAAATTAAATAATAATCATTAAGAATTTCTGAATTCTGGAGGAATCAGATAGGGAGATAAATGTAAATGCTTCAATATTACTTACAAATATATAATTAGCCAAATTACTCTAAGAAAAAAAAAAGCAAGTTTCCTGATATCTAGAAAACAAAAAAATAGCAATATTTTCAACAAGTTGCAAAGATTATAATTATCTTCAATTTATTCAGTCCCATAATCAAATTTTGTTTATCTTCATTATTTGTGAATATTTCCATAAATCCATTTATTCCATAGAGTTCTATTCATCTTCATCCAGTCAAAGGTATGATCTAAACATTTATTCTCAGAAATATGTAATTTAGAATAAGTCAGAGTCCTTTGCATGGATCTTTCTGAAGATGTAATATTTTCAAATGCCTCAGAGTTTTAAAACTACCAGTTTTTTCTTCAATTACCTTAGCCTTCTTTACAGTTGTAATTACCCAGCAGGAAGACCAGTCAAGACTCTCTGTGAAAGTTTCAAAGGCTGTGAATTAGCAGTAGAAACAAAGAAAGCCTCAGCTTCAATTCTAGGAAATACATGTGTCAGAAGGCTAAATGGTGAACAACGTTGTGAATATCCATTCCCCAAAAGAAGAGAAAGAAATATGAAAGGAAAGTGTGCTTGTAGAAAGCCAAAGCAAACAGGATAGTTCCATTTGGTTGCTAGGGGTGATCAGTCCCCTAGCTCACTGTGGTACCCTTTACCTGGGAGCCACTGGGAACACTCCTGTGAACGTGCTTACTTACCCTGCGCCCTGAGGCAACACCTACCAATGGTCAGGACAATGGCTAGACACTCTGATGTTGGATTTACTCCATTCAGACATGGGACTTAACTCCACACTGACAATAGTGACAGGAAAAGCGACCAAAATAGAGAAAAGTAAAGAACTCCTGGCTGGCTCACCAAAAACTGATGCTGGGTGGCACCTGGGGAGGCCAAGGGAGGCCTCAACCTCATCCAGGTTCTTGGAATGTATCTTCACGGTGGATAAGGGAGGACTATGGTAGTTATATTGATACCAGCTGGTACCAAGGGAGGCCTCAACCTGATCCAGGTTCTTTTCATGGAACAAGAAGGAATTCAAGACTGTGACAGAAGGATTAGCAGAACACAGTAAATTTATTAAAGTGATAGTACACGCTTGAGAAGTGAGAGCGAGAATCCTTGCAAATGAGACATGCTGATGGGGTCTGGGTAGAAGGTTTTTATTAAACGTGGGCAAGGGGGGATAGGGTGATTCTCTGCTTCTGATGCTGGTAGGGTTACTGCCCAAATGACTTGTCCTTATCTCTCCTGTTTAGATAGGGATTTTTTGGGGGTCTCCCAATCAGAGGTAATTAGGGAGGGTGGAGTGGGGGAACAGGTGGTCAGTGAAGGTCGTACTGTGATGTTCCAGTGAAACTGGAGAAGGGATGGGGTACAGTTTAAGAACTTGGTTCCCTATTCCAGTTTTCCTGCCTCAATATGACTTTAGGCAAACACCTTAAAATGTCTAAATTTCAGTTTCCTAATCACACCTGTCTTACAGAGAAGCTAGTGCATGGTCATGGTTCAGTAAATGTTAACCCTCTTCTTTCTCACCTAGCATTTATTGAGCATTCATTATAAAACATTATTTTCTGGGCAAACCAAAATAAAGGTCTATGTACTTCCTTTTAGGGACTCATGGTTTGGCAGAAGTGACACAAATACAAAGAGGTAAATAACACATTGTAAACAGATAAATTACAGTTCTAGTTGCTAAGTACAATAATAGCAGTGTGACCACAGTGCTATGACGACTCAGTGAAGGTGTGACTAATAGTGCCTGATGGAGTGAGGGAAGGCTTCCCTGGAAAGCTATTCACATCCTGTTTTTTAGTTCTAATGTTAATTGAAAGAGAGTAGCAGAAAATGGGGAGATAACACTTTAAAGGGGAACAAAAAGAAGCTTTTGCTTTTATTTTCCGAGACAGTATTCCAAGGGGCATCAGGTTTGAGGCAAGGTATTTGTTTAGGGAAAATGACCTGTTCAAGTCTGTTAACTGAGAAGCATGTAATGAAGTGGGAGACATCTAAGGTAGGGGAGTCAAACTCATTTTCACCGGGGGCTACATCAGCCCCGCGGGTGCCTTCAAAGGGCCGAATATAATTTCATCTCCTCAACAGTTAAGGAATAGTTACATTTATACATTCTTAAAATTATTTTGGCCCTTCGAAGGCAACTGTGAGGCTCATGTGGTGCCCGGTGAAAATTAGTTCGACACCCCTGATCTAAGGTGATTGAGAGGAAGGGGAATAATCAAGAATTCAGGGTTCCAGAGGAAGTAAAATCTGGAGCCCAAGTTAGAGGTTTGTTCTTGGACAAGATACAAACTTACCCTTTCTCTAAAATGAAGGGAGAGAAAAACAAGTTAAAGTAGACATAAATAATTACATCTAAAGAGAGGAAAGAAGTCAATTTCTGGAAATTGCATTCTATCTGTATCCAATTTTTCTTGGTTTTTATAAACCAAGAATATTTCCTTAATATGTTCACAACAAACACCTACAACTGATGGTGAAATGGAAGTGACAGGGACACAGAGCCTCCAAGCCCTCCCACCTGTACCTGGAAAAGTGGGGTGCTGACAGCTGCAGGAGAGGACTCTCAGGGAGCAGCAACGTCCTCTCTTTTGCTTTCGCCTTCAGTCCTTAACTGGTTACTACATGAAGCTCTATTGCCCATTCCAATATTCTTTTGCTCCAATCCACACATGTGAACACCACATGAAACTATTTTCCAACCTGAATTTTGCCTACTTCTGCATAGAATTAGGAGCCCGGTGTCAGCTCTGCTGACTTAATGGACCCAAAAGCATTTGGCTGTATCACACTCTCTCCTGACCTTTGCAGCTAGTGACCCGCCTTTTCTGGGATAATATTCCACAGTTACTTCTCATTTTGGACCTCCCGGAAGTAGACCTGAAATGAGGCTTGCTGACAGTGATATGGAGCCTTGCTAGGAACATAGTAGGGGTTAGACCCAGACACTGGAATTTAATCAGCTGCTTTATGCCTAGTACCTCTTCAAATTGCACCAGTTAATAAAACCAGAGGATATAATTAAAACTCTGCTTTAAAGAGACCTTCAATTAATTGCTGCTTTCCTACTTCTGCTCTAAGCACATGCCAAGGAACAAAATATCTGTACAAATTGTAACCGGACTTTTCATTCTTTTACTATCAACGTGGAAAATGTCTACATTTCCTGCTAGATCACGCATTGGCCTTGTAAACTTTAGAACATTTTTTGTAACCAGGAAAAAATTCAAAGGGAGGAAGAGTATCCCTGTAAGGAGATAGAGTTTCTTCTGAGGTGATGAAGAAAGCAAGGACAAGGCCTTGAAAGGTGAAGAAGAAACTACTTCTTTAGAGGGAATTAGCAGATCTCCCTGAAAAGATGACAAAAAAGAAAACTAACACTATGGAGCACCTACTATATGCCAGGTACTATGCTAGATGCTCTCACAGGCCTTATTTCATTTAACACTCACAACAACCTTGTGAGGTATTTATTAAGACTCTGAAAATAGTCATAAACTCACAGCAACCAAGCAAATACCAAATTAAGGGAAAACCAAGTTGAAAATGGTAAGAAACCACAGTAAGTTACCACTTGGTATCCATTAAGATGGCTATGATGTTTTTAGTGGAAAATAACAAGAGTTGGTGAGAATGTGGAGAAATTGAAACTTTTGTGCATTGCTGGTGGGGAATGTAAAATTGTGCAGGTGTGGTGGAAAACAGCTTGACAGTTTCCCAAAAAGTTAGACATGGAATTACCATGTTATCCAACAATTCCACTCATAGGTATATACTCAAAAGAATTAAAAGCAGATAATTGTATAGCCGTAATATTACACTATTATTCAAAAAGTCAAAAGGTATAAACAATACAAATATACATCAAAAGATGAACAGATACACAAAATATACTATATGCATGCAATGGGATGGAAAAGATACCATGGACTGCCAGAAAGATAAACAAGTAGGTCCTAGAGCAAATTAAACCTGAAATATTGCTGAAAACTACAATATTGTTGGAAGGAAAATGACAAAACAACGTGTTCTGCTTTGGGTATATCGTGAGAACTATGGGCTCTTTGGAAAACAGTGTTTCATTGAGTTTCTATATTGTTATTCTTTGTTTCAATCTTATTGATTTCTGCTTCCATTTCCTTCTAACTTGCTTTGTGTTTACTTTGTTCTCTTTTTATATTGTGTTAAAGTGGTGACTTACATGATTGATTATAGACTATTTTCTTTAAAAAAGCAACTGTGGTCCAACTATATGCTGTCTATGAGAAACTCACTTTAGAGCCAAAGACACAAGTAGTGAAAGGATAGAAAAATATTCCATGTGAATGTAACCAAAAAGAGCTGAAGTAGCTGTATTAATAACCGACAAAATAGACTTTGCATCAAAAACTCTTACAAGAGACAAAGAAAGATGGTATATATTGGTAAAAGGATCAATCAGGAATGTATTATTATAAACCTATATGCACCACAGAACAGAATCCCAAGATATAGAAAGCAAACATTTACAGAATTAAAAAGAGAAATAGACAGTTCTGCTATAATGGTTAGAGACTTCAATACACCATTGTTAATAATGGATAGACCATGTAGACATAAGAACAATAGGGAAATAGAGGACTTGAACAACATTATAAACCAATGAAAGCAAACATATATATATATAACATTTATATAAATATAAACATATTTATATAAATGTAAAAAAACATATATATGTAAATATATAAAAAACATTCCCCAGGATATATCATATGTTAAGTCATGAAGACATTTCAATAAATTTAAGATTGAAGTCATACAAACTGTCTTCTCCGACCACAATGGAATAAGCTAAAAAACAACAGGGGAAAAACTGAAGAGTTCAAAAATGTTTGGGAATTAAGGAACACACTCTTAAAATAACCAATTGATCAAAGAAGAAAACACAATGGAAAACAGAAAATAATACTTTGCACCAAATGAAAATAAAAACACATCACACAAAAAGTTATTAGATGGCACAACACCCATTACACCAGAGGTAAATTTATACCTGTAAATCCCTAAATTAAAAAGAAAAAAAGGCCTCAAATCAATAACCTACATTTACACCTTGAAGTACTAGAAAAAAGAGATACTAAATCTAAAACTAGGAGAAAGAAGGGAATAATAAGGATGAGAACAGAGATCAATGAAATAGAAAATAGAAAAACAATGCAGAGGATCAGTAAACCGGAAGTTGGTTCTATGAAAAGAGCAACAAAATTAAGAAACTTTTAGTTAGCTAATAAAGAAAAAAGAGAGAGAATGCAAATAATTAATATCAGAAATGAAAATGGGGACATTACTACTAACCTTACAGAAATAAAAATGAATTATAAGAGAATACAATTAATGGTGGTATGATAACAAATTAAATATGCTAGGTGACATAGACAAATTCCTGGAAACAAATTACCTAAACTGAAGCAAGAATAAAAAACATCTCAACAGATCTATAACAAGTAAAGAAACTGAGTTAGTAACGAAAACATTCCCAACAGAGAAAAGTGTAGGACTAATGGCTTCACTGGCGAATTCTACAAAGCATTTAAAGAATTAACAATTCCTCTTAAACTCGCCCAGATAACTGAACAAGATGGAAAACTTCCAAACTATGAAGCCAGCATTACCCTGATACCAAAGCCAGATTAAAACATCACAAGAAAATTACAGCCAAATATATCTTATGATTATAGATGCAAAAAAATCTTTCAAAAAAACTAGCAAACTGAATCCAACTGCATATTAAAGTGATTATACTCTGTGGCCAAGTGGAATTTATCCCAGGTATTCAAAGATGGTTCAACATAAGAAAATCTATCAATATAATACAGCACATTAATTTAATGAAAGAGAAAAGCCACATAATTATATCAACTGATGTAGAAAAGTCATTTGACAAAATCTAACACCCTTGTATGATGAAAGCATTCAGAAAGCTAGGAATAGAGGGAAACTTTCCCATTATGAAAAAGGGCATTAATGAAAACCTCCAGCTAACATCAGAGTCAATGATAAAAGACTGAAAGACCCCACAAATCAGGAACACGATGGCCACTCTCACCAATGCTATTATACATTGTACTATCATTTCCAGCCAGAGCAATCACACAAGATAAAATATGGAAATAAAAGGCATGAAAATTGGAAAATATATGACAAAACTCTCCCTATTCACAGATGACATGATCCTCCATACAGAAAATCCCAAATAATTCATATGAAATTTACTAGAACTAGAAAACAAATTCAGCAATTTTTCAGGTTACAATATCCACATACAAAATCAGATGTGTTTTTATACACTAACAATGAACAATCCAAAAAAAATAAAAAAAAAACAATTCTATTTATAATAGCATCCAAGAAAATAAAAGACCCAGAAATAAATTTCACTAAGGAGGTGAAAGACTAGTACACTGAAAACTACAAAATATTTGCTGAAAAAAATTAAGGTAGACCTAAATAAATGGAAAGGCACCCTGTGTTCATGGATTAGAAGAATTAATAGTGTTAATATGTTGAAACTACCCAAATTAGTCTATGGATACAATACAAAATCTCAACAACCTTTTCTTCAGAAATGAAAAGGTCAATTCTCAAATTCATATGGAATTTCAAGAGGCCCCAAGTAACCAAGAAAATCTTGAAAAAGAACAAAGTTAAAGGACTCACACTTCTCAATTTCAAAACTCATTACAAAGCTACAATAATCAATACAATGTGGCATTAGCATAAGGACAGCTATATAGACCAATGGTATAGAATTGTAAGTCCAGAAATAAACTCATACTTCTGTGGTCAATTCATTTCCTATAAAAGTGCCAAGTCCATTTGTGGGGAAAGAATTGTCTCTTCAAGGATTTGTGCTTGGACAACTGAATATCCACATTCAAGACAATGAGTTGGACCCCTACCTCACACCATATACAACAATTAACACAAAATAGATCACCAATCTAAATATAAGACCTAAAATCATAAAACTCAGAAGAAAACATAAAAGATAACTTTTCATGACCTTGGATTTGGCAAGGAATTCTTAGATATGGCAACAAAAGAAAAAGTAAATTTGACATAATCAAAATTGAAAACTTTCATGTATCAAAGGACACTATCAAGAAAGTAAAAATGTGCCCTGGCTGGCGTAGCTCAGTGGATTGAGCGCAGGCTGCGAATCAAAGCATCGCAGGTTCGATTCCCAGTCAGGGCACATGCCTGGGTTGCAGGCCACGGCCCTCAGCAACCGCACATTGATGTTTCTCTCTCTCTCTCTCTCTCTCTCTCTCTCTCTCTCTTTCTCCCTCCCTTCCCTCTCTGAAAGTAAATAAATAAAATCTTTAAGAAAATCTCTGGAAAAACAAGGTCCCTCCCCCCAGGCAAATATATCATACTTAAAAAAAAAAGTAAAAATGCAATGTACAGAATTAAAGAAAATATTTGCAAAACATATCTCATAAGGATTTAATATCCATAATGTATTAAGAAGTCCTACAACTTAAAGGGAAGACAACAGTTTTTAAATTGGCAAAGGAATTAAATAGACATTTCTGCAAAGAAGACATACAAATGGCCAACATGCACATGAAAAGATGCTCAACATCAGTGATCATTAGAGAAATGCCAGTCAAAACCACAGTGAGATATCACCTCACACCTACTAGGATAGCTATAATGTTAAAAAAAATACTTAAAATAACAAGCGTTAATAAGGATGTGGAACTCTTGTATATTGATGCTGGGGACCCAAAATGGCACAGCCACTGTGGAAAATAGTTTGATGGTTACTCAAATAGTTAAATATACAATTGTCATATGACCCAACAATTTCACTTTAAGTTATATACTCAAAAGAACTGAAAGCAGGGTCTCAAACAGGCACACATATACCAGTGTTCGTTATAACATTACTCACAGCAGCCAAAAGGTGAAACAATCCAAATGTCCATTATGAGAGGAATGCACAAGCAAAATCTGGTGTGTACATACCATGAAATACAATTCAGCCATAAAAAGAAATGAAGTTCTGATCCATGCTATGACATGGATGAATCTTGAAAACATTATGTTAAGTGAAATAAGCCAGACACAACAGGACAAACAATGTATGATTTCACTTACATGAAATGTCTACAACAGGCAAATTCATAGAGACAGAAAATAGGTTAGAATTTACCAGTGAATGGAGGAAGAGGGACTTGGGAGTTACTGCTTAGTGGATACAGAATTTCTGTTTGGGGTGATCGAAACGTTTTGCAAATAGATAGTGGTAATGTTTGCACAATATTGTAAATATACTTAACGCCACTGAATTTTATACTTAAGTGATTGCAGTGGCATATTTTTGTTTTAATTTTATCACATTGATATAAGAATTAAAAAGTAAAGATGGAGCATATCATAAACCATAAAGGAAACCGCACTAAACTTAAAGGAGTGAAATCATACAAGGTGCATTCTCTGACCAAAATGGAATAAAAAAAGAAATCAGTATAAGAAGGATAATTGGATAATCTCCAAATACTTGGAAACTAAACAACACACTTTAGAATAGCCCATATGTCAAAGAGAAAATGTCAAAGGAAAAAAAAATTAAAGTGAGTAAATAAAATCTTTTTCCAAAAAATTACATTGAACTGAATTAAAGTGAAAATATAACATATTGAAATTTGTGGGACACAGCTAAGTCAGTGCTGAGAGGAAATTTATACTGCTAAAAGTTCAATTTAAAAAAGAAAATAGTCTTCAATCAGTAATTTAAGTCACCACTTTACCAAACTGGAAAAGGAGAGCAAAGGAAACCCAAAGCAAGTAGAAGGAAACAAGAGCAGAAATTAACAACATTGGAAAAAAATAATAACATAGAAACTCAATGAAACAAAAAGGTAGTTCTCTGAAAACATTAGTGAAATTGACAAATTTCTATCAGGACTGACAAACAGAAGACAAATGACCAATATTAGGAATGGAACAGGTTATCACCAGACTCTGAAGGCATCAAAACAGTAATAGCAGAATATATCTAACAACCTTACACACATAAACTTGACAACCTAAATGAAATGAAGTACTTCCTCAAAACCCAGATACTACTGTAATTCACCATATATGAGATTAATTGAATAGCCTGTAACTACTAAGGAAATGGATTTTGGAATTTTTAAATTACCAAAAAAGAACTCTCCAGTCCCAAATTGTTTCATTGGAGAATTCTGCCAAACATTTAAAGAAGACTTCACACTGACTTCATACAGTCTTTCCAGAAAATAGAAGAGGATGAAACACTTCCTAACTTATTTCACTAAATCAGTGCTATCCTGATACCAAAGCCAGACAAAAAGAGTACAAAAAAAGAACACTACAGACCAGTATCTCTGTGTTTTTCATACATGAAAGACATAGCAGGCAGCATATCGGGAGCATACAAAACAGAAAGGAAAAAATAAAAGTGTCCCTATTTGCAAATGACATGATTGTCCACATAGAAAATCCCAAGGAATCAACAAAAACTTCATAGAACTAATAAATAATTTCAAGAAATCTCAGGATACAAGAGCAATATACAAAAATCAATTGTACTTCTATGTATTATTCATAAACATGTGGAAACTAAAATCAAAGCTACAATGCCATTTATGATCAGTAAAATAAATGAAATACATGTGAATCTAACAAAATATGTACCAGGCTTACATGCTGAAACTGCAAAACATCGATGAAAGAAATCAAACATGTAAATACACGCACTGATGTACAATGTTCATGGATTAGGAGATTCAACAATGTCAGTATGTCAGTTCTCTTCTCTCCAAATTTATGCACAGGCTTAATACAATTTCTATCAAAATTCTAGCATGTTTTTGAAGATATAGTCAAGATAATCATAAAATTTATATTGAAAATAAGGGAACTAGAATAGCCAAAACAATTTTGTAAAAGAAGGATAAAGTAGGAGGAATCACTCTACCAATTTTAAGATAATATATAGCTACAGTAATGAAAACTGTGGTACTGGCAAATGAATAGACACATCAAAAGAATTGAATAGACCTGTGGTTGGTGTGGCTCAGTGAATTGAGTGCCAGCCTGCAAACCAAAGGGTCACCGGTTCGATTCCCAGCCAGGGCTCATGCCTGGGTTGCAGGCCAGGTCCCCAGTAGGGGGCATGTGAAAGGCAACCACTGATGTTTCTCACTCTCTCTTTCTCTCTCCATTTCCCTCACTAAAAAAACTAAATAACATCTTTTTAAAAAGAAAGGGAACTGAATAGAGATCCCAGAAACACACACACACACACACACACACACACACATACACACCCAACTGATTTTTGACTAACGTCCAAACATAATTCAATGAAGGAAAGACAGCCTTTTCAGTAAATAGTACTGAAGCAGTTGGACATCCATCAGCAAATTGGCAAATTTAGTTTAAGACAGAAAAATGTATTGCACTTTTTGCAGCTTTTCTGTAGATATGAACGTTTTAAAACCAGAAAATTGGGAAGGGACATATAAAATGTACTGTAATTCCATTACTTTACAGTGGAAGATATACCTGTCAGGTAATGACAATGGTCTTACCTACTCTAA
Source organism: Phyllostomus discolor (assembly GCF_004126475.2). NCBI lineage: Eukaryota > Metazoa > Chordata > Mammalia > Chiroptera > Phyllostomidae > Phyllostomus > Phyllostomus discolor. The sequence goes on from NC_050198.1 coordinate 94,260,330, forward strand.
GGGCATTTCCTTTCTAGGAGACTGAATTAGTAAGGCAGGTTGCTCTATGAGCATGGAATCAGAGTCAAGGAAGTGGAATAGTAAAGGCTGTACACAGAGAAGACTGTTTCATCATTGAGTCTACATCCTTTGGTAACACAATGCATGTGTCTGTCACCTGTGCAGTCTACTGAGCTCCCTCTGCTCTCCAGCTGCCACACAAATGGACACATTTTTCTCCCTCATCCCTCCCTGCCCCTGGGCAAGTAGCGGAGCGTGCTGGATAACCAGTACCATATCTTTACTATCTAATTCCTCTTTTTCAAATAACTCAAACACTGTCTTTCTGTACCACATAATTCTTCAGACAGTTTATAGTAAAGCTGATTAGATTGCAACTTCTCTTCACATACACTCCAGTCCTGCAGGTATGCCCTGATCACCTTGATTACACTTGGATATTTCCCAAGTCTCCATCAACAACGCATCTACAACCAAGTCTTTCATTTTTTCATTCTCAGAGCCATTCTAAGTCTATCTCCAAATTCCCGGGTCACCTTACTACCAGCCTAGACCCTGACTACATTTATTTGTTTAGTTTCATTTATTTTGACAAGGCCTCATCAGAGGCACATTTTTTCAGTGTATTGACAATGCTACTCTTCCTTTGGTGCCTCTGCCACTGCTCTACAAAATGTACTTTTACAAGCAGGACGAGCTAAAGAAGGCATAATAGATAAAATGATAAAATTAGATAATATATAGGAAAGTGCTTTGAAATTTAAAAGCACTGAACAAATGTAACAGAAGATTATTGCTGTAATTTAATAGGTAAAGCCAGCGGTTGCTTCAGGCCAGATCCCATAGGAAAAAAGCACTGGAGGAGACTCTGGCCAGTGTGCTCTGCAGTTCTGCCATTTCCCATTTCTCTCCACTTTTCAGTCCCATCATGGGATGATGAGTCTCTGGGGAGTGAATCCACGCTGCCAAAGCCACAGAGATCAATTTATAAAGCAGACCTCAAGGTGTTCATTTATAATAAGCAATATATTAGAGCAATATATTAGACAAGACAAAGCTTTTATCATCTGCATAAGGCCGTCCTGGCTGGTGGGTTGTCCCAGTCAAGAGACCAGTTATAAACCAGAAAGCTGTTTGATGAACACTTAATTAGAACAAAAGGAATTGGATATTCTCCAGAGGTTTTTTTTTTTTTAATTAAACCTAGGTACCTGAGAAATTGCCCTCCTCCGTACTAGAAATAGTTCTTTCTGCAGAAGCAAAGAAGCCATTGTCCAGAAATAGACAGCCTTCTCCACGGTTATTCCTGGAGACGCACTGACAGATTTTCTTTCCTCCACCCATCTCACTTTGTGAGCCGTCTAAAGCATCTGTCTGTACAGTATTACCTCAAAACAGTCATGTTATAATTTCCCATGTTACAGTTTATCTTAACATTAGTAACATTTTAGGGCGATCATTTCTTGACACCTTTAATATCTCCATTTCCCAATATACAGTGGGTTACCATGGCAGGCAGGCCCCATTGCTCACAACTTCAAAATTTGCTCATCCAACAGTGCCACAAAGAAACTTATGCTTCATTTCTTAACTTTATCCATCTACTTTCCCAGTCTCAGAAATAGGCAAAGCACCTTTAGCACCTTTAGCATGCTACCAAAAGCCTGCTTGTTGCTCTAATGCAAACATGTGGAGGCTACCTGAAGGCAAAAAAGGAATAAATACCTGGAGGTCTGTCTGTACTCAGTACCAACTGTTTGGGAACCAGAGATCTAGGCTGCTAAAAGTTTGAAGGACGGTGAGAAACCTGAGGTTTAGAAAAGGTTAATGATTCAATAAAATACTATATAACACATGAAAGTACCTGGCATAGGGCCTGACACATAGTGGGTCCTCAATTATAGTTTCTAAAAAGAAATGAGCAAATTGTCCATGGTCTCCAAAATAGTGAGTGGCAGGGTCCAATCTCCAGCAACTAGTTGTTTTCCCTCTATTGCAGTGCATCAAAAGTCATCTTTTGAAATATTTTGTTTTCCAACCTGCTTTTCAGAAGTATAGGGTCTGGCACACATAATGCCCCCTTTTTTTATTACAAAATCATAAGCATGTAATTCTGTAACATAACACTGTCACACTCAAGCACACCATATGACATTTTAGGCGAAGTGTTCAAAGTAAAACTATAAATCATTACAGCCATATTATCACCCTCCCAACCACACTTGAGCAGGCCTTACTTCTGCCGGACCCTGTATTTTGTGGGGAAGAGCAGAAGGGACTGCCTGTGCTCTTATTTCATGGTGGACTGGAACTTGTTGACTTCAGGGTTGGACTTACTTTCCTTGAAGCCTTCCTGAGCCCCCAGAGCCCTTTGATTAAATTCTGCCTTTTATCATGATTTATACTTCCTTCTCTCCTAGTTCTGGTTTCTTGAACATACACTCTTGAAGTGTACACTTACTCATCTGTACAACTCCCACGGTGAGGGTCCAGCATAGAGCCTGGAACATGGTAAATGCTCAGCAATTTCTGGTGAATTGAACTGAATTCCACTGGCCCCAGCTTATGTAATTCTCCATGATTTGGTGCCTGAGCCTCTGTCTCTCGTCTCCAGTTCCTTTTAATAGTTTATACTACAAGCTGAGTGAAACTAGATATGCTCTTCTCAAATTTCAATGGAACTCTTTTCAAAATCTTTTTTCCTCCCTGTTTCTTCACTACCCCATTTTTGGTGAACTCTGCTTTCATCACCCCTTTTATTCATTCATTCATTTATTCACTCACAAATGTTCATTGACCTCTCACTATGTGTTAGACACTGGACATACAACAGCTAAGTAGATAGAGCGGCATTACCTTTTAAAACTGTAATCTCCTGGGAGATCAGCAGTAAACAAATAATAAAACAATTACAGGCTGCCGGTAAGTGCTGAGAGGAAAATAAACAGATAATCCTGAGATCACTGACTGACCTCTGAACGGATCAAATCTAGGTCTAAAGTACCAAAAATGTAAAGAATCCTGTTAGACAAAGAGCTGCATTCCAGAGAACAGCACGTGAAAAAGTAGGAAGGAGCTGGATGTGCTTAAGGAAAAGCAAAAAAGGTCATGTGCCTGGAGTGTATTGAGTGAGGGGAGAGTAGGGTGGGATGAGGTCAGAGAGGCAGGCAAGAGCCACGCCATGTGGGAGCCATGTGGGGAGCCTTTTAGGCCGCGGTAAGGAGTGTGATCTGACTGCAAGTGCACTGGGAACCAAAGAGTTTTTAAGCAGGGCAGTAACATAATTGAATTGACATTTTTAAAAGATGAGGCTGACTGTTGTGTGGAGACCAGATAGCGTGGGGGCAAGAGATGGTACAGAAACCACTGTCAAGACTAATCCAGTGGTCCAGGTGAGAACAGCTGGGGCCTGGATGAGGGAGGAGGCAATGAACACCAAGAGAGAAGTTCAAAAGATATTCTGGAGGTAGAATTGACAGGATTTGCTAAGAATTTAAGTGTTGAACCTGTTTATTTTACTGTTTAGGAAGGTAAGGCACAAGGAAGCCAAGGTGATAGGGAACCGTTTTTGTACTATTACTGATCCCTGATTTCCTAACCCCCGGTCTCATGTTCTCTCTCTGCATCTAGTCTGTCTTTCAGAGTCTTCGGCAATTCTCCCCACCCTTGTGTCTTTCCCATATGGAATCATTCACCAAACCTAGCCCCATCATTTTCTGACCTCCCTAAACTCCCACCTATGCTTGCCATGCCCAGTCTGCTCTGGATTATTCTGACTGCCTTCTGGCTGGCCTCGCTGCCTCCTGCCAGCCTTGCAGTGCAGGTCATTTTTCATGGCTTCACTTCAACTGTGTCTAATAACTCTCCAGCAATTCCCTACTCATTCGAATGAAAATCCAGACTTTGGGCAGTGGCTTCACAGTGCTTTCCCAACTAGCTCCACCCGAGCCTTCCTGTTTGCTCTTGTCTCCAACTAGAACCCAGCCCACACCTTCAATTTTAGCCTTTTTGTGGCTACCCCTCCCACCTCTGAAGTTTTAGGCCAGCTGTTTTGTATATATGAAATTCGGTCTCTTCTGTTATTTCTTGACTAGCATAATCAGATATTTTTCTTGAATCTTTTCAGTCATTTGGTCTTTATTTCACAAAATAAGAAATGAATGCCTCCTTTGGGCTGGGCACTACTAGCTACTAGGGTTGAAAAAATCAATAGGAGATGGTCCCTGCCCTCGAGGAGGTTACAGTCTGATGGGGGAAACAGATAATCAAATTATCACAGTGCATTGTGTTAAGTAGAAGAGGAACTGTAGGTATAGAATGTTGGAGGTACACATAAGAATAGCAACAAACACTATTGAGGGAAATGAGAAAGGCTTCACAGAGAAAATGACATCTGAATAGACTAGAAAGGTGTATAAGTATTTTTCCAGTTGGAGAATTTGAATAAGAGGATTCCTAGAAGAAGGAACCTGTTGCTACATGATGATTAAAATAAGAGCTATCATGTATTGGTTTTCAGGTACCTGTGCACTTGTGACAGGGCAGAATATGCGTGGATTACAGTAAAAGATTCAATATGGCTAGAGTACAGAGTACGTAGAGAAGCATATTGGAAAATGAGGCTAGAAGGAGAGACTGGGACAAGATTCTACAAGCAGTAGGAGCCAATAGAGGTGTTTTTTTAATTGATTGATTTCAGACACAGAGGGGGGAGAGAGAGAGAGAGACAGAGAGAGAGAAACAGAAACATCGACTGGCTGCCTCTCATACTCGCCCCAACAGGGGATCAAACCTGTAACCTAGGCATGTGCCCTGACTAGGAATCAAACCATTAACCTTTCAGTTCACAGAACAACACCAGTACACCAATAGAGGTTTTTAAAAGAGGGAGTGACGTGATCAGTTTGAGCACTGTGGTAGCTGCAGTGAGGTTGGTAGACAGGTTATTGAACCATGGAGGAATTTACAGTGGTTGCATGGGAGATGAGAGCTTGAACCAAAGGGAAGGCAGAGGGAACAGAGAAAAGGATATACGCAAGTAAAACTGACAGGGTTGGGGAAAGCAGCATCAGGAGATAACTCCAAGATTTCTAATGCAGTACTATTAATTGGGACACGGAACAGAAGAGTAGGAAAGGTCAGAAGATCATAAGTGTATTTAGGGCAATTTCAGTTTGAGCCATTAATGTGCAAGTAGCAAAGTACAGGAAACAAATGTAAAAGTGTGGTGCTCAGAAGAAAGTCAGCTCATCACTCACAGCATCTAGAAATCCATCCATTCTCTAATAGCTATCGCTCTTCTTATGTATTCTGAATGTTTTGCTAATTATACACTTGTCTCCTCTAAAAATCAGGGTTTTCCTCAACATCCACCTTAAGTCTTTATAGTGGCCTATAAGGCCCTATGTGATCTGGCCTCTCCCTTTTCTGACCTCATTTACTACTCCTCTGTCCTCCACCACACTGGCCTGCTTAGTGTTCCTGGAAAGTACCGGGCACACTCCAACTTTACTATTTTGCACTCGGTATTCCCTCTGCATAGATGCTCCCCCCGCCCCAACCCCGCCATGTTCACACAGCTCTTTCACATCTTTTGAGTCTTTGCTCAGTTACCACTTTGGCAATGAGACTTACCCTGACCACCCACCCTATTTAATACTGCAGCTGCAATCACCCTTTTTCTATTTTTCTTGCCCATAGCAATAATCATCTAACATGCTGTATAATTTACTTTATTCTGTTTATTGTTTATCAACTGTGTCCCTCCCTCTGGAATATAAGCTTCTGAGGGCAGGGATTTTTCTCTCCTTTATTCACTCATGTATATCGGGCACCTAAAAGAGTGCTACAGGCATGATAAGCATTCAGTAGATATCCACATTTGTCATATAAATGAATTGAGAATATAGGTTCCTGCATCATTCCCCCTCTTAAAATTTTCTGTTTGCCATGTATCCTTATACCCTCAGAGCCAACCAGAAATATAGGAAGAGGGAAATAGGAGATATAAGAATGATAACTTAGTGCCATCGGGCAGCCAGCCACACATTTCTGGTATATTAAAACAAGGCCTTTCTTAACTGGCCCCTTTCATAGTTTTTATTGCTGCTGTAACAAATTGCCACAAAGTTAGGGTCTTAAAGCAAGAAACATTTATTTCCTTATGGTTCTGGAGGTAAGAAGTCTCAAATGGGTCACAGGACTACATTCCTTCTGGAAGCTCTAGGGAAGAATCTATTTCCTTGACTTCTCCAGCTTCTACAGGCCTCCTGCATTCATTGGCTCATGGCCCCTAATCTTCAGACTGCATCATTGCAACCTCTGCCTCTGTCCCCATATCACATCTGACTTTATCTTCCCTGCTTCCCTTATGGGAAACCTTATGATTGCATTGCACCCAGCCAAAGAATCCAGGATAACCTCCTCTCAAGATCCTTAACTTATAATCATATCTGCAAAGCCCCTTTTGCCTTGTAAGGTAGCATATTCATAGGTTCTGGGAATTAGTATGTGGACATCATCAGGAAGCATAGTGACTACAGGCACAGAAAAACAAGAACTTGTTGAATGATGTAACTTAGTTCTGAAGTCACCATACACCTTGGGAGCATACATAGACTCAAATATTCTAGAACAGCGCTATCCAAGAAAACATTCTGTGATGATGGGAATATTCTTTATCTGTGCTGTCCAATACAATAGTGACTGGGCAATGTGGTTCTTTTTAATTATTGTTGTTCAAGTACAGCTGTCCGCATTTTCCCCCCACAACTCCCCCCACTCCAGCCATCCCTACCTCCCTCCCCTGATCCCACCCCCCTTGGTTTTGTCCATGTGTCCATTATACATGTTCCTGAAAACCCTTCCCCCTCCCCCCATTACCCCCTCCCTGAATGTGCCTGATTGCAGAAGCTAAGCAGGGTCTGGCCTGGTTAGTACTTGGGTGGGAGGAACTGAAATTTTTATTTTTAAAATTGTTTTTTATTTTAAATTTAAATTTAATAGCCACATGTGGCTAGTAGTTGCCGTATTATACAGCAGAGGCCTAGAACTGGGGCAAAGGGATAGGCACTAAGGAAAACTTTTTGTCTTGGCCTTAGCTTTAGGTGAAATTAAAAACAAAAAAATATCTTCCTGAGATTCTGAGGTACCTGGGTTTCATGACTAAATGTGTATTATGCAAATGGCTCAAAAAGCCTCAAGCCAAGAATGTTCATTTAAAGTAGACCTAGGGGTGTGATGACTCAAGCAACTGGGCAAATCAAATGGAAATCTTCCATGGGAGCACGTAACTTCATTCCCTGACAGAAGTCCCAGAGACTTCTGACAAACATTACTTCACAATCAAAAGTCATAGTTTATGCAAGAAAAGCAATTACCAACAGGGAGACGTCAACAGGAAAAAACAAAGATAAAACATAACCAGACTCACAATGATTTTGGACATTGAAAGTATCATATGCAGAATATAAAATAGGTACATTTTTATTTAAAGAAATAAAAGAATATAGAGCAAAGAGCAAGAGACTATCAAAAATTATCTGTTTTTTCCCTAGCCAGCTGGCTTGGCTGGTTGGAGAGTCATCCGTGAAGCAAAGAGTTGAGGGTTTGATCTTCATCTGGGCACTTATGGGAGGCAATTATTTGATGTCTCTCTCCCACATTGATGTGTCTCTCCATTTCATATTCTCTCTCCCTCTCTCTCCGATTTTTTTCTCTTCTCCCCCTTCATCTCTCTCTAAAGTCAATAAACATATCCTCAAGGGAGGTTTTAAAAAATGACCCACTATATTTGAAAAAACTAAATAGAATACCTATAAATGAAAAAATAATTGACATTAAAAACTTCAATGAAGGTTCATGCATCAGTTGAAGAACAATTAGGAAACTGGAAAATAGATCTGAAAAACCACACAAAATACAGCATAAAAATATAAAGAAATGGAAAATACGAGTGGTTAAGATGTGTGGGGCCATTTAGATCATTTTAAGAGCTTTAGTTTTAACTATGAGGAAACAATGGAAGCCATTATAGAGTTTGGAGCAGAGTGTAGATATAATCTGACTTACATTTAATGTGATCCCTCTGGCCATGTTAGAATAGTCTTTAGAAGGACAAAAGTGGTAGCTGGAAAACAAGTTGTCACTGTTTCAAACATCCATGTAGAAGATGAAGATGGGTCAAAAACTTGCAGGATGCTGGCATAAGAAGCTCTGTAGACCCACTACACAGCAAAATAACAATATAATGGGTGACAGTTATTTTCAAAAACCAAGCAAAGTCTCTGGGTGTTTTTATAAGGGCACACAGCAAATGGACAAGCATTCATTCAAGAAAATCTGCTAAATTTCAAACATAACAGTAAGGGTTTCTGACATTTGAAGCATGACTTGCTTTCTTACCAAAACTACCCCTCCCCAAATCTGCTTTACAGAATCTTACCCACAACTCAGTATGGGGAGAAGCAGCCAAGAAGATAGAAGCTCCTTCTCCCGGCAGTTCCCAGTCTAGGGCTGTGCTTTCACCTAGGAAGGGGCAGGCTGCTGAAATTTCTCGTCTCTCCTAGCTCTGTGTTGCAGAAGTTCATCTCTAAGCAGGCATGGCCAAGAGGACTAGGCCTATTTACTTCCACCCGGCACACACTCATATGGCAGAATCTGTACCCTAAGCACAGAAGGCTGAGAAGAGTGAGGTCCTGATTGCTCCCAGCCCAGCTCACTCATAGAGCACCTGTCCCACACCAGGCAGGGCAATCCTAGAAGACCAGGGGCTGCCACCATCTCCCAGTGCTCATTGAGGCAGGGTGTCATTAAGGGAAAAAAAGCCAGTTGCTCTCCAGAGCTACAGAGCAGTGACAAAGGTATTTTGTTGAAGGGAGAAAGGTCAACCATAAAGACAAAGGACTCCCAGCTTTTCCTGAAGGGAGTAACTATTTGTAATAAGGGGTGGAGAATTCCATGCCTAAGGGCACAATAAACAAAAACAATTTAAATTTGTATGGAGAAGCATTAAGATACTGATAGCTCCATGATGCAAGTAAAGCAGAATGGTGGTAGAACTTGAATAGAACAGAGTGACAGCAAAGAAGAGGCCTCCTGGCATCACAGTCTACTCTGGAAGATAAAAAAACTTAAGTACATGTGCTAGGCTGCTCCAACTCAGGAACAATCAAAGTAGGTCATGGGGCAGACTTAAAAGCATTTCCTTTGCTGCACACAGACCCATCAACAGAGGGCAAAAGCTTCACCATCACAAGGGGCTTTAAAATACAACATTTGACCTAACTCTGATGGCACAATAAGCTACCGTGACCCAGGGGTGACGCGGCTTAAAAAAAATAGCATCACACTCATCCCTGGTAGTCTGGAAGACTTCCCAAAAGCTGAACTCTCAGGAGCTGTCAGAGAGGAAACCTCTAAACTGCTAATCCATGGTCGAAGAAGAGGCAAAAATTATAAACTACCTGAACTATGATAAAAGCCTCCAAACCACAAACATATCTAATAATAAAGGTTAAAAAATATGACTAGCTTAGAAAGACTCAAGCACAATCTTGACAGTAAGTGGCTTGTACCAACCCAAGGGTAACCCCTAGGTAGTCAAACTAAAAGATGTTGACAAGGGCAACAACGTCAACAGGGACATGAGAAGCTTCACACTGTAGGGAGGATAGACTCCCCAAAGTTCTTTCAAGTTATTCAAATAACCAAGCAATTCACCACCACCACCCTTGGGGTGGGGTGGAGAATCAGTATCCTGGAGTTACTACCATGTATCACCAAAAATGTCCAGGTTTCAACAAAAAATATGAATTACGCAAAAAAAAAAAAAAAAAAACCCAGAAAAGTGTGACCTATGCGCAGAAAAAAAAGACAAGCAAAAGAAAATGTCTTTGAAGAAACTCAGATGGTGGACTAAGCAAAGATTTCAAAGCACTTGTATGTAGAGTCAAAGAACTAAAAGTAACTATGATTAAAGAAGTAAAGGAAGATATGATGATAATATCTCAACAAATGTAGATGATCAATAAACACATGGAAATCATAAATTATATAAAAGAACCAAATGGATATTCTAGCGTTGAAAAGTACAACAACAATTGAAATATTTGCTACAGAGGGCTCCACAGTGGATTCAAGGTGGTAAAAGAGATGCAATCTGAGAAACAGAGAGACAAAAAATGAAGAAAGATAAACAGAGAGTCAGAGAAACACAGGACATAACTAAGTACATCAACATATGCATAATGGGGGTACTACAAAAAAGGAGAACACAAAAAGTACAGAAAAAGATACTCAAAGAAATAATTGTTGAAAACCTCTCATATTTGATAAGAAACATTAACCTACACACTCAAGAAATTCAATTAATTCTAAGTAAGGTAAACACAGAGATATCATACTAAAATGTTGAACAACAGAGAGAAAACTATGAAAGCATGAAGAGAAAAAAGATTCATCACATATAATGGGATCCCAATAAACTCCAATAAAATTAACACCTAACTTCCCATCAGAAACAATGGAGGCAAGAAGACAGCAGGAAAACACAAACTAATGAAAGTTAAAAAAAAACAATTAAGAATCATTTATCTAGCAAAAATGAAAGTGAAGTAAAGACATTTCTAGATGGAAAATAATGAGAGAACTTATTGCTAGCACCCTCTCCTCTCTTAACTTATTTAAAAAACAATCCCATAAAACAACATGAGTGTGATTGTATTGTTAGTACCATAATATATAGAAATACAATATATTTGGCAATAACAGCACAAAGGAGTAGAATTGGAACAAAGCATTGGAATAAATAAAAAATAGTCGATAGTAACTCAAATCCACAAAAAGAAAGTAAAAGTACCAGAAAAGTAAAAAACTATAATAATAAAACAAACACTATAAATATATATTTGCTCTCCTTTCTTTTATCAGCCTTTTTAAAAGACATAAAATTATATAAAGTAATAATTCAACAATGTATCATTGGATTTGTAACATATATAGATGTATATGCATGTATAACAATATTATCAAAAGATGGGGAGGCAATTAAGCTATATAAACTGTCTATATTTCACTGGAACTAAGTCAGTATAAATATGAAGTATATTCTGCATACTAAGATGTATATTATAAGCCCTAGAAAATCTACTAAATAACTCAAAAATAATTTTATTTCTTTTTGGGATTTTATTCATTTCTAGACAGAGGGGAAGAGAAAGAGAAAGAGAGAGAAATATCAGTGTGTGGTTGCCTCCCGAGTGCCCCCTACTGGGGACTTGGCCTGCAACCCAGGCATGTGCCCTGATGGGGATCAAACTGGTGACCCTTTGATTCACAGCCCGTGCTCAATCCACTGAGCCACACCAGCCAGAGCTAACTCAAAAATAATTTTAAAATCATGAAAAGAATTAAAACACATAAGAAAATATCCAGTTAATACAAAAAAGGTAACAAAAAAAGACACAACATACAGAAACCAAAAGGCAAAATGCCAATGTAAATCCAAACATAAAATGTGAATGAGTTAACCAATCCAATCAAAGGACCAGTATTGTCAGACTGAATTTTTAAAAAGACAATATCTAACAATATGCTATATACAGGAGGCACACTTTTTATTCAAAGATACAAACAGATTGAAAGTAAGAGAATAGAAAATGATACACAGGCATAAATTAGAGGGGTATACAGGTTTGGTTCCAGACCAATGTAATAAAGCCAATATTGCAATAAAGTGTGTGTCACATAATTTTTTAGTTTCCCCGTGTATAGAAAAGTTATATTTACACAGTACTATAATCTATTATGTGTGCAGTAGCATGATGTCTAAAAACAATGTGCATATTTCAATTAAAAAATACTTTCTTGCTAAAAATTGCTAACTGCCAGCTGAACCATCATTATGTCATGATCTTTTTGCTGGTGGATGGTCTTACCTTCAATTTGTAAAACATGCAATATCGGAGAAGCAAAATAAAGCAAAACACCATAAAGCCAAGGTGTGTCTGTACCACGCAAACAGCAACCATGAACAAGCTGGAGTGGCTAAACTACTATAAAAAATAGACTTTATAACAAAAAATATTACTAGAGATGAACGGGGACATTTCATAATGATAAAAGGGTAAATCTGTCAAGGAGATACAACAACTCTAAACATATATATACCTAACAACAGACCCCAAAATACATGAAGCAATAATTGACAGAATGGACAGAGTGGAAAGGAGAATGAAATACACAATAATAATTTGATAATTCAATACCCATCTTCAATAATGGTTAGAACAACTAGGCAGAAGATCGAGGGAATAGAAGACTTGAACAAAACTAAACTAGACCTGACATACATCTTTGGAACACTGCACTGAAAAACAGTTGAATACATATTCTTCATAGTGACTACAGGAAGCACAGCAACTACAGTTGAAAACAGTTGCACATGGAACAGTCTCCAGAATAGACCATAGGCTAGTCCATAGAGCATAGAAGAAAGAAAATCATACAAAGTATGTTTTCTGACCATAATGAGATGAAAGTAGAAATCAATAACATAAGAAAATCGGGGAAATTCACAAATATGTGCAGATTAAACACACATGCCTAAATAATCAATGGGTCAAAGAAGAAGTCACAAGGGAAATTAGAAAATACTTTGAGATGAATGAAAATAAAGAAACAACATACCAAAACTTATGGGGTGCAGCTAAAGCAATGCTCAGAGGGAAATTTGTAGCTATAAATGCCTATGTTGAAAAGAAAAATCTCAATTCAATAACCTAACCTTTCACTTATGGAACCCCAAAGAGAAGAGCAAATTAAACTCAAAGCAAGTAGAAGGAAAGAAATAGCAAAGATTAGAATAGGAATAAATGACATAGTGATTTAAAAAATAGAGAAAAATCAATGAAACCAAAAATTGTTCTTTGAAAATATCAGTAAAATTGACAAACTTTTATCTAGATAGACTAAGAAAAAAATGAGAGACAAAACTCATATTCCTAAATCAGCAATGAAAGTGGAGGCATTACTACCAAGTTTACAGAAATATATAGGATTATATTACAATTCAACAGCAAAAATAAAAAATAAAAAATAAAAACCCAACTGAAAACCAAGCAATCTGATTTTTCAAAATGGTCAGAGGACCTGAAAAGACACTTCTCTAAAGGGGACATACAGATGACCCATAGACATATGAAAAAATGCTGGACATCACTAGTCTTCAGAGAAATGCAAAATAAAACCACAATGAGCCCTGACTGGTATGGCTATGTGAGTTAGGCATTGGCCAAAAACTGAAATGTCACTGGTTTGATTCCTGGTCAGGGTACATGCCTGGGTTGTGTGCTAAGTCCCTGTTTGGGAACATGCAGGTAGTAACCTATTGATGTTTCTCTGTCACATAGATGTTTCTCTCCCTCTCTTTCTCCCTGTGTTTCTTCTCCCTCCCTTCTCCAGTCTCTAAATATAAATAAATGAAATATTTTTTAAAAACTACAATGAGACATTACCTCACACCTGTCAGAGAATGGCTATCATCAATAAATCAATAAGTGTTGGCAAGGATGTAGAGAAAAGGGAACCCTTGTACACTGTTGGTAGGAATGTAAATTGGTACAGTCACTGTGGAAAACAGTATAGAGGTTCCTCAAAAAACTAAGACTAGAACTACCCTATGATCCAGCAATTCTACTTCTGGGTATTTTTCTGAAGAAATAAAAACTAATTCAAAAAGATGTATATACTACCCCCACATTCATTGCAATATTATTTTCAATAGTCAAGATGTGGAAACAATCTAAGTGTCCATTGGTGGATAAATGGGTAAAAATGTGAGATACACAGTGGAATAATACTGAACCATAAAAAAAATATGAAATCTTGCCATTTGCAACAGTATGGATGGACCTTGAGGGCATTATGCCAAGTGAGATAAATCTGAAAGAAAAAGACAAATATCATATGATCTCACTTATATATGAAACCTAACAAAAACAAGTTCATAGATACAGAGAACAGATTGGTGGTTGCCAGAAGAGGAGTGTGGGGTGTAGGTGAGATGGGTGAAGGCAGTTAAAAGGTACAAACTTCTAGTTATAAAATAAGTAACTCATGGGATGTAATGTACAGCATGGCAAGTGTAGTTAATAATACTGTATTACATATTTGAAAGTTACTGAGAGTAGATCTTAAAAGTCCTCATCACCAGAAAAAAATGTAACTATGTAAAAATAAAAGGATTGTAAGAGGAATGCTATGAACAGTTGTATGCCAACAAATTTCATAACCTAGATGAAATGTGAAAATTCCTAAAAAGGCACAAACTACTAAAACTCAAGACTCTTGAAGAAATAGAAAATCTGCATAGACCTGTAACAATGAAACAAATTGAATTAGTAATCTAAAATCTACCACCAAAGAAATGTCCAGGGCCAGATGGCTTCACTGGTGACTTCTATGAAACTTTTAAAGAAACTCTTCCAAAAAATAGAAAAGGGAAGACTTTTGAATCAAAAACCTAAACATAGGTGCTGAAACTGTAAAATTCAGAAGAAAACATTGGTGTAAATCTTTCTGATCTTGTATTAAGCAATGGTTTCTTATGTACAACACCGAAAACATAACCAACAAAAGAAAAAATAGATAAATTGGACTTCATGAAAATTAATTCTTTCTGCTACAGGAGACATCTTCAAGTAAATGGAAAGACAACCCACAGAATGGGAGAAAATATTTTCAAATTACGTATATGATGTGGCACTTGTACCTAGAATATATAAAGAACTCTTACAACTCAATGGTGGAAGACAAATAACAATTTAAAAATAGGCAAAGGATCTGAGTAAACTTTTCTCCAAAGAAGATACAGAAATGACTAACAAGGACATGAAAAGATATTCAACAACATTAGTTCTTACAAACTGCAAATCACAATCATGATGAAATACCACTTCACACCCAGTAGGATGGCTACAATCAAAATGACAGATAATAACAAGTGGTGACAAAGATGGATGTGGAGAAATGGAACCCTCATACACTACCAGTGGAAAACAGGCTGGCAATTCCTTAAAAGTTTAAACTTTATCACTCAGCAATTCCATTCCTAGATATATATCCAGTGAAAACATATGCCCACATAAAAACTGGTACACAAATATTCATGGCAGCATTATTCATATTAGCCAAAAAGCAGAGACAACCTGAGTGTCCATCAACTGATCAATGTATAAATAAAAAGCAGCATAACCATATAATGGAATATTATTGACAATAAATAGGAAAGAAATACCTGACATAAAGACCACATGTTGGATTCCATGATCCCATTCATGTTAAATGTCCAGAATACGCAAACTTATACAGACAGAAAATTAATTAGTAGTCATCTAGGATAAGATGAGGTGAGGAGATAAAGTGGGACTGCTCATGAATAAGTTTCTTTGAGGGGAAAGAAAACATTATAAAATTAGATTGTGGTGATGGTCACACAACCCTGTGACTATACTAAAAGACATTAACTTGTACATTATGAATGGGTGAATTGTATGATATGTAGATTATATCTCAATAAAGAGTTTTCCCCCCCAAATAATGGTGGCTTGGACTATGGTGGTACCCATGTAGATTGTGAGAAGTGATATGAATTTGTGTATATTTTGAAGGTAGAGTGAGGAGGATTTTATGACATATTGTGAAGGGCATGAGAGAAAGCAAGGACTTAAAGATTTTGTTCTGAGCAATTGCAATGATGGAGTGAGCAACTGAGACAGAGAAGAGTATTGGGGTGCAGTTTTCAATAGGGAATGAAAGAGTTCCATTTGGACCTGCTGAGTTGGAGATATCAATCTCTTGGGGAAATGATATATGATAATTCCAGACAGTGAGTTGAACTAGCATTGAAAAATTGGTTGTTAACATATGGATAGAATTTAAAACCATGAAAATGAATGAGATCACCAAAGGAGTGTAGATAGCTAGAGAAGAGATCTAATAACTGGCCCCTGAGACAGTCCAACATTACGATGTATGGGAAATAAGAGGAAGAACCCATAAAGAGAAGAATAACCAGTGAGGTAAGAGGAAAATCAAAAGTGTGTGCTGTCCTGGAAACCAAGTGAAGAAAGTGTTTTGAGGACTAGAGAGTGACCAACCATGCCATTTGCTGCTGAAAAACCAAGTGAAGTGGGCACCAAGATAGGACCATTGCACTTAGCACCCATGCAGTCCTGGGTGACCTTGCCAAGAGCAGTGTTGGCAGAGTTGAATGGGCCAGTCTGATTGGAGTACACTTTTAAAAGAATGTAAGGAGGTAAATCTCATTTCTATACACCAGCAACAAGAATCAAAAACGCAAGTTCTAAAATGTACTATAGGAATGCAAATAGGAAGTATCTATGAAGAAAATCTAACAAATGTGCTGGAGATCCTTTGTGGAGGAAATTATAAAACTTTGTGGAAGGAGAGCTATGTCTCATTGACAGGTTAGGGTTACTCGATATTGTAAAGATATTTTTTCACTTGAATCAGTCCTATTCAGTGTAATTCCAATAAAAATTCCAACAGGGTTTTTCACGGAATTTGACAATTTACTTCTAAAATGTATGTAGAGCACCAAGGTAGAAAAACTTACCCTCTCAGATATTAAGCTTACCATACTGCTGTAGTACTTTAAAGAGTGTAATGTTGGTACAGAGGTTTGACAAATAGGACCATGGAGCAGAATAGAAAACTGAAAAATAGAACTATACCTATTTGGAAATTTGGTGTATGACAGGTAGCATTGCAGATTGATGAGAAAAAGGATTACCTTTTTTTCTTTTTCTTTTTTTAGATTTATTTACTTATTTTTAGAGAAGGAAGGGAGGGAGAGAGAGAGAGAGAGAGACATGAATGTGCGGTTGCTGGGGGCCGTGGCCTGCAACCCTGGCATGTGCCCTGGCTGGGAATCGAACCTGTGATACTTTGGTTCACAGCCCATGCTCAATCCACTGAGCTACACTAGCCAGGGAGGATGACCTTTTTAATAACTGATTTTGGGGGAATTGGTTATCTAGAAAGAAATAATAAAATTAGATTCCTGCCTCATGTCACACACAAAAATCAATTCTAGGTATGTTAAATACATTAAATTTTTAGAAGAACATATACTTCAGATAGTTCATATAGTTCAGAAGTTCTCAGCTGGTAATACCTCCACCCAGGGAACATTTGAAAATGTATTCCAGTTTTGGGGGTTGTTAGAATGACAGGAACAAAGCTAAAGGTATTTGGTACCCAGGGCTCAGGGATGCTAAGTATCCTGCAGTGTGAGAGCCAGCCCCACATAAAGAATAATTGCCCTGCCCTGAATGCCAGTAGCCTCTCCACTCACAAAGAAACACTGACATAGGAGAATTTCGCTGTGATATTGGGATAAGGAAGGACTTTTTTTTAAAGAAATGCAAAAAGCACCAACCATGAAAGAAAAGAGTAATAAATTCAATTACATGAAAGTGAAGTACCTCAGTTTACAAAAAAACAAACAAAAACTCCATAAAGTGAAAAGACAAGCCACAAAGTGGGTGGATATAGTTAGCACCAAGAACTGAGATATGTATTGGTGTTTGCAATATACAGATTTTATATGCCAATACTTAAAGAAAAACTCAGGAGAAAAATGGGCAAAAGATATAAACAAGCATTTCACAGAAGAGGAAATGTGAATGCCAAGAATCATGAAAAAATGCTCAACCTCATTAGTGATCAGGGAAATGCAAACTAAAACCACAATGAATGACAAAACACAACACAAAATTCCACGTTAATCCATCAGATTAAAAAGAAATAATTTAAATTAAGCAATATTAAGTGTTGTTAGTGAGGATGTGGAGCAGTTGCACTTTTGGCAGGAGTGTATATTGGTCAATGGATTTGGGAAATAATTTGGCAATATGCAACAAGTTTGAATGTGTGTGTACATTATAACTCATTGATTCCACTCCTAGAAACAAACCTTAAAGAAACTTGGGTAAGTGTACTATAAAGAAAGTTTATAGCAACATGGTTCAGAACAGAAAAAAAAACTCTAACACTAGAAACAACAGATGTTCAACAGTAGCGTGTCTCTATTGTGGTAGACTTACACCAGGGATGTCCACCTGTGGCCTGCGGGCTGCATGCATCCCAGGCTGGCTGTAAATGCAGCCCAACACAAAATGGTAAATATACTTAAAACATTATGACACTTTTTTGTGATTACATGTCACAGTGTATTTAATGTGTGGCCCAATACAACTCTTCTTCCATTGTGGCCCAGAGGCTCCAAAAGGTTGTGTAAGTCTTACACAATGAAATACTAGGCAGCAATGAAAATGAATGAACCACTGCCGTCGATAACAATGTAAAAGGTTCTCAGACACAGTTTTGACTATAGACAAATTGCAGAAATGTTCCCTACGATACCAATATGCAAAGTTGAAAACCAAGCAAAATGAAAGAGTATGTTGTTAGGGGTACTCATATATATAAGGTAGATCAAGAAAGCCAGGAGGTGACTTTTTAAAGTCCATGATGCTTAGTACCTCTGGAAGAAAGGCAGGCAGTGGGCTAGAGAGAAGCATGCAAGGAGCTGCAATGGCGCTACTCATGGCTGTTGAGCCCACCATTATTCTTATGCCTCATACTTATATATGTATTTTTATGTAGAAATGACATACAGATGTGATTTGCATATGTTCAGCATTTTGTGTATATCAGTCACATCCTTTCTTGAAATAAAGAATGAAGAAGAATTTTCCCCTTCATTCTCCATGTCTCCTCAGGCTTAGTACCTGCAGAAGAGAGAAACACTCTCTTTTAAGCAGCTGCATCTGTTCACAGCAGTAGTGTTGCTTTCGGAGGCACAATTCTCCCCGGTCCCCTCATCTTGCAGGCCATCGAGCCAAAGGCAGGCTGCAAATGGCACAATGGCTCTCCTCCAGCTAGGTCAGGAGCACAGGAGAAGCATTCCCTCTCTTCTGATCAAGGGCGTGCTCAGTCACTGGATCTGCCAACATTGTCATGGGGCAGCAATTGAAATAGCCAGGAGAAGAACACATGGACTCTGCCACAATGGGTGCACTTAGGGGTCTGAGAAGGTGGGCAGGAAACACTGAGATAGTACAAGACAGCCAGGATTGCTTTCCAATGGCATCCTCAGTAGCTCCTGTGATCCTAGGCAATTCACTCCCCTTCTCCAGGCTCAAATTCCCCTGTCCCCTTCAGGGTGTAACTTGGATGGCACAATGCACTTTAAAGTCACTTCCGGCAGGAACACTCAACTATTGAAATTCTAAATCCACTTGAGCAGAAAACAGTTTGCATATTTATTCCTAGTCTCCAGGCCGGTGAATAAGTAAGGCCCTGTCTATTGATCAGAGCTATTGAAAGTATTGCCGAGTTTGTTTTCTGGTAGCATGGAAAATAAACCCGCATGCATCTACAAATGGCCATTCTTGAGTAAGCAACTCCCATTTACACAATTAGCTTTGAGAATATAAATAGACACAGAAGCAAGACTGTCCCAAGCCTTTGCAACCTGTCCTCCCTCCTCCAGACTGCCTTTGATTACAACAGTTTCTATCTCTTTGGATGTAAACTTCCCTAGGCATTCTGCCTGATGTGCCATTTTGAGAGAGAGAGAAAAAACCCTGTGTTTTGTCAAGTCGAATGTGTACTTAACAGCACTTTCCAGAACTACTATCTGTACCAGAAGAGACATATGAGCAAAATGAGCTTTGTCATTTGGGATGGGAACTAAGGGTTAAATTAAAGAGACAGCTGTCTACACAATGGGCTAAAATGAAGGGAAGGCTCAGCAGCATTTGTGCCAGCTGCTTCTCACTTTTATTCCTTCCCACTGCTTGTCTCCCTTCCACCCCTCCAGCCAGGGGTGCTGAGCCGCAAACCTCCCTGAGCTCCTGGGAAGTTTCAAGTGGTGATCTGGGGCTAAGATAATGTAACTCTCTCCTGTCTAACTTCCTCTGTAGAGAAGATGTTTAAGCCTCAAAACTGGAGCTGCAGAGGATATCTCAAATGTATAAGCCACTTTTTCATCACTTGCAGATACTCACCCTCTCCTTCTTCAACATCTTCCAGGCTTGTTTAAAGCAGTCTTTTGCTCTGAGAACTTTTTCTTTCCCTTAAACTATAGTTTTGTTTTGTTTCTGTTAGCACCACTTTTGAGGAACTGTTTTTCTGAAAGAAAGAGAGGCCATGCGTTACTCTGGGTGAGTCACTGTTCTTTAGTCAACGCCGGTGAGAATCTCAAAGATTAACGATTGCCAAGGGTGGCTGCAATCCAGTACACAAACGCTCACATAATTCCCCCCCGCTTTCCACTTTAGGGTGAAAATAATCAGGGACAAGAAGAGAAGGGGATTTATGAGAATAAATAAGATACTGTCTTCCAGCCAAAGCAACATTCAGATTCTCAGCTGGCAGAGGAATTCTTGAGCCTGATCTGTAGTGAAAGCATGAGCAAACCGCTGAATGGAATGCAAAGAGAACCCTTGGCTTAATCTCTGTTCCAGTCAGTCTACAGAAGAGTCTCAGAGCAGTACTATTCCTGGAAGGTGAAGTGCTTACCCACACGCTGCCCCACCCCCAGCATGAGAAATCCATGCCTCCATGACTGTGCCAGCACCCTGGCTCTTATTTCTGCAGTCCAGTTGCTTGGGTGAAATAGGAGTGTACACTGCCTATGAAAGGACCACTCTGAAAGCGATTTATAAACTGTAAAGTACTAAGGGACATCAGGTGGCCCTGTCACTCACCATTTTTGTAGTATCCTTCACTCCTTCAGTTGTCTTTTCTCATTATTGGACGAAAACCACAGAAATTTGTGGTGAGAGGTCAGGCCCTGCATATAATCAATCATGCCCAAGTCCCAAGGCACAGAAGCATAAATTGGCCTTAATTCTGGATTTCCCAGTCTACACATGGAGAGCATTTGCCAGTCAGCAGCCTCACAAAGATGTCATAGAATGGTCAAGAAATGACCCTAAGAAAGCTTTTGATTGGGGGGTAGCTTTAAAGCCTTTTGAAGGAAAAAAAAACCCCTCTCCATTTCAACATGCTATCATTACTTCTGCATTGAAGTAAAAACCCTGGTGTTCGTATAGCTTTTGGTTTCAATGTCAAGTATCCGATGACTCCTCAAAACTCGGCTCTGAAGTGAGGGGAGGGCAGTCATGGCAGAGTCGCTGTGCCCAGAGTGACTGGACAGTCAGATCAAAGAGCCAAGCCCCATCCACTTTGTAGGCTGGGGCATCCTTTGGCTGTATTCAAGGACTTCCATCTCTAGCTAGCATCTCGCCCACACTGTACAAGTAATAAACAAAGGAGCTTGAAATTCGTGATAAAATGAAATTTAGAAAATAAAAGAACTTCATCATTCCATTTACCCATCTACCCATTGCTTATTTTGAGTGTGTACTTAACAGCAGTTTCCAGAACAGAGTAATCCCTACGTAGAGACAAAGATGGCTCTAATACCAGGGCATGGAGTGGGGGGGGGGGGAATGTTGCATTCCTTCCCTCCCCATCCTCCTTTTCCCAGAGCTCATCCAGCTGACAGGTGCCAGAAGGGAAGAAATGTTAGCAAATGTTAGTTTCCAGCCCCAAAGAAGCTGTCACAAAAGGGAGACGGAACAAGGCAGCTCATAAAATCCTTCAACTAAGGGATGTAGCGAGACCTATCTAATTACACAAGATTAGAAACAGTTTAACTCGTTGAGAATGTGCTACATGTGAAATGGAACAAAATGACACCTCTGGCACCCTGTAATGATACTGTATTGGGAGGAAAGCACAAAGGGTTTGTTCACGCTATCAGTAACACCAGTTTTTCTCATCCCACATTTTCGACACATCTGGTTTTAATATGGTGGTTTAAGTGAAGCAAGTTAACTTTTCACCCACTGTTCAGGCCCTCCTTTTCTTTCTTCACTGTACATTTCCATTTGGGTTGGCATTGTCCTTCTCTAACATCTCCCCATGCTAACAAAGGTAAAAGGGGATTCTGTTGAGAAACTTTGCTTATCTCTGGGCTCTTGATTATTTGGCTCTTCAGATAGCACTAACAATGAGTTGAAAGCAAGGCTAGTCTTTGTTCCAGCTAAATCCAACAGATTTTAGCTCTGTCCTTCTGCCTAATGTGTTAAACTACGTACAATGAGTAAGAACTCCCTATGTAATCAATGAGTCACTAAACATCCTGATTTCCACAAACTACGGAATGATCACCTCAGCTACTCTGAACTAGAATCCTCAGGGAATCTGGTATCTGTCTAACAGCTTTCTAGCTAACACAAGAGTAATTGACTATTATGTGCCTGTGTTGGCAAAAAAACAAGGTATTTGGTGATTATATACTGAAGGTTTACAAGATAGGTCTATTTCCCATGAAAGTAGAACTTTCAAACTACAAAATGAGTTTTCTTCTACACATCCCTTGTCAGAACATGTTTTACTCCCCCATGACCAGAGAAGATAGTAGGATTTTGCAAATGCCTATGGTTAAAAACCAAAGTTTAGATTTTGTTAGTGTTTTGACAACAAAAATGTTAATAATGTTTACTCTTTTTTTTTTTTTTTACCTTCTTTCGATTTGAGCCTCACAGGACCCTGCAAACAGCCAATTTTGTAACTGGGATGGTCTACTATGATTATGTACAATTTTAATTGTGCTTGATCTTGAATTTTTTTTAAGATTTTATTTATTTTAGAGAGGGGAAGGAAGGGAGAAAGAGAGGGAGAGAAACATTGATGTGTGAGAGATACAATAACAGATCAGTTACCTCTTATACTCCCCAACTGGGGACCTGGCCTACAGCCCAGGCAAGTGTCCTGGCTGGGATTTGAACCAGTGACCTTTGGATTTACAGACCAGTGCTCAATCCACTGATCCACACTAGCCAGGGCTTGATCTTAAAATTTTAAGGACCTTTTTCTGTGTTCTGAATTCTCTCTGGACTGCAGATTGTAGTTGGAAGGAGAGGTACATGAATGATATCCAGCTCCTCTGAAAGATTCAAAGTCTTCCAGGTGATTTCTGATGTATTTTTTTTTTCTGTCTGAAAGCCATCCAGCAGGGAACTTCTGTAGCAAATGCCTTAACCCCAAGAAGTGACTGATAATGGGACATTTCATGCTCTTTGGCAAACCAGTGGGAGTGACGATTTAGAGCACATGTACCATTCAGGGCCCGCAGCATCACAAGGATGTCTGTGGAAGGTTAGTGCCTCCTAGGTGGAACCATGAATAGGGCTGCCAAGAATTGCTATCTATAGCCTTGACCTAAGAGAAGCATCATTTTCACTACATGCCAAATCAGCAAACCTTCATTAAGAACATGCTATATGCAAAGCCTTGTTAGGCGTCTATAATATTTTCTGTACTTTATTAATAGATTTCTTTTTCGATGTGGTCATCAGTCACTTACTGACTACTGCTATATACAGGCATAGTGCTGGGGATACCGAGATAAATCAGAGGTGTGCCCTGACTTATGGAGCTCAGAGTACAGTGTGAGAAAGGCAAAAAGTGCCAAGGGGTTTGAGAGTAGAGTTTCCTTGCAAAGAGCTCTGTGAGTGTAGATAAAGGAATGATTAATTCTCTCAGGAGGGATCAAAAGGGCTCACACAGGAGATGATATTTGAGCTATATCCTAAAGGATGGGTAGGATTTCACCAGACAGACAGAAGACGGGGAAAGAGAATTCCAAGCAGAGGGAACAGCATGTGCAAAAGCTGGCTAAAGTACAGTGGATAGTTCTTTTTAGTATCACTTGAGATGGAAAATAAAAGTTATAGTAATGTTGAATTTGGATTTTTTTCTCATGATTACACTGCCGTTTTTAAATATAAGACATGATATTTTAAGGCAATGACAAGAAAAGGCCTGATAGATTTGAAATTTCTTATTAAGCTGTGATGCTTATCTAACGTCTTGAACATAGCAGGCCCTCAATAAATGCTTGCTGAATGATGAGTCTCGTATCTCTTTCCATTTATAAATTACTACTCTATCAAGGATCAGCTTACAAAGCAAAACTCCTGCCTGCGACTTAGGAATGGATGTTCACAGTTCTGCTCTCTGTCACCCTAGCCTCCTGTCCTCTGGAGAAGTATGTCACTGCCACTGGACCTGGACTGTGTTTAGGAGAAGCAGGGAAAAGTGCCCTTGGTTTGCATCCTCGGGAACGCAGGTTTCTACTTGGAAGGCCTCCATATAATTGAAATCCACAAATAGTGCCATTTGAATGGGACAGTTCTCATGTTGATAACATGGGGCCGGGGTCCTAGGAACTTCAGTGCTACTGCCTAATATGGATGGGTGCAGGTCACATTTTAAATACTGTAGTGGAACCTAAACATGATTGATCCAACACTTTATATGGCAATAATAAAGATATGGTTGTCTGCGCTGAACAGCCTCCATAGCGTAATGTGGTATTGCCTGTTCTTTTCTTGTTAAGAAAGAGAAGATAAATTTTTATTATTTTTATAAATTATGCAATAACCTTTAGGGTAGTGATAAATTTTTGCCTTGAAAATCACCAGGGGCTGGATGTCAGAAAATGCAGTTAGACATAAACCATTTGCAAATTATATGTGAGCACACTTGGATTCCTTTTATTGGGTGTCTGGATCCAGTCCTTGGGAAAATTCCCACCAGGGAATCTTGTTTCATTGTGAATCTCTTTCGTATCAGAAATAAACTTCTTCAGGTTTCAAACCCCAGCATTTATGTCGCTGGCTTTTTCGGGTCTAATCTCTGTATAGCTACACCTTTCTAGAGGCCACAATACCAGGCCACAGAATGTGTACCCTTTCAGCCCCTGCACTACACTGGGTAAACTTGTTTCCACAAATAGTTATTGAGTGCCTCCTAGGTTCAGGCACCGTGCTGGATTCTAAGAATACAATAGTCAATAAGACAGCTACATCCTGCCCCCACAGCACCCTCAGCCTAGCGAAAGGGCTCATAATCTCTTTTGGGTCATGGTCCCTTCTGAAAATGTGATTCTTACTGCCTTTATATTACTTAAATATTAGAGTGGCAGTTTCCTGTCTCCCAAAAGAAAGGCAAGAACTTTTGTCTCTGATGAGCGGAGTCTTGCAAAATCTAATGCAGGAGGTTATTTTTTCTGAACATTAAACTTTATCCTCTCTTGGAGCCTGTAGCGTGGTAGAAAGAATATGGGCTTTTGAGCCAAACAGTCTGGGATTCTGATCCTTTAACTAGCAGTGGGACTTTGGCTAATTTACCTAGTCTCATAAGCTCAGTTTCCTCATCCCTAAAAGAGTGATCAGCATATGCGCTTTGCAGGGTGGCTGTGAAGATTGAATCAGTAGATGTGTACGGAGCACTTTGCCCAAGATCCATGCTCCACTCAATGTTAGTAAGTGAGAAAATGAGATTTTAAACCTAGGGCGTTTTGACTCAAAATCCTAGTCTATGCTTTCTCACGAAGGCTCTGAAAATAATGGAGTATATTTAAGCCTCACCAAAACTCTCTCAGGGAGGGAAGCAACACCACAGCTGAAGAAACAAATGGACAGAAAGGGAGAAATATGCTAATTTTTAAAGACACTTAGGACATCTGTGGCAAAGCTGACACCAACTCCAGAGTCTCAGCATCCTTTCTGGCTGTGAATGCTTAGCATCCCTCTGTGTAGTTGCATCAATTCTTTCCACAAGCATTTATTGACTACCACTGTGCGCCCAACTTGATTATAGGTATTTCTGGTGATTTAAAAGACACGATCCATGCCTTCTATGGGAGAGCTGGTGGGGAGACATAAGCTGTACCCAACAGTTAAAAAAAATGACACAAGACAGTGCATAACCAAGGACTAATACTGTAGTCAAAACTAAGTACATTAGTCAATTGGGACTGCCTAGACTGGATAGCTTAAACAACAGAGATTAATGTTCTCACAGTTCTGAAGGCCAGAAGTCCAAAATCAAGGTGGTCAGTGTGGTCACTTTCTGGTGAGGGCACTCTTCCTGGCTTGTAGATGGTTGTCTTCTCTCTGTGTCTTCACATGAGAGGGAGACAGAGAAAGAGAGAGCAAATTCTGCGGTGTCTCTTATAAGAGCATTACTCTTATATGAGGGCCTCACATATAGCTTCATATGACTTTATATGAAGCCATAAAGGGCTTCATAGAAATCTCATTAACTGCCAAAGACCCCATCTCCAAATATAGTCACACTAGGGGTTGGGGCTTCAACATATGAATTGGGGGGGGGACACAATTCCATCCACAGCACTAATAACCTTCACAGTCACGAGGACAGTACTTCTCTTGGCTGAATTTAAAAATTTACTACCACTAACAACATTTTAAAATCCTAATACATAGGGATAGCCACAAAGGCTTTTCATTTTGGAAACAAGTTATAAATTGTATTCTAGTCACCATAGTGTCACTGCTATGGTTTATACCTACGTCAGCTCTTTCCTAGACTGTTGCAAGTCTTATTCACTCATTCAGTCATTCAACAACCGCCAGTACTGTGGGCTTACTCTGTGCCACACACTGCATGAAGTGCGCCCTAAAGTGCTTACATGTTAGCTGGGGAACAACATTGAACAAATTAGCAAATTAATTACTTAAATCCAACTGAGATGAGGTCTGCCTAGTAGAAGTAGGGAAGTTGAGAGCATATGACATGGAAATGGTGCCCTAATCTGGGGAAGCATCAGGGAGCTTTCAGTGAAATCAAAGCTGAGCTCTGAAGGCCAAGTGGAGGCAACTAGTCAGAGAGCCTGGAAGAAGAGCTGGCTGGGCAAAGGATGCATCCTGTGTAAAGGCCCCTGGTGAGAATAGAGCAGTGCTCCTTTGCATAACTGAAGGAGAGAACAGTAAGTGGGAGCTGGGAAATCCAGGGATAGGAGGTAAGGTTGGACAGGTAGCCACAGGGCCAGAAATTACAGTACCTTTAATTACTAAGCCATGGTGAGGGCTTAGACTCCTGAGCACCAAGTAATGGGTAGCTATTGAAGGGAAGACCAAGCTCTAGCTGCTCTGGCTACCATAACAAAGTAGCACAGGCTGCGTGGCTTAAACCACAGAACCTTATTTTTTGCAGTTCTGGAGGCTAGTTGTCCCAGATCAAGATCCATCAGGGTCAATTCCTGGCTAAGAGCTCTCTTCCTGGCCTGCAGACAGCCACTTTCTTGCTGTGTCCTCACATGGCCTTTCCTCAGTAGCACATGTGCACGGCGGGGCTAGCCAGTTCTGGTGTCTCTTCTAATAAGGACACTAATCCTGTGGGATCAGGGCCCTACCCTTATGACCTTAGTTCATCTTAATTATTTCCTTATTCTAAACACATTCCCATTGGGAGTTAGAGATTCAACAGATGAATTTGAGGGGGACATAATTCAATCCATAGCATTGTGTGTGTATGAGTGTGTGTGTTGAATCACTCTAGCACGTGTGTAGAAAATAGAATACAGAGGTGTAGTAGTGGAACTAAGGTGGCCACCTAGGAGGCTGTTGTGGCAGTCTAGATTCCAAATGCATTGGGGAAGTAGAACTAACAAGGCTTGTTGATGGGTTAGATGTAGGGTCAAGAGAAAGGGAAGTGTCATGAAGGACATTCAAGTTCTCTCTTGGGCAACTAAGTGAATGGTTGATTGGTTGATTGATTCATAAAGGGTACACTGAGGGGAGGCAGTATGGGTTAGGAGTGAGGGCATCAGGGCAGCTCAACTGGTCTGTCTCCCTCCAGTTTTGCCATCCATAATCCATCTTCAGATAAGTTATTTTTGAGTAACGCAACTTTAATCATGTTATCCCCCTGCATCAAATACACACACACACACACACACACACACACACACGCATGCCCCCCAAAAAACACCTCCCAGAGCTTAGAGGTCCAAAAGTCTTAGAAGAGTACACAGCATCATTCTAGACTGGACCCTAATCAATTTTTTCCTACTATACCTGCCCTTCTTCTGTCCTGAACCATGGTTTAGCCATGCTCTTGACCAAGATATTCCTTTTACCAGGGATGTTCTTTCTCCCTCATGGCTTCCTGATGAAATCCTACTCTTCCTTCAAGCTCCAGCTCCCATGTCATCTGTTGATGAAGTCCTCCCTAACCACTCCTCCCCTTCTTTCTCTGAGATCCTATAGTACGTGATATATAATTATCTGACATTGTATCGTATTGCATTGTAATTCACTTACTAATCTCCCCAACCAAACTAAATGCAAGGGTAAATGCTGTGTCTACTACTTGTGTCCATTTCCAATTCCTAGGCAATGCCTGGAGACAAGGAGGTGCTCAGATATAATGATAGTGATAATAATATCAAACATTCATAGACTGATTACCATGTGCCTGGCACTGTTCAAAGTGCTTTAGAGCTATTTACTCATCTGTATTTTTTTTTAGAAAACACGACAAATTGTGGGTTTTTTTAAGATTTTATTTTATCCATTCTTAGAGAGGGAAGGGAGGGAGAAAGACAGGGAGAGGGAGAGAGAGAGAGGGAGAGAGAGGGAGAGAGAGAGAGAGAGAGAGAGAGAGAGAGAGAGAGAGAGAGAGAGAGAGAGAGAGAGAGAAACATCAATGTGTGGTTGTTGGGGGCTGTGGCCTGCAACTGAGGCATGTGCCCTGACTGGGAATTGAACCTGCGATACTTTGGTTCGCAGCCCACGCTCAATCCACTGAGCTACGCCAGCCAGGGCACTCATCTGTATTTTTAACAATTCCATTATCCCCATTTCACAGATGGCTTGCCCAAGTTGTCACAATGAGTAAGTGGCAAAGCCAGGATTCAGACCAAGGCAGGCTGGCTCTGGGGTCTGAGCCCTTCACCACTGTACTACTGCACAGGCTGCCAGTGTTTTTTCTTGCTCAAATGATTGGCTGTTGCTCTTCAGACTCTCCTTCCACTGGGACAGTATTCATCTTTTCCCTCCCCACTGTTTCCTTGTCTGTGATTTACTTAGAGACTTGGGAGCTGCTTTCATGATGACTCCAGGAAGCAGGGGGATTTCAGAGGCTACAGCAGAAAGAGACCTATAGAAACACCCCCTGCCTCCTCCATCATTTACTTTTCTCCTACTATCCCATTCCCCAAGCACTGGATACCTACTTCCTTCTGCCTTAGGAAGAAACCAAAGGGTTTCCCTCCTTCCTCCCGGTTTCATTTTTCTACCCTACTTGGCTGCCAGCTCCTCCCTGCTCAAACTTCTGTAGCCTAGGAACTAGGCTTAGCTAATTCCTGAAAACGCCAGTTCACACACAGGCTCAAATTGAGTGTGTGCCCTACAATGCCCCGAACTGTGCCTGTCTCATTTTGCTTCACCTGATGTTTTGTTTTTGAGGGAGAGTGGAGTTTTCAGTTTTGAGTCCTTCTCAGCTAGCTCGGCTCCAGAGTGGACCCCTCGCCATTACCCCTAGACTAATATAGCAAATACAAAGAGAAGGTGGCAGGTAGGGTAAAAACTGCACAGTTATGTTCATTCTTCCGCTTTGCATCTTCTCAATACTTAGGAATTTGGTTTTGTGCTGTTTTATTTAGATTTTGAGAATTTTTTTGAAGGGTACAGTGATATAGGGCAAAAAGCATGGCTCCTGGAGTCAGATACGCTAACCACTTACTGTGTGACTCAGGGAAGTTATTTAACCCCTCTGTGCCTCAACTTCCTCATCTGTAAAACGGAGCTAAGATGGTACCTACTTGATTGGGTATTTATAAGGATTTCATGAGTTAACTCACACGAAACACTTAGAACTATATCTGTACATAATAAGTGCTCAGTGACCATTAGCTGATATTATTTTTTAGTACAGTATAGTAGCAGACAAAAATATAACAAATGCACATATTCCCACCATTCAGAATTGAAATTGGTTAAGATTTTTTCCTGGCTTTATGTTTTTCTGAAAAATAAATTATTATAGTAAGTTTAATATCCTGTGTCCCTCATAACCAGTCCCATCCTGCTCCCAAAGGCATCATCATCATGAATTTGATGCGTATCTTTCCAGTCCATTTTCACAGTAATCAAAAACAAGATTTGGCGTGGGGAGGGGGAGGGTTTTTTTTTAATTTACAAAAATGACACCATGGTGTAGATAATCATTTTGCAACCTGCTTTTTTCATTCAATGTCATTTTTGACGTCTATCCACTTACATCTAGTTCAGTCCATTCAACTGTTCTATAGTATCTCTTTATATGGATAGTCTATGTTTTATTTATCCATTTACATCTGTATGGACATTTGAATCAGTCCTCATTTTTGCTAGTGAATTCAGACAATTGCAATGAGCATTCTGTACTTGTCTCCTTGGGCACATGTGCAAGTTGCTGTGGAGCACAGAGATGCAAATGGAATTGCTGGGTCTTAGGATCTATCCATTTTCAATTTTTTCTAGATGCTGCAGACTAGCAGAGGCAGCAGAGTACAGTGAGGAAGAACATGACCTGGGGTCCAATAGATCTAGGCTCACATCCCAGTTCTAATACTTCCTCAGCTGTGTGACTCTGAGCAATTATTTGTGCTGCAGTTTGCGTATCTGTAAAATAAGGAGAATAGTCCATACCACTTAGGTTTGTTGCGTGCATTAAATGGGATCAGGCATTTAAGGTGCTTTAGTGACTAAAATATGGTAAGCTGTTTTGGTTTTTACTGTATTTTATCACCTATTTCTCCCTCAAATATGAGAGTAGACCTTTTGCAAAATATAGATATATGTGAGTAGAAAACATTCTGCAAGGACATTCATCAAAATGTTAACTGGTGTTAGAAATATGAGTGATCTTTTTTCTTTGTTTTTAAAAATCTCCCACATTTTCTACAAATGAAATATATTACCTTTGTAACTAGGATACAAAATCACAATAAATACAATTTTTAGTGAAAAGGAGCATAACAAAATTGAGAGTTTTTAAAAAAATTTTTCCCTTTGGGTGAGCAGGGGTACTACAAGAGTAGTGGATGAGGTCTTAAATAGTTTTGCTTCTGCACAGCAAACAACAACAACAAAAAAGGCAATCTCCTGAATGGGAGAAGATATTTGCAAATGATACTTCTAATTAGGAATTAATACCCAAAATATAAAAAGAATTTGTACGTCTCAACAACAACAATAAAAACAAACAGTCTGATTCACTAATAGGCAGAGGAGCCCTGGCCAGTGTGGCTCAGTTAGTTGGAGTGTCATCCCACAGACCAAAAGGCTGTGGGTTCAATCCCTGGTCAGGACATATGCCTGGGTTGTGGTTCAGTCCTGGCTGGGGTGCCTACAGGAGGCAACCAATTGATGTTGCTCGCATCACCTCTCTCTCTCTCTCTGTCTCTCTCCCTCTTTCCCTCCCTCTCCCCTCCTCCTCCTCCCTTCTTCTCTCTCTAAAAGCAATGAAAAAATGTCCTTGGGTGAAGTTAAAAAATAAAAGTTTGAAAAAAAAGGGTAGAGGATCTGAAAAGACATTTTTTCCAAGGAAGAAATACACGTGACCAACAGGCACATGAAAAGATGTTCAGCACCACTGATTATTAGGGAAATACAAATCAAAACCACAGTGAGATATCACATCACACCTGTTAGAAAGACTATCATAAAAAAGACAATAAATAGCCCTGACTGATGTGGCTCAGTTGGTTGGATGTCATCCTGAAAATTGAAAGGTTGCCATTTGGATTAAAGCTCAGGGCACATGCCTGGGTTGTGGGCCAGGCCCCGGGCTGGGATGTGTATGAGAAGCAACTGATCAATCTTTCTCTCTTACATCAATATTTCTCTCCTTTCCCTTCCCTCTCTCTAAAAATAAATAAAATCTTCTTTTTAATAAAAGAAATAACAAGTATATGGAGAAGATGTGGAGAAAGGGAACCCTCATAAACTGTTGGTAGGAATGTAAATTGGTGCAGCCACTTTGGAAAAGAGTAGGGAGGTTCCTCAAAAAGTTAAGACTAGAACTACCAGAAATTCCTCTTCTGAAGAATATGAAAACACGAATTTGAAAAGGTCTATGTATGCTATGTTCATTAAAGCATCATTCACAATGGCCAATATATGGAAACAATCTAAGTGTCCTTGACAGAGGAACGGACAAAGAAGTGATACACATCAAAATGAAAAGGGAACCAGGCATATGGGAAAACGCATTTGCCAATGATACCTCAGACAAGGGTTTGATCTCCAAAATATATAAAGAACTCATATGACTCATTGTCAGGAAGACAAACAATCCAATTAAAAAATGGGCAAAGGACCTGAACAGTCACTTCTCTAAGGAGGACATACAGAGGGCCTAGAGACATATGAAAAGATGCTGAACATCACCAGCCACCACAGAGATGCAAACTAAAACCACAATGAGGTACCACTTCACACCTGTCAGAATGGCCATCATTAACAAATAAACAAACAACAAGTGCTGGTGAGGATGTGGAGAAAAAGGAACCTTAATGCACTGTTGGTGGGAATACAGACTGGTGCAGCCACTGTGGAAAACAGTATGGACTTTCCTCAGAGAACTAAAAATGGAACTGCCTTTTGATCCAGGAATTCCACTGCTGGAATTATACCCTAAGAATCCTAAAACACTAATTCAAAAGAAACTATGTACCCCTATGATTATAGCAGCATTATTTACAGTAGCCAAGTGCTGGAAACAACCTAAGTGCCCACCAGTAAATGAGTGGATCGAAAAACTATGGTACATTTACACAATGAAATACTATGCAGCAGAGAGAATGAAGGAGCTCCTACCCTTTGTGACAGCATGGATGGAACTAGAGAGTATTATGCTGAGTGAAATAAGCCAGGCAGTGAGGGACAAATACCATATGATCTCACCTTTATCTGGAACATAATCAACAAAAGAAAAAAACCAAACAAAATAGAACCAGAGACACTGAAATTTAGAACAGTCTAACAATAGCCAGAGGGGAGGGGGAGGTGACAGTGGGAAGAAGGGTTTTCAGGAACTACTATAAAGGGCACATGGACAAAACCAAGGGGGAGGGTGGAAGCAAGGGAGGGAGGTGGGTTTGGGTGGGATGGGGTGAGTGGTGGGGGGAAAATGCAGACAACTGTAATTGAACAACAATAAAACAAGTTAAATAAATAAACACAAAAAAAGAAAAGGAAAAAAACTATGTGATTTTTATCCATATATGGAATATAAAAGAAAGAAGTAACAAATGAACTAACAAAACAAAACAAAAACAAACTCATAGATATAGACAACAGAATGGTGGTTAGCAGAGGGGATGGAGGAGGGTGAAGTGCATAAAGAGGGTCAAATATACAGTAACTGATGGAAACTAGGCTTTTGGTGGTGAACACACAAAGTAGTATACAGATATCAAATGATATTGTTGTACACTCGAAATTTATATAATCTTACTAGCCAAAGTTTCTTCAGTGAGAAAAATTTTTAAAAAATGAGAAGTAGCTTTATAAAAGTTTAGAAATCATCTGAATGCTTACCTATAGAAAATTGGTTAAATATAGTATTTTGTGAAAGGATCTCCAAGATGATCTGGTTAAATTAAAAAAAAAATAACACACAAGGCAATGTGTAAAGCATGTTATCATGCAATGTTAAAATTATATTTTTATGTTTACATATCCAGTCTATCTCTTGAAAGAGTCACAAAAACACTGGTAAGGGAACTGAGTAACCAGGGCATGGCAGTTTCATCCTTTCCCTAAATACCCTTTTCTGCCTTTTGGATGTTGTGCTGTATGCATCTTTTACTTTCTCAGATTTTTTAAATGAAATACTTTTACCGTATCTTATGCTGGAATTTAATGGAGTTATTTTTGCAGTTATTGTCTCTATCTCCTCAACTGCTTTAATCTAGCTTCCTAAGTTAGAAAAAAGAGGCTAGAACAAGGCTCTTACTTGCCCAGGTATCTGGCTGGAGAACCTCAACACACACCAGCTATGCTGCTGCCCTAACCCTAGTGCAAAAAATGGTTGAAAGTAAACCAGGCACAGAATAACAGAAAGCAGTTCCAGGAGAACACAGCAACCTGATTAGAGGAGTGGGTGCATGTGTGTGTCTGTCTGTGCGTAACTACAAACAATATGTGAAAAACGTAAGGTAGAGAATGGTAAGAGATATAGTTTGAGAGGTGTGTTGGGGCCAGGCTATGAAGCCAATGTTTTAGGAGTCAGGCAGAGTAACTTAGACCATCCAAGATGTGGTATCAATAAAGGGTTTATAGTAAGGGAGTGAGAAAATCCAATTAGCATTTTTGAGAGTTTCTGTGGGCTGCTATACAAAGGATGACTTTGAGAGATAGGAAGAGTCATTCAGAAGCTGTTAAGAAATGAAGGCCCAGGCTTCTGGTCAAGATAGAGGCATAGGTAGACACGCCTTGCCTCATTGCACAACCATAAGAAAGAACACAACTAACTTAAAAATGGAAAACAGCCAGAACTGCCAGAAAATCACCCAGAAAAACACCCAGAACTGTAAAGAAGTCTGACAACCAAGGATTTAAAGAAGCTGTATTCATCCAGATGGGTAGGAGAGGTGGAGATGGGGTTTCCAGGCAGAGAGGACTCTGGTGTGGCAGAGGCAAGCTGGGGGCAGAGAGGTAGCCAGGCAGCAAGGCAACCAGTGGAAGGACAGCCCCATGTTCATGTGTGGTGGATAAAAATCAGGGGCACACTTTGTGAGCAATGAAGCCCAGCCCCAGGCCAGACTGCGCAGACCAGGGCAAATGCCAGGAAAAGAAAGCCTCTTAACTTCTGGCTGTAAACCCAGTAGGGGTTGGGGTGGAGGAAGACCCCACCAGAGAGCCCAGAACATACACAAACCCACCTACCCCGGGAACCAAAATCAGGACAGCAGCTGAAGGGGTACCTGTTGCACATGGGAAGTGGGTGAAGTCACTAAAAATAGGACAAGGGCCAGGCAAGCCCTGAGAAGTCATCCAGCAGCAGCACTGTTCCCTCTTTGAACCCTCCCCACCACAGGAAGACATGGTTGCCCTGCTCTGGTGAATAGCCAAGGGTTCGCCCCCTACAAGTTAACAGGTGTGCTAAAATGGGATCAAAGTGGCCCTACCTAGTACACACACACAGGGAGGCTGCCAAAATCAGGAGACAAAGAAATATGGCCCAAATGAAGGAACAGAACAGAACCCTAGAAAAATACTAAGCGATGCAGAGATGGCCAACCTATCAGACACAGAGTTCAAAACATTGGTGGTCAGAATGCTCAAATATCTCACTGAACAGCAAAATCATAAGGGAAGAAATGGAGGCTATACCAAGGGAAATAAAGAAAAATCCACAGGAAACCAACAGAGAAGGGAAGGAAGCTGGAATTCAAATCAATGATTTGGAACAGAAAGAAAAAAGAAACACTCAACCAGAACAAAATGAAGAAACAAGAATTCAAAAAAAAATAAGGAGAGATTAAGAAGACTCTGCAACATCCAAAAGGGCCAACATCTGAATCATAGGGGTGCCAGGAGAAGAAGAGGAAGAGCAAGAAACTGAAAACTTATTTGAAAAAATAATGAAAGAAAACTTCCCTCATTTGCCAAAGGAAATAGACATACAAGTCCAGGAAGCACAAAGAGTCCCAAACAAGTTGGACTCAAAGAGGGCCATACCAAGACACATCATAATTAAAATGCCAAAAGTTAAAGATAAAGAGAGAATCTTAAAAGCAGCAAGAAAAACAGAGTGTTATGTACAAAGGACTTGCCATGAGACTAGACTGTCAGCTGATTTCTCAAAAGAAACTTCGTAGGCAAGGGACTGGCAAGAAGTATTCAAAGTGATGAAAAGCAAGACAAGAACAACTAAGATTACTCTATCCAGCAAAGCTATCATTTAAAATGGAAGGGCAGATAATGTGCTTTCCAGACAAGAAAAAGCTAAAGGAGTTCATCATCACCAAGCCTTTATTACATGAAATGTTAAAGGGACTTACTTAGGAAAAAGAAGATTAAAACTATGAACATTAAAATGACAACAAACTCATAGCTATCAACAACTGAATCTGAAACACAAAAACAAACTAAGCAAACAACTAGGATAAGAATAGAATCATAAATGTGGAGATCATTTGGAGGATTATCAGCTGGAAAGGGGGAAGGGGGAGAATGGGAAAAAAGGTACTGGGATTTAGAAGCATAATTGGGTCCGTACAGAATAGACAGGGGTAGGTTAAGAACAGTATGGGCAATGGAGAAGCCAAAGAACTTGTATGCGTGACCCATGGACATGAACTAAGGAGGGAAAATTGGGACAACTGTAATAATAATCAATAAAATATACCTTAAAAAAAGAAATGAAGGCCTGAATTAAAAGTGGGAGCTAGGATTTGAATCCAGGCCTGCCTGACTCTGAAGATCAAATGCTATTTCTCCATACAACATACTGCCTGAAGAAATGAACAATTGAGTTCTGTTGTACCAGCTCTCCGCACACTAATACCGGAGGTATTACCAGCATCTTCATTTACATTAAGATGAAAAAGAAAAGGCCACCTCTTAATAAATCCTGTGGATTCACAAAAGCAATTCCATTTAAAGGAGAAAACCTCAAAATATATGCTGTCACCTTCCTGATCTGGATATTTTCATTAGGTACTCTTACTTACAACATCATGGGGGAACAGGAAGTTTGCATCCTTCCTTGTTCTTTAAATATTTTGCTTTAGTATTATAAATTACCCAGTACACTTTATACTTCAGGTATTGAAACTTTTTTAAAAGATTTTATCTATTTATTTTTAGAGAGGGAATGGAGAGAGAGAGAGAGAGAGATGTGCGGTTGCTGGGGGTTATGGCCTGCAACCCAGGCATGTACCCTGGCTGGGAATCGAACCTGCGACACTTTGGTTTGCAGCCCGCGCTCAATCCAGTGAGCTACGCCAGCCAGGGCAGGTATTGAAACTTTTAAATTAGAAGTGTGCCATCCATGAATTCTTAATTTCCAAAAAAGAAATATAAATAACACTAACATTATCACTGGCATATTTTGATCTTTAATTACTCATAAGGTAACTCAAGAATCCAGGGTGTCTCTGGATCAATATTAAGAACATCATTGTCATATGCTCCTAATAAAAAAGGCAGGGTTTATTCATGCTGTATCTATCCTCAGGTTCTTGTTCACAGCAAACATTCAATGAATGAATTGCATCAATGAATGAATGACCGACAATGTATAACAGTAGACGGGATAGACCCTTCTGATCCTATACTTTACTTAGTAGCAGCTTGAATGCCTCCTATTTATTTATTTCTCTTATAAATAGAATACAGAATAGCAAGGCTGAGAAGATTGATCTATAGGAGCTTTTGTGGGGGAAGATAAAAGAAAACATTTAATGATCCTTAATTTTTTGGAAACAACTTTATCAAGATATAGATAACTTATCTTGATAATTTAGAGAATTTATCAAGAATAATAAAGAGATTTTATCAAGATAATTCTCAACTATATAATTCACCCACTTAAAGTGCACCACTCAGTGCTATTTAGTATATTCACAACATCATGTAATCATTGCCACTATCTAATTCCAGGACATTTTTGCACCCCAAAAGAAATTGTATACCCACTAGTAGTCAATCTCATTCCTCTCCCCCACCCCCACCAATGCTAGGAACAACGAATCTAGTTTTGTATATATAGATTTGCCTATCCTGGACATTTCATATGAATGGAATTCTACAATATATGGTCTTTCCTCACTGACTTCTTTTACTTAGCATAATGTTTTCATCGTTCATCACATTGTAGCATCTATCAGTACCTCCTTTCTTTTTATAGGAGCTTTCTGAGTCAACAATTTGTGGTTTAGGTTATCACAGCACTTCCTACATTTTGGACAACCATAGGAATTCATCTGAAACTGAAGAGAAGCCAGCATGAGTACAACCCAGAATGAATGAGATTACATCCATCCTCATATTTGGCAGTGGCACAGTTGTGCCGAGCCAAAGATCTGTCTTAATAAGATGGTGAGCCCAAGTTATATATTGTGACCTCCTGCTGGCACTAGTCTAGTCTAGGAAGGGCTCATGGGTGCTGGTGGGACGAGGCAAGCACCTCATAGTTTGTGTTTCTGGCTTGGGCAGAGCTTGGGTGCAATTCCTCATCTTCAGACATCTGAGAAAAGTATGTCGGGGATCTCTTGGTTCCATTTGTTCTGCTTGCCAGTAGGCAGAGTACACTGCACTGTGCAGACAGGTTAGACAGTTTATTGTAGGCTGATGAAAGCAAATTAAAAAACCATCAGCTTGGTGGGAAACTAGCTCAGAATCCAATCCAAATGTCAGATGAAATATTTACACAGCCAGGAGATAAACCAAGGGAAACAGTGTGCCCTTTGTGTGTGCCTCTGAGTGTGCAGGCACACACAGAGCTGCTGACCATTTGTCAACTTCCAAGATTTATTCTGCTGCTTCTGGCAAGGGACAGCCTAATGATTTAATAGCTTGTCAACACCTACACAGAGAAACAAGGACTGGCACTTCCTCGTTTTTTATTTTCTTTGCTTTAAATAGGAATTCCTATTCTAAGTCACTGGAACCTGGAAATCAGACTGTCAGGTTTTTCTTGACTTGAGTGCACAGTTCCTGA
This sequence comes from Phyllostomus discolor, assembly GCF_004126475.2. Classification (NCBI taxonomy): domain Eukaryota; kingdom Metazoa; phylum Chordata; class Mammalia; order Chiroptera; family Phyllostomidae; genus Phyllostomus; species Phyllostomus discolor. The sequence continues at coordinate 94,298,961 of NC_050198.1, forward strand.
ATTTGAGCATGATGAATGTTATAACTTTCCTGTTATACAAACACAGGGTTGCTACCCTTTCAGAAGAACCCTTTGAGTTCATGTCCTAAAGCCTGAGTGTTTGCTTCAGGCCGTTGCTGTGAGCCAATTTCAAATGGAGTGAAACTGTTTTGTTTCTGTCCTACGAACCTCTTGAGTTGAATGCCTGTTTGATCAATCCAGTGCCTAGTTGCCACATTTACATTTGCGATGGAAAAGTGATTTAGTGGATTTAATGGGGAAGAAGACTGGACTTCTTGTGCCGAGTAGTATTCTCCAGGCATCCTTTGGCAGTTGTACGTTTCCTCAAAGCAGTGGCCATGTCCTCTGCAGCTCGGCAAACTGTACAGTGCCTAGTACAGCATCCAGCACACAGTCACCTGACTTGACTGGTTTTCAGACAACTCAACCATGATCTGGTGATTAGAATGACAACTTAACCAGAGGGTTACATTTTATATTAGAATAATACTTATGGTACACTGGGCCTTTATCCCAGATAGAGGTGTAGTATAGCGAAGTGGCATAGAGATTTACTTTTCAACTTTGATATACATGTTATATTATATAGGGCTTGTTAAATGCAAATGCTTATTCAGTAAACCCAATTGGGGCCTGAGACTGTGCCATTCTTGCAGGCTCCCTGTGACACAAGATTGCCATTCCAATGACCACACTTTGAGTAGGAAGGATCTATAGCTATGTTGTCCAATATGGTAGCCACTAGCACTTGGAATTTGGCTAGTCCAAATGAGACATGTTATATGTGTAAGATATATATTAGAATATAAAGACTTAGTAAGAAAAAGGTAAAATATCTCATTAATAATTTCATATTGATTATATATTCAAATGATAAAAATTTAAATAATTAGGTTAAATAAAATACTGGGGTGAGCAAAAGTAGGTTTACAGTTGTAATAAATAAATAATAATATTGTGTACAAATAAAAAAACACTAATTAAAAAATAAGAATACAAGAATAAACTGTTACACATACTCACAACTGTAAACCTACTTTTGCCCATCCCTGAATATTCTTAAAATTAAGTTTGTCTGTTTCTATTTACATTTTTTTGTTTATTTTTACTATCTCCCTTATGCTGTAGTTAACATCCCCATGTCCATTTTGGAACTACCAATTTGTACCTCTCAATCCTTTCACCTTTTTCACTCACTTTGCCCACCCACCTACCTCCCATCTGATAAGCATCACTTGGTTCTCTGTATTTATGAGTCTTTTTTATTCATTTATTTTGTTTGTTAGACTCTACCTATAAGTAAAATCATACAGTATTTGTCTTTCTCTGTTTGACTTCTTTAATTTAGCATAATACCCTCTTGTACATCCATGTTGTAGCAAATGATAAGATTTCATTCTTTTTTAATGCCAAGTCATATTCTAGTGTATATATGTATCATACCCTCCTTACCCAATTGTCTATTGATGGACACTTAGGTTGCTTCCATATCCTGGCTATTGTAAATAATTCTGCAATGAACATATTGGTGCATATATCTTTTCAAATTTGTTTTTTGTGTTTCTTTGCATAAATACCCACTAGTGGAATTGCTGGGTCATAATGTAATTCCATTATTAATTATTTGAGGAAACTGAATAACGTTTTCCATAAGGGATACAACAATTTACAATCCCACCAAGAATGCATGCGAGTTTCCTTTTCTCTACATCCTCATCAAAACTTGTTATTGGTTGATTTATTAATGATAGCCATTCTGACAAGTGTGAGGTGATATCTCATTGTGGTTTTAATTTCTATATTTCTCTGATGATAAGTTACATTGAGAATCTTTTCACATGTCTATTGGCCATCTGTATGTCCTCTTTGGAGAAGTGTCTATTCAGGTCTTCTGCCTATTTTTTAAATTGGATTCTCTGGGGGTTTTTGGTGTTGAGTTGTATGCATGCCTTATACATTTGGATATTAACCTCTTATCCAATACATAATGAGCAAATATCTTCTCACATTCAAAAGGCTGTCTTTTCTTTGGTTGATAGTTTCCTTTCCTGTGCAAAAACTTTTTAGTTTGACATAGTTCCATTTTTAAAAAAATATTTTAAATTTATTGATTTTAGAGAGAGAGAGGAAGGGGAGAGGGAGAAAACACATTGATTTGTTGTTCCACTTATTTGTGCATTCATTGGTTGATTCTTGTATGTGCCCTGACCAGGGATTTAACCCACAGCCTTGGCATATCAGGATGATGCTCTAACCAACTAGCCATTTGTTTATCCTTTCTTTTGTTACCCTTGCCCTAAGAGATATATCAGAAAAAATACTGCTAAGAGAAATATCAGAGAATTTACTGCTTATGTTTTCATCTAAAATAGTTTTATGGTTCCTGTCTTACATTTAAGTATTTAATCTGTTTTGAGTTTATTCTTGTGTATGGTGTAAGAAAGTGATCTGATGTCATTATTTTGCATGTATCTGTCCAATTTTCCCAACATCATTTATTGAATAGATTGTTTTTACCCTATTTTGTATTCTTTGTCTTTTTTTTTTTTTTGGTCATAGATTAGTTAACCAAAAAGGTGTGGACTTATTTTTGGGCTCCCTATTCTGTTCCATTGATCTATGTGTCTGTTTTTATTCTAGTACCATGCCATTTTGATTACTATAACTTTGTAGTTTACTTTTTAATATTTTTATTTATTTTTATTGAGAGGGGAAGGAAGAGAGAGACAGAGGTAGAGAAACATTGATGTGAAAGAGAAATATCAATCAGTTGCCTCTCACATGCACCCCTACCAGAGACTAAACCCACAACCTAGGCATGTGCCCTGACCAGGAATCAAACCTGTGACTTTTTGGTTTACTGGACGATGCTCCAACCAACTGAGCCACACTGGCCAGGGCTGTAGTATAGTTCTATATCAGGTAGCACAATACCTCCAACTCTGTTCTCTCTCAAAACTGCTACTGTGGCCATTTGGGGTGGGGTTTTTTTTGTGAGTTCCATATAAATTTTAGAATTCTATGTTCTAGTTCTCTGAAAAATGCCATTTTTAATAAGGATTGGATTGCATCTATAGATTGCTTTGCACAGTATGAACATTTTAATGATGCTAATTCTTCCTATCTACTAGTACAGTATATTCTCCCATTTATGTGCATCTTCTTCAGTTTTTTCTTCAATGTTTTATAATTTTTCAAGTACAGGTATTTTTTCAAAAAAATTGTATTTATTCTCAGAGAGAGAGAGAAATGAAGGGAGAAAGTGAGGGAGAGAAGCATCAATGTAAGAGAGAAACATGGATCAGTTGCCTCTTTCACACACTCCAACTGGGACTGGGCCCACAATCCAGAAATGTGCCCTGACCAGGAATCAAACTGGTGACCTTTTGCTTTGTGATATGACACCCAACCCACTGAGCCACACCAGTGAGGGCTTGAGTACAGGTTTTTTTATTTCCTTAGTTACATTTATTCCTAGGCATTTTATTTTATTTTTTGATGCAATTGTTAGTGGAACTGTTTTCTTAATTTCTTTTTATATTAGTTCACTATTGGGTGTTTTCTGCTACCTTTTCTTCCAAATTGATTATTCATTCCTCTGCTTTATCTAATCTGCCGTTGATTCCTTCAAGTGTATTCTTTATTTCAGTTATTGCATTCTTCATTTTTGACTGGTTCTTAGTTTTATTTGTATGTCATTTTATATGCTTACTGTCTCTTTTTTGAAGTTTTCACTAAGTTCTTTGAGTAATCTTATAATCAGTGTTTTGCACTCTGTATCTGGTAGATTGATTACCTACATTTTGATTAGTTCTTTTTCTGGAGTTCTGTTCTTTCATTTGTGACATGTTTCTTGGTCACCTTATTTGGCTGCTTCTCCATGTCTGTTCTTATGATTTAGGTAGATCTGCTACATCTCCCAAGCTTGGTCAGGTGGCCTTAGTTGAATGAGTCCTTTACAAACCAGTGGCACAGGCTCCATGACCGCCTGAGCCAGGTTCTCTACTAGTATCCTTCACAGGTACTGGTGAGTGTCCTCCTGTTGTCATTTAGCCTTGATTACTATGGACACGCTGTTGGATGGGATTGACTCTCGAGCTGGCTGACTCTGAGTATTGGCCGCAACCACAGTGTACATGCCTGTGTGAAGGGGCTGACTCCACAGAGTGTGATATGCCCCAGTGTCCTCTGATGCCTGCTGAGACTTTTGGCTGTGCCACCTGTGGAGCTAATTGGGTGGTTCTCTGTTGTGGTCTGAAACTGGCCACTGAGTATGTTTACCTTTGGGCCTCTTGGGAGAGGCTCCGGTGAAGACCAAGGTCAACTACTGCCTGTGATCAACCTGGCACTCCATAGTAGGAGCTACAACACAGTTGTGCTAGGCTTGGAGGTATGTGAGAGAGGCCACTCTGGGAACCGAGGCTGGCTGCCACCAGTACTGGCCTGGGACCACTTAGCAAAGAGGTACAAGGCGTGCTCCCACCTGCCACCACCTAACAGCTACCAATAAGGTTCAACCACTGAAAGAGCCCTAGGCAGGATGCAAGTTGGGTGAGGCAGAGTCTCAGGGAGTCACCAAGGTGGGGTGACTAGTGTTCACCAGGTTAATGCAGACTCAGATTTAGCTGTGTGAAGTTAGGATTCAACATAGGAAACATGGCGCCCACCTGCTGGCTGTATGGGAGGAGGGCTCAACACAGGGAGAATGACAGTAGTCCCTCCAGCTTTTGCCCTGAAGCCACACAACTCAGTTGCTGATTTTATGTCTCTCCCCCCACTCCCTGCCAGACAGTGTCCCTTTGCAGAAGCCCAGAGTGAGGGCCTGTGAGCAAGGGAGTCTGTGCATGACCCTTTAAGAGGATGTCTGGGTTTCCAGCAGGCCTCCATCTCACCAGGACAGATGGAATCTCTTCTCTTTTTTACAGCCAGGTATTGTGGAGCTCCTCTTTTTGGCTTTGGTGCAGTACTCTGAGCTGGGGAGCTCAGTGTGGGACTGTGGATCCCTTGCTCCTCAGGGTGGACTTCCAAAGCTGAGATATCCATCCTGATTCTCAACCACCACATGTGGGTCAGCTTGTTTTGCATCTCTTCCCCTCCTACCAGTGTTGACATGGCTTCTTCTTTATATCCTTAGTTATAGGGCTTCTGTTCAACTAGTCTTCACATAGTTCTTCAGGTTGATTGTTCTAGAATTCTGTTATAATTCTGATGTGGTCCTGGGAGAAGTCAAGCACAGTATTTACCTACTCTGCCATTTGACTGGAAATCTCCTCTTTTACTTTTAATATGATTACTAAAATATGTTTAATTTTATATGTGTCTCACATTATATTTCTACTAACCATTACTAGTCTACAGCAGCAGTCAAAAAACTTTTTCAGTAAAGGTCCGGGCAATAAATATTTTTGGCCTTTCAGGTCTTCCAGTCACTGTAGCACTATGCATAAAAGCAGCCATAGACAATACATAAATGAATGAGCATGGTCGGGTTTCAATAAAACTTTGTCAAGACAAGTAGAGGTGGTGGCCTTTAAAACCAACAGGCCATAGTCATAGTGAAAACCAGTGACCTAGCAGCCAGCTGAGAGGGCTGACCAGTGTTGGAAGTCTTTCAAGACCCCATTCCTAGAGAATTATCATTTGACCTGTCTGGTGGTTCCCTGGAAAACCCCACTCACAAGGCTTTCTTTATTACATCTGATTCAAGAGCTCATTCCACATAAAACACTTTTTTCCTAGGACATTTGTCAAAAGCAAGTAGAGCAACTGATTAATTCCACAGCTGCCTGAGGAAGTAGATAACAGTTTGGGGCAAATATTAGGCTAACCAAAATACTTAAAAGGAAAATCTAGGGAATGAGATGTCCATAGGGTCTTTCAAAATCTCCAACATTTTCCTGGGAATCTAGAAGGGCACATGTATGCAAAGGGCTGTATGCATGCCTGCGGCTATGTGCATGCTCATGGATGAGCTGAGAAAGGCCTCAGCTCTCAACTTTGGATGATGTTCAGGCTTCACACAAATGAAGTGCTAAGCCAGAGTTAACAACTGCCTGGCTGAATATTGAAGGTGTGCCCCAACATGCACACAGAATCTCTTGGCAAAAACTGGGAGACTTGCTGGTTCCAGGCGTTTAAGAACATCTCTGTCCAACCATTAGCTGACCATTAAGGAGAGATTTCAGTGGCCACACATGACAAAGAATACCAACTTTAAATAATTAAGGGTCTAGTCAAGAAATGTGTATAAAGGACCCATAGTAATGGACAACAGGGTGGGGATTGACTGAGGAGCAGGGTAGGTGAGGCAGGGGAGAGCAAAGGGGGGGAAATTGAGACAACTGTAATTGAACAACAATTAAAAAAAAAGAAAAGTCACTAAACCTTATAAAGGCAATAAATGCCACCAGCAACAAAAATTACCAAATTATATAATTTAAAATGTTCACTTTTTAACAAAAATTATAAGACATACAAAGAATCAAGAGAGTGTAGTTAATGCACTGGAAAACAATAATCAACATAAATTGTCTCCCAGGAGGTGAAGACATTGGACTTACTAGACAAAACCTTAAACCAGTTATTTAAGTATATGCAAAATATTTTTTAAGGCATGAGAACAATTTCTCACCAAATGAAAAATATAAAGTGATAAAAATTATTAAATAAAATAAAAAACATTTTAGAATAGAAAAGCACAATAATTAAAATGAAAAATTCACTAGACAAACTCAAATAGATTTGAGCTGGCAGAAAAAAGAACCAGCAAAGTTGAAAACAGGTCAACTGATATTAGTCAGTCTGAGGAGCAGAAAGTAAAAATAATGAAGAAAAATGAACAGTGCTTCAGACTATCAAGTTTACCAACATACACATAGTGGGAGTCCCAGAAGGAGAGGAAAATGAATATTTGATAAAATAATGGCCAGAACTTACCAAATTTTCTGAAATTGATCTATACATCCATTGATCTATACATCCAAGAAGCTCAACAAACTCAAACACAGAGATTCACACTGAGATACATCATAAATTCTTTATGATATATAGCACTATTTTGTAGAAGTAATTAGTTTTTTAAGAGAGGTTAAGCAAAAGAAGAGAACAGGTATGTTTAATATCTACTTATAACTTCAAAAAACTGAAATATTATGAAGATAACCATAAAGAAATTCTGAATTCATCTCCTTCTTCCCCATATCTTTGCTAACCTAAGCTGCAAATAAAGCTACCACATTTATGTTCCTAAACATTATACCCATTCTGTATTCTGCTTTTAAAAAATGACTTTCTACTATATAAGCTTTAAATCCCAGCCTAACCTTGCTGTTTTTCCATGTTCTGCATACTCTTATTTTCCACTTCCATTCCATCCTCCAAATTCAAATACTGTTTCAGATTGATTTGTTTCCCACATTATTTCCCACTTCCATGTATTGGCCAATGAAGTTTGCCACTGTAGTGAGTTGAATAGTGGCCCTAAAGATATGTCTACCTTCTAATCCCTGGAATCTGTGAATATTAATTCCTATGACTAAACAGTGAGTATTAATGTTATATGGCAAAAGGTATAATTAAATTTAGAATCTTGAAAGGAAGAACTTATTCTGGATTATCCAGATGGGCCCTAAATCCAATGATAAGTGTCTTTGGAGGAAAGAGGCAGAAGATTTAACACAAAGGAAATTGGAATTATGCTGCCACAAACCAAGGAGTTAGAAAAATTGCCAGCAACAGCAGAGACTAGAGGAGGCAAGAAATAGATTCTCCCTTAGAGTCTTGGCAGGGAGTATGGTCATGATGACATCTTTATTTCAGACTTAGGGTGTTCCGAACTGTGAGAGAATTGCTATTGTTTTAAGACACTCCATTTGTGGTAATTTGTTACAGCAGCCCTAGAAGACTAATAATGCCCCACCAATGCCCTCTGTAGCATGCAATGCTACTTGGTAGCATTCTACCCTCAATAAAACTTCTTTCAAAATTATAGTCAGTCCTTCCTGCTGCTGTTTTATCAACTGAGTTTATGTAATATTTGAAATCCTTTGTTGTCCATTCAATAATCTCACAGCACTTCACCAGGAGTAGATTCCATCTCAGAAACCACTTTATTTGCTCATCAATAAGAAGCTACTCCTCATCCATTAAAGTTTTATCACAAGATTGCAACAATTCAATCACATCTTCAGCCTCAACTTCTAAACCTAGTTCTCTTGCTATTTCCATCACATCTGCAGTTACTTCCTCTGCTGAAGGTTTGAACCCCTCAAAGTCATCCGTGAGGTTTAGAATCAACTTTTTCCAAACTCCTGTTAATGTTGGTATTTTGACTTCTTCCCATGAATCATGAATGTTAATAGTGCATAAAATGGTGAATCCTTTCCATAAATTTTTCAATTTACTTTGCCTAGATCCATCAAAGGAATCACTATCTATGGTAGCCATAGCCTTATGAAATATATCTCTTAAATTATAAGACTTGAAAGTTAAAATTACTCCTTGATCTATGGACTTCACAATGGATGTTGTGTGGGCAGGCATGAAGACAACATTGATCTTATTGTGCATCTCCATCAGAGCTCTTGGGTGACCAGATACATTGTCAATGAGCAGTAATATTTTCAAAGGAACCTACTGCTTTTTCTGAGAAGTAGGTCTCAATACTGGGCTTAAAATATTTAATAAACCATGTTGTAAACAGATGTTCTGTCATCTGGGCATTGTTGTCCTATTTTTAGAGCACAGGCAGAGTAGATTTAGCATAATTCGTAAGGGCCCTAGGATTTTCAGAATGGTAAATGAGCCTTGGCTTCAACTTAAAGTCACCAGCTACATTAAGCCCTAACCAGAGAGTCAGCCTGTCCTTTGAAGCTTCGAAGTCAGGCATTGACTTATCCTCTCAAGCTATGAAAGTCCTAGATGGCACCTTCTTCCAATATATGACTATTTCTTGTACATTGAAAATATGTTGTTTAGTATAGCCACCTTTATTAATCCTCCTAACTAGATCTTCTGAATAACTTGCTGCATTTTCTACATTAGCACTTGTGGCTTTACTTTGCTCTTTTATATTATGGAGATGGCCTATTTCCTTAAACCTCAGAAACCAACCTCTGCTAGGTTCAATTTTTTTCTTCTACAGCTTCATCACCTTTCTCAGCCTTCATAGAATTGAAGAGAGTTAGGGCCTTGCTCTGGATTAGACTTTGGCTTAAGGGAATGCTGTGGCTGGTTTGATTTTTTATCCAGACCACTGAAATGTTCTTCATATTAGCAATAACGCTGTTTCACTTTCTGATCATTTGTGTTGACTGGAGTAGCACTTTAAATTTCCTTAAAGAACTCTCCCTTTGCATTCACAACTGAGCTAACTGTTTGGCGCAAGAGGCCTAGCTTTCAACATGTCTTCCTCACTGAGCTTAATCATTTCTAGCTGTGGATTTAAAATGAGAGACATGTGACTACTCCTTTCTCTTGAACACCTAGAGTCATTGTAGGGTTACTAATTGGCCTAATTTTAATGTTGTTTTGTCTCAAGGAATAGGGAGGACAAGGAGAGAGATGGGGGAATGGCCGGTTGGTGGAGCAGTCAGAACATACATATTGATTAAGTCTATCGTCTTCTATGGGTACAGTTCATGGTGCCTGAAACAATTACAGTAGTAATATCAAAGATAACTTATGACAGATCACCATAACAAATATAATAATAATTTAAAAGTTTGAGACACTGTGAGAACTAACAAAATGGAACACAGTGACACAAAGTGAGCAAATGCTGTTGGAAAAATGGCACCAATAGACTTGCTCGATGCAACCACAAACCTTCAATTTGTTTTTAAAACAGCAATATCCATGAAGCCCAATAAAGCAAAATACAATAAAACATGGTATACCCATGATAAAAATTAGAGTAAAACTAAGTAGATAAGAGAAAAACAATACAGAAAAACAATAAAACCAAAAGTTGATTGTTTAAAAAAGCCAACATATTGACAAACTTTTAGATAGGCTGACCAAGAGGGGAAAAAAAAAGAAAAAAGACTCAAAGTACTAAAATTAGAAATGAGGGTGGGGAACCATTACTATCAACCTTACAGAAATAAAAAAGAGTATAAGGGAATATTATGAACAACTATATGTCATCAAATAACATAACTGAAATGTAATAGACATATTCCTAGAAAGACACACACTACAGAAACTAACTCAAGGGGAAAAAATAGAAAATCTAAATAAACCTGGAACAGTAGAAGAGATTGAAGTAATAATTCTTTTTCAAAATCCCACAAAGAAAACCCCAGGCACTTGTGGTTTTGCTGGTTAACTCTACCAAACATTTATAGACTTAACACCATCCTTCATTAAAAAAAAAAACAAACCAGAAGAATGAGTAACACTTCCCCATGCATTCTGTGAAGCCAGAATTACCCTGATACCAAAGCTAAACAAACAAACAAACAAAAAAAAAACAAGAAAAAAACCTACAGATGAATGTATATTATGAATATTGATGCAAAAACCCTCAAAAAAATACTAGCAAACCAAGGCCAACAATATACAAAAAGGATCATACACCATAACCAATTAGAATTTATCCCAGGAATGCAAAGTCATTGTAGCACCTGGAAAGCAATTAATGAAATACAACATGTGAATAGAATAAAAAACAAAAACATAATAATCTCAACAGACACAGACAAATTATTTGACAAAATTTTATATGCTTTCATCATAAAAACAGAACAAATTAGGAATACAGAGGAACTTCTTCAACCTGATAAAGGGCGTCTATCAATAATCTGTGTCTAATATCATACTAAAAGGTGAAATACTGAAAGCTTTACTCCTAAAATCAGGAAGAGGATAAGGATGTCCACTCTTGCCCCTTCTGCTCAACACTGTGCTGGAGGTTCTAGCCAGGGCAATTGGGGAAAATTAAATAAAAAGCGTCCAGATGGGAAAGGAAAAAGTAAAGCTGTAGCTATTTGCAGATGGCATGATATTGTACATAGAAATTGCTAAGGTATATACAAAAAAATTATTAGAGCTAAAGAATGGGTTCATGTGGCCAAAACTGAAAAATGCTGACAACACCAAATTGTGGCAAGGATGTGGAGCAACAGGAACTCTCAGTCATTGCTGATGGCAATGTATAATGGTACAGCTACACTAGAAGACAGTTTGGCAGTTTCTTACAAAATTAAACATACTCTTACCATATGATCCTGTAAATACTCCTTGGTATTTACCCAAAGTAGTTGAAAACTTATTCAGACTAGTTTTATTCATAATTGCCAAACCAGAAGCCACCAAGATGTCCTTTAGTAGGTGAACAGATAAACAAACGGTGTTACATCCAGACAATGGAATATTAGCACTAAAAAGAAATGAGCTGTCAAAACATGAAAAGACTCGAAGGAACCTTCGTATTACTAAGTGAAAGATGCAGTCTGCAAAGGCTATATACTGTATGGCTCCAACTATGTGACATTCTGGAAAAGGCAAAACTATGGAAACAATAAAAAGATCAGGGTTGAGGATGGGAGAAGAGGTTGTTGGGGAGGGAACACAGCCTTTTTAGGGTAGTGAAAATATTCTATGATAACATAACAATGAATATATGTCATTACTTGTGTCCAGACCTATAGAACGTACACCAAGTGTGAACCCTAGGATAAACTATGGGCTTTGGGTGATAATGATGTGTCAATGTAGGTTTATCAGTTGTTACAAAGGTACCACTCTGGTGGGGGATGATGATAATGAGAGTAGTTATGCATGTGTGGATGCAGCTGGTTTATGGGAAATCTCTGTACCTTACTCTTAATTTTGCTGTGAACCTAAAGCTGCTCTAAAAATTACCTTTTTTAAAAAATGAGTTCAGGAAGTCCACTGGATACAAGATCAATATTCAAAAATTAACTATATCATCATACATTAGCACAATGGAATGTGCTACCCATTGTAAACAACCCAAAATGTAAGAAAATTCCTATTAAATAGCATCAAAAAAAGAGTAAGATACTGATAAATATATTGAACAGACTGAGTGTAAGACTTGTACACTGGAAATACCAGGACAGTGTTGAAAGAAATTAAAGGCCTATATGTATATAGAAAGACATCTGTGTTCATGGATTGGAAGACTTAATATTCTCAAGATTACAATGCTCCCAAAATTGACCTACCAGTTCAACATAATCAGTATCAAAATCCTAGCTACTTTTTCCTTTTTTAAAAAAGAAATTGACAAAATGATCCTAAAATTCATATGGAAATGCGGGGATCCAGAATATCCAAAACAATCTTGAGAAACAACAAAGTAAGAAAACTCATACTTCCTCCTTTCAAAACTTACTCTAGATCTACAATAGTCTAAACAGTACTGCTATCATACAGTGAGACATATAGACCAATGGAATAGAAAAGATGGTCTAGAAATAAACACGTGCATATATGGCCAATTAATTTTTTATAAAGATTGCCAAGACTATTCCATGGAAAATGAATAATCCTTTTAACAAATGCTGCTAGGACAACTGGATTTCCACGTACAAAAGAATGAATGAAGTTGTACCCTTGCCTCACACCATATATAAAAATTATCTCAAAATAGATCAAAGACCTAAATGTGAGAACTAAAATTCTAAACTTTTAGAAGAAACATAGGTGAAAATCTTCATAACCCTGGATTAATTTCTTTGATATAACACCAAATAGCCAAGCTACCACAGAAAAAACAGATAGTGCTCTTACCACAAAAACAATATAAATTGGACTTAATCAAAATTAAATGCCTTTGTGCTTCAAAGAACACTACCAAAGAAAGTGAAAAGACAGCCCACACAATGGGAGAAAATATTTGCAAATCATATATCTGATTAGGGACTTATACCCAGAATACATTTTAAAACTCTTGCAACTCAATAATAAAAAGCAAAATCACCCAATTTACAAAAATGGGTGAAAGAATGTGAATTAGTATTTCTCCAAAGAGATATACAAATGGCCAATGAAAAAATAAGGAATTGTTCATCACTATTCATTAGGGAAATGCAAATCAGAACCACTATGAAATATAACTTCATTCTTACTAGGATGTCTATAATCAAAAGATAGATAACAGCAAGTGTTGGCAAGGATGTGGAAAAAATAAAACCCCATACATTGTTGGTGGGAATATGAAACAGTGTAGCTGCTTTGAAAAATTCTGGAAGTTCTTCAAAAAGTTAAACATAAAGTTACCACAGGGCCCAGAAATTCCACTCCTAGGTATATAACCTCATATGTTCATAAAAAAATTTGTACACAAAATTTTATAGTAGCATTATTCATAATAGCCAAAAAGTAGAAACAACACAAATGTTCATCAATTGATAAATGGATAAACAAAAAGTGGTATATCTGTACAATGGAATATTATTCAGCCATAAAAAGGAATAAAGTACTGATAGAAGCTACAACATGGATGTACCTTGGAAACACGCTCAGTGAAAGAAGCCAGACACAAAAGACTACATGTTATATCATTCCTTTATATTAAATGTGCAGAATAGGCAGATCCATAGATATAGAAAGATTATCTGTTAGGGGCTGGTGGGGGTAATGAATGCTTAGTGGGTATGGGGTTATTTTCTAAAGTGATGAAAATATTCTGGAATTAGATAGTAGTAATGGTTAGACACCTTGTAAATATACTACTTGTGACTATCTGAATTATGTACATTAAACTGGTGAATTATATCTTCAAGGGAAAAGAAAGACAGAGGGACAGATTTGGCCCATGGGCAATAGTTTGGCAATCCCTGATCTAAAGCAATGGTTTTTGGAATCACACAGCCCAGAGGTAGAATCCTAATTTTCAGCTTATGAACTTTGTGACCTCGGATAAGTTACTGAACAGCTTTAAGCCTCATTTTTCTTCTTTATATAATGAAGATATGCACAGTACCCCCCTTTACTGTGTGAGGATAAAGTTAGGTCAAATACTGGATGGGAGGAAAGGTTGTTCATATGGAAAATAATATAATAACTAAAAATAATAATAGAAGAATGAGCTGTTTTGCATACTCACAACTGTAAACTTGTGTCTACCACATCTTGATAAGCTCTGTGAAAGCACTCTTTCCCCAGAGCCTAGAATTGGCTTGGGATCGATATACATGAATGGATATGTAAAACATTTAGAGCAGTCACTGGCTCACAGTAATAAATAATAATAGCAAATCTTTATATAGCATTTTATGGTATGCCAGGTACTATTCTAAATACTTTGCAAAACTTCAGCATATTTTAATACATGGCATTATCATTATCTCCATTTTCCAGATGAGAAAACTGAGGCACAGTTCATGTAAGCAACTTGCCCAGTATCTCACAGCTGGAAAAATTAAAATCCAGGTGGTCTGGCTCCAGAGTCCATGCAATAAATGTAGAGTGTGAATATGGTTATTATTGTCATCATCATAGGGTTTAATACATATGCAAGTATACTGATCCCATTTCTCCCTTTGGTATCTGAGCACATATTAGCACCTCTATTTCCCTGACATTTGATTTAAGGTGAGGATGCTTCCCAAGTCTCCAGTATTCTGCTAGGGATCATATTCATTCTTTTATCCATCCATTCATTCATGTCTTCATTAAGCGTGTATAAGGATTCTTACTATATCCCAGGCCCTGTGCTGTATAGATATAAGAAGACATACTCTCTATCCCCAAAGGGCTCAAAGTCTAGTAGGGAAGAGAACTATAATCCAGATGATAAGTACCGTAGTAGAGATTCATGCAAGGCTGCCGTGAAAGCAAAGAAGACCCAGGGGATAGTGTGGAGGTGGGAAGAATAAAAAACCTGTGAAAGCTTCGCGGAGGAAGTGGTACCTAGAGAGGAATGTGAATTAATCAGGTGTAGGTGGGGACAATTAAGTAAAAAAGAGGTTGAAGTGTGTATATAGACTTAGCGGCCCAGGAGCCCTTGGTGAAAGCCAGGCACAGAGTCTAATATCACCATATGCCAGGCTGCAGGGGTAGAACTGGAAAAGGGCCTACGTACCATGCAACTGTGGTCCTGAGACACTACCCAGCATTCCATACCCACCTTACCCTATATTATTTTTCTTTGCAACGTTTATCACCATCTGACATATATCCTTGCTGTTTATTTACTGTCTGTCTCCTCCCATTAGAATGTGAGCTCCCTGAGCGCAGGGACTTTGTTTTGTTCACTGCTCTATCTCCTCTGCCCACCACATGCACACATTCCCTGGCTCTAGTAGGCACTCAGTAAATATTCTTAAATAAATGAATGAGTGAAATCACATGAATGAACTAATGTCCTGAGAGCTCTAGGAAAGACGGAGAACATTAAGATATAGGCCTAACCCCCAGGAGCTAACAGACTAGTAGAAGATCTAACACATGGGCACGAGCACCTATTACATTGTGTCTCTCTTCTTTCACTTCCTGCCTTCTTTCCCAGAACTTTCAGACTGTCCTCTGACCCTTCAAGTTCAATTGTCTCACACACATTTCTTCACCCCGTCCAAGGCTTTGCACTCCCCGGCAGTGGCCCATGCTCCAACCCACACTTGCCTATTCTCCTGGTTCTGCTCACCCAAAGTCCCATTCCTGATAGCTGCCTGCATCTGCTAGGTGTTAGCATGATCAAACTAACTGCCGCTAATCTATGAATCACTGTCAGAACAGTCTAAGGTATGTTTTCTTTTTTTTTTGGTTATGGAAATTTCAAACCACATACTCAGCAGAGAGAAGAGTATAATGAACCCCCATATGCCCAGTTTCAACAATTATCAACATTCTGCCTTTCTTATTTTTCTATTCCCCATTTTTTATTGAAGTATTTTAAAGCAACCCCTCAGTGCCATACCATTCCACAGTTCCTGGTCTATAAACATTTCAGGATGTTTCTCCAACAGGTAAGGACCTTTCCTTAACCACAACACCATTTTGAAACTTAACAAAATTATTGATTCCTTAGCATCATCTACTACTAGTCACTGTTAAGTTTTACCCAGTTGTCTCACAGATATCTTTCTGCATAGGTTTGTTCAAATAAGGATCCAAACATGGTTCACACATTAGGCATATACTTTATAGGTTTAAGGCTCCTTGGCAGAATTTCAGGCCTTGTGGAAAAGTGGGGGCTAATCAGCCCAAAGCCCCTCTGAACATCCCAGATTCCCTAGCAACCTCAGGATGTAGAAAGAAGATAGCCATCAAAGTCCCTCATCAGATCTTTTTTTTTTGTTCCCCCAAAAGAGATAGAGGTAGGGATGGGAGGGGAAAAGAAGGAGAACCAGAAAAATGCCTTGCAACTACTCTGCCTCCAGTTCACATACCTCCAGTTGCCACCACCATCTTGTCTGACCTTAGAAATATTTGGTTCTGCTGTGTAAAAGTAATTGTAATTGCAGTCATTCCTGGGAGCTGCTTACCATTATGCCTAATTATAGTACAGCACAATAATCATTATGTGTATCATTAAAGATGTGTCAGATTGACTTTGTCATGAGTTTTATTTGACTTCAATACAAAACTGTTCCAGTACACACAACTTTCAGAGTTCGGGTTGCTCCTGGTCCCTACCAGGGAGCAGGAGGCCAGCTGTCAGCAAGTCAGCAGCTGAGCATCCCATCCCATCCCATCCTGTCCCCTCCCTACCATCCCATCCCTTCCCGTCCTGTCCACTTCCGTGTGCACCGACTCCATTGCAGCCTAGGCCGGAGGTGCCCACCCACCTGTCCTTCCTCTGCACAGGCTGCACATCTGGGCTTGAGGCAGAGTGATTCACACTTACAAACAGAAACAAGCAAAACAGCAAAACCCACAGGCTCTGCCAGCATCAACTGCTGCTCCCGCCCTGCACCGTCCCCAGGGATCTCGATCAAGCTTCTTATTGACTCAATCCATGCAACATCTTTATTATTCTCCCCATTTGGGGGACAGGGAATGTGAGAAGAGCTGATGTATCCACAGTCATCGAGTTCACCATTAGAAAAACCAGGAGAACCAGAGGCTGTGGCTGGTAAGCCAGAGCTTCTGTGAGAGCTGAGCTAGGTCAAGCTCTGTCCATTAGGCATTTATCTCTAGGAATGGATAGATTTTCTATTTTGAAACAAACATACACAGTGCTGTCTCTGCTGCTGGGCAACTTCCTGAAAAGCAAGTGCGTGAGAGATTAGGGATGGGAGTGGAGAGCAGCACTTCTCCAACTCACTTTTGCAAGTTGTAGAAACAAAGTCAATAGCCTGGACGAGGAGGCTGCCCAGGCCTTGCCTCATCAGTACATGGTCAGGCAGCCTCTTCCAGCAAGTTTCTTGCTGCTTGCCAGCACTGAAGCAGTTGCTAATCAGGTAAACCAGTGTGGAAGAAGCATGAATAACATATCAAATCACTGCCTAATGAGCCTTCCCTTTGGGTCCTGTGAAGATCCAATAAATGAGTTTGGTGCATACATGCACCAGTGCTCATCCATTCAGCCAGCCTTGAGTGAGGGCCGTCTTTCTGACTCGCTCTGTGCTAAGTAAAGCTACCATGTGGCTCTTGATTCTGAGAGCTGCACTTACAGCCTAATGGGGAAGCAGGGCATGTAAACAGATGTGGCAAAGCAGGCAAGGGGGCTGCAAAGGGCCTTGTGGAGGCACAGAGGAGGTAACAAGAAACTCTGCCTTTGGAGAGTCAGCTAAGACATCAAAGAGGTTACATTGGAGCTGGGTCTTGAAAGGTGAGTAGGAATGACCTAGGCTGAGATGGGAGGCCTGGGCTTTCTCAGCAAAGGGAATGGTGAGCCGAAAGGCAGGGAGGTGTGACACAGCATGGAAGCACCCAGGATCCTTTTGCAGATGTAGGGTAAACAAATGTCCATTAAGGTACCTCAAGGCCTTAACAATTTAAGGTCAGACTCTCCGGTGAACCATCACTCCACTTTACTGAGTTCCATTCTTTGCTTCAGTGGGCTGTTTTTGTGCCAGCCTTTTGGCTTTTTTGCAGTTCCCCTGCACTTATCTGAAAAGCTGATGCATTTCAATCCGTTCATTTGAAAGTGTGCACCATTCACATTAGCCCACTGAATGGCTTAGCTATACATTGTGGGTTTCTTAGAGCAGTAAAAGGAGGCCTTTTCCCCCTAGAGTCAAGCCTAAGGGAGCAGAGCCTGCTGTGGGGAGGAATGGCGCAAAACCTCTGAGGACACCTGGACTCCATGTGCCAGACCTTTGCTGCCCCGTGTCCTCAACCAAATGGTCTGTTTGTTTAGCTGCTAACTGCTGACTTCATTAGAGGAACATTAAAACTCAGTTGGTTTGAGTGTGGCAAGGTAATGAATCACCCTTGGATGGACTCTACAGAAACTATTAGGGGACAAGCCTCAGTGTACCATTACTAATCTGCTGATGAGACTCGACCCCATCTAGAGCATTAAAGACACTCAACAGCCACAGGCTAGAGTTTTTGTCATGGAAGTGAATCCCTGTCCATATGTCTAGCCTCTAGAGCTTTTCACAAAATTGCTTCCTCTGATCCTTACACACAACACTTGAAAGTTAGCAGAGTGAGGGGCTTGTGTCCCCATTCAACAAGCGCAGACACTGAACCTTGAGGGGTTAAGTGATTCCAAGTGGTTCCAAAGTTATTGAGAACCAAGCCCCTGATTATAGTGCTGGGAGCTTTCCTACTGCCCTGAGCTGCCTGCGGCTGAGCCAGCCTTTCCCGCGGGGCAGGGTGGGTGTAGCCAGAGGCAGCGCTCCCAAATTTCAGGACAGCACACAGTCTTCAGGCTCCTTGAGCTGTTTACAGCACACCCACATTAAGAAAAACTTCCAAAAAAAAAAGAAGAAGAAAAGAAAAACCTCCAGATGTTTGCCATGTTAGCACCAAACCAGTACAGTAGAAAAAGAGTGATAAAGAGCAACCTTGGGAAGCAAATACACCTCCAAGATGTTAGTCTTTCACTCCCTTCTTACTTGCAGGATCAGGTTCAACCTGCATACATCTATTTTAGTGTATTTTAATTGCTTGTAAACCAAGTGTTTCCTGGACATGCCAGTGACCATGAATAATTAGAATCATTTTAATGACTGGGTTCTCAAAAGTGAATGGGAAAGCAGACAAAAAGGGGCTGCTCAGAAGGGAAAGTGATTTGTTAAAGCCTGAGTGGGAGCGTTGTCTCAGCCTTCTCTAGTTTTGTTCTGCTTTTTTCATGATGTCACTAGAGCCACCTGTTTTTCAGCTACTCTGGCTGCCCTTCACTTTTTTTTAAGATTTTA
This sequence comes from Phyllostomus discolor, assembly GCF_004126475.2. Classification (NCBI taxonomy): domain Eukaryota; kingdom Metazoa; phylum Chordata; class Mammalia; order Chiroptera; family Phyllostomidae; genus Phyllostomus; species Phyllostomus discolor. Next base: position 94,318,247 of record NC_050198.1, read on the forward strand.
TTTATTTGAGGGGAGAGGGGAAAGGAGGGAGAAAGATAGGAAGAGAAACATCAATGTGAGAGAGAAATATCAATCAGTTGCCTCATCTGTGCACCCCAACCAGGGACTGAGCCCAAAAGTCAGGCATGTGCCCCAACCAGGGATGGAACCAGCAACCTTTCACTTTGCAGGCCGATGCCCAACCCACTGAGCCACTCTGATCAGGGCCCTTCATTTTTTATGTATCTCTCCTGTTAAGTAATGCCAGCTGCTGACAACAACCGGGCTGAAGTGGCCACATGTCAGAGTCGGTCATTCACTCAGCAAAGATGTATGGAGTGCCTACTATGTGCCAGGCCTGTCCGAAGTGTCAAGGATAAAGAAAAGAATAAGACCCAGTTCCCAACTTTAAGGAGGACACTGCCTACTGGGGGAGGCAGGCACATGAACAATGGCACTACAGTGTGATGGGTGCCAGAATAAACAGGTCGTCACCAAATAGTGGGAATGCAAAGGATTAAACTTCCTCCATCTGAGGGAGTCGAGGCCACCGCAGCAAAGAAGCAACATTTAGCAGGGGCTCAAAGGAGTTGACCAGATAAAGAGGAACAGGAAGAGATACTATAATTCAGTGTGGCTACAGTTTGGGGGCCATTGCCCGGACCTTGGCATGAGATAAGACTAGAGAAGTTGGCTGGGCCAGACTGTGAAGGTCTTTGCATGTCCTGCTTTAGAGTTTGAACTTGGTCCTACAGCCACTGCGGAGCCAACCACAGCTTTTAAGCAAAGGGAATGACATGATCTGATGTGAACATGTGAAAGAAAGCTCAGGGAGGGAGAGGGACAGGGAAATCAGCTAGAGGTTGACTCAGCACAGCTGTACATCTTCCCTCTGGACTCCAGGAGCTCCTTGCCTGCATGTCTATCACAGCACTTAACAGAGCATTCCAATTAGTGTTTGCACAGCTGTCTCCACCCCTTAACTCCTTGAGGGCAAGGGATAAGTCTCATTCATCTCTTCATGCCCGGGAGACTGGCACACTGGAATGTTCAGAATCAAGTGAATGTTGGTTTCAACAATAGAATCAATAGGTTCTAAGCAAGTACACTTAGATTGCCTGTATCAGAGATAAATCCTACTTGTTTGGAGGATCAAGTCCACCCATGACTTTTCCCTTGCCTCTGCCCGGCCCATCAATGTACCCATCACAAAGGAAGGATAGGATGTGCTACTTAGAGAAGACAGGAAAGATGTTTATGGGGCTGGGCTGGTATAACTTGATCCAGTACTGTGATCTTTCTCATAAATTAATTTCTGATGACTTGTTTAAAATATATCGTTATTGTCCTCATTTTGCTTTCTGCCTTTCTTATCTTCCCTCCCTTCCTACTTAAATTGTGCTTACCATTCAAGGCCAGTTTGGTTGCTTCCCATCTCCTCCATGTACCCTTATCCATTAGCCAGCCCCCACATGGAGAAGAATTCCCACTTCAGTTTCCATCACTCAAGAGAAATGACTCACCTCTAGCATTCATCTTGTCATAGTTACTCCTATACCTGTCTGCCTTCTTTATTAGACCACAAGCTCCTCAAGGCCAGGGACTATCTTCTTCATTATGGTCTCCCCAGCACCTGCCACCTACATCCTGCCCCAAAAGGTAATAACCAGTGAGTTTTCAAGTAATACCCAAAGCATACAGGGTGGGGCAAAAGAAGGTTTACCATTGTTTGTAGGGAAAAAATAATACAATAATTAATAAATAATTATACAAGAACAAGCTCTGTGTTTCACATACTCACAACTGTAAACCTACTTTTGCCGTACCTTGTATTGTTTGCTGTCCGGCTGTCCCCTGAGAGATAATGCCAGTCTTGGGAGCACCCTATGCCTTTCACTGTCTTGTTGCACACAGGTAATGTTTTTCTTCATCTGACAAATGGCAAGGAAAAATATTCTTGCTCATCAAGCAATGGGAATATCTCACAGACATAGAGATCCATTAATCTCTGTTTCATGTATTTTGAAAGCACACAATCCACGGATCCATTCAGTCATAAGTTCAAATCTTTGCTGAAGAGCTTACTGTGTGATGGGACTCACCTAGGGTGCTGAGCGAACCAAAAAAGATGACCATTCTTTTTCAAAAGACTTATACTGAATTAGCTCTACTTGGAACACATTAAGCATCAAGGGCCAAGAATTCACATTTTCCACATAGAAATGGCCAGCAGACAATTAAAAATGCAAGTCAGAGGCTGGCGATAAACACTGGACCCAGAGATGCAGGATCTGTAAATGGAAGTGGTTAAAACAACAGCAGTGTATGAACTAATTCAGAGGGAGAAAAAGAGAAAGAGTGCTGAGAGTACAGTCTAGAGACACCCACATTTAAAAGGCAGGTGAAGGAGAGGATCCTGGGAAGGAACCTGGGAAGGAGCCTGAGAAGGAGCAGGGAGAGGGCTGGTGGTAAGAAAGAAGACAGTGCCAAACATGAGGGGGCACTTGGTGATGTGTGCTGGAGACAGCTCAAATAGGGTGAGTGATAACTGAGAAGAGGACATTAGGTTGGGCAGTTCAGAGGCCACTCTCAGTTTCCTAAAGCAGGAATAGCACAGAGGACTACATTCCTCCCCAGGAGCCTCCCCGCCACAACATACTCCCACAGACTACATGACAAACCGATCATGGCACATTCTCGCTGAACTTAGACAAGCCTCCGAATCCTTCTCAACAGAGGGCCCCGAGCAGCTACTACTAATCCATCCGAGTTGCCAACAAGTTGAAATCTCTTTGCCATCCTTCTTCTGGAAAACAGTTCAGGGGAAGTGTGAGGAAGAAAGAAGCCAGACAGCAGTGGGTTGAAATGTCTGAGAAATGAAAAGGTCAAGGCGGTGAAGAAAAGAGATCTTAAGAAATTTAGTGGTGAGAGAAAAGAGAGAAGCAGTTGCTTGGACTAGTATAGGATGAAGCCAGGGCAGCACTCACTAATCCTCCAGCAGAATCTATTTTCAAGGTCACTTCAATATTTGCCCAGCAGCAAGATAGGGGTAGCAAAACCCCTGTACTCTCCCTTCCTCCATCCTCTCACCCTTTACTTAAGGAAAAATGTGATGTTAAAAAAAATTGTTTCCAAAATATTCATTTGATTAACAGAGATATGTAGTAGAACCAGAGTTGGCCCTGCACATATTTATGATGAAGGACTTCTCTCTAATAGAAATCTGAGGACCAGCAGTGATGTGGAGAAGGTTTGCTAGTCTTGGCAAGGTCCCTTTCCCCGAGCTCCTGAAACCACACACTGAAGGGAAACCTTGGCTTGAAAGGAGACCCCTAGTGAAGTAGTGGCCACCGTATGTACCCTGGTCTCTTGTGTCTCCTCCTCCGTACCTCCTTCCTTCCCTCACCAATTTACTGCCCCCCCACCTGTTTTATTTCCTCTCCTTTCTATCACCCCTGTCTCCCACCTCTCTTTCCCACCACTTCTAATTTCTCATTCCCTCCTCCTGTCTTCCATTTTTCTTAGTCTCCTTCATTTAGATCCTTCTCTTCTTGATCTCTCTGCTCTCTTTCTGGCTTTAAGGTTTACAGATACAGGGTAAGCTCTTTGGAATTCACCCTCATTCAGTCTTAAATGGCATTTGTAAAGAAATCCAGTTTTGCTACTGTCCATTGCATACAAAACTCCTGTTTCTTTGTGGAATTGATAAAGCACAAGAAACAGTAATAATGATAATGATAATAACATTTACCGAGTAATTACTGTGCACCAAATACTGCTCTTAAGTGCTTTACATGAATTAACTCACTTATTGCCACAACAACTCCAAAGAAAGGTATGTCCCATTACTATTCCTATTTTCATAACAAGAAACCCAGGCACAGAACGGTTACATAATTTGCCTAAGGTCACAGAGCTAGCAAAGGGTGGAGCAAAGATTTGCTCTATGACTCCAGAAATGTCACTCTTTAACCACTAGGCTTATTGCTGCATGGTGTCATAGAAAGCCCACTGGGCTGCAAGTGCAAAGCCTTGGGTTAAACTTCATATCTGCTGCTTTAGCGCTATCGTCTTGGTCAAGTCACCTCACTTGTCTAGTGCCTCACACGTGTGAGGGCGTTTTTCTGTACTTTAGCCAATACCACACAGTTAGGCTTGGATTCATTTTTCTGCCATTCCTCTGATGATACCACCCATCTCTAGTCAGATTTTCATCTCCTTGAGAGCAGTCGTCCAACCTTATTCCTTGCATACTCAGCTTCACCCCCCTCTCGGGGCCTAGAATAATGCTCAGCACCCTAATAGAACACATGCATGTGTGCATGAGTACACACACACACACACACACACACACATAATACATATGCAAATTACTATGGATTGGCTAATATAGGAACCTTACTGAATACACAGTACGCTAAAGGGCTATATATGTTTCTTCAAGAAGCCTCTATGTACTTTAGCTATTGCAATAAGACTAGTTAATATCAGCCATACTCTTTGCTTAAATATAATTGATGCTCAAGTAAGCTAACATTTCTTTGGTTTACCTGATTATTTTGCTGGATAAACATTTTTCTATGCCAATAGTTAAAATGCCTTTAAAACATCTAAGCAATACAACTATTTCCGTGCCCTATCTGTTCATTCACTCATTCAGCTAAAGCAGTTCTTGGCACTGGTGAATGAGCCTCACTGAGAAGCAGTTTCTAAGTCCCAACTCCGTGTTCACGATGAGGAGCACGGGTGGGATACAGATACATCTAGATGAGGCGCCAGGTTTTTATCCTCACGTCTACCTCCTCATGTAACACTCCAATAGCCCCTATCTCCCAGACTCAGTCATGCCCTGGACACCCCTAATTGTACAAGCAATTGCCTTTAGCGTGCCACTTCCTTACAGTTCAGTCCAACAACTAGTGGGGTTATTATTTTTGTTTGTGTTGTAAAGCCACAGCAATAGAATTTACTCCCGATAATACTGCCACAATTTTGTGTCCTTAAAATGTACCATAAATTATATTTATAGTAACCAAATTTCCTGTAAACAGAAATGGGCTTTTTTTTTTTTCAGGGAAAAGAGGGCTTTTTTTTGTTTGTTTCCATCATGGTTGGGCCCAAGTTCTTTGGTGGAGTAATAGGTGATAGAGGAAAGGTGGAGAAGCATTGTACAAAAGCATGTTATGGCTCAAAGTGCTGGTGCTGTGTTATTCTGGTTGCAATGAGTTCTATTCATAGGGTGATACAGGACATGAAATGCTCTCTCTGGTCAGGCCCCACATCCTAGTCACCAGCACAAGCTCCCCAACTGAAGACATAGCAAAGCCTTGGGGTCTGTAAGAGAGATGGGCACTAACCTTGGGCTTACTCCGATAGAATAAGCCTGATTTTTAGGAAAGGTAAACCTTGAATAAACAATAACAATTTGAGAGTGACTTGGAACATTACAAAAAGGGAGATGACTAGAAGCAGTGTCATTGTGTCCTGTACTAAGAGAGAAGGACACTAGTTTAGCCACAGGAACATATTGCCAGCATGTCACATGCATTCCTTTAAGCATCTTTCTCATGCTGAATCTCATCCCTAAGACTCTATGAAATGTCCCTTTACTGTTCTTACTTCCTCTCTAGTTGCTCTTTTTGTTTTTGCCTATTCACTGGATCTTTGTAACCCCCTACAACCTTAATTCTTGGCCATGACCTCAGTTCTACACACTCTTATCACATCTCCAGCTACGTGCTAGACATGGTGACTCACATGCATTGCTGTCATTTCAAACCCAACTAAACCCAAGCCCGTCACCTTCCAGTAGGCAGACTAGCTCTTCTGGCTAATTCACCTCAGCTCTGTCAGTGACACTGATTCTCCCACTTACCCACACTCAAAATCTTGGAGCCAACTTTGACTTCTCCCTTCTCTCCTTTCCTCCACAGCCAACCAATTACCAAAGTCCTGATGAGACTACTTCACAACGTCTCTGCCCATTCTCTCCATCCCCACAGCAATCACCCTTTTCCGAGCCCTCATTACCACCCCTCTTGAATGACTGCAGTAGCCCCCACATTGGGCACAGCCTTTGTACGCTACTCCTAGGTTTCCTATGGCACATCTCCAGTCCTGATGCTGCCTCAGTGCCTGTCACATCAAGCCCTGTCTCCTCAACCTGGGATTCAAGGCTTCCCATGCTCTCCTTTGCCATCTTTATCCAACTTAGAGTAATTGCTGGTCCCTAGACTTGTCCTGCATTCTCTTGCCTGCACTGACTACCCCTACCCAACCCCAAGTTTGCTCATTTGCAATCACCCCATCCTCTGAGACCCTAATTCTTCTTTTTTTAATATATTTTATTGATAATGCTATTACAGTTGTCCTATTTCCCCCCTTCATTCCCCTCCACCCTGCACACCCTCTCCCACCCACATTCCCCACCTTTAGTTCATGTCCATGGGTCATAAGTTCTTTAGCTTCTACATTTCCCATATTATTCTTGCCCTCCTCCTGTCTATTTTCTACCTACCATTTATGCTACTTATTCTCTGTACCTTTTCCCCTTCTCTTCTCCTCCCACTCCCCTGTTGCTAACCCTCCCTGTGATCTCCACTTCTGTGGTTGTGTTCCTGTTCTAGTTGTTTGCTTAGCTTGTTTTTGTTTTTGTTTTAGGTATGGTTGTTAATAATTGTGAGTTTGCTGTCATTTTACTATACCTGTTTTTTTATCTTCTTTTTCTTAGATGAATCCCTTTAATGTTTCATAAAATAAGAACTTGATGATGATGAATTCCTTTAACTTGACCTTATCTGAAAAGCACTTTATCTGCCCTTCCATTCTAAATGAAAGCTTTGCTGGATATGAGACCCTAATTCTTGAATATCCTCAGAATCCCAAAGGCATTTTATTTCATTCGTTCAACAAACATGAATTGAGCACCTGTTATTTTCTAGGTCCTATGCTAGGAGCTATAGGTAATATAAATATGAATAAAACAGTATTCTCCCCTTGTGGCACTCTGGCTAAGGGACCAGAAAGACAGACATAACTAACTCTAACTCCTTAGCAGGCTGCCTCTGACTCCCATCCTATGGGCTCTTCTCCTTAGCCAATAAATATACTTAAAACTCTCCCATCTTAAAATACCCACCTTACCCCAGTCCCATCCTTGTATCAACTGACTAAAAAAAGAGTGTATACTTACCATCATTCTCATCTTCACCTCCTCCCATCCGACTCTTCGGCCCACTCCAGTCAGGCCTTGTCCACACCTTCCCCTGACTTTGCTGTGGCAAAGCTCTCCTTCCCATGGACAAACCAGAAGAATGCCCTCCTCTTATACAATATCTCCAATTGTCACCAGCACTGTCTCTACTGCCTCTGCCCACCTCTGAAATATTGGCTGTTTCCCATGATTCCTTCCTTGCCTCTCTCCTTATTCTGCAGTAAGCCTCCCCTGCCAGCTAAGGGGCATTTCCTTTATGTCATTGATAATTCTCACATCTTTAACACATATCCTGTATCTTCAGCCCAACCTCTCTCCTGAATTCCAGACCACTCTATCAGGGTCCTGACCCTCCACATGCTCCCACTAAACCCCCCTCACACACAAGCACCCCACTATAAACACTTGTCCTCTGCCTGTATTCCTTATCCCATTAATGCACCTCCTACACAGTCAGAAATCCTTGACTCTCTTCTCCCACACTTCTCACATCCAATTCATTGTTTAGTCCTATTGATGCTATTTTTTTTTCAGTTTTTCTATCTCTCCGTTCCTCCCAAAGCGATTGCAGTTCAGGCCCTGTTACCACTCATTATGGCTCTAGGACCAGCCTTCTCACTGATCTCCCTACTTCCATTCCTCACCTCAAATTCCATTCCATTCCACAGGCTGTAGTCAGTGAGTCTCCTGAAGTACACAGCTGACCTTTTCATTCCCTCATTTACAAGCTCCCCCAAGTTTCCATTCACTTATTGCACACATAGTTATTTACCACCTACTAGGTGCAAGCACGATTTGGAGAACTGGCAATAAAGCAGAGGGCAAAACAATGATCTGCCCTCATGGACCTTCTAGTCTGGGATAAGGCCAAATGCCTTACTCAGTATGGGGAGCAGCAGCACCTACTATGAAACTCATGCCTGTCCCCCCAGCCTTGTGTCCTAATTCTCCTTATGCCCTACTTTGGAGCCATAGCAAATTAATTTCAAGGCCTTAAATGTGCTGTTCTGTTCTACCGTCACTGCCTTTGCCCAGGCTGTCTTGGAAATGCCTGCCTCCCACTCACCACACACCCTTTGCATTTCCCCCACCTACACAATCACTTTCTTTGAGGTAGTTTAGAGGCTGCTGTAGGTAGTGGTGATCTTCACAGTGACCCAGGTTCAAATCTCAGCTGCACATACGGTAGCTGTATAACTCCTGTCAAGTTATCTGACTGTTGGGTGCTTCAGATCCTCATCTTCAAATGAAAATAATTATAGTACTTCCATAAGAGTTGATTGTGAAGATTAAAGAAGTCAATTCATAAAGAGTGCTGAGATACTTTAGGTGCCTGACACACAATAAGCCTTTAATAAATGTTAACTGTTATTAATTTTATCTTTATTATTATTATTATTGCATTTCTTATCACATTATTCTATAGTAATTCCTCCTACTAAACGTATCTTACCATCTTTGTACCTGATAACTAACCTAGTCAGGCACATAGTAGGTACTTAATAAATGTTGATGAAAGGATAAATGCATTGACTGATCCAGTCAATGCATTTGTGGTTTGGTTTCCTCTGACCAAATAGGATCATGAAGGAATAACAGCAGCGTTAAGGCTTCTTCTGCACACCTTTGTGACCAAATGTCTAAGTGTATGCTGTTGGAATTGCATGAGCAAGAGCTGGGGAGGAGTGAGCAAGAAAGGCATGTTGAGCTGGGCCAAACTGAGCAAGAACTGAGCAATTTTCATCTCTTTATTCATTGACTTTTGGGGCAAGAAGGCATCAACTAGTCTAAAGTAGCTGTTACCTTCAACTCTCATCCCTCAATCCCACTTCATAATTTCCCCCCTTTCCACTCACTACCATGTTCCCCTCAATCATGTATAAACTGAAACTCAGAGAGCAAAAGGAGTGATGAGGGAAAGGGGGATGGGATGGAGAAGGGAGCTAGATCAAAGCTAGCATTTCCATTGGAAGGCCACCGACCTCTTTCATCCCCTGCTCCACCTGTCTGGGAATGGGATTGCTGCTTGCCCATTTCCTTTCCTCTTTAGGGCTGGAGGGCAGTTTCAGGGTGGGGCCTCAATCTATTTCTAGTGCGGGCCAAATCCCTCCACCCTAACATCTCTTTTGCCTTATGTGATCAGATTTCCTTTTCACCTCACCAGTAAGTAACAAGTGGCAGGAGCACAGGGCAGGAAACTGTGAGAGAAGTCGGCTTCTCCACCAGGCCTGCGCAGAGCTAATGGTTTAAACAAGTGGGGAGGACCCTGGGGCTGCTGGACTTTGTCTGGCAGGAGGAATAGACTCTTCTGCATTGCAGCCTCAAGTTCTTGGCCACAGGGGATAGGTGAGGCATTGGTTTAGCAAGGGCCTTTTGGCCCAGGAGAAGGGAATTCACAGTACTGAAGTTCTGAGAAGTGCATATTATCTCAGTGATTCCTAACAACCCGACCAGGTCAGAGCTTATCATCCGTCTGGTAGCAATGACGAAACAGAAATTAAGAAACTCCCCTGAGGCACGCAGCTAAACCCCGGCATGAAAATCCAGCCCTGCCTTGACTCTAAAGCCAGGACTCTTTCCACCTCATCATGCTGCCTCAAGAGTCTAGAAAAGCTGTTAATGCTATGAGTTGGCTCTTTGCATTATTCCACATAATTAACTCAACAGCCAGCTAAACCTTCTGTGTATTACTTTAATTCAACATAATTTTAAAATAAAGGTTTAAAGAGAAACTTTAATGATTGGAGTTCGACTCTACAGGCTATGCAAAGAGAACATGACAGAAGATTCTGCCTTTGCAGAGTTTTTAGTTCAGTGGAAAAGACTTAACAAGCGCAAAAATAAAAGCATAATATAACACAGAAACAGGGAAACGCCACGAGAGGGCCAGAGAGGGGGATAGGGCACCACCTTTGCCCTACCTCTCACTAGGAAGATAGAGCCTTTGCCTTCCTAGTGCCTCTCACTTCCGACAGCCCCAAGCAGAGCCTCCCGAGGCTGGGACCAGCCAACTGCAATGTGGAAGTGCATTGCAAAATCATCTGTGTCCCCTAGCCCAAGAATAGTGCAAATAACCTTGACCTGGGAATGATATTTGGTTGCCGAAGGTGGGGAGATATTTAGGAACCCAGGCTTGGCTATTGCCTGCATCCAGCCTGCTTCAGCAAAGAATGGGTTATTTAGTGGTTAGAGCCAGGTGTTAATTCAACCAAGACAAGAGGTTCAATCCCAGGCAAGGTGAGTTCTGTTAGATGGCAGTTCGGGCCCCAGCTGACCATCTTGTAACCCGTGCTCTTGGTCAAAGAGGGGGCTAAAAATAGGAGAGTGCCAGTAACCATGTAGTGGATACTCACAATGAGGACGTATTTTTCCAAACACTCAGCCCCAAACAGACAGCTCCCCACATGTCTTGCTGACAGGATCAGCAGTGTTCCTTTCATAGATGGAGACAGCGGTTCCCTCCTCCTGTACCTCAGCAAGGCCCCCTGCCTCTGATTCTCAGAGCACTGTGATGCCCGTGCTTTGGGTCTCTCAGAGTGGCTGCTTCATTACAGCTCCCTTCCCTCTATTGCTCTCTCTAAACCCGTCTTTCCATACCCATGAAATGAGTGTACTACTTGACACCCTCTGGAGGAGAGGCCACCTGTTTGAAGCCTTCTCTTCCAGAGCCAAGGCACGAGGTCCCCAGGCTTAGACTGAGGGGCCCTCCTTGGTTAAAAATACAAGCCTCTCAAGTTTCTTTGATCATAACGGGGGGGTTAGTTTCTGGATGTGTCACCAGGTAATCCCTCCTGTCTGTTTCACATATGGGTTTGGTAGAGATGATCTCTACTCTAGGCCTCTTCTCTCTCTAGAACTCGGGACCTCAGGCATTAGAGGGTAATAACTCCAGGAGCAAGGAACTAGGCCCCTCTCTTCATTCTAGACCAGACCCCCCAAAGGGGACATTATAAGCAATGGCACATTATAAGTCTTGGACATTTTTCTTTTAATTTAAATGTGTCGAGTTATCTGTCATGGATATGCATCAGATTACTCCCAAGGATTCGACAAAGAGGCTGTTAGAATCCCCAGAGATTGTTCCACAACCTCTCCCACAGTGCCAGATGTACATCCAGACTCTTAACAAGGATAATTTGGTGGCAACGACAATAACCCTGGATTATTTTTTAGAGGCTCTTTGAATGACATCAAATTCATGACACATATCAAGGTCCCTTTTTTTTCTCATGCCCTTTGTACCATTTTTTTTCCTGTGGAATTTGAATTTCCCTGGCTTACTTACGGCCTAACAATATCACTATTGAAAGCACATAATGTTAAGGACCATATGCTCTCTCTCCAGAGAGTGTGCACAAATACTATTTCTGTTAAAAACTAAACAGAAATAGCAGCTTTGCATATTTCCCATTCAAAGACTTACCCCCATTGAATGATTCCCTTTGTCGTTGAGTGTTTTCCCCAAGCGAGCCCTAATAGAGAAGCTGAATCAGATATTGTGACTTACCAAAGGTCACAAGGAGTCATCTAGTGAGCTAGAAATAGAATCCAAAAACCTTTATTTTGATTCCCTGAATTTAAAAACAAATAAACTCTACTACAGAGAAAGAAAAACTGAAGTAGAGAAACTAGGCTTGTTTGACATTCCCGGGTCAGGGAATTCAAAACAGCCAGAACTAACAGGCAGCTGCCATGGTCTCTGAGGACCGATGACATGGATAAGACCTGGGCCCTCTCTACCTTCAAGGAGCTGATAATCCAGTGTGGGGAGATCGGGTCACTGATGAAAAATCTCTATCCAAAGCAGAATGTGCTTGCTAACAGCTAGAGGAACCCAGAGAAGGTCTTGTCCATCTTCATAACCCTCCACAGCAGCTGGCACAGTGACCTGTTTAGGCTAGGCGGGCAAGCACTGTCTATTCGTTGAACATGGGCCATAAGAGAAGTACTAACGGAACGCTCTGGGAATTGGTGGGGAATGAAGGACAGCTTTGCGAAGAAGGTGACATTTAAGCTGTGCCTGGAAGGATGGGGTGGGTTTTGGGGTTTTTTTTTACAGGCAGCAGGGATTGGAGGAGGGCCCTATGTAGGCCCCAGGAAAGAGCAATGGCAAAGATGCTAAGGGTACCAGAGTGTGGTCTGATTTGAGAGAGCTCAGAGCAGGCCGGTGTAGCTGGAGAAGAGCCCTGGAGAGGCGGCAAGAGCTAAGGCTGGAGAGAAAAGTTGAGACCTGAAAAGAGAGAACCTTGAACAATGAGCTAAAGAATTTAACAGTAGACCGTCGCTGGAGGTTTTAAACTAGGGGAATGGCACCACCAGGACAGGGCTTCCTGCTGCATTCTCCTGCCCTGCCCACCTGGGCCTCCCTGGCCTTGTCAATAGTGGTGGGTTTCTTTTGATTGTACTGTTTGTATGTGGTTTGGTTTGCAGGTTTTCTGTGGTTGAGTTTGTTTTTTTGGCCTTTCCCTTTTCCTTACAGTTTTTCACAGCATATGGTCCTGATTATGTGCTGGAAATCACGCCAAGCTGCCGGCCAGACCGCAATGAGCCCCACCGAGTCCAGCAAATCCTCAACTACATCAAAGGTGAGCACCACCCCTTGAGTCCTGCCCTCCTCATTCCACCCAGCTTGAAGTGGCCCATGAGTGGGGCTTCCCCAAATACCATTTGTCTTTTGGTGGCTAATTGTTTCACTGATTTGGAAGGGAAACCTCTTCTTGGCCTGTTAGATTGTGGCTGGGATTCTACATTGGCCACTCTGGTTGGGATTGTCATTTGGCCAGCTAATGTCACCTTCAGGGACACAAAAGGTTCGGCTTTAGGCACCTCCAGTGGAAGACAAGTTCTAAAAAATGGGCCCTGGAACCCTTTTTTCTTTCAAAAGAGCAACAGTAAAACCCTCTTGAGATGAGGTAAGTTCAAGTCAATTCAGACTTTCAGGGAGGGGTTGGGGGTTGCTCACAAACATTCTGTTCCAGTGGGCTCCTTGGTCCATGAGAGCCTTGAGAGACTGTGGGCCTACAATGCATAGTCAGGGATTTGGACGCCCTGGGAATAGGTTGCCCAGTCTCACCCAGAGCACTAGAGATGGGGCTATGGCCCTTCCCTTCCCATCTCTAAGGCTGGCCTACAATTATTCTAGCCTCTGGACAGGAGGAAAATGGCAGTTGTCAGGTTATTGCCCTCTTGATCACACTGTCCACTAGCTGTTTGGGGATGTTGCCCTCACTTTCCAGTAGAGTCCCCCTCCCAACCCCAGCTGCCACTTCACAACTCAACTCACTGTACCATTTTTAAAGTAGTTTCAGCATCCACTTTCCTGTTTAATTACATTTGTATATGCTTGTGAATATTTTTTGGATCCTAATTATTTGCAGAATTGAGAAGTCAAGGGTGTCATATTGCTCATCCCAGAAGAGTGAAAGCCTCATGTTTATTCATTATAACGACCAAGAAGACAGAACCAGTTCTCCTACCTTTGAGTCCCTCATTGGAAGAGAATTCAGCATGAAAGGATTCTGAGCCAGAGTTAGTCTGAGGGGGATACATGGTGTCCTGAGGTCTTTACCCAGAGCTATATTAAGGCCCTACTCTCTGATGGAGCCCAGTCTGACAATAGCCAAGTCCATAGGCAGGAACTCCATGTCTCAGGCTTCTTTGGTTAAAAAAAAATTCTAAGCTCATAAGTCACAGACTCACAAGGTTATGCTTACAGCAATGTTTATTGCCTCTCTAAGGTGTTCCATAGCCCTCAGCCTTCCCCTGACCCTATAGTTTCCAGCCACCTCCCTCTGGTCTCTCAATGACTACTAACCTGAAGACCCTCACTCCTAACCAAATCTCCTTCCCCTTTCTAGCCTATCAAGCCTTTAAAACTCTTCTATTCCTGGCCCTTCTCTAGTCCTTCTCACTGTGCTGCAGCTCTAATTAACACTAGCACTCCCACCCTAGTTTCCTCCTGCCCCTCTCAGACCCAGGACACATTTCCTGTTTCCTTTGGGACTGTACCTGGACCAACTTCTCTTACCCTTCTTCCTTCAACCTTACCATTTTCCCCCTATCCAGGCTCTAAATCCTGGTAGAGCACATACAAAGCAATAGAAACAGAAACTAAACAAGCTTCTGCAGCTACTTGCTCACATCTACGTATGTGCAAATATCTGTATGCCCTCATGCTTTCCTGCACATGTACCCAGACACATATCTCCAGAGAGTGGTGACATCTTGCTATTGAGGAAATGGAAATGACAAGCGAGAGAAGACATGAGGAAGGTAATTCAAAGGGAAAGGAACTAGGAAAGGTAAGAAACCCAAAAGAGGAATACATTTTTAAAATATTTGAGGTGAAAGTCTAGTTTGAGGGTTGGTGAAAAAAAATGATAGAAAATCCTAGAAGACATGGAAGTTACACAGAAGTCAAGATTTTTAAAAGATTCTAACAAGTTAAAACAACATTCAGACCATAACACAATGAAATGAAAGGGGGAGAAAATGTATGAACCAGGAAACGGGTCCTCAAAAGCAACTGGATACCGACAAGATAGAAAGACATGTTTAGCAGCATTTTCTGTGAAAGAGTCAGGGATTTTAGTCAACACAGAGCTCAGTGTGAGTCATCAGGACAAGGTGGCTCACAAAGCTGGTACCAGTGATACAGATACATTACCAACCTCACTTTAAAAGGGTCTTAGACAAATAGGAGTGTCTTCCAGGAGGTCCATTGGGCTGGGAAGAGGACTAGAGTCCAGGTTGCAAAAGGTCTGGTTGAAGAAGCTGGGGCTTTTCGAGAAAAGAATGCCTAGGGGCATGTGGTCTCTACTCCATATCTTTAAGAGGCTGTCACAGACCAGAGGGTGTAGACAGAGTCGATGTGGTCACATGGTACAGAGCTAGGACTCATGGGTAGATATTATAGAAAGGCAGATTTTCATTCAGCAGAAGGAAGAAATTTCTAATCATTACAGCTGTCCAAAGTGTAACTAACTGCCCAGAAAGAAATGAGGTCTCTGTCACTGGAGACTTACAGGTAGAGACTGGACAGTCATCGGGCTATCGAATAGCAGAAGGGCTCTTGCACTGGGGGAGGGTGATTGTACTGGATTATTGTTAAGGCTCTTTCCAACCCTAAGATTCTAAGATGCTGTTCATTAAAATGAGAAAAAAAATTAAAAACAATAAAAAATATGATGAGAGTGCACAGATTTGTAGATGAGTCACAGTGGTTGTTATAGGGAAGAATTGATGAGGAGAAGGAAAGAAACTAAGTGGCTGAGAGTGGGCAGGGAGGAACCAGAGAGGGCGGGCAGCAAGTAGAGAGGGTATAACATATTAGGCATCCTCAGATTTTCCATTTAGCCATCCCTTGCATATTGACAAGGTCTTGTGTTCTAGCCATGCAAATGAACAGAGCGCACAAGTCCAGAACCGAAAAGAAATTCAACTCAACCTAGAAGAAATTAGGGTAGAAAGAAGTCCAAATGTTGCTAAAAATGGCCAAGCTAACCTGCTGTTCTGAGACCGTGCCCCTCCAGCCTTGTGACGCATGCTGCCATCAGATAGTGCGTTGCCATGACAATGGTCAGTGTCGAAAGGCTGCTGAATTTTCTACATTCTGAAAGATTTTCCTGAACCTGCCTACAAGATTGTCATTTATTCTTGCATATAAAAACCTCAGCCAGGCTGGCATTTCTCCCTGCACCTCCCTTTCCCTTCCCCCAGTAAAAACAAAGGTTGGAGGATACAGGCACAGATTGATTTGGGGAGGTGGGATGGTGATGAGGAAGTGGATAAAGCTCCACTCTATGGGAGGGAATTTAGCCAGTGTGTATAGTTGAATTTGTTCAGCCTCTGAGCTTGTTTTTTTCCTCTTTCTCACCACATCCATTAGAAGCACAAAAGATGGGATTTTGAACCTATTGGAGATCAAACCTGAGGTGGTTCATCTTACAGAGATGCATTCCGCATGCTACAGGATGACTGGAGGGACAGGCAGATTCAGACTTCATCTTATCCCATCTTTTCAGCCCATTAATCTATCCAAGAGGGAAAAAAGGCAAAAATAAAGACATGGAGAGTAAATTCAAACTTTTAGATTTATACAGAGAAAAGGGGTGTTTTGCTCCCGCAAATTGCTTTTCTCATGCCGGTGAATCTGGAAGATACGTGTCATTGTTCACAGGAAGTGTGGGTCAGAGTGGATCACTCAGCCTAGCTCATGACCGCTGCAGTAAAATCATCTTTGCCCCATCTTCATGTGCTCATACTTGTTTACCTTCTCTCTGGTTGACATACTCCGGAGGGGCTGGCTCACAGTGAGCCTTCTAGAGCTGGAACTGTGCTGAGTGATCCATCTCCAGAGGGAGGCGGCTAGCTCCCCAAGACTGAGTATCTCTGCATGGGGGAAACAGAGGTAGAGGTTTTCTAGTCCCTGTTACTGATAACATTTGAATCAAGTAAAGGTCCATAGGAGGACAAAAGCTTCATGTTCCAACCCAGGCCCAACCCTCTGGGGGTGGGGGCAGGGAAGGGAGGGTGAGTTGTGCATATGTATGTGTTGGAATTTTAAGATTTCTACACTTTCTCTGAGTTCCCAGACTGTACCCGTGGTGTGCTTGTGATAGAAAAGGAAACAAATGGAGCCAGGATGCAAGGAGGAACATGGTAGGGAGTGGGGACAAGAGGCGTTGTGCACATCTGCCCTTTCTGACCTTTCATTAAGGTGGCTTAGTATGGCAGCCACTCCAGTACAGGGTTGGGAGATGGGCCACCAAACTAATGTGGGAGTAGGGAGAGACAACATAGGTGAAATAACAATAATAATAGCTACTATTTGTCTTACAGATGAGGAAACTGAGGCTCAGAGCAGATAAGTGAGTTGGCCAAGGTCGCCTTTATTAATTTGTTCAGCAAGTAATTACTAAGCACCTACTATGTGCCATGCACTGTGCTAATAGGGTGATGGAGTAAACATTTGAACCCAGGTCTCTCTGAACTGGGGCTTTGAAGTCAGGCTCTTTGGCCTTTCCGGTGCCCCTCCTCCCTTCACAATGTTGCCCTGCCAACTCTACTCATCAGCACCCATCTGCTTTTTTCTAATCACCGTAATAAACCCTTCCCACCCTGCACTACATGTCTGGCTCCTTCCATATGGATGATCCATAGCACCTGAAATCTGATGTCTCCCTGGAAATGGGGGGCGGGGGGGGAAGATAGCCCTGGGTAACACTTGAAATCCTGGCTCCTCACCTAGGACCTCGAGCCCTCCCTAATTCCCCACCCCTGCTGGCCCCCATCATCCCACCATACTGTAATTAAACCTTCCAACTCCATTTTTATCTGAGTAGAGAAATAAAAGAGAAGGACAGAAGGTGGAAGAAGTCAGCCACCCAGCTCCTGCTGCCTGAAGTATGCTGTGGCCACCAGCCCATCTGCTATTTATAGCTCCTCAGCCTCAAGCTGAGACCCTTTGCACATCTGCTTGTAATGTTCTCAAGAGAACCATTGTGTTGGGTGTGAGCAGCATCTCCTCTGGCATCCTGAAACCTGGGACTAACATTCTTCTAGGGACTAACAATTGGGGTACCTGGTCTGGGCATGTCCAAGGTCTCCTGGAGCCCCAAGCTTGAGGTAGAGGTAGTACTCCTTCCCAGTGGGACTCAAAACCATAGAAACTCAGCTTACTTCCATACTTTTTTGCTTCGTGAGAAGGCATTGAGGATAAGTTGAAAGGCAGGGTTGTTTCCAAGACAGTCTGACCATTTGCTTCAGAGCTTTTAGAAGAAACTTGGAGCAGTATTGGGGAGGATACTTTGAACCAATTTGCATGACTTTAGGTGAGGATCTCTGTGATGTCCTTCCTTCATCTCTCCTTGATGTCCCATCCTTTCTTTATCCCTGTCCAGCCTGGTATGAATCCTTTCCAGCCTACCACCAGCCTGTGCTTCTCCATTGACCAAGTTCCTCTCTCTTGCTTTACCAGAGTGTAATAATTGGATAGGTTTGTTATTGTTGTCATTCTTGTTGTTGTTGTTGTTGTTGTTGTTGTTAAACAGAAAGATAAGTTATAAAAATATCATGCTGAACATTTTATAAATTCTAAAGTAAAAATGGAGTCTGCTACCTCACATCACAATAACTTAGTAGTTTTTAACAAACCATTGGCAGGTTACTTATGGAGACTTGAAATGTCTATCTAAATCCAGGAGGTAGGAAACACCATATTGAAAGCCTACTGTGCAACACTTTGTGCTAGATCCTTTCCATAGATCATCTCATTTAATCCTCACAATTACCTTATGAGGTAGGAAAATTATGCCTGAAGAAGTAGTGTAACATGCCCATAGTCACATAACAAGTAAGTTGGTGACCTTGGAATTTGAATCCAGGCCTGATGCCCCTCCTCTCCTTGACAGTATTGCTCAGTCAACTCTACTCATCATCCCTTGTCTGCTTTTTCCAATTTCCCCTTAGTAAGCCCTTCCCACCCTGCAGTGGCTCCCAAAGTGAGGTTGCAAACCAGTTTAATTCTAAGAAGTATTACTGCGTCTCCACTTTAAAGCCTAGCTAAATCAATCAATGAATATTCTTTGTCATGTCTCATGTGCTTAGTGCCATGGGAAATATAAGTGGAGTTTAAGATGTGGTACCTGCTTCTGCTAAACAGCTGAGAAGTCTAGGTGAGGATTTGATGCCTGACACTATGTACAGGAAGTACAGGAGTATGACTTCAGAGACACTGCTTTCAGAAGACTGGAAGGATTTGGATAGGTAGGACTGAGGAAATGCTCAGAAGCAAAGAAAACTCAGATAGGGGTGTCAGGGGCAGATCTCAGGTTTCCTTGAATTTCAGGCTGAATAGTCCATATCAGATACAGGAAAGTAGGACCCATTCTAGGTTCTACAATTAGGATATGACTTGATGCAGTGGTATTTGGATGGATCATGGTGGTATTCCAAGAGTGAGCCTGCAAGGGCCTGAACAAGAATGGTGGTGGTAGAGTATTTCCTGTCTTATTCCTCCCGAATGGCTGAGAGCTGATAGGAATAGAGTATCAACAACACTTGGAGGTAAGTCAAGGAGAACAGAAGTAAAGATGATTCTGAGTTTTCCAGCCTGGCTACCAACTGGGATGGGAAGTTGTTGGGGTTGGGGCTTAGTTTTACAGAAGCATATACTTGATGTGTTCTGTTTTGATATGTTGAATTTGAGGTATGATACAATATCTTGGTACATCCACACGGAAGAATTTCTTGCAGCCGATTAAAAATAAATGTTTAAGGATAGTTGGTGGACACAAGAATATGTTCATGATAACAATATTAAGTGAAAAAAATACAAGATACAAAATGATTTAATACCATATATTCTCAATTTTGTAAAATGTACATAATCTTTGTTTGTGTGTGAGTGTGTGGATATGCACAGAAAAATACTAGAAGAAAATGTACCCAAAATGCTAACAGTAGTTACCTTTGGTGGTAGAATTGGAATTATGGGTAATTTTTTACTTGTTCTTCGTTTTTTTCCTCTATTTTTCAAAATTTCTACCATGAATGTGTATGCCTTTTATAGCTAGATCAAAACAATACATATTTAAGAAAAAGACAATACATTTTAATAAGACCTTCTGTCCCAATTTTTTGTTTATAAAATCTGGTCATTACACCTGCAAACAGCTGGAAAAATAAGGGACTGGAGAATGAATATTTTATATGTCTCAGGTGCTGTTGCCTTTGTCAGGTACTTCTAGTAATTCTAGGGTGCTTCCATTTGACCTGCAAAGCAGATCTTCCTTTGACTCAAAATGTAAAAGCTCTTCTGTCCAGTAGAAGGGAAGAAAATCCAGATAGCTCCATAGGTCTACCTCCCTTTCCAAAATTCTCTTCACTCCAAAGTAACTGTCTCAGTCCCAGTCTCAGTCTTTCTGAGTTTTCTCTTCTGCCCCATTGATCTGTGTATCTAACCTCCCCACAGTCTTAATTACTGTAGGTATATAATAAACCTTAAAATCAGGTATAGTGGTTCCCCTTTCTTCTTTTTCAAAATTGTTTTAGTTATACTAATTCCTTTGCCTTTTCATATAAACTTTAGAATAATCTTTTGTATAGCTACAAAAAAAATTTAATGTGAATTTAATGTTAAGAATTGTGTTAAACCTGTATATTGATTTGGGGAGAATTAATAACTTGATTATGTTGAGTCTTCCAATCCATGAACATGGTATGTCTTTCCATTTACTTTCTTTGATTTCTTTCATAAGCATTTTATAATTTTCAACCTACAGATCCTGAGCAGGCTTTATACCTAAGTTTTTCTTTTTTCTTTTTTAAAAAAGATTGTATTTGTTTATTTATTTTAGGGAGAGGGAAAGGGAGGGAAAAAAGAGGGAGAGAAACATCAATGTGTGGCTGCCCCTCACACACCTCCACTGGGGACCTGGCCTGCAACCCAGGTGTGTGCCCTGACTGGGAATCAAACCAGTGACCCTTTGGTTCGCAGCCCAGCATTCAACCCACTGACCCACGCCAGCCAGGGCCAGGGCTTTCTTTTTTGGAGTCATTGTATTCTTCACTTTGGTTTCCACATGTTCATTGCTATACATAGAAATACAGTTTTTTGTACATCGTGCTTATATCCTGTGATCTTGCTGAACTCATTGATTTGTTCTAGGTTTTCTTGTAGATCCTTTAGGATTTGTTACATAGATCACCTTTCATCTGCAAATAGAGTTTCATTTCTTCCTTTCTAATCTGTAGCAAAATAGAAAGGATTGAAGTGTAGAAACCCTACCTACCTTTAAGTCCCTTTCCTCTCCTCCTTTTATAATTGTCTGAAATATTTCTAATACATATATTAAGAAATATATCAGACAGTATTTTGATTTTTGTTTCAATCATCAAAAATGATTTAGAAAACTCAAAAGAAAAATGTATTATATTTAACCACAGTTTTATTCTTTCTATTGTTCTTTCTTCCTTCCTGATATTCCAAGATTCCTTGTTTTGTCATTTACTTTCCATTTCAAAAACTTGCTTTAGTTATTCTCTTCGGGTAGGTCTGGCAGCAACAAATTCTCTTTGTTTTCCTTCCTCTGAGAATATTTTTATTTCCCCTTCATTCCTGAAGGATATTTTCACTGGGTATAGAATTGTGGGTTTACAGTTCTTTTCTTTTAGCACCTGAAAACTGTTGTACCATGTCCTCTGGCCTCCATAATTTCTGATGAGAAAACCACTGTCATTTGAATTATCTTTCCATTATAGGTAAGTCTTTATTTCTCACTTGGTACTTTCTGGATTTTCTCTTTTCTTTAATTTTGAGGAATTTGATTGTGGTAGGCCTTGGTGTGGATTTCTTTGGGTTTATACCCAAGGTTTGAAGTTCGGTAGGTAGGTATGTGTCTTTTGCCAAGTCTGGGCAATCTTTAGCCATTATTTCTTCAAATACTTCTTCAGTCCACTCTCTCTTTTTCTTCTGGGGCTTTGGTGACATGAATATTAGATCTTTTATCATAGTCCCACAAGGTTCCACTCATTTTTTTTCAGACTATTTTTCGTCTTCTGTTCAAACTGGATAGTTTCTATTATTTTATATTCCAGCTTACTGATTCTTTTTCTGCCCCCTCCATGCTGCTGTTGAGCCCATCTGGTCAGTTTTTTACTTCACTCATTGTACTTTTCAGTTCTAAAATTTCCATTTAGTTTTTCTTTATTTCTTCTATTTCTTTGTTGAGGCTTATTTTCTTCATTTGTTTCAGGTATGTTCATTCTTGCTCATTGACATATGTTTATGATGGCTGCTTTAAACTTCTTGTCAGATATTTCCAGTATCAGTGTCATCTCTATGCTGGCATCTGGTGATTGCGTTTTTCTCATTCAAGTCGAGGGTTTCCTGTTCTTGGTATGAGTGCTTTTCCATTGTACCCTGAACATTTTGGATACTTTTATGAAACCCTACATCTTATTTAAACCTTCCGTTTTAGCAGGCTTCCTCTGACACTGCACAGGCAGGGGAATGAGGCATTACCCCATTACCTTTAGGTAGGGATTAAAGTCTAGGTTCCCCAGTCAGCTGCCATTGACAGCCTGGGAGTTGGGTACCTCAATACTGTTGGGCAGGAGTAAAAATTCAGGATCCTCACTATACCTTCACTGATATCAACCTGGCCAGGAATGGGAGTGACACCTTGTTATTGCTCCCCATATGGCCCCTACTGGCACAGTGTTGAATGGTCATCCTTGCCATGACACAAGGATGAAAGTCCTGGCTTTCCACCCTGCCTGCTCTGACACCACGATGGTGGGGTGGAAGGGGAGCCTGGTTACTGCTAGGCCAATTTTTAAATTTTAATATTTCATTCATTCAACCAATATGTATTTGGTGTTAATACATGCCAGGCCCTATTATAGCCACCAGTGATAAAAATATAAATGAAACAGGTAAAGGCCTTCCCATCGTGGAACTTAAATTCTAGTTGGGGAAACAGACAATGAACAAATAAGTAAATATTTAAATTGGCTACTGAGAAATTCAGAACGGGTGCTATTTTAGATTGGATGGCCAGTAAAGGCCTTCCTGAGGAGGTGACATTTGGGAATAGAGCTTAATGAATTAAGGAAAGAGCTTTGCAGAAATTGGAGTGAAGAACATTATCTAGATGTAGGGAAAAAGTAGAATCAGAGACCCCAAGGCAGGAATAAATTTGGTATGTTTAATATATATGCTTTAATGTGAATTATAAATATAATTATCTCATCAAAGTCTTTTCGATTTCGCAGATATTATAAGATGGGGTTAAGTTAAAAAAAGAGTCAGCATGAGAGACATAAGTAGTCTATGAATATGGTGACATTTTTTACCGTATTGGAGTTTGAGAAACAAATCTGTCTCTGAGGTAGATAATGGTGTTACCCCATTTAACAGATGAGAGAACTGAGGCTTAAGAAGGTTGATTAGCTTGTGCTGAGTCACACAGCAAGTAAGTGAGAGAGCTGGGATTCCACACAGGAAACTGAAGATCATACTCAAAGTTTAGAAGAAGAAATACGGAATTTTTCTTCTGCCTGATGGAGCGGCTGCTCGTTTCATACAACAAACCAAGAACTTTTGAAGAACAGTTGGAGGCTCTAATGTGTTTAATTAAGCACTTTTTTTTCTGCTTGCCCAAAGTACATGCCTAAGGCAATTATATCGTTCATTCCCCTCCAGCCTTTAGCTCTATTATCAAGGGGCTAAAGGGAGGTTGGAACTTACTAGAGAAAATAAGGTAAACCATTCTGGGTTCTGGAATACCTAATTGTTGACAATTCTCTCAGTCTACCCAGAGGCCCTTTAACCAACTGAGACTCAGGTGCTGTCTATAGCACAGCAGCCAAATCCAGCAGCGCTGAGAGGCTTTTTATGCCAGAGTAGGCAGGCCCAGCCTTCCTGGCCTTGCTGCCAAGGGGCAGCCTTTGCAGGATTCGCGCCACAAAGTTACAGAGGAAGCTCTGCAGACATCCCATCCTGTGCACTCCTCTGCTGTACCTGGACAGGGACATCCCCAATCCAGAGTCAGGCCACTAAAGAGCCTTCAAGTGTTTTTGAGAAAGGGAAGCATCTTTGTAGGCTTCTGGTTTCCAACATCCTTCTGCCTCTTTGCAGCTTCAAGCATATTTTGGAGAGAGATTTCATAAAGATTTCTAAATTGAGTTAGAATTTCAAGTCTATTGTGACATGCAAATTAGTCCTGCTTGCCCGTTGGCAGCAATGCAGCTGAAGTGCCTAGAGACAGGCCATAAAATGAAAACATCAAAGTGATTAAATGTGCCCGAAGAGCATAATTGAGTGCATGAATAAGAGAAAATAAAACAAATTGATTTTCTCCTGTGCCAGAAAAACAGAATAATTGAGAACAAAATAATAGACTTTGAAGTAATCAAAGTGAGGAATGCACCATAGTGACATAGAAACAGCCAGTTGTGGGAGAGATTTATTGTGTTTCTGTTATCATTTTTACAACTTTAATTTCATTAGCTAATAAATACAAATCAATTGAAAAATCAGTCAACCAGAGAGGAGGCAGTCCCAAGCCAAGATTTTTATTCACATCCCTAAAACAGGCTGAGGTGGTTATCCTTAATCTATTTTCATAGGCACACATATCCCCCATGAGCTGGAAAACAAGTTCTGGGAGGCCTCTGTCCTTTGGAGGGATGATACTCTGTTCTGCCAGTCACTTTCCACATATAGGTTTACAGATTCAACTTTCAAAAGGGTTGCTTATATACTCCTCCAAGATTTCCAACAGACAGAATTGCTTGCATGTGGCATTTTGGTTTACAAAGAAGATGTTTTCATGGCACTGACCAGCACCTATGGTCTTGCACTGGTGGTGGTGGCAGCTACAGCAACAAGAGCAGGAGCACCTGCCACTCTCGCAATATGGCTGAGCGTTTATGGCTCACTGCTTCTATCATTGTCCTCCACCGCCTCCTACACACATCCACACATGCACAATACTGAACTCTAATCTAAACCAAGAGGGCAAAACAAAAGCATGCTACCCCTTTGGTTTCTTGCCTGGAAGCCATGACGCTGGGGTGGTTTAGAGGAAGGAACTAGGCCGGGAGACCTCATGCTGACTTGGAGCACTGGGGACTCCAAGCTATGCCGGGACCAGGTGCTGGAAGATCACAGAGCAAACATGAGACCACTGCAGAACTATTTTTATGGCTCCTCCACCCCACTCCTCAGCTGTTCATGGCTGGGCTCAGTGGCCCTTCACTTCAGGATCTGCAGTGATGGCTGATATGACTCGAACGGTGGTTTTTCCTTTCACAGGCCCTCGAGCTACTCTGGCAGCTGTTGGCACTTCCAGATGTTCATGACACACCCTACCTTCAGGGCTCCACAGTTAGCAGCTATGCCTTTGGCTCCAGTAAAGGTCTTTGGGACCACTGGGACTGTAAACCAGAGTGTGCAGAAGGAGTTGGCAGTGCTAAGACTGGCAGTCCTTGCTGGCTCAATCAGGATGGCATGGTTAATAGACTGCGCCTGCCAGGCAATTGTCCTGAGAATTTATCTTCCAGGAAGCACCTAGAAGCTGAAGGGAGTGTCTATGACCTTCTAGTAGCATCCAAGACCTAATCATGATGTGCCTCGAGGTGAATAGGGAATGTTAGCATTTAGCTCCTTTGCGCAAGAGAGCAAGAGTTTGTCTCCAGTTCAGGCCTAAAATCCCAGCTTCCATTTCCCACTGGTGTTTGGGTGGAGCAAAATGGAGCAAATGGCTTTCACAACTCTAAAGCATTATACAGATGTAAGGCTGTATTATTCTTCCTGCCACTGCTATTCCCATTATCCTGGATTTCCCAGCCCAGTATTTTTGTCTGAAAAAGAAATGTGGCGAAAGCACATGGACCAAAGAACGTGGAGCTGTAACTCCAAAATGCCTGGGAGGCATTGCCCAGCAGATAAAACACTTGGAGGCTGAGCTCCATAGGTTGGCTGGCTGGCTGGCTGGCAGGCAAACAGCCCACTTTTGTGATGTCACCTCAGTTACTTGTGCCTATCCCTCCACATGGATCCAGCAGATTCAGGCCCAGGAGGGGAGAAAAAGTGAATCATAGGCTATTTTAGAAATTGCTTCGATTCCATTTGAGGTTGCAATAGTCCCTTGCAAGCTAAGACCAGAGCACCCTAACCATCAGGGGAACATCCTTTACGTGCTGATATCCTGTAAATGCCAGAAGCCTGGTGGGATTAATCCATAGACTCAGGTTCTAATTCAGGTTAGAGGCAGACAAGTGGTAATTGGTGGTTATACTTAATTGTCATTGAAAGGCTTTCTGATGACAGGAGGGATCTACATTCCAAGACAAGCAGTGCAGTTGACAATTAAGAGCTAAAATTAAATCGGCCATCCATATCAGCACATGCCTCATAGAAATCTTTTGTTCTGCCATCATTCCCCAGTAGAGAATGAGACCCTCCAGCATGGTTGTGATGGGGCAGCAGCTGCGAAACTTGCTCTAGCCCTAGATCACACCAGATGAGCCTCCTCTCCATCTTACAAAGCCATTCAGAGGTTCCCCACGGCCTCTGGGATAAGACCATGGCCTTCTAGGCCCTTGATGATCTGGCCTGTAGCCAACTCTCCAGCTCTTTTGCCGCCACCTCCCCCAACCCTCATCCTGTGCTCTGGCCACAAAAAGTTTGCAGTTACCTTTACACATCCTGCTCTGTTCCTACTTCCTGGAACATTCTGTCCCTCTTTGCTCTTCAAGATCCCACCTCCTCTGTAAAGACTTCCACATCCTCTCTTTGTATACCCTTGGCACTCTGTACAGACTAGTATTTTATTGCAACATTGCTATGGACTATGATGTGTTTGTCTCCATTTATGCCTTCTTCACTGGACTGAGACCTTCTTGAGGGAAGAACCATGTCTTGTTCTCTTGCATAACCCCAGAACCCAGCACTGGGCCCAATGCATTGAAGGCATCAGTAGTAAAGGCTTGTAAAATGAATGAACCGAGATGGGGACCAGATTGGGCTGAGTGAGCTGGATGGCCGAAGATGAGTGGGGTGGTGGGTGTGCACCATCCAAGATCCTGATACTAGAGGCTATACAGGCTGATGGTGGCAGAGCAGCCTGGGCACCAGCAGTCCAACAGCAATCCCTACAATGATTTTTTTCCCCAAAATGTGCCCTGTGTACCTCTGTATGAGAGACAATTTGAGGTGGCACAAAGACATTTTTCATTTTAATAGTCATATTTAGTTTAATGTATATTTTAAAATGTAGTTAAGCACATCAGGTATTATTATTAGTACTAATTATTATTGAGGATAGATCAGCCCAAAATATGTATTATTGTTACTACTGTATACAGATGTTAAGTAGGTATGATGACATTTCTGAAAGGGGTACTCATATGATGGAAGCTTTGGAAACACTTTTCAGCAGTTCTAAATTCATTTCTGTGTTCCTCTATGGTGCCACGCAGCCTCCAAGTGTCCTAGGGTCACCTCCAGCATTACTCCAAACTGCTAGGACACTGTTTTCAGAACTCATTTGCCACCTAGCCAGGTGGCACGGATGCTCCTTCTGAAAGCGTATGTTGGCTCACTCCAACCATATTTATAAGGGCCTTAAGAGCAATGACCAAGCTTTAAGCCTCTATGGACTGAATGGGAAAGCACTTTATCAGCTGCCCTGATAACTCCACAGATGTTCATTATTCAGCCCTTATTATGTGCCAGACACTGTTAAGGGTGCTAACAACAGAGTGATGAACAAGACAGACAAGGTCCCTGCCCTCAGAGAGCTTGTGACAGGAGACAGTTAACAAGCAAATAAGCACACAAGATGTTTTCAGTGTGCTAAGTGCTTTGAAGAACATAAAATAAGATGACATGGCAGAAAATGAGCGAATGGGGGTGGCTGCTTAGATTTGGCGGTCATAAGGCCTCTCAGAGGTGACTTTTGAACTGAGACCTGAATGACGAGAAGAGTTAGAAATGGGAACAATCAGGGACAGAGCATTCCAGGTGGAAGGAACAGCAAGTGCAAAGAAGGGGGAAGCCCTGAGAAGAAAAAATGACTCGTGGCCCATCACTCTATATTAACTTTCTCTTGTTTCTTTCCTTCTTATAGACAGTTGTTAAAGGAATGGAATTTCCCTGGTTTTCTCCACATTCTTACTAAGAGATACACTAGAAGTCAAAGTGAAAACTGAATTAGACCACAAGTCTCTTATTCCTACTAGCACTGTTCTTTGAGATGGTTTTACACTGCATCAGTTGTTTTCCAGGAGTTGGGATGGATTTATATTGAAACATCCCTATGCCTTTTGACTTCCTTTGGCATTCTCTTGTGCTCTGAAAAACCGAGGTAGCATTTTTAGATCTACAAAAATAACTAATGAAATATTTTACCAAAACAATCTCAACTTGCTGCTTAAAAAATCTACAATTTATACACCTTCCCGCTTTCCCTTTTGAGAGTATTATATAACCCTAAACAAATGCTTGTCAATAGCAAAATTACTTAATGAAAATGTCAGTGCGCTGTAGCTTCATGTGTAGATTTTGAACTCTAAGTTACACTTCTCTGAGTTATATGAATTATTTACAGTCTAGTAAACCTATTTCTCAGCTACCATCAGAACAGTGCTAAGTGTGAGACATTCTGATCAGCAGCCTTCAGTTCAGATTCTAGTTCTATTGAAGGCTAACATTCTTCTATTTTTTGTATCTTTTGTAATCCTGCCAGTTGCTGGTGTATTAATGACAGTTATTCATAAAAATAAATGGAATTAAAGAAAAAAAAAGAAAAATGACTCATGTGTTCCAGCAACACAAAGATGCTCCATGTGGCTAGAACAGAGTGAGTAAAGAGGATTGTGGCAGGAGACTAGAGACAGGAGCCAGAGCCTGCAGGGCTTGGCAGCTAAGTAATTTGGATTTTATTATAGGTGTGATTGGAAGCCATACAGGGTTTTGAGCACACGAGTGATGTGGTCTGACCCAAGTTTTAACAAAATACTCTGGCTGCTACAGCATGGTCATGTAAGGGGAGATAGTGGTTCGGAGTAAGGTTATAGCAGTGAAGGATGGAAGGAAGTGGGTGGATTTGGAATATACAGTGAAGGTAGAATTCACAGTAATTGCCAACGGATTGAAAGGGAGGTTGTAAATGGAGGAGGAAATGAGGCTGACTCTTAGTCCATGTCATGAAGATAAAAAACACAAGGGAACTGTTCTGTATCTGTGCTGTCTGATAAGGTCACCACATGTGGCCATTTAAATTTAAGTCAATTAAAAGCCAATAAAATATAAAATCCAGCTTCTCAGTTGCACATTTCAGGTACTCAATAGCCACATGTAACTAGTAGCTAACATATTAGGCAGTACAGATACAGAACATTTCTATCACCAAGGAAATTTTTATTGAACAATGATGCTCTGCATTTAAAAAAAAATAAAGATGACAGGAATAAAAAGACAAGCCACAGACTGAGTGAAATATTTGCAAAACATATATCCAGTAAAGGCCTGGTATCCAAAATATGCAAAGTACTCTTAAAAGTCAACAATAAGAAAAGAAACAACTTGATTAAAAATGGGCCAAAAACTTTAACAGAGACCTCACCAAAGAAGATATACAGATGGCAAATAAGTGTATGAAAATTTGTTCACTGTCATGTCACTAAGGAATTACAAATTAAAACAATGGGATACCACTACACCCCTATTAGAATAGCTAAAGCCAAAACACCGACAACAACAAATGCTGGCATAGATGCGGGGCAACAGGAAGTCTCATTCATTGCTGGTGGGAATGCAAAAAGGTACAGCCACTTTGGAAGACACTTTTGCAGTTTCTTAAAAAGCTAAACATAGTTTTAACATATGATCCAGCAATTGTGCCCCTTGCTATTTACTCAAATAAGTGGAAAACTCACGTCCACACAAAAAACTGCACACAAATGTTTATAGCAGCTTTATTCAGAATAGCCAAAGGTTGGTTGCAACCAATATGTCCTTCATTAGGTGAAAGGATAAACAAACTGGTACATCCAGACAGTGGAATATTTTTCAGACCTAAAAAGAAATGAGTTATCAAGCTGCAAAAAGATGTGGAAGAAACTTAAATGAATATTGCTAAATGAAGGAAGCCGTTGTGAAAAGACTACATGATGTATGATTCCAACCATATGACATTCCGGAAAATGCAAAATTACAGAGACAGTGAAAAGATCGGTGGTTGCTAGGACTTTGGGGGAAAGAAGGGATAGATGAATAAAGGGAGCACAGGTTTTTCCTAAGGCAGTAAAACTATTCTGTATAACACTGTAATGGTGGATACATAACATTATACACTTGTCAAAACTCATAGAGTTGTACAACACCAAGAGTGAACCCTAATGTAAACTATGGACTTAATAATAAAGCATTGCTATTCATTCATCAACTGTAACAAATGTACCACACTAATGCAAGACGTTAATAATAGGGAAAACTGCCTACCAGGGGAGGAGGGAGGCAGTGGCAATTCAAGAGCTCTCTGTACTTTCTGCCCAGTTTTTCTGTAAACTTAAAACTGCTCTAAAAATAAAGTCTATTAATTAAAAAAGATTGCAGAGAGTGCTTACCAGCACCTAGTACCTGGCAAAGAATAAACACTCCATAAATGTTTATTGAATAAATGGATGAACAAATGAGTCAGTCAGTTGATGAATCAGTAGAATCTAGGCCTCCTTAGTCCCAATTCAGTACTCCCTCTTATACAACAGAGGTAGAGTGACGATATAATTTATTGTCCAAACCAGGATATTTGAGAGTGAAATGGGGTGCCATAGATATAAGTCAGAACTGTCCCGGAGATCACAAACTGGGAGCCTGTGAGCCACGTCTTGCCTCCAAAATTGTTTTGTTTGGCCTCATATACTGATGTCCCACACATTTACAAATTTAAACCCATCAGTGGTCCACATTTAACACTGTGGAAACTCTACATTAAAATTTGAATTTCTGACTTCTCTTGGAAAGCGGAAAGATCTGGCTGGGCCCACATTCCTGCACAAGTGTGAATGGCTACAGCTGAGTAGCAGCTACCCCCTTTGTTAAGCATGTACCTTCCCATTTGCCACAGACCCCACCACTCCTTTTTGCATCCCTTACTCTAGGCCAAGTATGAGTTTCCATTTATCACCTCACTGACGCTGTTTTGGTTTTGTTCTCTTTTGTAACAGTTATGAAAAGGGGGAACTATTTCTTATACTCATGTCACAATTCAAAGTAGGGGGGAAAAAAAGAAAAAGGATCAAGAGGGCTCCCTCTATCTTGCCCCTAGTCTGTTTTACTCACACCCTATACATTCTTGGCCTCTACAGGCAATTGGGTTTACCCTTTCTGGTCTATACACTGTATATCCCCAGGCCCCAGACATGCTGGCCTTTAGAATTTTCTCAGGCTACCACCCACCACTCGAAAAGCTAGATGTGAGGGGAAAACAATGGGAATTATTTAAGCTTGCATTTTTATTGTTACCCAAACTCAGTATTGCTCATCATCAACTTTTGGTGGAAATTATTTGTTGTTTTTTCTTAATTGCCTCCAAATGTAACTGGAGAGTGAGACAGAGCAGCAGAGAACACAGCACCCACCTTTCCTTTGTGTAAACATGTGTTGCTAGAACACTTGGACGTGGAATTTTGTTTATCCACGCATCTACTCATTCATCAAGCTCTGGCTACACTCACAGATGGAAAGACCCTAGCTTCAGCACCAGAATGCCCTGTAGGTTTTCCTCGGCACAGGCAATGCCACAACCAAAGGCCCACATGGAGATAAGAAAGTATAGAAAGGCACAGTTAAGCTAAGGTGTTGGACTTCATTCATAGGTAGTTGGGAGCTGCTGAAATTTTGTGGGGGTTTCTGGAAGCAGGGCAGGCATGATGTGGTCACAGCTATTGAACTGAGTAGGGAACAGCTCCAGAGGTGGAAGCACCAGTTAAGAGGCTGTTGCAGTGGCCTGAGTGATGGGAAATACAACAAAGGTAAAGACAGTGAAACAGAAAGGAGAGGACAGATTTGAGAAGCACCTTGAGGATAAGCATGGCAACTCATAACAGGTGGAGGGGGCTTGAACTCTGAGATGAAGAATCAAATTTTACCCAGAGATTGTTAGCTTAGAGGTTTAAAACACCAAAAACATAACCCCAAAAGATTAAGTTTTGCTTTGCAAGAGCTATGAGAATAAAGAGACAAGTTACATACTGAGATAAAATATTTGCAAATCATATATCAAACAACAGATTTGTACCTAGAATGTATAAAGAAATATCCAAAATTAATCAGTAAAAAAACCCCAGTTATCAAAAGACATAAAGAGGATGTAAGACAGCAAATAAACATATGGAAAGATATTCAACATCATTTGCTATTTAAAAAATGCAGATTGAGACCACAATGAGAGATCCCTATACACTTATCAGAATGGCCAAAATAAAAGGTAGTGACACCACCAAATGTTGACAAGAATGCTGAGACTGTAGATCACTCATACACTGCTGGTGGGAATGCAAAATGGTATAGCCACTCTGTCAAACAGTTGGACAATTTCTTATAAAACTAAACATGCAACGACCCAGCAACTACACTCTTGGGCATTCATCCCAGAGAAATGAAAACCATGTTGACACAAACACTTGTACATGAATGTTGATAGCTGCTTTATGTGTGAGAGCCAAAACCTGGAAGCAACCCAGATGTCCTTCAATGGCTGAATGCTTAAACTGCGTTACATCCATACCTTGGAGTGCTACTGTGCAACAAAAAAGAACAAACAGCCCTGGCTGGTGTGGCTCAGTGGACTGAGCGCGCCTGCCTGCAAACTGAGGGGTCATGGGTTCGGTTCCAGTTTGGGGCACATGCCTGGGTTGCAGGCTGGGTCCCCAGTTGGGGGGGGTGTGAGAAGCAACCAATCGATGTTTCTCTTGCACGTCGATGTTTCTTTCCCTCTCTTTCTCCCTCCTTTCCCCTCCCCTTGAAAATAAATAAATAAAATCTTTTAAAATATATAAGTAAAAAAAAACAAAAAAGAAACAATGCACATAACTTGGAAGGATCTTAAGGGCAGTATGCTGAGTGAAAAAGACAATCTCAAGGTTTGGCGAGGGTGGGAAGGGTACTGTAACAAGGTAGAATTAGGGAAATCTTTGTGGGGATGGAATACATCTGAATCTGCTTGTGGTGGGGGTTACATGTACATGTGATAAAAAGGCATAGAACTGTATACACACACACACACACACACACACACACACAAAGGAGTACATGTAGAACTGGTGAAATCTGTTACTAGTGCCAATGTCAGTTTTGTAGTTTTCATATTAAATAATAATTATGTAACATTTTGCCACTTGGAGAATCTTGATGAAGGGTACTTCCTGTAAATCTATAAGAATTTAAAAATTTAAAAGTTAAGTGCCCCCCAAATTTGCATGAAACTCAAAGCATTATGCCACTTGCCAGAAGCCAGTCTGATAGGGATATAGAATAGGTCAGTGGTTGCCATGAATTTACACACGTTAAAAATCATAGAACTGAACATACAAAGAAGTCTATTGTATTTTATGTTAACAAAATTAAAATTAAAACCAGATAGGTATTAAAGGCTAACTTGATTTTTCCTTCCTTCCTTTCTTTTATTCACCCATTTATGCTGTCATTTATTGAACACATACTTTGTGTAAGACAATGTGCTAGGCTTTGGAGATCAAATGGAAGTAAGACAGCTCAGGACCCTGCCCTCATAGGGCATTCTTCCTGTTTCAGAGGAGAAATGGTCAATAGGGTGGGAGCTCAGTGTTTCTGCTTGGGGAAAGGGGCAAGGAGAACGCTGCAGAAGACCAAGTGAGCAAACTTTCCATTCCTAGAGCCCATTCACTTGTCCCTCAAAGACTTAGGCCTGAGGGCAGGGAAAAGCCCCCAATTCATATTCCAGAGATATTCACAAGAGAAAATACTAGGAGGGTTGTGTCCTATTAAGGGGAGAAGAAAGGTTGGGAGTGGGGAAAGATTTCATGCAGTTAGTGAAGTATAAACTCTAAATAGTGTTGCTTGAATGTGTGTGTATCTTAAAACAATCATTTGTTTAGCTCATGACTCTGTAGACTGGCAACTGGGCTGAGCTCAGCTGGGTGGTTCTTCTGCTGGTTTGGGCTGCATTCACCCAGCACTGCAGTCAGTTGACTGTCAAAGGCCTCACTCACATGTCTTATGGGTGACTGGTGGTTGCTGGGCTAAGTGGGCCATATGTCTTTTACCATCCAGCAGGCTAGCCTGGGCTTGCTGGTTCATATGTTGGAGTCTCTGGGTTCCCTAACACAGCAAGAGGACAAGTCCCAACATGCAAGAGCTTTTTTTAACAGCTTTATTGAGGTGTAATTCACATATGTTACCTGAATTTGAATTTTGTTTTCTCTCCTGTTTGCAGGGAATCTGAAGCATGTGGTCTAGTTGACAAAAAGGGATCAGGTTTCCAGAGCCGAAGAGCAGTGCCTATAATGAAGACAGTGTGTTTATGTGAGCAGTGTGTGGAATTTGTGACTGCAGGGGAAATTTGGAAGAAATTACTTCCTGAAAATTTCCAAGGGGCACCAAGTGGCAGCTGGCCTCCTGGGGTGAGGCAGGCAGGCACCCTAGAGGCTCAACTAGGCCTAGGGGGAGAGGGAGATTTCCAACATTTAAAGTGTTTATTTAAAAAAAATACACACACACACAAATGCCGTTTTAATCTTTGAAAATTATTTTTCAACAAGTTTGGGAGGGGGTATTTTTATTTTCTTAAAGGAGACAGATCAGAAGCTGGAGGAAAGCATGGAGGTTTAGTCAGCAGTTTGTGGGGCCGAGGGGAGCAGAGAGGCAGGTTTGGGCCTTAGGACCTCCAGCTGGAGCCTTGATGAAGGGGAACGGTAGTAGATTGGGAGGTGGGAAGAAGTCCACCTCTTTTGTTGTTAGGATTACTGATCAATTTTGTTTTTAATAAAATCTTTGAAAACCTACCTCATTGTCCCATTGTCCTCACTACAAAGTATGGCTGACAGCACACAGTTCAAAACATTTCCTCTCCCTGAAGTGTCAAGAACAACCCTGTTGCTTCCGTGCTCTACTCTGGTCCAGCCTAGGAAGCTGACTCTGAGTGCTGGGCCCCACTGAGGAACTGCTGCATCTCCACTAAGTCCTGAGGACAGAAGACTGAGCTCTGTCCTGTGCTACGGCCCATCTAGGGCTCACAGGAATACAGGCGCTGCAACCATGAAGAAGGTCTTGCTGGTACCCGGGGAGAACCTGCCCCTGCCTGAGGAGTGACTGAGGGATGGGAAGGGCAGATGGCATGTCAGGTGGAAGAGGGGCGTTTTGATGAATAGATAGAATACTTC
Source organism: Phyllostomus discolor (assembly GCF_004126475.2). Classification (NCBI taxonomy): domain Eukaryota; kingdom Metazoa; phylum Chordata; class Mammalia; order Chiroptera; family Phyllostomidae; genus Phyllostomus; species Phyllostomus discolor. Next base: position 94,353,372 of record NC_050198.1, read on the forward strand.
CCTGTCAAGTGATGAAAATGGGTTACAGTTATGATGCATTGGTGTTACTGTAACCTCAGCAAGAAGGCAAGATGGCAAAATGATGGAGGTAATGAGAGAGAAATGAAGACTGGGGTAGGAGAAAAGGACACAGCCCCATCCTAGCTCTTGAGGAACTCCTAGACAAGGCAAAAGAGGAGGGAAAAGACCAGATCCCAAAATGTTTCACGTTCAGTTACCAACCTGAATCCAGAGCTGTGGGAGCACTGAAGAGATAGCAAGTTGCCCTGCCTAGACAGCATCCCAAAGAGATTCCAAGGGGATGATATTTGAGCCAAGCCGTGTAGGGTAACTTGTATTTCAGCAGGCCTCTGGGGTTGGCGGGGGGGGGGGGGGGGGGGGGGGCGTCATTCTGCTAAGGCAGTGGGAAAAGCCTTGAATGTGTTCCGGGTGGTAACAGTCAACCTTTTATTAAACAGCATCGGGGTGCCGGTCAGCTAGGAATACCAGTCACTTCAAATGCCCACTATTCTAATTATATACTGTAGGCTTAAAGGCAGTCTCACTTATACCAAAAAGAATGGTGGTTAAAAAACAGAAGAGGAAGTAGGTGCTGAATGGGGCAGTGGGGGTGGAGGGGAGGACAAGGAAGGGAAATGAGATCTCTGAATTCCCAGCCTACAAAACACACCACCCACCAAGGTTTATCATCTCAAAGGCTCTCCTATCCCAAGGCTTTGGGGGGGGGCGGACCCACGCCCAAAGTTATCACCAAATTCCTGTGAATACCTCAGCCCTGAGGGTCAGCCACCTGGTAAGTGGTGAATATTTAGTGCTCCATTTTCCTTTCAAGTAAAATAGACCTGAGCAACAAGAAGCCCTTTCCTACTGGGCAACCAATGCCACCTTCTTCTGACCACAGCCGGCACTGCAGAAAGCCCCCAACTCTGGCCCCAGGGTTTTCAAAAAGATTTTATTTATTTATTTGTAGAGAGGGGAGGGGAGGGAGAAAGAGAGGGGAAAAAATATCAACTGGTTGCCAGAGAGAAACATCATCGATCAGCTGCCTCTCATATGCACCCCATCTGGGATCAAACCTGCAACCCAAGCATGTACCCTGACCCGAAATCAAATTGGAGACCTTTTACTTCAAGGATGCCCAACCAAGCCATATCGGTCAGGGCTGGCTGTAGCATTTCAGAAGCTGGACCTGTTCCTAAAAGAAGACATCACATCATTGGCCTTCCAGACAGCTTTTCATTAGATTCTTGTTGGGGGGAAAAAAAAATAGGCTACAAAAATCCCATAAATAGAAGAACTAAGGATCATTTGAAATTCTTAAAAATTAAAATCGAAACACTTAACGGTAGGCATGGCATTCATGAATCATGGAAGACAGATTAAGAGTTGCCCTGATCAAGTCTAAACTCATCAAATTGTATACCTGAAATATGTGCAGCTCTTGGTAGATCAATGATACCTCACTAAAGCTGTGAAAAAAAGAGTTGCTCTGCTATGAGTTATCCCAAGTACCCAGGAGAAAAAAGGCTAAAAGGAAACACACCAAAACATTGACTGAAGCAGGCTTCTGTGAGGGAGGAAGGTATAGGCATGGTTTCATTTTTGTTCTACTTTTCAATATTTTACAAAATTTCCCTGGTAAACATGGTCTAGTTTTATAATAGGAAAAATAAATCAATACACTTTTAAAAATTGATCTGCACGGAAATTTACAGATCAAAGTGAACTCGCTGAGGAAGAAGAGTTTGTGCTCACCCCCTGGGTCTGTTCTAACCAGCCAGGTGTTTCTGAGCTGGTGAGGAAGAGCTGTCTGGCTGGATGGCTCCTGATTTCCAACTCATTGGGCTGGAGACAGTCTTCTTAGATAAGGTGGTTAGAGGGTAGGCAACTTTGTACCCAATGTGGGCCTGTCTTCCCTTCGGGAGACAGACGCCTTTGTGCCAGCAAGGACCAACCACAATAACCATTTTACAAATGTGCCCCATTTTGCAAATCGCTTCCATTTATACTATGCCACTATCCACCCTGCTGGGCAGGTATTATCATGCCCACTTCAAAGATTAGCAAACTGAGGCTACGAACTGTGAAGTAACTTGCCAAGTTTTAAGTGGCAGAGCCAGGAAGCAAACCCAGCTGGAACTGTGAGTTCCCTTGCTTTTTCCACTGCCCCACATCTAGTGCCACTAAAATATTTTTAAACTGTGACTTTGGAGTAAACAACCTTCTTATTGCTTCCAAAGTCCAAGCTGGACCAAGCCACATGCTGCTCCCAGGACCTCACCACAAAACAACATTAATTAGTTGTGTGCTTTTCAGCAAGTTATTCAACCTTTCTGGGTCTGTTTCCTTGCCCATAAAGTGAGGTGAATAGTTCTTGCACTTCATGGGCTATTGTGAGTGCCTGATAAATTAGCACAGATGGAAGGACTTTGAAAAGAGTCTAAAGCATTTTGAGCAGGAGAGGTTGCCATGAACATGGGCCTGGAAAGGCTGACCTCTGAGGAAAGCCCAATGCCCCGAGAAGACCCCTGGCCTCTACTATCTCCAGGGCCCGCATGGGGGCCAGAGAGATGAGAGAGAGGAGGTGAAGTTTAGACTGTGCCTGCAATCCAGGGGTTAATAAAATAACAATTAAAAAAAATATATATATATATTGAATATGCCTATATTTGTTTAAAACATCTTTGGAAAGATACACACACGAAAGTGGGGCACCTCGGTTGCCTCCAGGCAGGGGAACCAGATGGCAGGTGGTAGGGGAGTAAGAGAGACTTGCACTGTTCCTTTTTGTACCTTTTGATTTTTGAACCGTGTGGATGTACTACCTGGTCCAAAAAAAGTAAATAAATAAATTTTTAAAAGCCAACGGAAAAGTCCCAAGCCAGTTTCCCTTTGGGGGAATGGATCTGCCTCAGCTGCATTCATTGTGAGTTGTCACAGAGAAAGCAGTATATTTCCAAATCTATATTTAAAAGACTCTTTCTAAGGCAGAAAGGCTTCTTTATAAGAAAATCAAATATTGTCATTCAACAAAAAAGGAAGGAGGAGGAAGAGGAGGACAGGGAGGAGGAAGAGAATGAAGGAAAGCAAACAGCCTTCTAGACCAGGAAGGTTTTGACATCTCTAAACCCCTACATAGAAATTTCCAGCAGCTCCTCCTTCCCCGCCTTTGCCAAGAACAAGTCCCTAACCTCTTGCTCAGTGCTGGGCCCCAAGCTGACCAGCAGAGCCTTGGCGTGCACGCAACATAGGTACTTGGGCTTCAGACTGCCTGGGTTTAATTCCCCTCCCTGTCACTCAGTAGCTATGTGATGTTGGCCAAGTAACTCTCTCTGAGCCTTAGTCTCATCTATCAAATGGGAGGAATATCTCTGTACCTACCTCATGCAGTAGTTTCAAAGAATCAAAGAGATAATGAAGGAAGGCACATATTAGATATCAGTATTAGACACTGTTCTTGCCCTAAACGGGAACCCAGTCTGGGCCGGGAATCTTCCTGAGGTTCCCTGGCTTCAGGAACTAGGGACCTGGTATGGAAATTCATGTGATTGTGCATTTGTACATTCTTCTGGGGCAAGGAGCCAAAGCTATTATGAAATTTTCACCACTCAAAAGGGGGTTTTATGATCCCCAAAAGGATGAGATCTACAGATGCAGAAGTAAAGACAGACATAAATAGAACCTGTTAAGACAGGGACCCTTCGCTCTAGGCTCTAGGCACATATGGGTCTTTCTGCTCGGGAGGCCCAGATCTTCCCCAGACTGGCTCCTTCTCATTCAGTTTTCAGCCGCAATGTCACTACCTTAGTAAAATACCCTGGTCATCCCATCTAACAGTAACCACCTAGCCCTCTCTATTCCAAATTATCATTTATTTTTGTACCATTTATCATTATCTGATTCATATTTTTATTGATTCCTATACACACACACAGATACACACTCAAGGAGTGTGGGAGCTTTGGCAGTTTGATTGCTGTACCCCCAGTGCCTGGCATGATCTCTGTGGAATGAAGGAACTATGTACTAAGACAAAGCAATGTCTTATATTCTGGGTATTATGGGACACAGAGGAGGGATGGGCAATCTAGACTGGGGCAATCATGAAGGTTACAAGCAGGCAGTGACATTTAAGCTGATCTCGAGCCAGGTGACAGGGTCAGGCATTCCAGACAAAGGCACATGAAATTCAGGGCAGTGACAAGCAGTTCAATGTTGCTGGAACACAGAATACCTCTCTTCTTAGATAATATTCAAGCAAAGCAATTGTCAAAAGATATTTTTAAGACAATAAGGGAAATTTGAACATGGGCTAGGTGACGTTAAGAAATTATTGAAATAGTGAAGGGATTAAGAAAGAACCTCATAGATACAGATAACAGTATGGTGATGACCAGAGGGAAAGGGGTGAGGGGAGGTAGAATAGAGTAAAGGGGGATAAATGGTGATAGAAGGAGACTTGACGTGGGGTGGCGAACATAATACGGTATCAGAGGATGTGTTACAGAATTGTACACTTGAAACCTATACGATTTTATTAACCAATGGCATCCCAATGAATTCAATAAAAAATATTTTTTAAAGAAATTATTGATAATTTTGTTAAGTACAATAACTGTATGGTAGTTATATATTGAAGTGCCCAACTGTTAGAGATAAAAAGGGAAGTATCTACAGATGAAATAATATATCTGAAGTTTATTTTAAAATACTCCAGAGAGGGAAATGTATGTGTGTGGCAGCAATGGTGGGTGGAGATTAATGAAACAAAGTTTGAAAAATGTTGACCATTGTTGAAGTTGGTTTGATGGACACATGGAGGCTGAATATACTATTCTCTCTACCTTTGTGTATTTTTAAATTTCCATAAGAAAAAACTGAGACATGTATTACCGAGTGAGAGGAAGTAAAATAACAGGGGGCAGACCACAAAGGGCCTCCTGTGCCAGGTGGAGAAGGCTGGACTTGATCTTGCAGGTAAGGGAGACATCAAAGTGTTTTAAAGATTTTATTTATTTATTTTTAGAGAGAGGGGAAGGGAGGGAGAAAAAGAGGGAGAGAAACATCGATGTGTGAGAGATACACGCCCCCAGCTGGGGACCCAGCCTATGACCCAGGCATGTGCCCTAACTGGGAATCAAACCAGGGACCTTTCAGTTCACAGGCCAGCACTCAGTCCACTGAGCCACACCAGCCAGGATGCTATAAAAGCATTTTAAACCAAAGAGTGGTCTGATAACATTTACATCTTAAAAAGACTGCGCAACCTGTTAGGACAACAGAAAGGAGCTCGCTGAGACCCAGGTCCAAAATGGCTGCCTATGAGAAACCTCTGTTTACCTCAGAGGCCCAGGGCCTTTCCTCCCATAGCCCACAGTGCTTTTCTTTTTACCACCTACTTGGAAAGACAGAGAGAGAGAGATTAATGGAACTACCTTTTTTAATATATGCAACATAATAAATACAGTATATATGCAATACAGATCATGGTTCCCTCATAACCTTACACCTCCATAATAACCACTATTAGCAGTATGGTGTTTATCTTTCCAGACTTCTTTTTCATTTATTCCATAAATATATATTGAGCACCTACTATGTACCATGCAGTGTGTCAGGCTCTGGGGTTACATCTGTGGACAAAAGAGACAACGATCCCTGTCTCCACAGAGTTGGCATTATGCATATGTGACCATTTGACTTTTACATGAATGGTATCATACTGTTTGGCAACCTGTTTTATCTCACTTTATTATATGTCATGGGCAGCTTTCCATATCAATCCACAAAGAACTATTTATTCAGCTTTTATTGTGACATATTTCAGGCATACCAAAAAGACGATGTACCTCATCCCTTAAAGTGGTCACATGATACGGATGCTCCATAGTTTGTTTAACCTGTCCCTTAATACTGAATATTCAGAATTTTCTCATTTTTCTTTACAAATAAAAACACTGCACAATAACAACAAATATACTGGAGCTAATAAATTCAGCAAAGTTGCAGGGTAGAAGTTTAACAAACAAAAATCAGTTGTGTTTCTATATCACTAAACAATCTGAAAAGGAAATTAGGAAACAATTCTATTTACAATAACATCTGAAAGAATAAAATACTTAGGAATAAACTTAACCAAGGAGGTGAAAGACTTGTATACTGAAAACTACACAATGTCGCTGAAAGAAATTGAAGAAGACACAAATAAATGGAAATACATTTGTGTTCACAGATTGGAAAACTTAATTTTGCTATAATGTCAGTACTACTTAGACTAATTCAAAGATTCAATTCAATCTCAATGACTTTTTGGCAGAAATAGAAAAATCCATCCTGAAATTCACATGGAATTTCAAGGGACCTCAATAGCCAAATCTTGATAAAAGAAGAATGAAGTTGGAGGTTTCACACTTCCTAATTTCAAAGCTTACTACAAAGCTACAGTAATCAAAATAGCATGTTATTGGTATAAGTATAGACATATAGATTGGTGGAATGGAAATGAGAGCCCAGAAATAAACCCATATATCTGTGGCCTATTGATTTCGAACAAAGGCGCCAAGTCCATTTAATGGATAAAGAATAGTCTCTTCAACAAAGGGTACGGTGGCAACCGGATTTCCACATGCAAAGGAATAAAGCTGGACCCCTTCTTCATACCATATACAGCAATCAACACAAAATGGATCATACACCTAAATGTAAGACCTGAAACCAGAACACTCTTGGAAGAAAACACAGGGGTAAATCTTCTTGACCTTGGGTTTGGTAATGGATGCTTAGATATAACACCAAACGCAGAAGCACCAAAAGGAAAAATAGATAAATTGGACTTCACCAAAATTAAAAACTTTAATGCTGCAAAGCACATTATCAAGAAAGTGAGAAGACAACCCACAGAATGGGTGAAAATACTTGCAAAGCATATGTGTAAGAAACATCTATTAGCCAGAGTATGTGTGTGTACATATATTTTTTCAACAAGAAATACACAACCCTGTTTTAAAATGGGCAAAGAAGTCAAACATTTCTCCACAGAAGGTATAGAAAAAGACAACAAGCTCATAAAAAGATGGTCAACATCATTAATCATTAGGGAAATTCAAATCAAAAGCACAATGAGTTGCCAGTTTATTCCTATTTGGATGGCAATAATCATAATAACAATAATCAGAAAACAACAAGAGTCTACAAGGAGGGGGAGATATTGGAACCCTCATACATTGCTGGCGGGAATGTTAAATGATACAGCCATTGCAGAAAACAATGTGGCTGCTCCTCAACAAGCTAACCGTAGAATTACCATACGACCCACCAATTCCAGTCCTAAGTATATACCCCAAATGAATTAAAAACAAGGCCCTGGCCGGGTAGCTCAGTTAGTTAGAGCATTGTCCCAATACACCAATGTTGCAGGTTCTATCCCTGGTCAAGACACATACAAGAATTAACCAATAAAGACACAACTAAGTGAACAACAGATGTTTCTCTCTCTCTCTCTGAAGTTAATAAACAAAAATTTTTTTAAAAAAGGAATTGAAAACAGATGTTCTAATAGGTGTACATGAATGTTCATAGCAGCCCTCTTCGCAATGGCCAAAAGGTGGAAACAACTCAGATGTCCATTAATGGATGAATGGATAAACAACTTGTGGTATATGCATACAATGGAATATTATTCAGCCTTAAAAAATAGTGAAGTTCCGATACCTGTTACAGTTCTCAAAAATGTTACGCCAGGTGAAAGAAGCCAGGCTCCAAAAGTCACCTAGTGTATGATTCCATTTATATGAAACATTCAGAATAAACAAAACCATAAAACCATTAAGATAGAAAGCAGAGTGGTGGTTGCCAGGGCCTGGGCCGAGGGGAAAATGAGGAATGACTATTCAGTTGGTACAGATTTTATTTTGAGATAATGCAACTGTTTTCAGACTAGGTAGAGGTGGTGGTCACACTACATTGTGAATGTACCAAATGCCACTGATTTGTTTACTTGAAAATGGTTAATTTTATGTTATGTGAACTTTGCCTCAAAAAATCATTACAACTAACATCCTCTTACTTAAACCCTTACACATTTGTTGTGTTATCTCCTTATGATAATTTGTTGAAGTGGAACTGCTGGATCAAAGAGCATGTGCATTAAAAACAAACAAAACTGATGGAAGATTTTGATCCCCAGAGTGTCATCCCAGTCACAGCCCCACTAACACTGGGTGACTGTGGCTGCTCCTATCCCTCCCTGGAACTTCATCTTGACTCATATAAGAGGTAAATAGAGCTCTTTCTTTGAAATTTTTGTCTCTAATTTTATTAGTAATGTTGGATATGTTATTATATGCTTAAAGTAAATTATTATTTAGCTATCTAAGATACTTGAGACCTTTCCCACCTCTTCATGTCAATACTCCTGACCACACCGGGTAGGGCCTCAGTCAATGTTGTGAGGAACTAAAGGAAAAGCAGTGACCAGAAGCTCCTCCTGGTTTCCCAGGGGCCCAGGCTAAGTCCAGCATATCTCCCTCCAAAGTCACTTAAATGCCTTTTGACATGTGCCGTGGGGAAGCACACTGTGCATGGCATGGACAACGTGGGTTTGCACTAGTTATAAACAGAAATGAAAGCAGAATAAAAATGAGAATGAGGTGGAACTGGGGAGTGGGAATAATGTTACATGTGTATGTGAGTGGAGAGAAACAGAAAAGAAACCACTAAAATCACAGCTGTAGACCATGGTGGTGTGGGGCAGGGGCACCAACCATTTCTCAAGGCTGACTCCAGTCCTCTTTGGCTTGCTCCTCTGCCAGGTTGGTGGCACCACTCTGCCCTGCAGTTTTGCTGCCAGGCTGGACTGCCTCCTCCAAAGCTGCTGTCAGCTCCATGGCATGATCAGGGGTTACCAGCCCAGAAGGCTGGAGGGAGGGAAAACTACCATCCTTCCAATCCTACTCACTCTGTCCATGAATTACTGGGCTCACCCCTACCACCCTCCATCTGGTTTTCACTACTCATATCTTTTTCTCCTCTGAGGAATATGCTGCAGAATCTGTTACACATTCCACTCCTAAGCCCACTTGTCTAATCTCTTCCCCACCTCACCTCTGACTCTCCTGAAATTTCTCTCTCCCACATCCAGAAGCCAGACTCTCTGGCTCAGCCATTCCTTCATTCAGGAGATATTTACTGACGACCTGCTATGCGCCAGGCAGTGTACTCATCATGAGGGATACAGAAATAAAGTAGAAAAATCCCTACACTCACAGAGTGTGCATTCCAGCTGTAGAGATAGATAATATATTACAGCAAGTGGTGATCAGTGCTGTGCAGAAAAATCAAGCCAGGTAGATGCTGAGAGTGATAGGGCTGCTACTTTAGGTAAGGTGCTCAGGGAAGGCCCATTTAAGGAGGTAACATTGAGCAAAGACCTAAAGGCAGTGGCATGGTAAATCATGTGACTGTTCAGGAAGGAGTTACAGGCAGAGGGAACAGCAAATGCAAAGAGCCACAGACAGGAACCACCTTATCACATCCAACAAACAGCAGGGCCCCTGTGCCTGAAGCTGAAGGAATGAAGGGGAAAGGGGTAAGAAAAGAATGTGGAGAAGTAGGAGGGACCGTGTCCTATGGGACTTAGACCTCTGCTTTGAGTGGGATGGAAAGCCATTGAGGCTCCTGAGCAGAGAAGGTCAAGATCCCTCTTGCTGAATTCTGGTCAAGATGGAGGCATAGGTAGACACACTTCACCTCTTTGCACAACCATAAGAAGGATCACAACTAACCTCAAAACAAACAAAAAAAATCCAAAAATGCCAGAAAATTGAACCGTATGGAAGTCTGACAACCAAGGATTTGAAGAAGCCATATTCATTCAGATGGGTAGGAGGGATGGGGATGCGGGCCAGGGAAGAGAAGATGCAGCATGACACTGGCGAGGCAGTGGTAGCAAGGCAGCCCGACATTTCACATGTGGTGGATAAAATCACAAGGAATACCTTGGGAATGAGCAATCCCAGCCCCAGGCCAAGCAGTGCAGCCCAGGGTTCCAGTGCTGGGAAATAAAGCCTCATACCTTCTGGCTATAAAAACCAGTGGGGGTTAGGGCAGCAGAAAAAAACTTCTGGTCTCTTGGGAAAGGCCATTTAAAGGGCCTGTATAGTCCTAGAATGAACACAAACCCACCCACCCTGGGAACCACCACTGGGGCAGCAACTACAGGGATGTCAGTATGGGAAGGGGGTAACATGACTGGAAACAGGGCAAGTGCCAAGCAAGCCTCAGTGGTATTGTCCCCTCTCCAACCCCTACCTCACATTGCCTCACCATGGCTAATACCTAAGGCTCTGCCCCATACAACTTAAAAGGTGAGCTAAGACAGGGAATCAAAGCAGCTCTACCTCACACACAGAAACAAACACAGGGAGGCTGCCAAATTGAGGAGACAAAGAAAGATGGCCCAAATGAAAGAACAGAACAAAACTCCAGAAAAAGACTAAGCAAAATGGAGATAGCCAATCTATCAGATGCAGAGTTCAGAACACTGGTGATAAGGTTGCTTAGAGATCTCATTGAGTGCAGCAACAACATAAAGGAAGAAATGAAGGGTACACTAAATTAAATAAAGAAAAATCCACAGGGAACCAACAGTGAAGGGAAGGAAGCCAGGGTTCAAATCAATGATTTGGAACATAAGGAAGAAATAAACAATCAACCAGAACAGAATAAGGAAATAAGAATTCAAAAAATGAAGAGAGTTTAAGAAGGCTCTGGGACATCTCCAAAACGGCCAACATGTGAATCATACAGATGCCAGAAGGAGAAAAGGAAGAGCAAGAAATTGAAATCTTATTTGAAAAAATAATGGAAGAAAACTTCCCCAATTTGGCTAAGGAAGTAGACATACAAGTCCAGGAAGCACAAAAAGTCCCAAACAAGTTGTACCTAAAGAGGACCTCACCAAGACACATCATAAGTAAAATGTCAAAGATTAAAGATAAAGATAGACTCTTAAAAACAGCAAGGAAAAAGCAGAGAGTTATGTACAATAGACTTCCCATAAGACTGTCAGCTGATTTCTCAAAAGAAACTTTGTGTATAAGAAGCATTCAAAGTAATGAAAAACAAGACAAGAACAACCAGGATTACTCTATCCAGCAAAGCTATCATTTAAGATGGAAGGACAGATAAAGTGCTTCCCAGGCAAGGTAAAGCTAAAGGAGTTCACCCTCACCAAGCCTTTATTATATGACATGTTAAAGGGACTTATCTAAGAAATAGAAGATCAAAACTATGAACAGTAAAATGACAATAAATTCACAGCTATCAACAACTGAATCTAAAAAAGAAAAACAAACTAAGCAAACAACTAGAACAGGAACAGAATCACAGAAATGGAGATCACATGGAGGGTTATCAGCGGGAAGGGGGAGGGGGAGAATGGGGGAAAAGGTACAGGGAATAAGAAGCATAATTGGTAGGCAGAAAATAGACAGGGAGAGGTTAAGAACGTGCAGGAAATGGAGAAGCCACAGAACTTATATATATGACCCATGGACATGAACTAAGGGGAGGGACAGCCAGAGGGAAGGGGGGTACCAGGTGGAGGGAGGCAAAGGGGGAAAAATTAGGACAGCTGTAATAATAATCAATAAAATGTACTTTAAAAAATCCCTCTTGCTGCTGTGTGGAGAACAGACTGTAGAGTACAGGGCACAGGGGAGCAAAGTGACCAGTCAGAGGGCTGCAACAGTGATCTAGGTAAGAGGTGACAGTCACTTGGACCAGCATGGTGGCTGCAGAAGTGGTGAGACATGGTTTCGATCCTGGATGTATTTTAAAGAGCAAGCTGACAGACTTTGCTGATCAGCTGGACACAGGATGAGAGAGAAAAAGAAAGATGAAGGCAAGGTTTTTGGCCTGAGAAACTGGGTGAACAGAAGTGTCGTTTACTAAACTTGGAAAGCTGGCGGAGGAAGGGAGACAGGGGACAGGTGCCTTATTTGTGCCAAGTTCAGGGAAGAGGCCTGCAATCGCTCCTGGAACCTTAGGGCTCAGCTAGATTGCTTGCTGGTGGAGGTGGAGCGTGCACAGAGAAGGTCGAGGCAATGAACATATTTTACTGGGTAAGAAATTAACAAACTGTACCAGGTTTCATGTGTATCTGCCCACTTAACCTTCAGTGAGCACAATATCAAAGCTGAATTTCATAATGCAGCATCCAAGTCTGGCTCCCATGACCTCAGCAATTTGATCCTGTTCTATTCTCCTAGTTCCCATCAATGCCTTTGCACGTACTGTTCCCAATACCTGGTGAATGCGGGCCTTTACCTCAAAAGTCACTTCCTCCTATCTCCCGCTTGACTGTATTAATGTTTGCTCTTCTATCTCTGCTATCCCCATCTGAGGTCTTGGTGACTACAGCAGGGCCAAGCAGGAGCTCAACTCACATTTGTGGCCTGAGGGAACAACCGTGTAGGAATAACAGCCAGCCCTGGTGCGCCCACCCCAGTGGGTCGGGAGGCCTGACTTCCCACACAGTCATATGTGACAATGAGGAAAACAGGGCCAAGAAGGTGAAGTCAGGCTTGGAACTGGACTCAGATTGGAAGGCTGACTCCATCCCCCAAGCAGCACAGAACAGGGGTCAGAGAAGAGTAATTACTCACATGTGTACAGCACTTGAGAGTTTATGGCCACAGACATTATCTCATTCAACCCTGGCACAACCTCATAAGGTAAGTATCCTCATTTTCCCCACTTCACATCGAAGGAAACTGAGGCCCAATGAGCTAAAAGCCACATGTCCAAGGTCACACAGCCAGGAAGTGGCAGCTTCAGGACTTGAACCACAGTCAATCTGATGGCAGATCCTCATGCTCTTGATATCAGACTAGGCCAAACACCTCCAGCTGGCTGGACAGCCATTTTCCTCTATCACTGCTGTGTTCCAGCTGACAGTAGCAAAAAGTGGTATTTACCCATCCGCTCAGACAAGGGAAGGCACGGGCCAGGAAGCACGGGATTCAAACATGGCAGGGAAGCATCCATATTCAAAACCCCAAAGGTAACACTTGGACGAGGTCTGAAGAAAATGCATGCAAAATGCAGAGGCTGTGAGAATCTCCCTCCTTCAGGAGTTCTCCAAAGGCAAGCCCCACTGGGCCTGTGGAGGGTCTTCCCAGCCCTGTAAGGGGGGGCAGTTCCCTCCCATTCCCCCAGCCCAAAGCCCCCCAGGAAAATCTCTTGTGGGGGTTATGCATTCTTTTCAGGTGGGTACTGAGCCTTCCCACCTGTCGGTCCAGTTCCCCTGTGTCACTGACTCACACCTCCACCGCTTAGTGTGGCCTCCAGATGGCTGGTCACTTATGCCTTAGTCCCACTTTGGGCCCTTTTCTTTATCATTTGATTTCTTTTCCTTTCCTTACCTTGTTTTGTTCTTGGGAATACCCACTTTCTCTCTAGCCCTCTCCCTCTCTTTCTCCTTCTCTCTTTTTCTCTCACTCTCGCTCTTTCTCATGCTCTCATTTGTCCTTTCTTTCTCTCCCCATTGAATACATTTCTTTCTGCTCAGTCTGCCTGTCTCTTTTCCCCTGACTCTAACCAGGTATTGCTATACAGTACTAGCTTCCTCCTCTGTAACAGTGAGAGGTCAGATGAGGCCACCTCTCCAGTCCCCACCAGCCCGGACAGTGAGCTTTGAGAAAGGCAAGACCCTTGGAAGGGAAAGGTAGCTAGAGAGTGGGAAAGAGAATCCGGCAGGACTGTATGCAAATTCCAGTGTCCTCACTTGCTAACTATGTGACCTCAGCAAGGTGACCTTGCCTCACCACCCTGAGCTTCCTCCCTTTGTCTGTAAAATGGGATTGATAATAATAGTGACAATCTCACATAAGGGCAGGGGGCGGTATAAGAATTGATCTTGTTCAAGAATGGGAAAGGCCTTTCTGGACTATAAGAGGCAGGTCCCAGTAATTGTTACTTAGGAGGCTGGTCACTAGCAGAGGCTCTAGGACCAGTCTGCCTGGTTTGAATCCTCAGCCTAAAAAACATACAGGGTGTAGATCATTGGCAAACTGTCTAACATCTGTATACCTCAATTTCCCTATTGGCAAAAGAAGAATGAGGTAATAATTGTACAGCAGGTCCTCAAATAACATCATCTCATTCAACATCATTTGTTATAACCTTGATGAGATGCCATAGAAACTTAACTCTTGTTTACATCAATTAGCCTACGGTAAAATGGATTTCCTTATACATCATTTTGCTTACAGTCCAAGAACCTATTGATGACAGTAAGTGACTTACTATACTGGCTTAACACAAGTCTTTATGGGGATTAGATGAGAAAGATGAGAGAGCAAGTATGGAGTACTGAGGACAGTGAGAGTCTGTAACCTAGTAAGTGCTCAGGAAAAAATGTGACAACTGATGTTTTTAATCAGAGTTAGTAGGAATAAAAACTCTCCTTAGGTGGCTGGTGTTCTGAGTGGTACAGGGCCACTGCAGGAACCTAACCTGTTTGTGTTGATCCAGACTCATCTCATTGCAGGATCTCCAAGTATGCTTCAGCAGGTGTGCTGCGCACGGGGCTGGGGGGGGGGAGGTTGCTGAAATTCAGCCTGTGTTCCTCTTGCAAAGCCATGTGCCCTGGGGTGATGGTTGTGTAAATCCCTAAGGGAGCAGCACCTGTTTCTGATTGGCCCTCAGGTGCTTTCTCGAGATTGGCACGAGGAGATTGTACGTGCTAGCTGGGGAGCATTGTCTTCCTGTCAAAGCAGGAGAGAAACCTGGGGTAACTGGCCTGTGGTCCTCTCTTCATGGCTGGCGCCCCTGACCCCTGAGGTACTCTAGATCCTCATTCTCTCTCCAGCTGTGATAGCTGAGGCCCAGAGGGACAAGTCTCTGGAATCTGGACAAATAGTTTCAGCCCATCAGGCAGTACATGCAAAATAAATCCTAACCATGTTCACACAGCCATGTTTGTGTGAGCTGACTGCAAACCCAGAGTTAAGGGCCAAGAGAGGCAATAGGGGCTGCTGGTCCAAGCTGGGAAACTTATCCATGCCAGCCGAGGCTCTGATTAGTGGAATACTGGGGTCCATGGATAAATGATGAGTGCTAGTTTGAATGTTCAGATGCCATGGGATTGGGAAGCTGGGAGGATCGGACTGCAGAGCCCAAGAGAGGTGCGTGAAGGGAAATGCTCCCAGCATGGGGGTGAGATTGGGGGCCAAAGGGCTGCCACACGACCTTAGGATTGGGGTAAAGAGAGCAATTTCAGCCTGACGCTGCAGCAGGGCCGGATTAAAATGGCTTCACCTTTTTAGGACCAAAGTAGGCTGAGAGACACTGCGCTTGCCTAAGATGGCAGATGGCAGAAAAGGGAAAGCAAATAAGACCCCAAAGGCCTGTGATCTCGAAGAAATGAAACTAAGGGAGGCCTGGTGTGCTTAAGGCCTAGCCAAAATGTATTTAGCAAAGTGAGATGAGGCCCTTGTCATTACCCGGCATGGGCAAATGTATGGACTGAGACCCTCTCACACTGCCCTTCAGGGTTTGAAGCATGTGTCCATCACCGTGCTGGGCTGGAGGGGCCAGGGAAGGGACAGGGAAGGGACAGAAAGGGAGAGCTGTGGTGGAAAACCAGTGTCCTATCCTGGGCCCTGAGGAGAAAGCCCCTCTCTGTGTTGGTGGAGAGGGGCAGGGGAAAGTTCCCCACAGTTTGGCCAAAAGTCATCCTGCCTATTGCTCTTTTTGACACAACCTCACACTTTCTTTCCAGTCCTATATTCCTGGCTGTGTGCAAGCTATTTCCACTTGGATGTTCTGCCAACAGCTTAAACTAAACATGCTTAAAGCAGAGTTTCTCTTCCCCCACAAAGCCTCACACCTTCCCAAGGCCTCCAGCTTCACTGCTGACACCCGAACAGCCCAGGGCCTCGCCAGGCTGGCTGCTTCTTTCTCCCCTACCCTAGTACCTCTCCCCCTCCCTGCCTTTGAACCCTGTGCTCTTCCCTGGGTAACGCTTTTCAGAGTCACCTTTGTCATACCCAGGCTGCAGCCCTCTCCCACCTGTACCTCATCCCTGGAGATTCCTGCCACAGCCCCTAACTGGACTCTTGACTCAGCATCTCTCCCTCAGCCTGGGCCATGCATTCATCCTGGCCACATACATTGACCATTTACTGCAGCGGGTCTGGTGGAGCACCCATTCTACAAGAACAAAAAGCGGAGACACAGATAACAGAGGAACAAGGAGCCTACTGGCAAGAGTGAGTCAGACCTGGCTGTGAATCCCAGATCTGCTACTTACTAACTGTGTGATCTTGGGCTTGTTATTTCACCTCTCTGTGCCTCATTGTCCTTGTCTCTGAAATGCGGTTGACAGTGTTGACTTCCTAGGGTTCTGGTGAAGTTGAATGCTCAAAGGGAGCACAGAGAAGTGGCACACATTAGAATGCCATCCCCAAAAAGCTGCAGTGGGCAAAGCCATGGAGGCTGTTTCCAAGCACGTGGAAGGCTGGGTGGCCACGGTTGTTTGTATATATGTGGTTTTATCATTATGTATAAAAGCAGGAAATCAAGTAGGGAATCAATTCAACTGGACCCAATTCTTGGCCCTTTCCAAACTTCCCCCACCCCCTTGTGTAAACAGGAAACCAAGGCCGCAATCTATGAAGCTGACTGGAGTGCCCAAGGATGCCCTGATATCTCCCCATTCTCGTCTCAGTTTTCTGTTTCTCAAGGCCCTTTCCCAAGTGCTAATCTTGTCCCCTCTCTTCTTCGTCTTTCCTTTTCGGTCCTCCTCCTCCTCCTCCTCTTTTTTAACACAGGAGCAGAAGCTAGTGCCTGTCCAAGCCGGCTGGCCTGGGGCAGAGGAATGTGGCCGCTCCCTGGGCACTGGGTGGCCAGGCCCAGGCGCTCACTCAGGCTGGCAGGCAAGGAGCTGGGGAGGCTCCCGCACCTTGCTCCGAGGGGCTGGAAAGCACTACAGACGTTAGCTCATCACTCCCTGGCAGAGGCCCACCAGTCTGCTATTCTCCCTAGCATCTTCCAGATGGGGAAATGGAGGCACAACCACACTTGGTGTGGTTGCAGACTTGCAAGATCCCAAGGGGTCTTCGGGCTGGGTCTCCAGATGAAGTGAGGTGAAAAGGCCATATGGACTTCCCCAAACATAGTTGCATTGTATGGGGCAAGGACAGATATGGGAAAGAACTGTGGCCCAGACTGCAGGATCTGAAAGGGGCACCAAGGAAGAACGGGAGGGTGCTGGCAAGGATGCACCATCTCCTCCCAAGCCCCCACACATGAAAGAGCCCCCAAGCAGCTGCAGCTTTGCTCAGTAGCCTGTTAAAATGACTCACCACTCTTTCCTGAAACGTTTGCCTCGCCCATTACCTCTGGAGTAAGAGGCAGCCCAGATCAAGTCTGCATGACCAGACACCAAAGAGTTAATTTGGATTAGGTTGCCTGGATTATTATGTTTTCCTCCCCATGCTTTTCTGTTATTTCCAAATTCTGTGCAGGGAACAGTTATGACATTTATAACCAAACAAAATGTTAACTATTTTTAATTATTAAAAAGAAGAAGCAACTGGAATATGGTGATGAGCCCTGGGCTTGCAGTGAGGAGCCCAGGTCACCCACTCTCTCGCTCGCCATGGTGTCACCTAGGACAAGTGACTTCACCTCTTTGAATCCTAGTTTTCTATAAAATGGACATAACCCCACAGGGTTAGCATAAGATTGAAAGAGATAATGTATGTGAAAATGCTTTTAAAAATATTTATGGAACTCTTCAAACATATACACAAGTAAACACAATGAAGAAGGCCATGTATGCATCTCATTTTATCCATATTCCCACCCACTTAACCCTACCCCCACCAGATTGTTTTAAAGCAAATCCTAGACATGCACTTTTCCCATCAATACTTCCTTATTGAACTGATTTTTACATTTTTATAATTAAAAAAATAATACATGGTGTCTGTAAAAACAACTGGAAAATGAAGAAACCTTGCATAAAGGAGAAAACAAGTCACCCCCACCTCCCAGAGACAGCCCTGTTTTGGAGTAGCCTATTATTTATTCCATGCACATATAGCTATATACATATACACATAAGAGGGATCCTACTGCATATGCCATTTGTAGGTATCACTTTATTTTAATTATAAAAGTAATAAAATCATATTATGGAAAATTACCCATAATCCTTTACCATCTAATATAAAAACTTAATATTTTCATATATCTTCTTCACATTTTTTTCAATTTATATACATACTTCTAACACAAGTGGGATCATACTGATTATCCACTTTCCCCAATCTGAATCTGTTTTAATTGTAAGAAAATAATATAATCATGTTGCAGAAAAATAAAAGAAAAAGAAAAGAAAAATAGCACCATCATCTCACTATTCAATTATAATCACTGTTATCATTTTGGTGTATTTACTTCCCATATTTCTTCTTTGCACATAAAATTTTAACAAAAGTGGGGGCATACTGTTTATGCAATTCATTAACTATAAACTTACATTTAATTATAAGAATAATATTGTATGCCATGGAAAAAAGAGAAAAAAATCACTCATAACCCTACCACCCCACAGACTATGTTGCTGGTGTTTTCCTGACCATCACTTCATTACCCATATTCATACAGAGCTGGAAAGGTACCATTTAATATTCTAGACTTTGTGCCCTTTGCAACTTAGCATCATCATATTTATGCAACTTTGTACCCGGAGTTTTTTTAGTTTAATATTTTGTAGTGAACATTTTCCCATAAATGAGTTTTAGAAATCAGTTGGTTTAGGGGTTTTGTTGTTGTTGTTGTTGTTTTTGAAGTGTCAAGGTCTCAAGGGACACTTTCTCACCATGAACATTTATGTTTTTTATAATTTTTAAAGGTTTTATTTTATTTTTAGAGAGGGGAAGGGAGGTAGAAAGAGAGAGAGAGAAACATCAACGTTTGGTTGTCTCGCATACGCCCCCCAACTGGGGACCCAGCCTGCAACCCAGGCATGTACCCTGACTGGGAACTGAACTGACAACCCCTTGGTTGACAGGCCAGCACTCAATCCACGGAGCCACACCAGCCAGGGCTCACCATGGACTTTTAGATTGCTTTCTATTTTTCACTATTACAAACAATTCTGCTCCAAACATTCTTGAACAAAGACTTATGCTTTTTAACTTTTCAACACACATATTGAGTATATGTTTCTGGAGACTATTTTGGACGTTTATGGCTGTCCGGAAAAAAAGCGATCATCTTGGATTGGTCCCTAATTTACTCCTGTCATGTGGCTTAAACCCCTTGGTTCTGGAGGGCGGGATTTTGAGAACAAATCTGCATTTTCCTCTCCCTCCCCTTCCTGAGTTTATAGACCTCTTTCACCTCCTCTCAGACTGGTTTTTTTTTTTTTTTGGTATTAATCATTCAGCAAGTATTATTGTATCTGAAGTGTGTGAGCTGAGGCAGGGCTAGGAGGTGAAAGAAGAATCAAAAGGCAAAAAACAGCACTTTTTGACCACTTACTACACAGCAGGCACCAAACAGGCTACGCTTTTTCCTTCAGTCCTTGCAATAACTCCACAGAGTTGGTACCATTATTCCCAGTTTAGCAGATGGGAAAACTAAGGTCCTAACAATGAAGCCACGTGGCCTAACATCACACAGCTAGTAAACAGCAAAGTAGGGATTTAAACCCAGGCAGATTGACCCCTGAACCTGTACTCTGGACACAGCCTAGATGCTTCCTTACCCTCCCAGGCAGCGAAGTGTAGGGATGAGAGTAAGGACTTTGCAGACAGCTTAACCCGACTCGAACACCCACCTCCTGGCCGTGTGAACTTGGACAAATCTCTGAGACGGCGTTTCACCTTTGGTAAATCCTGCCTCACAGGTGGGTCTTAAATGGGATGATGGATGGGAACATGCCAGGCCCAACACGGGCACACAGAAAGTTCTTGCCCGGTGACCATCCTCGTCCTCTACTTGCTACGCGAGCTCGAAGTCTAGTTGCCAAGTTGTAGAGAAGAGTTCAGCGGAGAGCTCTGAGCTCGGCTGGAGCTGACTAGGAAGTCAGAAATCCGGGGCTTATTTGCAGAGAAATGCAAATGTCTCCTTTGCGCTCTCCCAGCCTCTGCAACTAACCTCCTCTCCCATCTCCCCCCAAAAGAAAGGGGTGGCTTTTGTGCTCCAGAGCCGAGCCCTTTGAAGCCCCTCTTTCCTGCTCCCCGGGAGGTGGACAGTAGAGATGACAGGAAGTCACCAGTGGGAAGACCCTTTCTGGCATGTGGGCACAGAAATGGGGCGGAGGGCGCTCTTTTTTCTGCCCTTCAATGGTCCGGATGGGGGAGGGGATGGCTGTTGAGCAACTGCTCCGGAGACACTCCAGAAGCCCAGATGAACATATGCCTCTTTCTAACAATTGGCCTGGGAACCATCCAATAGATGGAGGGCGGATTCGCCACCTCCCGGATCCGGAGCCTGCAACGAAGCCGCTGCTGCCGGTTCTAGATCTGCTCCCCATTGAGGGCTGAGGGAGAGGATAGGTCGGAGTTCCAAAGTAGTAACGCACAATTTGAAAACCTAGGGTCCCTCGCCTCAGGCAAACACAGAGATGGCTTGAGGGTGTATTTTATACACAAACTCTGAAGGGTTTTATTGACTCGAAATATCCCGCCTTTTATCATAGGGAAACTGGGTAACAACCCACGATCTTTGGGTAAAGTGAGAAAGGGCAGCAATATTGTGATTGTTACTGGGTTTTGTGTTGGGGTTGGGTGAGGGGAAGGAATGAAGACGCACAAGGCTGGAGGACGAGTTTACCTGGAGTCCATAGAACTCGCCCTAGCTTCCTCCAAGCCTCAAAGAAGGGCCTTGACCTGCCCCTCTGTTTGCTGCCCATCTTTGTGTCAGTAAGCAGTTCAGTCCGTCCGCAAACAGAACTTTGTTCGAAGAGCAAATGCAAGGCACTTGGGGATTAAAGAAAGGCAAGAAGAGATAAGGGGGGCGGGAAGAACTTTGGGTCTTCAAATCCAATTAAGAAGACAGAAAGCATACATAGTGAATATATATGCCTTGGTGTCATCCCCCCCTTTTTCATAACATTGGGACTTTTTAAAAGAGCATGTTTTATAAACAGTGTAAACTAAGTAGTTGTTGCTGAAAGGGGCCATAAAAGGGAGTGTGGTAGAGGGGTAATCTTGGTGGCCTTCCTGTAAGAGGTGAGACAGAGCTTCTTGGCTACAAGGAACATGAAATGAGATGGAGAAGGCTGGACCTCTTTCCTGTAAAGATTTGTAAAATAACACCCCAACGTGGGAAAGGTGTGCTCCAAATGCAAGATATTCTTGCTGGATGTGAAAGATTGTATAGTCATAATAAAATAACCTGGCATCTTGGGAAGGCAGGAAGAATCCTGCGAGCCCAGGGGCAAGCCGTTCATTCCCTGCTCCCTGGTCTTTGGCTTTTTGGCATGCCCCTTGAGCTGGTCCGGGAGGGCAGTATATTTCTGTGTCGCATCCTGCCAGCCTCCATCTGCCCTGGATAACCATGAGAGAGTACGTGAAACCCAACCCGGCTCAGGCCTTCGAGGGACGCCACCGCTGCCAGCACATAGGCCCTCAAGGAGGCTCTGCCTGGAATCTGGCGTCTTTAAGGGGAAAGGGGAGCCCAGTCTCGTCTCTTCGACAACCGAGATAGTGCAGCCCTAGGGGGCAGACAGGCTCCAGAAAGCCCTGGAGAGAACACAATCGTGCCCCCTCCCTGGCACCGTCCCTTGTGCGCCCCCTGGTCGAAGTCACTCCCTGAGTCTATAGCTCTCCCCTCAAACCCCTCTTGAAGCCCTCTCAGGCCATCCGCTAGATTTAGGTCAGAAAACATACACTAACAGCTTTCCTTCGCCTCAGCGAAATTACTAAGTGGAATTTACTGGGCAAGTCCATGCAGAGCGGTAGGGAGAGACTACGTCCCGGACCCCGGGTCCCGCCAGTTTTAGAAGCACAGGCATCAGATGGGAACTCGGGGTTCGGGGTGCCAATGGCCTGGGCCCGCCAGCCCCATTCCGAGAGCTGTGGCCCGTCCCCAGCGCTGCCGGACCCCGAGGGGCCGCTCGCACTCCGTTCCCCAGCCGGCCCTTTGCTTTCACACGATCCGATCCGCGGCGACTGCACCAGCTCGAGCGCCTTTTAAAGGGCCACACACGCTAGCCACCGCTATAAAAATGTTCCCAGCGGCACAGCTGCAGAAGGGATACGGGTGAGCTGCCCGAGAGGAGGCTCACTCTCCTCCCAGCAGTCCGTCCGCAGCCCGCAGACTGAGGCTCAGTCCTGACGAGGAAGGAGAAGGCTGAGGAAGGCACAGCACCAGCTCTGGCCCTGGGTAAGTATCCAGTTCAGATTTTGCCATCAACTCGCCCACGAGCCAGGACATGTGCTAATAATGCCCTAAGCCGGTTATAAAGACGTGGAAATTGAGGGGGAGAGGGAAAAAAGGGGGGAAAGGGGTCTGTCCTTTCTGGGATTCCTTGCCGAAGCCAGCCTGCTGCCGAGTGCGTGTGCGTCAGGGCTCTCCGGGCGGCAACGGGGGCTTGAGAGCCGGGTACCCCCGCACCGGGAAGGGAGCGTGGCGGCCACCGCTGCTACCACCCCGGAGTCAGGCGCCGAAGCCGCGGGCGGGCGGGCGGGCGGGCGGACGCGGGCCGGGGCCGCTTGGCGCGGCACGGTGCGGCGCGGTGGCGGGGCGGCGGTGCGGGCTTTTCCCAGGCGCCCCGGGGTCGGGTGGCACTGAGCGCGCGACCGGTTCGCGGCGGTGGCGGCGTGCGTGCGTGCCAGGGGCTGGGGGCTCTGCCATTTCGCCCGCGGCTCACCGGGTTCCGCGCTTCCCTCTCCAGGGCAGGCAGCTTCGCTGAGGTAAGCCGGGCCGCCCGGTAGGGCGCTGGGCTGGGCGGAGGGGCCGGGGACTCCAGTGGAGCGGGCTGGGGGAGCGGGGAGCGGGCGGCGGCCGCGCGGGCCGGGGGGCTCTGAGGGAGTTGTTTTCTGTTTGGAAGCTGCTCTGCTGGGGGTGGAGGGGCCACCGCCCGCCCGCCCGCCAGTGAGCCGGTTCGCTCTCCAGCGCTCCCGCCTCCCGGCCAGCCGCGCCAGGCGCCCGCTTCTCCCGGGGAGACGGCAGTACCTTTTCTCCCCGCGCCCGCGCTTTCTCCAGCTCGGCTTCCACGGACTTTGCTAATCTCCCGGACCGCATCTGGACGCTCCGGCTCCGGGGCTGCACAAAGCTCAGGTTTCCTTTGGGGGCTGCAGGCAAGGGGGGCTTTTCGGGCCGCGTTCAGGGGAATTGCGGGATGCAAGTTAGCGAATTTGGGCAACTTGCCTCTACTATCTAGTTGACCTCTGCTCTCCGCCCGCCCCCCCCCCACAACACACACGCCCACACAGCCACGCACACCCGCGCACACACCCCTCTCCTTTATAAATCAGCGCAGCTGAGCCCAGCCGCTCTTGGAGTCTCTGCCTCGAAGAGCGCTGGACTTGGAGTCAGAGAGACGTGGCTGCGAATTCCTAGCGCTGTGACCTTGGGCAAGTTACCGAACCTCTCGGAGCCTCTCTCACTCTTCTGGTAGCGGGGTTAGAGCACTGGCCACAGGCGGCCTGGCGAAGGGGTAGGCTCAGCCTGCGGCCGTGTCGCGTGCTCAGCGGGCTCTCAGTAAGTGTTGGTGAGGCTCAGGAGTGGCCGCCGCTGGAGCCTGAGTTCGCCCCCGAGTGCGGGCACACCGCGGGGCCGAGACCCCGCTCCCCTGCCCGCTCGTTTGCGCGGTCTCTGCGGTCGGTGACTGACACAGCGCTTGCGGGAACGGACGCTCTCAGCCCTGGTGGCCTGGGTGCTCGCGCCCACTGTGCAGGGATGCTCCAGGCCGCCCCCGGCGCGGACGGCTCTACCTGGGATACGGCAAGGAGGGCAGCCGAGCTGTCCGCAAACAACGGGCCTTTAGTTTTCAGGTGGCAAAACGGACTGGTCTAGGTTAGAGCGCGTCTGAGCCAAGCCGCAGTACTGCTTGGATTTTTAAATTTCTCCTCAGTGAGAAAATAGCAATCGGGATGGAACCATCCCGTTGGCAGTGTTTTAACTTTTGGTTCTCCAACAGGTCAAAGAGGAGGCCCTCTTACCTGCCTCTCCCTTCTTTCTTCTTCCTCTCCCCTCCCCATCCCCATCTAGGCGGGAGGGGGCCGCCGGGCCACGGGAAGGTCTGAAGAGAAGGTTGGGCGGGAACTGGTAGACAGCCCGCGAGGCACCAGTGTGTGAGGAGGCACTTGTTGCTCTGGGTTGCCCGGTCGCCTCTCGCAGCCGTATCACAGTGGTCAGCTCGTGGCTTGGAGAGCAGGCTGGGACGTTTCCGAGCTGCCAAGTTTTGCCTTCCAACGGGCTGGGTGGCGGAGTGGAGACAGAAAATCGGGCAAGTAGGGGTAGGGATTCCGATCGAAATGCGATTGCCTCTTCAGACGGGACTGAGCGCCCACGGAGCACAGACCCAGGCGGGGCTTAGGCAGGTGTGGGGGGGAGGGGAGCAGTGATGGGAGGCAACAGATCTGAATGAAAACAGGGTCCCATTAATCGGGGTCTCCCAGCCTGAAGGGAGGAAATACAGTTAAAAAAAAAAAAAAAAAAAAAGTCTTCCCCGGGACCTGATATTAAAAGAGATACTTTTTTCTGGTGCGCTTTTTTTTTTCCCTATTCCTCTTTTCCCTCCCCTTTTTGTTATTGTTGTTGCTACTGTTGTTTCTTCTTTTGTACATTCGGGTGCCCGGCGACACAAAGACGGAGGGCTGTATAGGAACCGGGAAAGATGGGCAGAGCCCCTCAACACTTAGGACGTGAAAGCTGCTTGATAGTGAAGGTGCTGGGCTCTGGAAGACACATGGATTAGACTTCGTATCTCGTGATCACTGACTTGAAATGTTACCGGTTTACCTCAGAGAATAAATAGGGCTCCAAAAAGCAGTGGTGCTGGCCACCCAGAAACTGATATTTTTTCTCATGTTTTGTTCCCCACTTGTTCCTTCCTCTATTTTTCTTGCCTCCCTCTCCTACAAATAAGTGCTGTGAAGATGATAAACAGAGGTAGTAAGTGGCCACTTTCTAGAAGAGTCTGAACAGATTCTTAATGACCACTGGAGGAGGGAGTTGTCAAGGAGAATTCTAGCCTTGTTGGAAAGAATAGAGATGCTTTTTAAGGTGCTGAAGATTCTTTGGGGCAAACTGTTTTTATAAATATGAAATTCGACATCTCTAATTCATCAAGAAGGCTAGAATATATGAGGCTTTAGAAAAACAAGCTGCTAGGAAAATAACTTGAGAGTTTTCAGGTGAGGGGATTTTTTATTTTCTGATTTGGGGGAATTCTTTCCCCCTCATCCCCTCATCCTCTCATCCTTTGCCACTTGAACTAGGGAATTATCTCTTTGGAAACCATTTGAATCATTCTAGGTATAATTCAGTGGTCAGGTGAGGCCTGCGGGCATAAGAGTGCTAGATCCTGCTCCCAGAACCGCTGCTATCAGATAGGAAAGCCACTGAATCTCTGTGCCTGTTTCCCTCCAGGAAGAATTATTCCCTTCTGTCACTACACATGGGTGTGGCTGGGCTTGGACCAGTTTCCCCAGGGCTATCTTGGGGAGGAGGCTCGAGGCTGGGAGGAACTGGAGACATTCCTCAAGGCTCTCTTGGTGGGTTCAGAGCCCCCTGCCACCTTGATCAGCCTGGCTTTTCTAAGACTCACACCTGAACGAGTGCTTTGGAACTCCATGGCATTTGCCTTGGAGACTTACTCCTTCCCTGGGCTGCACCCTCCTGCTTTCTAGATCTTCCTTGCCCGGACTCCTTCCCACTTTCTCTCAGTCCCAGTGGAGACTGCAGCTCTCCAGCCCAGAAGCCAGCGGCCCATGGGGACAGTGTGCTACTTACTCAGGGACATTTCTGGCTTCAGAATCAGAAATAGTACCATCATGTACCCTCTTGGTGATGTGGGTAGCTGGCTACCTGGGCAGCACCTGGCTGAACCAAGCACCTTTCTTACTTTAGGCAAACAAAGTTCCAGCTTAAGCTCCTCCCCTGCTCAAGTGGCCTCTGGTCTTGTGTCTAACCCTGTTACCATCCTTGCCTTGTAGCTGTGTGGAATTGCTCTGTTTGGGGCCTTGATAGTGCTTTCTTGGCCAATGAGGCCTTTGCCCTTACCTCTTCTCTCTCACGTTACAGCGCAACAGCTCTAGCTGGCAGCACCACCTCCCAGCAGCTTGTCCAACTTCTGCCAAGGCTGTGAAATGCCAACCATGTCGAGGCCTGCACTTGATGTCAAAGGTGGCACCTCACCTGCGAAGGAGGTAACTTTGGCCATTTCACAAATGGAGACACTGAGACATGGAAAGATGAGCTGGTCTGGGGCCATGTTGTGTAGACCCTTCTAGGTGTGGTGTCTAGTGTCCTTTAGCAGAGAGGAGACAACAGGGCTTTCTCTGGGGAGAATGAGGAAGGTTTCTGCCTAAATGTGGTCAAATCGAACCCACTTGGGTTGTTGAAAGGTGGTAGGGCAGGGAGCAGAGAAGTAGAACTGGAACAAGACAACACCATTGAAAAGATTAATGTGAGACTGAGAAAAGGGGCATTTGCCCGAGTTAGAATGGTGAGATGGAGGGAGGGAGATGAAAGCAGCAAACCCACTAAGGATGGCAGGTGCTGAGCTCAGTGCTCAGAGCCATGGCAGCAAAAGGATCCTGAGGGTGAGAGCCAACTTTCCAGGGGGCGTTCTTGCTACTTCCCCACCACTATCCCCAAGTGAAGTGCATGTAAGAGCTTTTGGGGCCTGGTACTATACTTTGCCTTTCTCTGTCTTCTAGGATGCCAACCAAGAGATGAACTCTCTGGCCTACGCTGCTAACCTGGGCGTGAAAGATCGCAAAGCAGTAGCCACTCTGCACTACCCCGGGGTTGCCGCGAATGGAGCCAAGGCCAATGGGGCTCCCCCTGGTGCCTCAGGATCCCCACCTCCAATGGGTTCTCCTACTACCACCCCTCCCGCTAAACCCCCACCCTTCAACCTGCAACCTACCCCTCACCTTCTGGCTAGTATGCAGCTGCAGAAGCTTAATAACCAATATCATGAGGCCGCGGCTGCCGCTCCTGACCAACCCGAGGAGGCAGAATCCCAGGGGCCCCAACAAAACTGGGGCCCGGGGGCTCAGGTGGGAGGGGCGGAGGCTGGTGCCCAGGGTCCTGCTATCATTGACTCAGACCCGGTGGATGAGGAGGTGCTGATGTCACTGGTGGTGGAACTGGGACTAGACCGGGCCAACGAGCTTCCGGAGCTGTGGCTGGGGCAGAATGAGTTTGACTTCACTGCAGACTTTCCATCTGGCTGCTGATGGCCTCTGTCCCTAAAGGTGGAAGAATAAAGCCACCGATTCTGTTGTAAATAAAAATAAAAGTTACTTAGGTTAGCAATGGCAAATCGGAGTTGCTTTTCATTGATGTCTAAAAGTGCGTGGCGTGGCCTGATGTCGTTTCAGCAATTCTGAAGCCTGTGGTAGGGTTGTGGGTGGGGAGCTGAGCGGGATGGTGGTGGGATGGGAGGAATGGGGGAGACTGGAGGGGACTACTCACTAAATTCCTGCTGCCACTGCCATCACCATTATCTCTTCAGGGGCCCAAGTACTTAGCCTCATTGTCCTAAGACTCCAGGCACATTATGCTATTCAAGGATGAATACAGTGACTGCTTGGGGGCATTCTCAGAAGAAAGACTGATCCAGACCCTTCCTCAGCCTCTTTTCCACTTGCACATTTAAGTCTGAAGAGTTGCCTTAGCCACGTGGCACACAGTTCACCAACCCTAAAAGCCACCCCCACCCACTCTCTAGCCCCAGTCTAATTGACCCATTAAGGGTACCCCTTTACTCTTTTTTGCCTTTGACTTAAATAGAATCCTATGACCCGGGAGCTCCAATTTCTCCGGACAATTACAAAAGTTACAGACTCCCACTAGGATCTTGGTGCTTTCTTCCAGTGCCTCATAGTTGCTCAGTTCCTCCCTCCAAACCTGGTCTGAGTGTCTCCTGACTCCAGCCTCCCAGGCCCACCCTGCATGGGGACAGCCTGTTTATTAGGGCTGTCCTCTCCATCTTAGAGATACAGATCAGGGCTGGGCTTGAGTTCAGTGTCTGAGGATACAGCCTTTGCCCTTAGATTAGCTGCTGAGGAGGCAGTGGCTTCAGAAGCATGCCAAGTGACAAGACAGTAGCAATGTAACGGGATCCTGCCTTGGGGAGCGGGGGCAGTTCGACCCCATCCTCATGTTGGTACAACCCAAAGTTCTCTACCCACATCTTAGACTCCTAGAGACATCCTTCCTTAGACATTGTGAAAATCATTTGAATCAGCCCAGGACTAGCATAAGGACTGTCCTCCAGCAAGCACTTTGAAAGCTGGCAGAGACAATGCACTGGATTCCCACTCCCTGAGCAGCTGCTCCAGGCCAGGCACTCTGCTAGGAATGGGAGCACGAATTACAAATTACGTGAAGTTTGCACCTTTGAGGGGTTCCCCACCTAGAAGAAGAAAGACAGGCTCCAACAAATTACAAACACAATATTGCCTATAACACTTGAGGAAGGTGCTATTCGATACCAGGAAAGGAAACAGCTCCATCTGCCTGGGAAATCTGGGGAAGTCTTCCTGGTACTAAACTGGTTGGTGTGTTTGTTTTTAATATCTCACAAGTAGTAAGTACATGACACAATCTCTTTGTGAAAACCTTACAGATAAGGTTACACCCTTTGACCAACTCTGTCCCTCAATCTTCATCACCCCTGGCCCTGCAGAGAGGTAGCAACTGTTTGTGGTGTATCTTCAGTGGCCTTGCTCTGTGCCTTTACACAAACAATAGGATTTTTAAATAAGACTAGAGCCAGCCAAGGAAAGAATGAGTAGTGGGATAAGCTGTTATGCAGGCCACAGGTTGGTGAAGGGGGCTGTGGTGGCTAAAAACCAGAATTTTCATCTTCTAGGCCAAGTGAGGAGTATTCCTTTATCCTTAGTGCTGCCAGACCTGTAGCTGGTAGAGAA
Organism: Phyllostomus discolor; assembly: GCF_004126475.2. Taxonomy (NCBI): domain Eukaryota; kingdom Metazoa; phylum Chordata; class Mammalia; order Chiroptera; family Phyllostomidae; genus Phyllostomus; species Phyllostomus discolor. Next base: position 94,382,507 of record NC_050198.1, read on the forward strand.
TCTCTGGAAGTTTGTAAGAAAGAAAAAAATTAACCGACTTCGATTTTTAGGATGATTCAACTGAAGGTGGATGGTTAGATTTATCTAAGTCTGCAAACAGGGAGACATGGGGTTCTGAGGAACTGATAAGGCAGGAGTACAAAAACAAAGCAAAAAGAATGGAAGCTGAGGAAAAGGTGGATAAAACAGGGTGGGCCGGAGGGTTTGGAGGTCAGTGTCCGAAGAAGAGATAAGGATTGGGGGAGCAGGAAGTGAAGGGGAAGCAAGGGAAGCTGTGGTCAGAGGGTGGGTTTCAGGATCCAGACAGTCTAGTGACACAGGGCAGGTGTGGGCTCAGGAGTGGGGTCTAAAGCAGAACAGCAGGACATGGAAGGAGCTTAGACCTTTCTAAAAGGCTGGAGGGTTCCGGATCCCTCCCCTGCTGGGGCCTTCACAAAACATGATTCTGGCCAAACAAAACAAGTCAGCAAGCTGGAATGTTTGCCACCTTTGTCCTCCAGAGCCCCTAGGGTATCAGAAGCCCTTAGGGTGGGGAGAAGCCCAAGCTGGGGATCAGTGCCTCTCAGGGGGAAGGGCTGCCTTGGAATCACGGAAATGACAGGAGGGCAGCTGGGAAGCAGGTGGTGGCAGGGAATGGCCTGGACATCCTTAGAGAAGGTGCTTCCGAAGGAGGAGGGAAAACAAGAATTTGGGCATGGCAATCCTGCCTCCTGGTTCCAGAGGCCAGAAATGTGGCCAACTGAGCAGGTTCTTCTCCAGAGGGAGGGAGAGGGAAGGAAGGAGCAACCTCCATAGAGAGAGACCAGACTAAGCTGGGGTGAGGAGTAGGAGGGTGTGAGGCAGTAATTTTTTATTGCTGGAGAAGGGGCCAGATGGACGGAATTGTCACAGGGTGCAGTAGGGGACAGGCAGGGAAGCCTCTGTCCCTGCCCCACCATTTCATATTCAGGTGTCTCATAACACAACTAGACATGTCCAGTAGGTTACCAGAGTATTTCTGAAGCTAACTCCAAGTTTCTCCATAGAGGCTAGGAAGCAAGGGTCCCAGATGCACACCGGTAGGGAACACTTCCTGCCTCCAAGGAGCTTGCTTGTAGCCTAGAAGCAAATGAAGATGTGTGACTAAGAGCGCCTCCTAGAGACCAGGTACTTTGCTGCTCCCTAGGGGCAAATTAGGGCGACTGTCTCTGCTCTCAAGGAACTCACAGTCTAGTGATGGAGACAGCCATAGGTGGGGGACTGAAAGGAGGGCATGGCACAAATGGAAAGATCAGGGAATGGTGTAAACCAGAACCAAGCATTAGAAAACGTATGGCTTTGTCAGGGAAAGGTGGAAAATCCAGCAGCTTGATTTCCTTGAAGGGCAGAGGGCAGAGAGAAGATTGAGTTTGAATCAGATTTTGCACTGTTTCCATTTTATTCCACAGACTAGGGGGAACTTATTATTCAACAAACATGGATTGACCACCTACTACATACCAAGTGCACACTAAACACTGCAAATACACATAGTGAGCACATTGCCCTTTCTTTCGTGAAGTTTAACGTTTAGCAAGGAGATAGTCAAGAGTCAAATATCGTATGGATAATTACAATTACAAATTATGAGAAGAGACAGAAAGAAAAGGCACAGGTGCTATGAAAGAGTGTAATGAGGGGATTAATTTCAATTGTAGTATATCAGGGACGGCTTCCAAAGGTTTTGAATAACGGAGTTGAGTGGTCAGAGCTTGCGTGAGGAAAATGAATCAGGTGTGCATGGCAGACTGGAATTATGGTGATGCTGGAAAGCTGCTATAGTGGCCCAGGCAAGAAGTAACAAAAACCAGAAATTAGTTTATGGTGAAAAAAGGTAGCATTTCAATGGGGAATTGTTGTTCACTCAGTATAGAGTTTCAATTTTGGAAGATAAGTTTTAGAGATCTGTTGCACAACAATATGAATAACAACACCACTGAAGTGTGCATAAAAATGGTTAAGATGGAAAATTTTATGTTAAGTGTTTTTGGACCACAATATTTTTAAAAGGAAGCATTTCAAAATAGAGAGGTAATGATGGACTATTCAATAAATGCTTTGGGACAACTGGATACACTACTCCCAATTTACACAAAATTAAATTTCAGATGGAGCAAAGGTTTAAAAATGAAAAGTGAAACCATAAAAGTACTAGAAAAAAATATGGGGGGATTTTTTAAAAATCTTCAAATGAGACCTTGGCTGGTGTGGCTCAGTGGATTGAGTGCCAGCCTGCGAACCAAAGGGTCACTGGTTGGATTCCCTGTCAGGGCACATGCCTGGGTTATGGGCCAGGTCCCCAGCAGCGGGTGCATGAGAGGCAACCACACATTGATGTTTCTTTGCTTTCCCCCCTCCCTTCCCCTCTCTCCAAAAAATAAATTAATTAAATCTTTTTTTAAAATCTTCAAATGAGGAGGCTTTTCTAAAAATGACACGAAACCCCGAAGCTATGGAAGAGATTGATATATTCAATGACATTTAAAAATTGCGTGGCAAAAAATACCATTAAAAGGGCAAAATCAAAAGAGAAACAATAATCTGGGAAAATATCTGCAACTCATAGTGAGTATGAAAACAGCTATTACAAATCAATATGTCAAAGGCCACCAGACCAATATAAAAATGAATAAATAATATCAAAATTAAATACAGAAAAAGAAATTAAAATGGCTTTAAAAATCATCAAAAGATGCTCAAATTCACTCATACTAAAATAGTACTTCAAAACTACACTAGGGGACTTCTCGTTTCAGAACAAGATGACATAGACTCATTGTTCCCTGCTTCTGTCCTTCAAATGCAACTATGTTTCTTAGAAATTATTCAACAGATAATAATGAAAAGACTCTGAAAGCAGAAAAGAAGCAGGTGGACTGGCTAGGAATTTTAAAACTGGAGAAACAACAACAGGGTGAGTTCCCTTGGGTTTCTTTTGATCTCTCATACACCCCTACACTGGGTGCCAAAGAGGCCTGCAACCCAAAACCACCCTTACCAATACACTCACACACACACACACACTCAAACACACACCACTGCCTGGGGAAGGAAAAGCCCAATAGAGACCTAGTGGGGGGAACTAAGCCCACTCCACAACCCAACCCCAGGGAGTGATGTGAACTGCCTGCAGCTGCAAAGCCCTGAGCTGTCTCAGTTCCCACTGCAGAACCATGACACCAGCAGGTAGCCTACTTTGCCTATAGCAGTAGCAGAGGCGAAGCCACATATTTCCCTACCCTCCACCCAGTGGCATAAGGAGACCCAGGCACAGTGGCTTCAGCAACTTCCCCACCCACCAGAAGATCACCCAGCAAACACAAGATGCTCAGAGAAGCACCTTCTCCCCCTGAAGACAGCACCAGTGAAGACAGAGTGGGAGCCCACAGAAGAACGGAGCATGCCAAAATAACACTACGATGGCTTGGAAAACTGAACTGCTGTCCTTGGACCTACAACCCACAGAAGTAGACCTGAATGCATATGCTAAACCCAGACAGGGTGACTGCCTGCTAAAGTAAAAAACTAAAAATGTATCAAGACTCTCCTAGCATAACCAGAAAGTCCAGGATACAAAAGAAAATCACTTATCATAACAAGAGCCAGGAAAACCACAGTTTGATGAGAAAAGACAACCAATGACACCAATACAAGGATGAATCAGATTTTGAAGTTAACCAACGACAAGGGTTTTTAAGCAGCCATCACAGCCCTGACCTGGGTGGCTCAGTAGGTTGGGCATTGTCCTGCAAAGTGAAAGGTGGCCAGTTCAATTCCCCATCTGGGCACAGTCAAGATGACTGATGAATGTTTCGCTCCCTCTCTTTCTCCCTCCCTTCCCCTCTCTCTAAGAATGAATAAATGAAATCTTTAAAAAAACTAAATCAGCCATCATAAAAATGCTTCAATAAGCAATTAAAAACTACTTGAGAAAATAAAAAATTGAAAAATCTCAATAAAAAATAGAGGTTATCAAAAATAACTAAGTGAATTAAGGAATGAAAAAACAACGGAAGTAAAAACACTCACTGGATAGACTCAATAATAGAGTGGAGATGACAGGGGATAGAATCAGTGAATTTGAAGTCAAATCAACAGAATTTAATTTATTGATTTAAAAGTGAGTCAATCAGAACTTACTTGAACTCTAGTAAGCTATGATACTACCTAAAACAAGCTCAAAATGTACAAAACATTATACTCGGAATCATTATAAATAAATCTAAATGTAAAATAACATATAATTTCACTTACATGAGGAATCTAAAGGACAAAATAAATGAACAAACAAAATTGAAACAGACCCATGGACACAGACAGCAGTAAATTGGTGGTTGCCAAAGGAGATAGAAGTTGAGGGAGTGGGTGAAAGAGGTGAAGGTATTAAGAAGTACATATTGATAGTTACAGAATTGTCACAAGGATGTATGTAAAGCTTAGGGCAGGGGTATCAAACTCATTTTCACCTGGGGCTACATCAGCCTCTCGGTTGCCTTCAAAGGGCCGAATGTAACTTTAGGACTGTATAAATGTAAGTACTTAACAGTTAAGCGAGAGCTCAGCACTGCCACTGGGTAGAAATAAGGTGCTGGGCTGGATAAAACAAGGTGGAGGGCCGCATTCGGCCGCAGACCTTGTGTTTGCCACCTGTGGCTTAGGGAATATAGTCAGTAACATTGCGATAAATATGTATGGTGCCTGTTGGGATACTGGAAATATCGAGGGGAGCACTACGTAAAATATATGATTATCTAACCACCAAATTGTACACATGAAACCAATAAAAAATATAGTTGAATAAAATAAAAGAAACAGACAAGCAGAGTGGATTTAAAAAACATAAAATCCAACTGTATACTATCTGCAAGAAACTCACTTCAAACATAGCAACATAGGTAGGTTGAAAATAAAAGGAAGAAAAGATATATCATGCAAACATTAATTTTTTAAAAGCAGGAGAAACTATCTTAATATTAGATAAAGTAGACTTCAGAGCAAAAAAAAAATCACTAGGGACAAAGAGGGACATTACATTATGTTAGAAGCATCAATCCAAGAAAACATAGCAATCCTAAATGTACATGCACTGCAACAAAGCTTAAAATACATGAAGCAAAAAATTGAGAATGCTGCAAGGCAAAATAGACAAATCTGTGATTAGAGTTTCAGAGTTCAACACTCTCTTAGCAATTGATAGAACAACTAGACATATTCAGCAAAAGTAAACTCAACAATACCAACAACCAAGAGGGTCTAATTGACATTTATAGAACACTTCACTCAGCAACAGAAGAACAGATAGTCTTTTAAAGTACTCATGGAACATTGACCAAGATAGGTCATATCCTGGGGATAAACAAACCTTATAAATTTAAAAGAACTGAAATCATACAGTATATTCTCTGGCTATAATGGAATTAAACTAGAAATCAATAACATAAAGATAACAGAAAAATCTCCAGTCACTTGGAAACTAAACAACATAATTCTAAACAATTCATGGCTCAAAAAGGAAGTCTCAAAAATGTTTTTTTTAATTTTATTTTTAAATTATAGTTTATGCTTAATATTATTTTGTATTAGTTTAATATTAGTTTCACTGCATTTCTCTCATGATTAGTGACATTTTATATGTCTTTTGGCCATTTGTATGTCCTCTTTGGAGAAGTATCTATTCAGATACTCTCCCCACTTTTTAATTGCATTGTTTGCTTTTTTGGTGTTGAGTTGTGTGAGTTCTATATAAATTTTGGGTATTAACTCCTAATTAGATGGAGCACTGGCAAATATTTTCTCCCATCCAGTAGGTTGTCTTTTTGTTTTGTTGATGGTTTCCTTTGCTGTGCAAAAATTTTTAGTTTTATGTAGTCCCATTTGTTTATTTTCTTTTTGTTTTGTTTCCCTCGCCCAAGGAGATAGAGCAGAAAGAATATTGCTATGAGAAATGTCAAAATTTTTACTGCCTGTGTTTTCTTCTGGGAGTTCTACAGTTTTGAGTCTTACATTTAAGTCTTTAATCCATTTTAAGTTTATTCTTGTATGTGGTGTAAGAAGGTGGTCTAGATTCATTTTTTGCATGTATTTTCCCAATTAACCCAACACCATTTATTGAAAAGACTGTCTTTATCTCATTATATGTTCTTGCCTTTTTTGTCAAATATTAATTGACCTTATAGGTGTGCGTTTATTTCTGGGCTCTCTATTCATTCCATTGATCTATATGTCTATGTTTGTGACCTCCATGTTGTTTTTATTACTATAGCATTGTAGTATAGTTTGATATCAGGTAGTGTGATGCCTCCAACTTCATTCTTCTTTCTCAAGGTGGCTTAGGGTATTTGGGGTCTTTTGTGGTTTCATGTATATATTTTACAATCATTTGTACTAGTTCTGTGAAACATTCTATTGCTATTTTGATAGGGATTTCATTAAACCTATAGCTTTCTTTGGTTATATAGACATTTTAATAATGCCAAATCTTCCTATCCATAGAGAAGGTATATGCTTCCATTTATTTACACCTTCTTCAATTTCTTTCTTCAGTATCTTATTATATTTTAAGTACAGGTCTTCTACCTCATTGATAGAATTTATTGGTTAAATTTATTCCTGGGTATATTATTTCTGATGCAATTATAAATGGGATTTTTTTCTTATTTCCCTTTCTGAGAGCTCATTATCAGTGAATAAAAATGTAGCTGATTTCTGAATATTAATTTTGTATTCTTCTACTTTACTAAATTCATTGATCAATTTTAGTAGTTTTTTGGTGGAATCTTTAGGGTTCTCTATATACAATATTATGTCCACTGTAAATAGTGATAGTTTTACTCCTACCTTTTCACTTTGAATGACTTTTATTTCTGCTTGTCTGATCGCTGTGGCTAGGACTTCCAGTACTATGTTGAATAAGAGTGGTGAAAGTGGACATCCCTGTCTCGTTCCTAATCTTAAAGGAAACACTTCTAGTTTTTCCCCATTTAGTATGATGTTAGCTGTGGGTTTGTCCTATATGGCCTTTATTATGTTGAAGTAGATACCTTCTATTCCCACTTTGCTGAGAGTTTTTATCATAAATGGGGGTTGAATTTTGTCAAATGCTTTTTCTGCATCTATTGATAGATCATGTGATTTTTATCCTTCATTTTGTTTATGTGGTGTATCACATTAATTGATTTGTGGATATTATACCAGCCTTATATCCTAAGAATTGATCCCACTGGATTATGGTATATGATCTTTTTAATGTATTGCTGGATTTGGTTTGCTAATATTTTGTTGAGGTTTTTTGTATCCATGTTCACCAGGGATATTGGCCTCTAATTTTTTTCTTGGTAGTGTCTTTATCTGGCTTTGGAATTAGGATAATGCTGGTCTGGTAAAGTGAACTGGGGAGTCTTTCCTCCTCTTGACCTTTCTGAAATAGTTTGAGAAGGATAGGTGTTACTTCTTTTTTGAATATTTGATAAAATTCACCTCTGAAAACATCTGGTCCAGGACTTTGTTTCTTGGGAGATTTTTCATTACTCCTTTGATTTCACTAGTTGTAAATAGTCTGTTCAGATTTTCTCTAATTTATTTTTTAAGATTTTATTTATTTATTTTTAGAGAAGGAAGGGAGGGAGATAGAGATAGATAGAGAGAAACAACAATGCGCGGTTGCTGGGGGTTCTGGCCTGCAACCCAGGAATGTACCCTGGCTGGGAATCGAACCTGGGACACTTTAGTTCCCAGCCTGCGCTCAATCCACTGAGCTACGCCAGCCAGGGCTTAGATTTTCTCTAATTTCTTGATTCAGTTTTGAAAGATTGTATGTTTCTAGGAATTTATTCATTTTTTCCACATTGTTCAATTTGTTGGTACATAGTTCTTTCTAATATTTTCTTACAATCCTTTGTATTTCTTTGATGTCAGTTTTTTCTTTTCCTCTTTCATTTCTGATGTTATTTATTTGGGTTCTCTCTCTTTTTCTCTTGAGTCTGGTTAAAGGTTTATCATCTTGTTTATCCTTTAAAAAAAAAAACAGCTCTTAGCCCTGGCTGGCATAGCTCAGTGGATTGAGCGTGGGCTAGGAACCAAAGTGTCCCAGGTTCGATTCCCAGTCAGGGCACATGCCTGGGTTGCAGGCCATGACCCCCAGCAACCGCACATTGATGTTTCTCTCTCTCTCTCTTTCTCCCTCCCTTTCCTCTCTAAAAATAAATAAATAAATAAAATCTTTAAAAAAAAAAGGTGTCAACCCATCCTAAAATACAAAAAATTTAAAAAAAAAGCTCTTGGTTTCATTGATCTTTTGCATTGTGTTTTTAGACTCTATTTTGTTTATTTCTGCTCTGATATTTATAATTTCCTTTCTTCTACTCACTTTGGGCTTTGTTGTTCTTTTTCTAGTTCCTTTGGTACAAGGTTAGATTGTTTATTTGATATTTTTCTTATTTCTGGAGGTGAATTGTATTGCTATGAATGTCCCTCTTAGGACTGCTTTCACTGTGTCCCATAAATTTAGAGTAGTTGTGTTTTCATTTTCATTTATCTCCTTTGATTTCTTCTTCAGTCTTATTGTTAACCCATTCATTGTTTAATAACATGTTATTTAGCTTCCATGTCTTTGTGTGTTTTTTGAGGGGAGGAGTTCCTGTAATTGATTTCTAGTATCATACCACTGTGGTCAAAAAAGATGCTTGATATAATTTCAACAATATTAAATGTATTGAGACTTGTTTTGTGTTCTACCATGTGGTCTATCCTATCCACATGCACTTGAAAAGAATGTATACTCTGCTGCTTTGGGGTAAAATGCTCTTAAAATATCAATTAAATTCATTTAGCCTAGTGTCATTTGAGACTACCATTCCCTTCTTGATTTTCTATCTGTAACTTCTATCCATTGATGTCATTGGGGTATTAAAATGGCCAATTACGACTGTACTTCCATTGACCACTTTCTTTATGTCCATCAAGATTAGCTTTATATATTTAGGTGCTCCTATATTTACACATTTTATCCTCTTGCTGGAATGGTCCTTTTTATCATTATGTAATATCCTTTATCTTTTACTACAGCCTTTGTTTTAAAGTCTGTTTTGTCAGAAATAAATAATGCTATCCTAGTTTATTTTTAATTTCCTTTTTGCATGAAATATCTTTTTCCTTCCCTTTATTTTCAGTTTGTGTGTGTCTTTTATTCTGAGGTGGGTCTCTTGTAGGCAACATATGTGTGGTATTGTTTTCTTATCCACTCAGCTATCCTATGTCTTTTGTTTGGAGCCTTTAACCCATTTACATTTAAAATGACTGTTGATAGGTATGTATTTTTTACCATTTTGTTCTTTACATCTATGTTCCCTTTTTTCTCTTTCTTCTTCTTAGAGAAGTCCCTTTAACATTTCTTGTAATACTGGTTTGGTGATGATGAACACCATAAGCTTTTTCTTGTCTAGGAAGCCCTTTATTGCTCATTCCATTTTCAACAATAGCCTTGCTGGCTAGAGTAATTTTTATTATACAACCTTGCTTTTCATCACTTTGAATATTTTGTGTCAATCCCTTCTGGCCTGGAATGGTTCTGTTAGGAAATCAGCTAACAGTCTTATAGAGTTCCCTTGTAGGTAACAAACTGTCTTTCTCATGCTGCATTTAAGATTTTTTTTTCTCTAAACTTTGCCATTTTAATTATGATGTGTCTTGGTGTAGGCCTCTTTGGGTTCATCTTTTTTTGGACTCTCTATATTTCTTGAACTTGTGTGTATTTTTCCTTCATGAGGTTAGGGAAGTTTTTAGTCCTTATTTTTTCAAATAGGTTTTCGATCCCTTGCTCTCTCCTCCTTCTGGTACACTTATGATCCAAACGTTATTATGCTTCTGCACTCCCAGAGGTCCATTAAACTATCCTCACTTTTTAAAACTCTTTGTGCTGTTCTGGTTGGGTATTTTCTGTTACCTTGTCTTCCAAATCACTGATTCAATCCTCTGTTTCATCTAACTTATTGTTCATCTATTCTAGTGTATTCTTTATTTCAGTTATTGTAGCCATTTCTGACTGGTTCTTTTTGTTTGTTTGTTTGTTTGTTTTCTATGTCCTCCTTTATGTTTACTATCTCTTTGTTTAATTTCTCCCTAAGTTCATTCATTCCCCCTCTAAGTTCCTCAAGCATCCTTATAACCATGGTTTTAAACTCTTTATCTGGCAGATTATCTCCATTTCGTTTAGTTCTTTTTCTGGGGATTTCTCTTGTTCTTTCATTTGGGGCCTGTTTCTTTGTTTCCCCATTTTGGCTGCCTCTCTGTATTTGTTTCTGTGTAATAGATACATCTGCTATGTCTCACAGTCTTGGTCTGGTGTCCTTATGTAGTAGGTGTCCTGTGGGGCTCGGTAGTGCACTCTCCTTGATAAAACAAGCCAAGGTGTTCCAGGAATGTTCCTTGTGTGGGCTACATGAGCCCTCCTTTTGTAGTTAAGTCTTGATTGCTGTTGGCCCTTCCATGCATTTGGGTCAACTCTCAGGCTAGCTGACTTTGAGGATAGACCCTGACCACAGTATACAGGCTGCTGTGCAGGTGGCGTACCACATAAAGTAGAATTTTGCTTAGCAGGGCCTGGTGCCTGTTGGGATTTCCCTTTGGTTATGCTGCTTGTGGAGCTAATTGGGTTGTGCTCTGGTGTGGTCTGAAGCCAACTACTGAGTGTGTTGTTTCTGGAGCCTCTTGGACAGAACTCTGGTGCAGGTCAATGTCAGGTGCTGCTTGTAATAGGCCTCGTGCTACTTGCCTGGAGTTACCAAGAAATCTGCAGTTTGTTGCTGTCTCTGCTGGGCTTGGGTACACCTCAAAGATGCCAAGCAGCATCCCAAAGCTGGCTTCCATCACTGAGCCCAAGGGCAGGTCAGCAGAAGGCCCAGGGCATCCCAAGATTTACCTCCACCTACTGGCTCTCTGTGAGACTCAATCACTGGAAAAGCCTCTGGTGGTACCCAAGTTGTATGAAATAGGTTTTCAGTGAGTCACTAGGTAGGGACAAGTGTTGTTTACCAGGTTAATACGAATTGAAACTTGTTGCCAGTGTTGGGTCTGAATCCACTCAGCAAAATTATCAGAGTACACCAAAGCTAGCCATCACCCGCTTGGGACCCACAGACCTTTGTGGTGGGGTGTCATCTCAGGGGGTGCAGGGCCAACCCATTTTATATCTCTGCCTTTCCTATCAGTCTCAATTTAGGTTCCTCTGTAAATCATTCATTATAAGACTTCTATTCACCTAATGTTCAGGAGGTTTTTCAGGTTGACTGTTCCATACTTACTTGCAACTCCAATATGGTCCTGGAAAGAGGTAAGTGTTCCTTCCACCTACTCCCCTGCCATCTTGCTCCTTCAAAGGAGATGTTTAAAAAATATATTGAACAAAATGAAAATAAGTTCCCTGGCTGGGTGGTTCAGTTTGTTGGAGCATCATCCTGTATATCAAAAGGTTGTGGGTTTGATCCTCATTCAGGGAACACACCTAGGTTGCAGGTTTGATCCCCAGTTAGGGCACGTACTGGAAGCAACTGGTCGATGTTTCTCTCTCACATTGATCTCTCCCTCTCTCTCTCCCTCCCTCCCTCCCTTCCTCCTTCCCTCCCTCTATCTCTCTAAAATCAATAAACATATTCTCAGGTGAGGATTAAAAACAGAAAAAAGTATATGATACATCAAGATTTGTGAGATTCTGCTAAAACAGAGAGGGGAATTTATAACATTAAATGTTTACATTAGAGAAAGAAGGTCTCAAACCAATAGTCTTAATGCTTTCTTCAAGAACAAATAAAAGAAGTGCAAAGCAAACCCAAACCAAGCAGAAAGATGAAAATAATAAAGATAGGAGCAGAAATCAATAAAATTGAAAACAGGAAAAGAATGGAGAAAAATCAATGAAACAAAAAGCCAATTCTTCAGGAAAAAAAAAATCAATGCAATCGACAAACCTCCAGTAAGACTGACACAAAAAAAAAAAAAAAACACACACAAATTACCAAAATCAGGAATGAAGCAGGGGATATCTATCACTACTGATTCTTCACTTATTGAAGGGTTAATAAGAGAATACTACAAATAACTTCCAGTTTATAAATTCAATGCGGAGAAAATGGACCAACTTCTTAAAACCTACAAGCTACCGAAACTCTACCAAGATGAAATAGATAATCTTAATAGTCCTGTAACCATTAAAGAAATTACATTTTATAATCAAAGAGTTCCCAGAAAAGAAATCTTTAGGTCTAGGTTTTTTACACTGGAGAATTTTACTACATATTCAAAGAAGAATTAACACCAATGTTATACAATGTCTTCCAGAAAACAGGAGGTGGAAACTCTTCCTACTGTTATCCTGATTCCAGAACTAGTTGAAGACAACACACAAAAGAAGAAAACTATAGACCAATATCTTTCTTGAACCTAGATGCAAAAATTCTGAACAAAAATTTAGCAAATCCAATCCAATAATATATAAAAAGGATAATACACTATGATCAAGTAGACTTATTCCAGGTCTGCAGGGTTGGTTCAACATTAAAAACTCAATCAATATAATTTACCATAACACCAGAACAAAGAAGGAAAAACATATAATCATATCAGTTAATGCTGAAAAGGCATTTGACAAAATTCAACACCAAATCATGATAAAAAAATTTTAAAAACTTGGTGCACTAGGAATAGAGGGGAATTTTCTCAACCTCTTAAAGAGCATCTCTAAAAATAAACCTATATCTAGCATCATAGTTAATGCATAAAAAATAAATGCTTTCTCTCTAAGATCAGGAACAAGACAAGGATATACATCCATTATTCTTATTCAACATAGCACTAGAAGTCCTAGCCCTTAAAGTAAGGCAAGAAAAAGAAGTAAAAAACATATAAACCATAAAGAAAGAAATTGTTCTTATTTGCAGCTAGCATAATTGTCTACATAGAAAATCTCAAGTATTTTACAAAAACACTCTTAGAACTAATAAGTGAGTTCAGCAAGTTCAGAGGATATGCAATACACAAAAACAACCACATTTTATATACTAGTGATGAATATATGGAAATTGAATTTTAAGACATGGTACAATAGCAATCACTATATAGATGAAATCTGTCCAGAAAAAGTCCAGCCATTGTTAATATAATGAGAACGGTTTGCGTGACATCAGTGTAACCTGGCAGTCAAGGAGAGTGGACTGCAGTGTACATGCGTGAACAATGACGACTTCACTGAACTAGTCAGTGGGGCTGGTAGATACCATTGAGTGAGCATGTGCATTGTGTGGTCATCACATTCAAAATGACTGAGCGAGTAGAGCAATGGATCTACATGAAATTTTGCATTAGGCTTGAATATTCTAGCTGAAATTATTCTGATAAGTCAGAAGGCCACAACTATGCTTCATTACAACAACATGCCTCCTCATGCATCACATCTTGTGCAGTTTTTTTTGCAAAACATCAAATCATCCAGGTGACTCAGCTCCCTACAGCCCAGATTTGGCACCTTGCAACTTGTGGCTTTTCCCCAAACTAAAATCATCTTTGAAAGGGAAGAGATTTCAGACCATTGATGAGATTCAGAAAAATATGATGGGGCAGCTGATGGTGACTGGGAGAACTGTGTGAGGTCCCAAAGTGCCTACTTGGAAGGGGACTGAGGCATCATTGTCCTGTGTACAATGTTTCTTGTATCTTGTATTTTTTTCAATGAATGTCTCTATTTTTTCATATTACATGGCTGCATACCTTCTGGACAGATGGTGTGTGTGTGTGTGTGTGTGTGTGTGTGTAAAACCTCATCAAAATCTGTAAATTACAAAATGGTGATAAAAGAAATCAAAGAATACCTAAATTGATCTATAAATTTAATGCATGTTCTACCAAAATCTCAGCAAAGCTTTTTTTTTTGCAGAGATAGTCCCACTTATTGCAAAATGTATATGGAGAGGCAAAAGAATTAGAGTGCCTAAAACAATATTGTTAAAGAAGGATAAAGTAGAAAAATGACTCTAATCAATGCTCAGGCTTACTATATAGCTATGAAAATTGATTGCCCTGGCTGGCGTAGCTCAGTGGATTGAGCTCGGTCTGCGAACCAAAGTGTCGCAGGTTCGATTCCCAGTCAGGGTACATGCCTGGGTTGCAGGCCATGACCCCCAGCAACCGCACATTGATGTCTCTCTCTCCCTCTCTCTCTCTCTCTCTCTCTCTTTCTCCCTCCCTTCCCTCTCTAAAAATAAATAAATAAAATCCTTAAAAAAGAAAAAAAAGAAAATTGAGACAGTGTGATACTGGTGGAAAGAGTGACACAGATAAATGGAACAGAATAGAGAACCCAGAAATAGACTCACACAAATGCAAAAATGATTTTGACAAAGGTGGAAAAGCCATTTAAAGGAGGAGGGACAGTCTTCTCAAACAATGCTGCTGGAACAATTGGACAGCCATATGAAAATAAAAGAATCTTGGTCTAAACCTTACATCATATATAAAAATTAACTCAAAATTATAAGTGATTTAATTATAAAACAAGTCACAAAACTTTTAGAAAAAACATAGAACAAAATACTGAAATCTGCCCTGGCTGGTGTGGCTCAGTGCCTTGAGTGCTGGCCTGAGAACCAAAGGGCTGCCGGTTCAAGTCCCTGTCAGGTCACATGCCTGGGTTGCGGGCCAGGCCCCAGTGGGGGGTACTCAAGAGGCAACCACACACTGATGTTTCTCTCCCTCTCTTTCTCCTTCCCTTCCCCCTTTCTAAAAATAAATACCTAGATAGATAGATAGATAGATAGATAGATAGATAGAAAATCCTCTAATCTTAGGGCTAGGTGAAGAATTCTTAGACTTGATACCAAAAGTATGATCCATAAAAGAGAAAAGATGATAAATTTAACCTCGCCAAAATTAAAAACTTTGCTCTATGGAGGCCCATATGAAGAGGATGAAATGACAAGCTATAAACTGGAAGAAAATACTTCCAAACCACAAATCTGACAAAGGACTAGTATCTAGAATATATAAAGCATTCTCAAAACTAACATATGTAAAGAATTTTTTAAACTCAACAAGAAAAAATACCAAACAATTCAATTAGAAAATGAGAAAAAGATACGCACTGACATTCAGTGAGGAGGACATTTCAGTGAGTGATGGCAAATAAGCACATGAAAGGTGATCAGCATCATTAGTCACCAGGGAAATGTAAATTAAAACAACACACCTATCAGAATGGTTAAAATAAAAAAAAAATTAAAAAGCCCTGGCTGGCCTAGCTCAGTGGATTGAGCGCAGGCTGCGAATCAAAGGGTCACCAGTTCAATTCCCAGTCAGGGCACATGCCCAGGTTGGGGGCCAGGTCACCAGAGAGGGCCACGTGAGAGGCAACCGCACATTGATGTTTCTGTCCCTTTCTTTCTCCTCTCTCTAAAAAATAAATTAAAAAAATAGTGACAACACCAAATGCTGACAAAGATGCAGAGAAAGTGTATCACTCACATGTTGCTGATGGGAATGTACAATGGCACAGCCACTGTGACATAAAATATGGCAGTTTTAATCAAAGTAAACTTCCACATACCATTCAACCCAGCAATAGGCTCTTGATCATTTGCCTCAGAGAAATGAAAATGTATGTCCACACAAAAACCTGTACACAAATATTCTTAGCAGCTTTATTTCCAAGAACGCCAAACTGGAAAGAATCCAGATATCCTTCCAGCGGTATAGCCATATGTTGGAACACTATTTAGCAATAAAAAGGAATGGACAACTTGGATGAATGGGAAACAGCCATTCTCTAAATGATAATTATAGAAATGGAAAACAGATCATGGGTGTCTAAACTGTTAAGAGCATAAACAAGCCCTGGAATTAGATTGGCTTCTAGATCCAGCTCTACCACTTGCTAGCGGGAGTTTGCCTTAAATTGCTTGATCTCTTGGAGTCTTACTTTCCTTGTGCATAACATGGTTTTCATTCATTTATTCAGTTGGTCAAGGAGAATTGATTTACAGGTACTGAGGATATAGACAGATACGTTTGCCTTCATAGAGCTGTCACGGAGGGGGAAGATGAGAGAGGCAATAATTCATATATTGAATACATACGCAGAGATTTACTACAAGGAAAAGTAAAGCAAGGCGAGGTGAAAGAAGAGAAAACATATAGAGCATTTAGCAATTGCTAGAACATAGCAAGGTGTTCAAAAATATCAGTTGTTAGCCCCTTATCGAAGGAATTATTTGCAAATATCTTTTCCCATTTTACTTCCCATTTTGTTTTATTGATGGTTGTTGGAAACAAACAGACTGACTCATAAACACAGGTAACAAAAGGGCAGTTACCAAAAGGGGAGGAGGTGGGGGAGAATAAAGAGGGTAAAGGGGGTCAAATGCATGATGATGGAAGGAGACTAGACCTTCTGTAGTGAACACACAGTGCAATATGCTGATGATGTATTGTAGAATCGTACACCTGAAAGTTAGATAATGTTACTTACCATTGTGGCCCCAATAAATTATACATATATAATTTATTATATATAACACACACATTGTTATTAATAATCAGAAAAATACAAATTGAAACAACACTGGTACAAGTTAAAGAGAAGCAATTACCAGGCTGGGCCTATAGTAAAATTGCAAGGATCCTGAGAAAGGTTTTTCACAATGCATGTTCACTACTTACTATCAAAGTGTTCAGACTCAACATAGTACTCTCTTTCCAACAGTTACTTCCAACCACTCCCATGGACTAGGTACAGGTACACCAATTCTCCCAAATGTGAGTCTGCAGCTCAGATCATGCACCTGAGCTCATACCTGTGTCTATAACACATCTCTGGTTGGCTGTCCCCCTTTCTCATCCCCATGTCTTACACCAGGCCTGGCCCCTCCTTGTTCCCAGTGAATGCACCAATGAGTCACCACACCAGAATCTTGGAATCATCCTAATTACCTCCTTGTCCCTCACCCCTGTACATTCGTCATTTCCAGAGCTCCTGCTAATACTTCATCTGCAATGTTGTTTGAATCTGCCCCCTCCTACTCCACCTCACAGTCACAGACCTGGGTCTCACCGTTCTGTTTCTCGCTGGCATTGCTGAAATAGACCTGACTCATCTTCTCCAAGCCACTCACACCTCCTTCAAACCAGTAATTTTTCTAAAGCACAAAGCTGATTTTGTCCTTAAAATCTTTCAGTGGCTTCCCATTGTCTACCTGCATGGTAAAGTTCAAGAGTCTTAAAATGTAGCAGCCCTCTGTGCTCCAAACTGCCTCGCCACCATCTTTTCTCCAATGAGCTTTCCACCCATTCCTCCCAGCTTGCCTCTCCCATTGTAATGTGAATTCCTTGAGAGCAGGTACTAGATCTTAATCATCTCCGCATCCCTGGTTCACAATACAGAGCCTGAGACAGAGTAGGCATGCAATAAGCGTTGGGCGAAGGAATGAATTTATTCTAAAAAAAATCATTTGACTGAAAGGAAAAGCCATATGAAGCAATATTTATAATAAAAAGTGCAAAAAACTAAATGTTCAACAATAAAGAACTTTTATTAATTATGGGACAATCATTTAATGGAATGTGATACAGCTGTTAAAATACTAATTATGAAGATTATGTAGCAACTCAGAGTGTTTGTAATACAATAAAAGCAAACTGGAACATGGTCTGTATGCTAGGATTAAAATTATGTAAAAGTATGCATGCACACAAACCGATCAGAATGAGAACAGGAACAAATGAATACAGATGATGTGTTTAGTGTGTTTGGGGAGATGGTGTTTGTGATTTTCATAGCTCTTTCCAAATTCCATTTATTATTGTTAAAATGTCATTTGTGCTTAAATAGAAATTGACAGAAAGAAAAAATACACTAGAAAGGGTGCTTTGACTTTTCTCAAGTCCTTTGATAAACCATGGTACAAAAAAAACAAACCACTGACCTGGAAGACAAGAAACCAGCCCCCACCCGACCCTCACCCCTAACTGGCTGTGTGATCTTTTTTTAGAGTTTATTTATGTATTATAGAGAGAGGGGAAGGGAAGGAGAAAGAGAGGGAGAGAAACATCAATGTATGGATGCCTGTCCCATGTCCCCCACTGGAAACCCCACCTGCAACCCAGGCATGTGACCTGACTGGGAATTGAACCGGCAACCCTTTGGTTCACAGGCCGGTGCACAATCCACTGAGCCACACCAGCCAGGAGTGACTGCGTGATCTTGATTAAGATTTTCAGCTTTAGTCTTGGCTGGTCTAGCTCAGTGGATTGAGCATGGACCTGTGAATCAGAGGGCTGCCGGTTGGATTCCAAGCCCAGGGTACATGCCTAGGTTGCAGGCCAGGTCCCCAGCGCCGGGGGCATGTGAGAGACAACCACACAGTGATGTTTCTATCCCTCTCTTTCTCTTCCCCTTCCCCTCTCTCTAAAAATAAATAAAATCTTTTAAAAAAGAAAAAAAAAAGATTTTTAGCTCTAAGTAGCCATTTCTCTTATCCTGTCCAGCTGGAAGTCCCATGGTTATTCGTCACTCCCAAATCAACTCCCTTCATTTCTGTTAGCAGCACCACTGTCTTCCCCGGTGCCCTCAGACTGAAAATCTCAGAATCCACCTTCCATTGCCTCACCATTTTCACGCTCTCTCTAATCCCCAGCTCCAATCAATTGCCTGTCCTTCCCAATAATCATGTATAATGTGCTTTACTATGGACCTAGTTTTAGACAAAGTCCTTGCCCATGTAATGAATACTGTCTGGTTGAGAAAAGCTAACAGTTTTTGTTTCGCTTGCTCCTCTGCAGATTTCTGAGGGGCGAAGTGAAGGGTAGAGACAGAGACAGGTAAAACAGAACCTCCTGAATTAGGAGCTTGACTTGGTGGTGGGAGGAGTTCAGGCACAGGCTGGATGTTCTCTGGGATAGTCTAGTAAGACCTAGCACAATGAGTCGGGTGTAGACTCAATTAATTCACTTAACGAGTATTTGCCAAGTGTTGGACACAATGCCAAGCTCTCTGTTAGGTGGCAAAGGACCTGCCCAGATGAATTAGGGCAGGCTCAGTCATAGAGATGCTCACAGTCTGGTGGAGGACAGACAAGGAAAGGAAACAGCCCAACATGCTAAGTGCTCTCACCTTCCATTTGAACAGAGGGCTCTGGGGCAGAAGAATGTGGGATGCACCCTGCTTGAGGGGCCTGGGGGCTCAAGGAGCCAGAGGGATTTGAGTCGGGTGTGTCTCCAAGGCTGAAGAGATTAGGGGCCCAGGAATGGGGTTGGGCTGTCCACAGCAGTTCCAAGGTGCGAAATCAGCTTTCTCAGAGCTGCAATAGTTTGGAAAGGCTTAGGCGCTGAGGTTTGGGGTGGGGGAGGGGCACAATGGGTGTCCAGGCACAGGAGGCAGTGGGTGAGGGGCAGAGGGACTTGAAGGGCCCAGGAAGGAGGGCCAAGGGTAGTTTCAAAGTAGGGAAATAGCATGATCAATATAAGTTTTAATTAGATAGCTGGATGGTCTCTAATGTTGCCTCTCTTCTCTGAGACTTTATAAGTGCCAAATGTGTAGTACAGGAAACGAGGGGCAAGGCGCTAAGGTTCAAGGAGGGTTTCTATTCTCCCTCTCCCTACCCTCCACTCTCTGGACAATCTGCAGAGAAGCAAGACAGGGGAAAAAAAATGTTGATTCTTCCCAACTTACAGTATAGGCAGATTGCCTGGCTCGAGAGAGCTGGGAAGAAGGGGCAGACCAAATATGTTTAAGAAATAATATGAAATATTTATTAAAATGTATTCTATTGCTTATACAATCATGTGTATGTGGGACTTAAAGTAGCCCCTCTTTGCACTGTGCTAGAAGGCAGGGAGTTTGTCTAGCTCATCTTGGCATTTCCAAGACCCAACACAGCATCATGCACCTCACAGGAGGAGGACGGGGAGGGAAAGGCAGGGAGGAAATTGCGTTTAGCCGACCTCCCTGTTTAGGTGGCCTTTTCCAAGCTCCGGACCTATGACCTCCCACCAGCAGGTGGCAAGATAGAATCCCGGAGAGCCTTGATAGGGCAGGGTGGGCGGAGCGTCCAAGGTCGGCGCGCGCAGCCTCCTATCCTTTTTTCTTGGTGCACCGGAAAGAGGCGGTCCTCTTTCTGTGCCTAGAGCAGCCATGGTAAGGCAACTTGTTTGCGAGCTCTTGGGACGCTATCAGCCTCCATCCATCCAGAGCTGGGGCTATCTGGGGTTTCTGAACCCTTGCAGGGAGTGATCAGGCAGAGGCAAAGGGAGTGTGGTCTGCGGGACTGGCCCAAGTGACCTGGAGGGCGAGAGCGAACGCGGTCCTGGCGAGGGGGTGGTGACGAGAATCGGTGTTCCTGGCTGAAAGGCCCCGGTCTCAGGCCGGCTACGCTTACTGCGACCCTGGGAGGAGCAGCCGATGGACCTGGAGGGTAGACCGCGCGGGCCAGGGCTGGTGGGCGGCAGCTGCAACCATCAGAAAGGCATTTTTCTTGGTCCTTGTCTTTTTGGCACGGCCTGACTTTGCATAGTGTGGCCAGTAAGCATCTGTACACAGCATTCAATAGGCTTCCTTCCGCTTTTTAAAGTGAAAGCCGGCGTCAGCTTTTGGGCTTGAGAGTAAAGGGGTGCAGTTATTGGCACGTGGTTTTGCTGAGGTCAGACTGACCTCGCGCCGGACACTTTAGGCCAGACGGTCATGTTGCGAAAATGCTTCTGTTTGAGGCAGAAGCACAGATTGGGTTCCAGTCCATATTTGTTGCTGGATGGCTGTGTGCCAAGAGGTCTAACCCCTGTCCATTTCGCCAGCATAGCGTCCCAGGAAAAAAAAAAAAGTCTTAAGCAGATACAGTTTTAAGCAGTAACATGAAAATACAAAACTCTCCCTCAGGCTCGTGGTCCCAAGAAGCATCTGAAGCGCGTAGCAGCTCCAAAGCATTGGATGCTGGATAAACTGACTGGTGTGTTTGTAAGTATTGCTGCTTCGGAATTGCGTTTTCTACATTGTATCTGAAGGGACACAGTGTCTTTACCAGTTATACTGACACGATTTAAGGGACATATTTTATACTGTTACTTTGTATCAGACATCCCTGGTTAGTGTGCCCATAAATGTTTCTCGCAGTGCTCTCCCGTAAGATTTATGTACTTCATTTATTCCACATACCCCATAGTACACTTAAACATGGACTCAGGACCCCCGTGTTCTTAACAGGCCTGGTCCTCTGAAAGGAGGATAAAGCTGTAAAACTTGAAGGAATGGAACAGTTATATAAGCTTTAAATACCCCTTGTTGACCCAAATTACGGGGGGGGGCGGTGATGGGCAATATGGTGTCTAGGTAATAGTTCTCAGGACTTGGTGGGTTTATGTGAATTCCAACAGTAGTTTGAGAGGGTTCTGTTTGTTTGTTTTTTAATCATCTTACAGGCTCCTCGGCCATCTACCGGTCCCCACAAGCTGAGAGAATGTCTCCCTCTCATCATTTTCTTAAGGAACAGACTTAAGTATGCCCTAACAGGAGATGAAGTAAAGAAGATCTGCATGCAGCGGTTCATTAAGATTGATGGCAAGGTCCGAACTGATATAACCTACCCTGCTGGTTTTATGGGTAAGTGGTTAGTGGTTGGCTCTTGGCGGTGGCTCCTTGAAACATTAAAACATTAAAGATTAGCTAGCCAGCATCATTAGTCATAGGAATCCTTGTTGGTATTTGAAATGGGAAGCATACGGTTTGTCTTCCTGGAGTTGTATAGTTGTACAGCATGGGATTGTGGGGGTCACCATAGTAACCTTAGCTACTGTTTGATATCAGATGTGATCAGCATTGACAAGACTGGAGAGAATTTCCGTCTGATCTATGACACCAAGGGTCGCTTTGCTGTTCATCGCATTACACCTGAGGAGGCCAAGGTGAGTGTTGCAAGCAGACTGGGTTTTCACAAAGCGATATTACTCGGTTTTAAGCTAGAGCCTGAAGTAAGTCCATGGGCTGGTCCTTTGGGGTGATGTAGGTAGATGAAGATTACTTACAATCTTATACTTGAAAATATCCAGTTAGCAATTTGGTGAGATTCTTTCATATGTGCAATTTTGTGGTATTAAAAGCCTTTCTAATAGCTGTATAGCAGTCTGTTGCTGAGTATCTAATAACCCCCATTTTTAAGTTAACAGCCTCAGTAGATTTTCCCTTTTTTAGGGCAGAAATAAATTACAGTTGAATAGTGACTTCCTGGTTGCCTTCCTTTTTTTTTTCCTTTTTCCCTTTTTTTTTTTTTTTAAGGCAAGGAAAGTGATTTCTCTAAGAACATTTACAAGTACCCAAAGTAAGGGCCTTTTAAGGATAAAAAGGACCAGAAAAGCAATATTTAGTCCACTCCAGTTGGTCCTTTGTAGTGTCTCCATTTGAAGGTCTAGTTTTACTCTGAAGGGGAAAGGTGTTAATGGAGGTGACTGAAAATCCTTGGACACCCTTTGAGGTAGCTCAAAAAGGATTACAGACATTGATTATTTCATTCAATTTGTTGTGACGATTTTACACAAAGTTTTAAGGTTTCCTGAATTATTGGCTGTAAATGAAGGTTAATTTAATTGGGTGATTTAACTCCTAATTCCCTTAGCTGCCTTGTTATCTGCAGGCTGGAGGGCATGTCCATGACATGAAGGTGATTTGATTTACTTTTAAGGATGTCTGAGAGTGACAGATCCAAATTTGAAATGCTTTGTGAGGCTATTTGTTGATTGGATTAACTTCTAATGCAATTGCAGTTTTTGAGGCACAACTCAGTTGTGAGGCAGAGGGAGCCATTAAGAGGCACTTTTTAGGAAGGGTGGAGTGAGTTAGGGGGAAGCATTGGAGGGGAGTGGCGAGGGGCTTAAAAAGCCTGGGGAAAGGAGGGTGATCAGCCCACCCTACCCAGGAACTGGAGTTTATGGTGCTTTTTCACTGCCTTGGACTTGAACATGGGAGTGATGCAGTGTTACAAGGAAAATCCATGATGAAACTAGCCTAGGGAGGGGCAGCATACAAGATAAACTTGTGGAAGGTAGGAAGAAAAATTAGGGACACCATCATTCTGCTGCAGTTCAGGAAACCAGCGCTGCCCGTGTAGGACTGTGTCCTTCGGCTGCTAATGGCATTTTTAGGCTGCTAACTTGTGGCTTTGAAAGAAAGAACCTTTTTGTCCACCGTGGAGCATGATGCATGTGAGTTAAACTAACTGTGGCTAACCTTTGTGTGTTTCTAGTACAAGTTGTGCAAAGTGAGGAAGATTTTTGTGGGCACAAAAGGGATCCCTCACCTGGTGACCCATGATGCTCGCACAATCCGCTACCCTGACCCCCTCATCAAGGTCAACGACACCATTCAGATTGATTTGGAGACTGGCAAAATTACTGACTTCATCAAGTTTGACACTGGTAAGCAGCCCCTGCGCTACCTGAACGTTCTCTTTAAATCCCAGCTGTAGGAGCTGTTCTTTGCTTTTCTGTTTCCTTCCCCCCTTTTTTATTAACTGTTGTTTAACCAGGTGTTATGACTTGCACAGGGCCTGGGTACAGGGTTTTTTGAGTCCTAGGTGATTTTGATGCACCTAAGTAGTAACTGAAGCTAGGTGTCTTGTGGTAGTAAAGGAAACCGGAATGTGTAGCTGCTCCAGTGCCCAGATACAGTCTTTTTACTTCAAAGGCGCAAATGCTTAGAATATTCTGGGTGTCTGAGATGAGCGAGGTCTAGTATAACATTCTCAGGCCTGCTCTTGATGTCTCACAACTCCCCTATCTGGGAAATGACTTGGACTAGGTGAGAAAGTCTAACCAAAAAGCAAACCCACCTGATTGGAATAGAGCTCTTGTTAATGGTGTCATTGTGCTTTGGAAGGACAGTGATTGTCGAGGCAAGACATGGTGGGGACCTGGCAAGGTAGGTGCGGTAGAGTTCACATTGCTTAGGTGTGCAGGAGGGATGGGGTAAATCTTAGAGCGTGGCTTGGGTGACAGATCCACAGAAGTGGCTTCAAATGGGAGAAGGGATTAATGAATTTAACCCTGTCTGGGGTCATGCATTACACTGGGTTGTGATGTGCCTTGCTGAGCGGATTATTCCTTCCTGCCTAGGTAACCTGTGTATGGTGACTGGAGGCGCTAACCTGGGAAGGATTGGCGTGATAACCAACAGAGAGAGACACCCTGGTTCTTTTGATGTGGTTCACGTGAAAGATGCCAATGGCAACAGCTTTGCCACCCGGCTCTCCAACATTTTTGTTATTGGCAAAGTAAGTCTGGGTTTCCCTTCTCTCATTCAGGGAAACCTGTAAAGGCAGGCACTGCTGGGATTGCAGCTCCCGGCAGGCTGTGCTGAACCTAGCGGAAAGCCTCTTCTGAGACAGGGCTCACATAGACTTGGACCCGGGGCACACCTGGGCTTTTTTAGGGCCACAGAATCAGCAGGGGGCCTGATCACCTAGGTTGGTGAAAAGTGCCAGTGATGGGATGATGAACATACCAGATAGTTAGGTTCTTCTATTTGTGCCTACGGGTGGCAGTGGTTGGGTGAGGGGGTGGACTAATGGTCAGCCTCAGGCACCACTTCAGTACTTCTAAGACATTAACCATGAAGGGTGTTACAGTTGTGAAGACACAGAGTTGCTGCCAAGTTGCTAATGGTGTTGCTGTGAAGCAGGTTTTGATTCTCGTTTTCTCCTTCAGGGCAACAAACCATGGATTTCCCTTCCCCGTGGAAAGGGTATCCGCCTCACCATTGCTGAAGAGAGAGACAAGAGACTGGCGGCCAAACAAAGTAGTGGGTGAAATAAACTCTAGGTGATGTGATCACAAACGTGTTTGTAATGAATTAAACATAACACGATTAAATGACTCATTGTCTTTTTGGTTTAATAACCTGTAAAGCAGATTGGATTTTTCAGGCATTCGGTGATGTGGGTCTTTCTGTGTCCATTAGAGGCTGGGCTTGGGTGGCGGTGGTGGGAGGGAGAGCACACCAAACTTGGTAAAGGAGGAGCAGCAGTCCAGAGCTCAAGCACCTTTGTTTTGGCCAAGAACTTGTCTACCCCATTAAGTCAGCCCCCCCAAAAATTAGTGCCCACCTTTATATCTGGTCTTTCCTGCCTCTGCAATCTCAACTCCAACCCCAGGATGTTGCAAAACAGAAAACGTAGGAAAATCCACTTGTTCCTGCCTGCCATTCTCAAGAGGTGCGGCAGCTGCACAGTGCCAGCTCCTATACCTGATCATCTCAGGCCCTGGGTCTCCCCCAAGAATTATCCTGCCTTTTGCTATCAGCCTCCTCACCAGCTCTTTTATTTCATTACCATATAAAGTCCATCTTGCTAAAAACCAAAACCACCTTTGCCTCCTAGAGTCAGGCTTCTCAACCTTCATACCATTGGGTCAGATAGGTTGGTGGCTGTCCTGTGTATTGTGAGATGTTAAATAGCATCCCTGGCCTCTACCCACTAGATGTTACAGGATGCCCTCCTGTTCTGCCCAGTGGTGATAAGTAAAATAAGAGCCCTGCCTCTCCCTACCCCAAGCAAAGTTGCCATGTTAAGAAGCACAACGCTGTAGATGCTGTGGTATCTCGCCACCTTTCATGTAACCTCTGTTAGCTACCAATCACTCAAGCTTACTAAAATCATGCCACAACAGTCTTTGGAGTGAAAAGATTTTGGACATACTTCTCCCTCTGAGGCATGATGAATCTGTCAAGTCACTGCATGTTTAACGGTATGTTCAATGGTCATCCCTGGTTGCCAGGGCTGTGGTTCTGTAGCATAGGCCTGCTGAGGAACTGTGGCTTGGGATGGTGTCCCCACCTCCTCCGCCTGGGTCCTGGGCTTGGAGTCAAGAGTAGCAGTACTAGTCTGAAAGAACTGAAGAGCATCCAAAGCAGTCATCTAAAGGAGACATGACCAGGAGTCTCATGAGCCCAGATTTGGCCTCATAGGACTCAACTGCCTTCCATGTTGCAGAGTCCAAGGCACGACTCGCTGGGCCCTCAGGACCTCTGCTTAAGCAGAAAGCATTTCTGCAGGAACTGTGCCTCGGCAAACCTGGTTGGAGAAGGGTGTGAAAGTGGGCTTGCAGTCACATGTTGCTTCAGCATGGTTTTCTTGCCAGGAGTGGAATCATATCCAGCTAGGCATTCCTGATGAGGGTCCAGGTCAGAGGTAACCTGGTGCCCCTTGAGAAATGGGCAGGTGAGACAGCTCAGAGGGTGGGGTTCCCTGAATGCCAGTAGATTCTCTTGCTGCCACCGTACTTGCGCACTCGCTGTGGCTGCACACTCCAGGTCCTAAGTCTCAGCTCAGTGAGTGATGGAAATGATTTGAATTTTAGCTAAGGAACAAAAGCAGAAGAGAATGAGAGGCCTCCAAGTTGGTTCTTTCCACAAATGTGTTTTTTTCCTAGATACTAATTGGCCAGGCATCTTGCACAACGGGGGAATTGGTGTGTTTGGCTGTCGTCTCTTCACATCACCAAAATTGTTTTTAAACATTTTAAGTTTTTTGTTGTTAAAGGAGCACAGAAAATTTTTATTAGCAACTAATCCCACATTCGGGGGAGATTTCCATCCTAACACCAGGTCATACCATCAGACTCAGCCTAAGTGACCTGTATCATCGGAATGAGCTACAAGTTTCCAAAGAAAATGACTATGTCTTTGTAGAGCTTTTCAAGGCTTTTAGTTTGATTCATAAAATCTTACAGCTGGAGGGACCCTCAGCAGGGAGGCAAATGGCCCCCATGAAACTGACTAGAGCAAACAGAACTTGGGTTTGGTTTACTTCTCTTGTGCCTTCAGCAGGCTGGCCTCACGCTCCAGTCAGAGGGCAGCACAACTTTGAATGAAAACAAGAACAGAAACTTCTAGGACTTGCGTAGTGCTTCAGAGTTCACAAGCGCCATCTTGATTTTTTAATATCTAAATCCTGTGTTCTTGTTGCTAACCCAGGTGTTACAGAAAGTGATACCATCCCACTGCCCCCTGATCTACGCTGATAGATTCTATCCGATCTTCCTCATATCATGTCAATGGCAAATTCCATCTTACCAGTTACTCAGGCCAAACGTTTTGGACATGTCCTTGATTTGTTCCCTTTCCTCATGCCCAAATATGATTTTATTAGCAAATCCTATTGGCTTTACTTTAAAAATATATGCAGAGTCCATATTTGGTGATATTTAGAAATTATTGTTAACTTTTTGTGTGATAATCAGACAGTCCTTATCTTTCAGAGAAGCATACTGAAGCATTTGCAGAAGAAATGAGAAGCAATCTGGAATTTGCTTTAAAATAATCTAATCTTACCCCTCACCTGCATAATACTAAAACTGAGTGATGGGCCCTGGCTGGTGTGGCTCAGTGGGTTGAGTGCCAGCCTGTGAACCAAAGGGTCGCCAGTTGCAGGCCAGGTCCCCAGTGGGGGGTGCCTGACCACACATTGATGTTTCTTTCCCTCTCTTTCCCCTTCCCTCTCCATCCCTCTGAAAATAAATATATAAAATATTTTTTAAAAAATTTTAAAAACTGGGTGATAGGCACACAGGGTTCATTACACTAGTCTCTCTGTTTCGGTATGTCTTTGGCACTTTTCATAATAAACTTATAAAGAAACAAATAGCACAGTGCCTGCCCTTCTTCCCAAATGATATTGGACCAATTCTTATGACCTGCATTGCTACCACCCTGATCTGAGCCTACACAGCTCTTGCCTACATTGTAGATTACAGCAGCAATTTTCAGCCCTTTTCAACTCATGGCACATGTAAAGTAATGACTAAAATTTTGTGGTACACCAAAAAATATGTTGTGTGCTGATATGACAACTATAGGTATAATGTTGATTGATTTGCAAAAAAAAAAAATAATAATAGTAATTACCTACCCTTTTTGCTCCAAAGTGATGTTTTTTAAAAATCAGGTGCCTATACTTGTATATAAGGATTTCTGGTCAAAGGATTAACCAATCAGATGCAACCTTATGTGATGTGACCAGTAAGATGCACCTTTGTTTATATTTATGGTTCAAGATGGCATTCACATCGATGGTTATTGTTGTTGGCTGTTGTAATTTTTTTTTAATTTGACAATGTAAGAAAAAAGAGGTCAGTGCCCCTGACTGACTAGTCAGTTATTGCATGTTTTTAAAATTCTTCCCTGGCTGGTATAACTCAGTGGATTGAGTGCCAGCCTGTGAACCGAAAAGTCACTGGTTTGATTCCCAGTCAGGGCACATGCCTGGGTTGCGGGCCAGGTCCTTAGTTGGGGGCGTGTGAGAGGCAACCAATCGATGTATGTCTCGAACATCAGTGTTTTTCTCTTTCTTCCTTCCTTCCCTTCTCTAAAAATGAATAAATAAAATCTTTAAAAAAATGTTTAAAAAGTTCTTGTGGCACACCGGTTTAGAGTATTAGCCCCTGACATATCTGCCTTTCATCCTTGCCCTCAGCCAGTCTCAACCCAATAGCCAGAGGCACCCTGTTTAAAGTGTGTAAGTCAGGTCAAGTCACTGCTTAGAGCCCCTGAATGGCTCCTGTCTTGCTCTGACTAAAACCCACAGTCATCCTGAGGCCTTATGAGGCCCCCACAATCTGGCCTCTGACCCCATCTACTACTACTCTATCCCAGCTCAATCCGCTCCAGCCACATTGGTCTCCTGCTGCTTCTTGAAGCAATTTCTTGAACATGAGAGGTACTCACCTGTCTAAGCACCTTCCACTAACTCTTTTTTTAAAAGATTTTATTTATTTATTTTGAGAGGGAGGGAAAAACATCGATGTGTGAGATGGTTGCTTCACACACCCCCTACCGGGGAACTGGCCCACAACCCAGGCATGTGCCCTGACTGGGAATCGAACCAGCGACCTTTCAGTTTGCAGGCTAGCACTCAATCTATTGAGCCACACCTGCCAGGGCCTGACTCCTTTTTTAATACATGTAGTTTATATTATGAACATTTTCAAATATACAGAAAAGACAAAAGAGTAGTGCAATGAATACCTATAGAGATTCCATGTCTTTCTGTTTTTTTATTTTATTTTTTAATTTAATTTTTATTGAATTTTTCTCCATTACCATTTAGTCCCCTTACACCTCCTCTCCCCAGCAATCAAGGTTTTATTTCTCTGTATAGATATGTACACACCCACACACCTATTTTTCTGAACCCTTTGAAACTAAGTTGCAGACACGACCTTGAGTTTCCTGGTGCCAAGAAATGACAAACGCAGGTTCTCAGGGGCTCCACCTAAAGAGTTAATTTCCATGTTACCTTAGGTATAAACTAGATCCCAAGAGACATGCTATCTTTTCAGGTAGGACTTTTCCGTCCTGAATCAGGAGAATCTACTCATCTGCCCCAGGTTATTGGGCCTGGAAAATTCCCCCAATACAAAGATCAGTCCTAAAGCCCAAAGAGAGAATGAAAACTGAAAAGTTTTGATATGCTCAGGCAGGAGTTTGTGGGCTGATTTTCTCTACTATTTTGACTTCTGAGAATATAGTATTGTTTGGACAATAAATATTAAGAATAATAACAATAACAAAGAATGTTCCCAAGAGACAATGAACAGCCAATAATAATAAAAAAAAAAATAATAATAATAACAGCCTTGGCTGGTGTAGCTCAGTGGATTGAATGCTGGCCTGCAAACCAAAAGGTCACTGGTTCAATTCCCAGTCAGGGCACATGCATGTGAGAGGCAACTGATCAATGTATCTCTCCTTCTCTTTCTCCCTTCCCCTCTCTCTAAAAATAAATAAATAAAATCTTTTAAAAATTATTTTTAAAAATAATAATAGAAAGAAACTTTCTTTTCTAGGCATATTCTCATATATTTTTCTTAGATTTTCTAGCAATGGTGAACATATGTAATCACTGGTGTGCTGGTAAATGTTTAAGAACTAGCTCTCTGAGGAAAATATGTGCATATATATGTACATACGTTTATTATAAAGTCTACTTATATAAAGAATATATAACAATTTACAAATAATGAACTAGGTAATGCTCTTTACTGAGAATTCCATAGAGCCAGTTGATTCTCACAGAATTCTTTCACTGACTTTTGCCAAATTCCTGTATCCTACAGTTACATAGTTTTGACAAGAGTATTCATTGAGCCCTGGCTGGCATAGCTCAGTGGATTGAGCGCGGGCTGGGAACCAAAGTGTCCCAGGTTCAATTCCCAGCCAGGGTACATTCCTGGGTTGCAGGCTATGACCCCCAGCAACCACACATTGATGTTTCTCTCTCTCTCTCTCTCCCTCCCTCCCTCCCTTCCCTCTCTAAAAATAAATAAATAAAATCTTAAAAAAAACAAACTTTATAAAAAAAGAGTATTCATTGATACCTTTGTTTGCAATAACAAATAGGGCAAAAGTGAAACAGCAAAGCTGTATGTTAAAACTTCACTTATTTGTCAGTGATATGAGCAACTTTTATGCTGACTCGGATAATAGTTTTCAAATACTAAAAGAATATTTCCTTTTTTTTTTGCACTATTCACAATGTAATGGCTATAAGGCACAACACACTTTTAAGTTTAACCTATATTTTAACATTTTCTCCATCACTTCCTTAACTTTAGACAATCAACTACTAAGTCCTGATTCACAGTGCTTACCAATCAATCTCCGTGGCCCATTTCAAACCACCTAATGGCCAATGTGACTTTCGCTACACTTCTTAACCTCAGGGTCATACCTAATAGTAAAATAATTAAGAAGTAATGAATTTTTAGTATTTACTTATTACCTTTGTAAATAATGTAATTTACTTACTTGTAAGTTTATTAGCATTTTAAATATATTTAAATATACTTAATATATTTATCTAGTACATGTGTGTATAAATTTATATGTAAATGATATATTATTTATATATGTAATTTCATGTGTAATATTTACACATGTAATTACATATGTAATATATTATCTACATATGACTATAATACATAATGATGTGTAAATAATGTATTAATATGTACATATATTAAATATATGTAAATATATAACTATATATTAGCCCTGGTTGGTGTGGATCAGTGGATTGAATGCCAGCCTGTGAACCAAAGCATCGCTGGTTTGATTCCTAATCATGGTACAGGCCTGGGTTGCAGGCCAGGCCCCCAGTTGGGGCTGTGTGAGAGGCAACTGAATGATGTATTTCTTGCACATCAATTTTTCTCTCCCTCCCTCTCTTTCTCCCTCCCTCCCTCTCTCTAAAAATAAAAATAAAGAACATCTTTAAAATTAAATAGATAAATAAAATTGTCTATTTAATTGTCTGTCTTCCCCAGGAGACTGTGAGGTCTGTAAGGCTGATCTTGCTCACTGCTATATCCCCAGTAGCTAGCCCAGCACTGGCACATTGTTGGTGCTGAATAAATGAATGAATGGACAAATGAGAGGTATATCCTACAGTTCTCTTACAAAACCTCTCCTCCACATGTCTTGTTTCCTCACTGTTCCCCAAGCACATCTTGTACTTTTTCACTCCTCCCTTGCCAAAAAAAGCTATAGTTTTTATGTTTGTTTTATGTTTGTGCCTAAGGGGACAAGGTCAGAAAATGTCACCTTCTGAAATTGGAACTAATAGCATCAACATTGAATAGATGAGACCAGCCATCTGCAAAATAATCCACTTTAAGTGTTGGTTTGTAAATGTGGTACCGATGAGACAAAGGTGCTTCTCGGGTCTCTATGGTGATCAGCATGTTGCCACAGGCTGGGAATCTGCCAAATATAAAGAAAGCGATAATGTCAATCAATTGTAACTGGATTGCTAGAGATAATGCTGTATACGCAGCAGGGCCCTTGTCTACATGGGGTCTTGGAAAGAGTTGAGCCAAAGAGCAACACATTTTCTGTGTTTGATCATCATCAAGTGCGACATGTGGACCTTTGCAGTTTATAAAGCATCTCCATGTGCCACCTCAGTGAATCTCCATGGTAACTCCAAGTGGGCCTTATTCAGCAATTTACAGAAGACAAAAATGAAGTTCAGGGTGGTGAATCAATATGCCCTAATCACCCCCCAACACCCACATCTTCACTAAGCCCACAGAGAGCGAGGGGGTTGTGAATCCAAAGCAGAAATACTTCTAGGGCAATGAATGAAAATTTTTGCAGTGACTAGGTGGTCAACCGTCCAGTTTTGTGCTCAGTTAGCAGCTTTTAGCTTTGAAGAGGTTTGGCTCAGGGAGAGGGGGCTGCGGGGAGGGAACTGCTGTCAGGATGGTCTCTTGTTCATTCAGCAAACATTCATTGGACAACTACTATGTGCCCAGCAGTGTTGAGAGCTGGGAATATAGTGATGAATAAGACACAGTGTTCCTTGCCAAGATGATGGCCTAATTCCAGGAGTCTGACATGTAAATAATTACAAATATGATGTAATAGAGGCTCAACGAAGGAAGCACAGGGTGCTCTGTGGGCCCATAGAGGAGTCATCTTCATTGGTCTGGGGGAAGGGCTGGGAAGGCTTCCCAAAGGAATAGATGCCTGAAGCAATAATGAAAAGGACTTTGCAAAGATGTAAAAAGGGGCTAGAGGAATCAGAGGGTGGGAAGAGAAAAGCTTTCCAGGGACAGAAAGTAAGAAAGCTGGGGGATGAAAGTGTGTGGCAGTAAAAAGCAAGGGAAGAGAGGAGGGGGGCTCTGTGAGAGGGAAAGCTGCAGAGATCATCATAAAGTCCAAATGAATATAATAATAACCTACAATACATTATAAGAAGATTCATAATGATTCATCACTTCATTAAATCAATAATATTATCATTTATGTGGCTGGTACTGATAACCTTATAACATAAGGATCTGACTTGCAGTGAGTGACTAAAGTGCTGCACTGCAGGGCACAGAGCTTAGTGCATTACATGTACCATCTCCTCTCACCCCCACAACAGCTCTGCTTTACAAATGAGAAAATTGCAGTTAGAGAGGTAAAGAAGTGTGGCAGAAGTCACGTTGGCTATTAGGTTAGTGCATGATCCTTATCTGGCATCAGGATCAAGGTTTAATATAGACTCCAGAACCCATCCTGGGGAACGGCTTGACTAATAGTACAGCACCTCTCCAGATATATGTATGAATTTGGGCTTAATCCTGAGAGAAATAAACTCATTGAAGGGTTTTGGGCAGGGAAGAGACACCTAGGTTCTTCAAAAGATTTTATATATTTATTTTTAGAGAGGGGAAGGGGGAAAAAGAAGAGAAACACCAATCGGTTGCCTCTCGTGCCCACACCAACCTGGGACCAAACCCAACAACCCAGTCATGTGCCCTGACCAGGAATCGAACCAGTAACCACTTGCTCTGCAGGATGATGTCCAACCCACCAAGCCACACTGGCAGGGACAGAGTTTGTTTTTAAAAACTCACTCTGCTGGAGGGAGGAGGGTATAAATGGACTAAATAGTAATAGAAAAAATACAATAAAGATTAAATTAAAAAATATACAAATTAAAAAACTCACCTTGGCTATGAGACAGAGAATGGACTGAAAGGGGGAGGATTGAAGCAGAATGGGGAGGGAAAAGCTTTTGCTTTTTACTTCATCTCTCAGATGGTGGTGGCTTAGACTAGGGAGGGAGTGGTGGGGGTGGAGAGAAGGAGTGGATTCAGAAGATATGTAGGAAGTCACATTGACAGGCCCTGGTGCCTGATGGGATGTGGGAGTGAGGGCAAGGAAAACTTGAGCATGACTCCTGGGGTTCTGGCGTAAGCAGATGGGTAAATGGCAGAGCCACACCTCCAGAACAGGAACACGAAAGGAGGAAGAGGTTCTGAGGGAAGAAGACACCCACTGAGCTCACACTGTAGGTGGAGTGTGAGGTCCATGAGAGACATTAAAGAGAAGAGCTCTGGGAGGCAACTGGAGAGATGTTTCGAGAGCTCTGAGAGGGAAGTCAGGACCAGGCATCAGGAGAAAGAAGCAGATTCCAGCTGTGGAAGGGTAAGGTCTCCCAGGTGAGCAGAGTGAGAAAGGCCAGGGCAGACGAACACCTCTGCTTGAGGAAGTACAAGGTGAAAGTCTGTAAAGAACTGCAAAGGGTCTGCTTCCTCTTATGGGAGGAGACAGCTGGCAGGTCCCAGACAGACTTCATTCAACTTCTTGAACTGAAGGGACCTTTCGAAGGTGTTAAGCTCAAACCTCTCAATATAAATCTCGCCCCACCCCCAACCAAAGAGGTACACTGGGAAGCTTGAGCATTCATTTTCTTTGTAGCAAGGATGACGGCTTGGGGCTGGGTTTCTAACCCTGGGGAAAGCTACTGAAAATTTGTCCCACTCTCCCAACCCATTCCAGTCCCTCCTTGGAATATAAGGTCTCTCCTGTGAGACATGTGTTTGAGCCAACCCTTTCTTATTTTTAAGAAAGAGATTTTATTTATTTATTTTTAGAGAGAGGGGAAGGGAGGGAGAAAGAGAGAGAAACATCAGTGTGTGGTTGTTTCTCGCTCGCCCCCCACTGGGGTCCTGGACTGCAACCCAGGCATGTGCCCTGACTGGGAATTGAACAAGTAACCCTTTGGTTTACAGGCCTGTGCTCAACCCACTGAGCTACACCAGCCAGGGATGGGCTAACTCTTTCAAGAGGCAGTAGAGCACAGCGGTTAAGCATATGGCCTTTGCAGCAAGACTACCTGTGTTCAAAATCTCCACCAATATTCACTTGCTGTTTGATATTAGGCAAGTCAACCCATCACCACCCCCTACCCCGATTCTTAGCTTTCCCATCTGTAAAATGGGGATAATAGTTGTACCAACCTCACAGGGCTTGTTGTGAGGATAAAATGAACTACAACATTCTCTGGCAAATAGTAAACTCTACTGAGTGTTAGCTGATCCTGGCCAACAAGAATGTGTCTGACCCATTACAGTTTTCAAATAAATCCATATTCTCCAGAGCCTGAGTGCTCAATAAAAAATGCTTAGGGCATTCAGAAAGCAGAACCAACAACAAAAGTGTTTGGAAAAAGAATATGATAGTTGATATTTCCAAGGACTCCATCAAAGTAGTCGTCACAGGAAAAATCCGAACTTCGTTGGACTTTCTTCTGTTTTTCACAGCTTGGTATAATTTTTCCTCTGAGTCACCTAATGATAGTGGTGGCGAACAGTGTGGAGGAGGGTGGGGGGTCAAGGTAGAATTCACATCTTTTCAGCACATAGAGCTTCTGAGTCATAGTCTCAGATAATCCCATTTGAGCCTCTCCTCAAGCCTGTGAAGATATCATTATACCCTTGTTTGTAGAGGTGGAAAATAAGGGAGGTCAAGAGCATAACTTAATAGGGATGGGGCTGGATGGAAACTCAGGTGATCTCTTGTCAGAGCCTCTCATGTGGGGAGGGGTTGGTGTCTGTGGTTCTGGACAGGGAGGGGGACCGTCCTTGGCATGAGTCTATTGGTCCCATATACGGGGAATTCAGATTTTGTGCAAGGGGTAAGGGAGCAAGGAGGCCCCGGTGGCAATCCAGGCCAGAAGGCAAAGATGGCTCTTGAGGCCTTTTGGAAACCCCCTCTCCTTGGGGGCCATATGTTCACAATCAGTGTGTGTATGGCTGGGGGTTGGGGGTGTTATCCTGGCCAATGGCCAAGCCAGATGTTTGCTGTGTGACTTCACACAGCACAGAGCTCAGTAATCCCTCGCTGTACTGGGAATTTGTGCCATAGTTACAACCAGCTCCATCCTGTAACTCAGAAGGTTTCAAAGGTCCTCTGGGCCAAGGCTGGTCCAAGGCACAGCAAGGGAGGTGGGAGGTTGGCTTCCCATTCCCTCACACCTCCCTGTTGAGGCCCCATTTATTGTGCATGACTTTCTTTCCCTCACACTCTCTCCATGCCCAGGTGCTCCCTGTCCTTCTGTTGCCTTCCCCACTCCAGGACTCCACTGAGGCCTGCCTGGCCGTTGGCTTCATTTCCCCATGCCTGTTGTGAAGTATGAGCCCCTTTGCCCCTCTTTTCCACCTTACAAAGCTCCACTCACCCTTCACAGTCACCTCCAATCTCAGCCCTACCGTGAAGCTTCTCCAGCTTCCTCAGAAAGGGAAGGACAAGAGGGCAAGTGCTCAGAGAGCACCTACTCTCTGCCCGCCTGTGGTGGAACTGGGCGTTTCACATACCTCACCTTACTAAATCTTCACAACAGCTCTATAAGTTTCTACAGGTGACGGGACCCAGGTTCAGAGATGGAAAGCAACTTGCCCAAGGTCACACAGGTGAGAAGGGCAGGGGTGTAGCTCTATTTGATTCCTGAGTGCCTGTGAACTTGAACTCTCTCCAGTTCACACCACACTGCCTGTCCCAAGACATGTTCCTCCTTGATCACCTTAGACTCCTCTCTTTGTCCCACCCCAAACCCAATCCATCAGCAAATCCTATTGGCGCTATCTTTGAGATATCCAGAATCCACCACATCTCACCATCTCTATAGATGCAACCTTGGCCTAAGCTCCCATCATCTTTCACCTGGATTACTGCAATGGTACCCTAATGGCTCCTTTGCCTCTAAAAGTGCTCCTAAATGCTTCACCCTTGCCCCTCACACCCCTCTCCCCCTCAGTCTGTTCATCACATAGAAACCAGAAAGATCCTATTAAAACACAAGTCAAATCCCGTCACATCTCCACCTCAAAATCATGCAATGTGGACTCTGAGAAAGAAGATGCCTACTAAGAAGGGTTCTTGGTGGCTAACTAGGCTCCGCTTTCTGAACAACAACAAAAACCCTAGCAGCTGTTTTTTTACATAAGGCCTTCTTATGCAAATTGCACTTCAGGGAGAAGCCTGCACTGAACTGCCTGCCTGCATTGTGTTTCTGCCATCTGAGCCAGCCCTTATACAGGAGTTCCTGGAATCCTGCTTTAACCAATACGACTGAGGCTTTCCCTAGCCAATCAGAGCTGCACAGCTGTGACCAATTAGAGTGGCTGTACTCTGACCAATCAGGACAATGCCTTTTGGACCAATCAAACTGTAATGATTTGGAGTCCTTATTTTCATGAGGACAGACCAATGGGGGGGGGGGGTGGTGAGGACTTCTGTCCATATAAGCCAGCTCCCTTCTGGAATAGGAGTGTACTTGACCTTTCCAAGAAAGGACTGACTTTTCCAGGCAGCTGATGTCTCTCACCAGAGAGCAGAACAGAGCCCAGCCAAACCGCCCAGCTGAAAATGGGCCTGGCACCAGGGCTGCCTCTCAGCTGTGCTGTTTCCACAGGCATGGTGATCACCATTGAGCTATTTTCCCTGAATAGTTTCCTTCTTCACTGCACCCCAAACTGGGTTCCTGTTGGTGTTGAATTGATGCCAACAACCATTGGTTGACAGTTCTCATTTAAGTTGTAGTGCACGTCCGTATGTGGCCTACATGCCCTGTTTGTGCTTGGCTCCTACCGTTTTGTTCCTTGCTCCCTCTGCTCCATCTATACTGGACTCAACTGCTGTTCCTCCAACACACCAGACACATTCTTGCCTCAGGGCCTTTGTACCTATTATTTCTTCTGCCTGGAACATTCTTGGAAATCTGCATGTATTGCTATCTCACTTCTTTCAAACCTTCATTCAAACGATTCCTTCTTAGTGAGAGTTTACTATCACCCTGATTAAATTTGCAATCTGTATCCCACAGACACCTCTTATTCCTACTCGCCTGTTTTCTTTTTCTCCCTCGCTTGCCTTTATCACAACTGTGATGATTCATTTAACATTTTGTCAACTCGACTGAACCATAGAGTACCCAGATATTTTATGTAACATTATTTCTGGGCGTGTCTGTGAGTGTGTTTCTGGGTGAGATTAACATTTGAATCTGTAGATTGAGAAAAGCAGATTGTCCTCCCCAATGTAGATAGGCCTGACCCATTCCACTGAAGGTGTGAATACAAGAAAAGTTTGAGTAAGAAGGAAATTTTTCTCTCTGTCTGACTGTCTTGGAGCTAGGACATCAGTCTCCTCCTGCCTTCAACTCACACTGGAATTTACATCCTCAGCTCTCCTGGGTCTCAGGCTTGGACTGGAACTATATACAGGATTCCCCCTCTATTTGAAAGTAGAGTGTTCCTATGAAACCTTTCATAAGTCAAAAGAGCGTAAAGAGAAAAAACAATTACCTTAGGACACATCTTGCTAACAAATGCAGAAAATGAATTGAGGAAAGCACAGATGCTCACAGACACAGCTCAGAGCTCTGGTGGCTTGGTGCTGAGAAGATGAGTGTAGTTCCCGGGGAAAGAGCCTGGCAGGGCCACTCTCCTGCTCAGGATGCACGCTGCCTCTGCAACAGCTTGCTGCGAAACAAACGCTGAATGGTAGATTTGCTTTTCACTTTTTTTGCAAAAGCTCAAATCCCGTCTTTGGATTTCCATCAGTTACTGTAAAAGGGTACTAATGCAGGTCTTTCCTAAAAACAACATGCCATAAAGTGAACTTTTGAAAAGTAGAGGAACTCTGACTGGTGTGGCTCAGTGGATTGAGTGTCAGCCTGCAAACTGAAAGATCACTGGTTCAATTCCCAGTCAGGGCACAATGCCTGGATTGCAGGCCAGGTCCCCAGTTGGGGGCATGCAAGAGGCAACTGATTGATGTATCTCTTGCACACTGATGTATCTCTCCATGTCTTTCTCCCTCCCCCTCTGTCTAAAAATAAATAAATAAAATCTTAAAAAAAAAAGAAAACAAAAGCAGAGGATACTTGGATACCTCCTGGGTCTCTTCCAGCTTGCCCACTGCACATCTTGGACTTAGCTTCCAAACTTGTGTGAGCCAATTCTTATAGTAAAGATAATTATGTATATATACATGTCATATTGGTTCTGTTTGTCTGGAGAACTCAGAAAAATACACCAACTAACAGTGCACTTTTGTTGTTTTTTTAAAAAATGTGTTGTCTCCCTCCACACCAACATAAACTTTATGGGGATTTTTGTCTGTTTTGTTCACTGTTGTATCCTCAGCACAATGCCTGGCATATAATAGGTATTTAATAAATATCCGCTGAGTGAATGATGACCCTTATATGTACTTTGCTTGGGCGTCTTAATATTTTTGTCTCCCAGGAAGAAGTCTGTAAGCAACTCCACCATAGAACTGGCCTTTGCATCCCCCATGCCAGGCAAAGTGCTCACCAGCACAGTTGCCCACTACATGTTGAATGAATTTTCTTGCCACAATCCATCCAGAAGAGAACATTCGAGTTTCCAGAACCATGCAGGGCAGAGTTCTCTTCAGTACCTAGTTCAGGAAGACCACCCCACTGCTTTCCCCCAGCCCTCCACCAAAACCAGCCTTGGCGTGGCCATCAGCCTGATGTGCCCGCCTCCCCCCCTTCCTGGTTTCTTTCCTCCCTTCCCCCGCCCCAGCCTTCCTCGCCCGCCTGGGTACAGGAGATTATCTGGGGGTGGTAATTATTGCGAGTAAATTGGAAGTTGTTTTGCACAGGGCTGTGTCTCACGCAGGTCGATTTGTATGCTTCCTGGGCACTTGTGACACTTCAGAAATGCCATAGCAACGGCCCCGGCGCCGCCGGGCTCCCTGACGGCGGGAGATAAGGCGGGGGAGCAAGCGTGTGCTGCACCGAGACAGCGGGCAGGGCAAGGGCACTGCGCAGCGGGGAGCCGCTGCCTTCGCTGTCGCCACCTCTCTGAGCCTCGGGTTCCCCGTTGGCAACCTGGGAATAATAACCTGCACGCAGGCTGTTGTCAGGTAGAGATGAGATAATGGCTTGAACACTTTGTAAAACGGTAAACCGAGGGCTGGCTATTAGGACCATGGTCATTCTTTTCCACAGTATTGTCTTCTCTCCCACTTCTCCCCGGCTTTGTGTGGCTCCCCCCCCCCCCCCCGCCCCCGCCCGCTTCGCCCCCGCCGGGATCCAGTGCCTGCCAGATTCCCCCGCCACAGGAGCTCGGTTCCTGCTGGCGCTCTTTTATTCGGTGCAAAAAGCATGGCCCCTGGAACACCTTTTAGCGATGAGGCCCACAGAGACCCCGCCAGCTCATCCCGCGGGGGCCGAACCACTGATTAAATTGTATTCACTCTGCTTTTCCGTCATTCAGATTGGCTGGGAGGAGGCCAGCTGGAATTAGTGACAAATTTGAAGCAGAGAATATTGACAAAGAAAGGCCGTTTTATTGCCTGCAATGACACGCGATAATTCGAAGGAAGCTCTCCTAGTGTTTCTAAGGATGGCTTTAGTTAGTTAATAGATAAGGCTTTTTGCTAATTATTTGGATAGATGCAGACCTCAAGTCCTCAAAATCAGTTTTGTTCCCTTCAAGGAGTTGAAGAGCAAGCCTTGGTTTTTTCAACCACCTCCTCCCCTTCTGCATCTGAGATTCTGACCAGGAGAAGGCTTTAAAAAGAAGAAAGCACTATTGAACTGTGCATTCATTTTCAAATATTTTGTAAGCCCTTACTATGCGCCAGGACTATGGTGGTTATTGCAGACACAGACATGCAGCTAATGTTCTGAAGGAGGAACAATATACAAGTAAACAGAGAAGGAGACACTTTTAAACAGTAGTAAGGACTTTAATGGATATAAACAGGATGAGGAAGATGGGGTAGCTACTTTCAAGAAGACGGATCAGGAAAGGGTTCACAGAAGAGATTGTTGAGATCCAAACCATGTGAAGGAACCAGGCATGCTAAGATTGCAGGGGAAAGCGTTCCTGGCGCAGGGACCAGCAAATGTAAAGACCCTGTGGTAGAAATGGGCTTGGTTGTTCCAAGAAGAGAAAGAAAGCCAATGTAGTTGAGGAGAAAGGAACAAACAGGATGAGATTTGGACCTGCCAGGTCACTAGGCCAAAACAGAAACGAGATAACTGCCTCCCTTTCTGCCTCCAAAACAACAACACCCTTGCCCTCTTTTTGAATGTCCTTGACCTGCTTAGAGAAGACTTAGCAAAGAAAACAGGAGGTTGGACTTTTTAATAAACAGAAGGGTGAAGGTCAGAAGGCTGAAAAACATTGTTAGCAAAGGTGTGGGGAAATAGGCACCCTCATACATTGTTGATGGGAATGTAAGTTCTCCCATCCCTTTTGGAGGACAATTTAGCAGCTTCTATGAAAATAAGAAAGACACATACACCTTGACCCAACAATGCCTCTTTTAGAAAATTATCCTTCACACACACACACACACACACACACACACACATATTCATAAAGGTGCATGTAGCAGGATACTTATTGCCACAATGTTTGTAATAATAAAAGGTTGGAAAGTATCCATAACAGGGGGATTAATCAAATAACGTACACGCTTAACAATGGAATATATGCAGCTCTTAACATTAAGGAAGCTCTTGATTTTTTCAAATTGAGATGAGTCCTGGCCAGTGTGCCTCAGTTGGTTGGGCACCATCGTTCAAATTGAAGGGTCTCAGGTTCAGTTCTGATGAGGGTACAAGTCTGGGTTGTGGGCTCGGTTCTGGTTGGGGTGCCTGCAGAGGTAACAGATGGATGTTTCTCTTTCACACCAATGTTTTTCTCTTTCTCCTCCCCTTCCCCTCTTTCTAGAATCAATAAAAAATTTTTTTAATTGAGATTAAAGTCACATGACATTAAATTCACAATTTTAACCAAACACTCCTCCAAGATATATTGGTAAGTGCCTATCCTCACTCACCATTTAAATTATATATTTTTAGAGAGAGGGGACCAGAGGGAGAAAAACAGGAAGAGAAAGATCAATGTGTGGTTGCCTCTCACACACCCCCTCCTGGGGGCCTGGTCCACAACCCAGGCATGTGCCCTGATTGGGAATCCAACTGGTGACCCTTTAGTTTGCAGACCAGTACTACAAACCACTGAGCCACACCAGCCAGGGCCACCTTTTTTAAAGAAGATGTTTTATTTATTTTTAGAGAGAGCAAGGGAGAGAGAAGAGAGGAAGAGAAACATCAATTGCCTCTCACATACCCCCAACTGGGAATCTGGCCCGAAACTCAGGCATGTGTCCTGACCTTGGAATTGAGCCAGTGACCTTTCAGTTTGGGGGCCAGCACTCAATCCACTGAGCCACACCAGCCAGCTCTCCTCACTTACCTTCTATTCCCATCTGTCTACCTCTGTTGTTGATAGTGGGAGGAAATTTTTCCAATGAGCACTTTTGAAAAATCTTGGTAACACAGGAGGCTGACAGGATCTGTTGCTAGGGAAAGGTGGCGGTAATAGTAATCGGTGGTTCTCAGGCCGGATGCACATTAGT
The DNA here is from genome assembly GCF_004126475.2 of Phyllostomus discolor. Lineage (NCBI taxonomy): Eukaryota > Metazoa > Chordata > Mammalia > Chiroptera > Phyllostomidae > Phyllostomus > Phyllostomus discolor. Next base: position 94,424,778 of record NC_050198.1, read on the forward strand.
GTCACCTGGGGAGATTTTAAAATATCTTTTTCCAAGCTTCAACTCTAGGGATTTTTATTTATATAATTAGTTAGGGGTGCATGCTGTCTGGGCATGATTTTTAAAATTTAGGTATGCTTTGCACACAGTAAAATCCCTAAGTCTTAAGCACATAGTTTAGTGAATTATGATAATTGTTGATACCTGTGTAGTCACTGCCCCAGTAAAAACATAGACCACTTCCACCACCCCAGGCAATGCCCCCATCCCTGCCAGAGGCAACCACCATTCTGATTTCTATTACAGATTCATTTTGATTGTTCTTCAACTGTGTATAAGTGGAATCAAGCAGTACATAACATATTGAGATTGGCTTCTTTCACATAGCATGCCTGTGAGATTCGTCCAAATTGCTGCATTGATCAGTACTTCATTCCTTTTCATTGCTGGGTGATATTCCCTTCTATGGATACACCAAAGTTTGTTTAGCCATTTACACATCCAAGGGCATTTGGATTGTTTCCAGTCTTTCTGTGGGCACATGCACTCACTTCTCTTGGGGCGGAGTTGCTGGATTTATGTTGAACTTATTTGAAACTGCCAGTTTTCCAAAGTCCTTACACAAATTTGCACTCCCACCAGCAGAATGAGATTTACAGTTGTTCTGCATCCTTGGTAATACTTTGTACTGTCTGTCTTTTTCATTGTAGCCATTCTTATACATAGATAGTGGTATTTCATCATGGTTTTAAGTGGCATTTCCCTAACAACTAACTATGTTAATCATCTTTTCATGTGCCCATCCTAGTCACATGCCCTGTCTCCAGAGGCATGTGTTCCAGTCTTTTGCCCATGTTTTTGGGTTGACATTTTATTATTGATGCATAGGGGTTCTTTATATATTCCAGATGCCTAGTGCTTTGTCAGATACATGTATTGCAAATATAATTATTGTTTAAAAGATCCCCAGTGATTCTAACATGAATCTAATGTTGAGAATCCCTGGTTCACTAAAAATCAGTCCCAGAAGCTCCCTACCTTTATGGGTCCTCAAATCTGCCCCCTAACTGTGCCTGAGGGTTGCCTCTTCAATTTCTGTGAATGTCCATGACAATGGAGATTTTCCAAGCAAGGGGTGCCTTGTCAGTCTTCCTCTTGTGGTTCTATCTGCCTTTGAACAGGCCCATTCATCTGAAATGTTCTCTTATCCTCTGATGTGAAACTGCAGGTAATTCTTTTCTTGTCTCCACCCTGAAATTTTCCACGTCTGACCCTTGACCTTATTGTCTGACCCATTCCTACCACCTAGATATAGTGTGTGTCAAAGGGACAAAAATATGTTTTCTCCTGAGTGGAACAGACTGTGTCTTGGGCATAGAAGGAATGTTACTTTCTGTATCCCCTCCCAGCACTTGTCCTCAGGCTGCATACCTACTCACTGAAAGGAAGAATCATTTCCTAGCAGTCTCAGCAACCATTCACCAAGAAGCTGGGAGTTAATGGCCCGGTGCTGGTCTTTTGGTATCTGCTTTGTACATGCTGCATGAACTTGCACAAGGCAATTAACCTCTCTGAGTCTTGGTTCCTATGACTGGTAAAGGAGAACAGTAAGTTCTTGCTGGTTGTGGAGGAAGTGCCTGGCATCAAGTAGGTGTTCACAAGCCATTAGTTATCTTGAAAGGGGAGCTACAAAGTCTCGGCTCCGGAGTTGTGTGTGTGGGCTGGGAGAGTAGCTCTCTTCTTGGGGACTTGCCTTGCCCTCAACGTGCTCTGGTGTCATATATCTGCCCCTCTCCTCCATACCTTCAGAAGCCTAGATTGGCCAAGGTTCCTCCTGCTGTGTCATCCTCACCCTGCCCTTCCAGGCTAATTCGAACAGAGCATCCCACGAGGGCCCCTAGGCTCTTTTAAGCTCAAAGCAGATGGCTGGAAAGCCAATTCTCTGGGACATACAGTTCCTGACTCAGATCCGGGCAGGGAGCCAAGGACTTCGAAGGGCTGTAGAAAAATGTAACCCTCACTCCCCCCACCCTCTGAAGAGCTTGTAGGTTTTACTGTATGGTTCTTATAGTACTAAAGAGGAAGGAAAAGGGACCATAAAGGTTAAGATTAATTGTCCCCTGGGAGCTCCTTTCTGACCTGGCTCCAGAGGGGAGCCTGGACTCCATCTTGTGAGAGAGGTGTCCGTGCGGTATAGGAAGGGTTTCTCTGATGCTCCAGGAGAAAGATGAGGAAGCCGAGGAGGAATTCATTGGGAGTTCCCAGAAGTGTCCTTGACATGGGGAATAAGTGGGTACAGAGCATCCCGAGAGTCCACTAACACTAGGCACTGGCTGGAGCCCATCCATCTCACAGCCAGGCATGGGTGGTTTTGTCCCAGTGCAAGATTTAGGAAAGGAATAAAAAAGGAATGTCCCATTCTTGGGTGTAACTCAGATTCTCTGAGCTATTTGCAGGTCTGTCTGGAGGCAGGTTTAAAGGGGAGGCAAGGAAACACTGGCAAGGGGAGTGGCTGGAATGGGTACGACTGGACCTCTCCCCTTCCCTGGTTCCTGGTCTCTGATCCCCATTAGTGTTTTGGATGTATCAGTCCCAGCCAGGGCCTCATTCTAGGTCTCGAACGTGGTGCCCATTGCTCCCCCTTTAGGATTAGTAAACTGATAAATTTATCCATCCGGCCAGCCATCCATCCAACAAATATTTACTTATGAGCTCCTACACGTAGGTACTATGCTAAGCTCTGTGAATCTGTAACTGTGAAAAAGACAGATCTGTCCTTCACAGAGCTCACATGATCACGGGGGAGTCAGAGAGGTTATCAGGAGGCTACATTCCATGGACTAAGTCCAAAGATAGAGGCAAGGTGTATCACATTGTGTCACATGGGACAATTGTTGGGAACAATCATGGAAGGTCCTTGGAACCACAAGACTAGCACTGAGATCAGGGAGTCAATAGAAGAGATAATGAGACAAAAAAAGGAAAGAAAGCTCCAGGCAGAGGAAACGCATGTAAGAGGGCCTAGAGGCAAGATCTGAGTATGAAAGTGGTTTCAGTTTGAAAAGAGTGGTATGGTGTGTGCATAAGTGTGTGTAAAAGGCTGTGGAGGAAGTGAAACATAATGCAAAAGAAGCAGTCAGAGACTAGATCAGGAAGGTCTTGTAAGCCATGGTGAGGAGGCAAAGCTTGATTTTGAAAGAAAGGAGGAGGCTCTGAAGGGCTTAGACAGGGCCATGACATGACCAGACTGGCGTTTTTGAAAGGTCGCTCTGGTTTCTGGGTGCAGAGACAGTGGGGAGCAGGCACAAATAAAAGCAGGAAGAAATTCAGGAGGCTATTGCAGTGGGCCAGGTGAGAGGTGATGGTGATGGAGACCAGAAAGGTAGCAGTGGACATGGAAAGAAGTGTTTGGATTTGGGATGCATTTAGGAGGCTGAGCCAACAGGACTTACTAGTGGATTGCAAAGATGCCTCCCAGTTTCTGACTTGAAAAATTGGAGGGGTGGAAGTGCTGTTCATGGAGATGGGAAATATTTAGGGAACAGGTCTAGGGGACGGTGGGAGATGAGTTCAGTGCCATGTTGAGTGAGCTCCCAGGAAGACATTTCCTGTAGTCAGGTGGCCATCTAGGTCTGAAACTCAGGAGACAGGATAAAACTAGAGGCAAAATTGTGAGGTCTTGGAAGTGGATGAGGCAGCCCGAAGGGAATGGAAGATGCCATGTTTTGTGCAGCAGCACTGTCCTGTCAAAGGATTCCCTACCGTTTTGTTCCTGCTTCGGCCCAAACCCTGGGAGGCAGGTTTAGAAGGCATTCATCAAAGACTTTGCAGCTTAGTGCAAAGACCCCGCAGATAATCATAACTCTTGGATCCCTCTCCCTCACCCCAGTTTCTGTCATTTCCACTGCATCTTGGACTGACTTGACTTGTTTCCACTAAGAATTTGTCCAGCCCAGCAGCCCAGGGGCCAGGCCAGCTGCCGTTTGTAGGAAATTCGGTTTCTTGCTCCCCCTGCTGGCAGAACTGGAGATGACTCAATGTTGGGAGCAGAGCTGGAGAAAGCAACCCACCTGCTGCTTCCCCTGGGGCAGACACTTCTCATCCCAAACAAGGGGATTAAGAGCTCAGTCCCAGTCCCCTCCTCCACTTCCCCCCAACACTATACCCACTTTAGGACCCTAGCTAGAAATAGGAAGACAAAAGCCTAACTAGGTACTGGGATGCAAATTAAATTCTTCCTGTTTCCAAATCACTTCCTTTTCTGCCCCAAACCCACTCTTGATCTCCTTGACCATGAAGACTTAATTTGGTTATTTATACCTATCTCCAAAAACACTCTCTCCCAATCTCAGTCTCCCAGAGCAGCATTTTGCTGATATCAGTTGGCCTCTCTTCTCCTCATGGACCTGGAAGCCATAGTCTGTGCTGGAAAGAGCACAGGGCTGGGAGTTGAGGAACCTAGGTTTGAGTCTTGTTTCTGCCACTGATTCAGAGTGTCACCTTGGAAGAGTCACTTTCTTTTTTCCAAGGAGCAGTTCTCTCACTTGTGACACTGGACTGGCCTCCAAAAAACTTTGAACTCTAGTGTTCTAGGCTATGCTTTCAGTTCTTCACATGCATCAAGCTCTATCCTGCCCCAGGATCTTTGGTCATGTGCTTCCCTCTGCCTGAAATGCTCTTCCTTTCCTTTTTTTGTTAACTCCTCCTTACCCTTCAGCTGTCAGCTCATCTGCTACTTACTCAGAGAAAAGTTTCCCGGGCCTGCCCTGGCTGGTGTGGGTCAGTGGATTGAGCACCGACTTGTGAACTAAAGGGTCACCGCTTCGATTCCCAGTCAGGGCACATGCCTGGGGTGTGGGCCAGGTCCCCAGTAGAGAGTGTGTGAGGCAAGCACACATTGATGTTTCTCTCCCTCTCTTTCTCCCTCCTTTCTCCTCTCTCAAAAAAATAAATAAATAGTCTTTTAAAAAAAGCTTTCCCAGGCTCTCCAGACTGGGTCAGGTACCTCATCATATGCTCTCAGCACTCCCTGGAATTTTCCCTATGTGTCCTCATCATGGCTTGCAGTTTTTCATATGCTTGTATGATTATTGTTTCAAGTCATGCCCCCTCCACCATAAACTCTTTGATAGCAAGGACCTGTCTGTTTTGCTCACCACTGTACCACAGCACCCAGATCCTTGCCTGACCATCTTGTAAAACTCAACACATATTTATTAAATAAAGGAATAAGTAAATAGCTGAACAAATCCCTCCTTTCATCTATCAGCTGCTCTCTATATCTAACTAGTGGAGTATTGAAGAGCAAAAAGTCAAAAGCCAGACCGCCAGGGTTTGGGCCCCAGTTTTACCACTCATAAGCTGTGGAAGCTTATGCAACTTGCTCACTCTTTTTGTGCCTCAGTTTCCTTGTCTATAAAGGGAGGATAATAATAATATACACTACCTAACAAGGTTGTTCTGAGGATTAAAAGACTTAATATCTGCACAGTGTGTACAACAAGGCCTAGCATTCAAGTGCTATATTGGTAATAGCTATTGTTCTTATTCTACTGCATCCATCTCTCCATTTACCCATTCTGAACTCTCCCACAAGACCTCATTATCTTATTTCCAGCCTGTGAGTGGGTGACTCAGTGTAATTTGCAGAATAGATAGCAAGGGTTTTTTTAAAAGAATTTTTTTTATAATGGAAAATTTTAAACATGCAGGGAAGTAGAGAGAAGAGGATAATGAACCTCTGTAACAAGCTTCAACAATTATCAATATTTTGCCAATCTATGTTCATCTGCTCCCCTCTCATTTTTCTCCTTACTGGAGTATTTTGATGTAAATCTCAGATGTCATATAATTTTGCCTGAAAATACTCCATTATGTATCTCTAGCAGATAAGGACTTTAAAAAATACAACAATGCCATTATCACACTTAAAAAATTAACAATAATTAGGGAAGGCTTTTAAAACCCCGTTCCCTTGAGAGAAACCGGGGAAATGAGAGCCCTCATTTCAAAGTAGATGTGAAATGGGGAACAGGCAAGAGAGTTAATATAACTAAAAGTGCTTTGAACAGGGCCTGACAACATAAATGGGATAAATTGGGTTGGCCAAAAAGTGCATTTGGTTTTTTTCTATAGGATGGGTGTAGTTGTCTTTTAACTTCATTCAAAACAATTTTGCTAGATTGCATTGGGACAACTGTCATATCAGTGTGCATTTTAAAAAACGTATCAAAATTAGTGAATTTTTGTGTAGCCATTTTAATATTGAAGATAAAAGAAAATACACAATATTTTTGGCATGTTGTGCTTCATTATTTCAAGAAAGATAAAAATACAACTGAAATGCAAAAAAAAAAAAAGAGATTTGTGCAGTGTATGGAGATGCTGTGACTGATCAAACATGTCAAAAGTGGTTTGAGGAGTTTGTGCTGGAGATCGCTCTCTGGATGGTGCTCCACTGTTGGGTAGACCAGTTGAAGTTGACAGCAATCAAATTAAAATATTAATTGAGAACAATCAATATTCTACCATGCAGGAGATAGCCGACATACTCAAAATATCCAAATCAATAAAGTTATTGGTGAAAATTAAAACGTTTTTTATCTTACAGAAAAAAATCCATATGGACTTTTAGAACAACCCAATAGTAGTAACTACTATTTTGATTCTCTTTCATTTCCCCATTTATCCACTCTAAATCCTCCCCAACTTCTCTCTTATTTCTGGTCTGTGAATGTGTGTGACCATTTACAAAGGAGGACTAGATGGTGAGTTTCCTGGGTCACTGGCACTGTGGGATGGGAGCCAGGACTCCAGAAGGCACCGAAAAGGGCAATGACTGAAGGACTGAGGAGGAGGGAAAGAGAGTTGGAAGATTTAAACAAGGGGGAGTGCTGTGGTGGTGTGAAAATGGCACCTGAGAAAAAATCCAATAGCCTAAGAGCAAGAAAGTAGAAGGGTTCCATTTCTTCCCAGTGATTGGGCCTTTGGAGATCATTACCAGTTAGGAAGGAGGAAGGTGGCAGCCCCACTCTTGAGGGAGTCCCTTTTAGCTTTTCTCTATAGACCACAGAAGGACAGCTGCCTAAGACAATAATTGGGGTTCTACTTTGCTACATCTTGAGTTCTCAACAGTTCCAAGTATATGTCATGATGGCAGACACTGAGCTAAAGTACAACTAGAGAATGCCTCCCTTACACTCAAGAGGAAGATTATTGTGCTCCCATCTCTCTTTTCCTTTCTATGGAATTCTCCCCACCAGTCCTTCTCACCACACTCATTCTTTGAGTACCAAGAGCACCCCCACACTCGACCCACCCCAAAATAAAATTGCCTCCATGAAAAGAAATGATTCAAAACACTTAGCAGGGTAAACAAACTCCTTTCAAGCTGGGTTCCAACTACCTCATCAGCCTCGTTTCCCATCACTTCCCTTTTCTTTCCAGTGGGATACAGTGAATGAGCACGGATCTGTGTCCATACAAAGCTGATATTTAATTCTGGCTCTGCCATTTCCCAGTTCTGGAAACTTAGGCAAAGCCACTGTATTTCTGAGCCTCAGCTTTCCTGTTGGGAAAAACGGGGATAATAGTAGTATATTAAAAGCCCTCTTAAGAAAGGGCTTAAAGCCATATGAACATATGACTTAAAGTCATATAAACCAGGAAAATAGCCTGTCTTCCCTAAGATTCCTTTCATACGCCTGAGGGTCTACTAAATTTACAAAAACCTTAAAATCCTCTGGACATATGGTACACATATGACTGGGCCATAGGTGAGTTTTCAAATACTGAATGTTAATTAGTGCCTTGAGGAATCATAATGTCCATGTTTTTACTACTATGTGAGCAAGGACAATTTTTGTTGTCTCACAACCTATTTGCATCTACTAAGCAAATCATTAAGCTCAATCCCACCTTTCCCCAAGCCCTACACGCTCTGCCTTTGAAGATATGACTGCATCTCAGCAGCTTCTGAAGAAATGGTGATGACCATAATGATAGCATTACTTATTTTTTTGAAAAAAGATTTCGCTTATTTATTTTTAGAAAGAGGGGAAGGGAGAGAGGGAGAGAAACATCCATCTGTGGTTGCCCCTTGGGCGCCCCCTACTGGGGACCTCATGTGCAACCCAGGCATGTGCCCTGATTGGGAATTGAACAGGTGACCCTTTGGTTAGCAGGCCTGCGCTGAATCCAGTGGCACACCAGCCAGACAGCATTACTTATTTAAATGAGAGCTTTGGCTTGGTTCTTAAAATATGAGTTTAAGTCACGGGGACTATGTCTCCCAGGGTGTTTGAATTGCATGCTCCAGTGCCAGGCAGTGGCAACCAGGGAAGGAAGGATGTTTGGGGTGCAGGTTGTGAAGGAGGTCTCCAGCGGATGCAAAAATAACTGAGATCGTATCACACAGTCTACTTCACTCACAGGGATAGCGTACGCATACGCACGCACGCACACTGGGACTGTCCTCCGCACAGTTTCGATTTCACCGAAAACGCCGGTCAAAACAAGAGGACACACCCATTTCGCGCTACGGATCGCAGAAGGCCTCTTTAGCGCGAGTGCGCGTGGGCGCAGGCGCACGACCTTTGTGGGCAGGACTCAAGTTGTGACGCTAGAGCGTGGTGTTGCGGATTGACCAACCGGGAGGCCGACGGTTGGAGCTGCCCCTCCCTCCATGAGCACAGCGCATGCGCAGGGCGGGAGCGAGCGAAATTCAATCTCCGGCGGAGATTCCTGGGACCTAAACTGAAAGTCATGGAGGCGTCCCAGGGGTTTGTGGAATCCGAGGCTTTAAGCCCAGAGCAGGCTGCCCGTTACCTGAGGTATGTCTGGTCTCTGGGTGGGTCCAGCTCGCAGGCCCTGGTTGGGAGTCGAGGGGAGGGGGGACTCGGACCCTCCCAGGCGCCTAAAACTACTGAAGTGGAGCAGAGTAGGGCGCGGGCACCTGCTCGGATTTATAAAGCCTGGGGAACCCTCCAGTATCCTCGTTTTGGGTCAGATAATTCACCGTTATGAACTCCTTAAGAGCTAGAGCTTCAATTGATCAAGCTTTTCTTTTTCTTTTTCTTTTTTTTAATATTCAGGACTGAATTTGCCAATATGCAGATTAGATTAAATGTAGCTTTTCTTGAGTCTTTCCAGCCTCCGAAGCCCCAGGCCTAGGGAATACAGAGATAAGTAAATCATCATCTCTCCTCCCCAAACTGCTTACAATTTTGTAGTGGAAAGGAATGGGTAAACCTATAATGATTAATAAGTGCTGTAAGAGGTATAATGTGCAAGGCATAGTATGGACATTAAAGGAGGGAATGGCGAACTACAAGGGTTGCTGAGCGAAAGGAAGGCCTCACAAGAGGAAGAGACACTTGTGTTGAAAAATGAGTTAAGTGTTCTCCAGATGGCTAAGGATGGAGAGGGCATGGTGATGTGGGAATAAGCATTACAATTTTTAAAAATTGTGATAAAATCCACACAACATAAAATGTACCATCTTAACCATTCTTAAGTGGTATTAATACATTAACGTTGTGCAGCCACCACCACTATCCATCTTGAGAACTCTTTTCATGTTGCCCAACTAAAACTCCCTATCTATGAAACAACAGCCCCTTCCCCAGCCCCTGGCAACCATCATTCTACTTTGAATCTGTCTCTGTGAATCTGACTCTTTTAGGGACTTCATGTAAGAGGAATCACACAGTATTTGTTTTTCTGTGACTGGGTTATTTCATTAGTATAATGTTCACAAGATTCATCCATGCTGTGTCATGTGACAGGATTTCCTTCCTTTCAGAATAATATTCCATTGTATGCATATATCACATTTTCTTTATCCATCGATGGACACTTGGGTTGCTTCCATCTCTGACTATTGTGATAGCGCTGCTGTGAACACAGGTGTGCAATAGTCTCTTCAAGATCCTGCTTTCAGTTTTTTTTTTCAATATATACCCAGAAGTGGATTGCTGGATCACATGGTAGTCCTGTTTTTAATTTCTTGGGGAATTGCCATACTATCCTCTAGAGTAGCTGCACCATTATATATTCCCACCAACAGTGCACAAAGGTTGCAGTTTCCCCACATCCTAGCTAACACTTATTCCCTGTTTTGTTGTTGTTACTAGCCATTCTAATGATAGTGAAATGGTATCTCATTGGGGTTTTGATTTGCATTTGTCTAATAATTAATGATATTGAGAATCTTTATGTACCTATTGGCCATCTGCATGTCTTTGTAGAAGTGCCTGTTGAAGCCTTTTTTAGTTGCGTAGTTTGTTGTTGCTGATGAGTTGTACTTTTTCTTCTCATTTATTGGTTTTATTTTTTTAGAGACAGGGAGAGATTGATTTGTTGTTCCATTTATTGATGCATTCATTGGTTGATCCTTCTTGTAAAAAGATTTTATTTTTTTTAAGAGAGGGGAAGGGAGGGAGAAAGAGAAGGAAAGAAATATGAATGTATGTGAAAGATACATTTATTGGTTGCCTCTTGCACACCCCCAACAGGGGACCTGGCCTGCAACCCAGGCATGTGCCCTGGCTGGGATTTGAACCGGCATCCTTTCAGTTCACAGGCTGTCACTCAGTCCACTGAGCTACACCAGCCAGGGCCATTTGGTGAGTTTTGACAGGTGCATATGCCTGTGTAACCCAAATCCCTGTCAAGGTATAGAACATTATCATCACCCTAGAAAGTTCCCTTATGCCCCCTCCCCAGCAATCCCCACTTCCACTTTCCAGAAGCAACCACTGCTCTGATGTTTCCCACCATAGATTAGTTTTGCTCACTCCAGAACTTCATATGAATAAAGTCACACCGCTTATACAGTTATGGCTGGCTGCTTTGGCTCAGCATGCTTTTGAAATTCATACATATATGAATTCATACATGGATTAATACATCTAGTAGTTCACTCTTTTCTATTATTCAGTAGTATCCCATTGTATGAATATACCACAGTATTAATCCAATCTGGTCACTTGTTTGTTTGTTTTTTTTTTTTACTTCTTAGATGCCCATCTCACAAATGGGGCAAAGCTGGGAAAAGCTATTTATTAAATAAGAGGAACCTTAGAAAAAAGAGGAACCTCACTGAGTCCTGGTATATATCTTAAAGCAGCTCTTAAAGGGTGGTCTGTGGACCATAAGCATTAACATTATGTCATAAAGTTACAGAAATACAGATTCTTGGGCCTCACCACAGAATCAGAAAATCTGTACCGGGGTCCAGCAATCTGTTTTAACAAGCTCTGCAGGAGGTTCTGCAGAACATTGAGACATCCCTGTCTTAAAGAATGAATTGAGTGAAGTTATCTTGGAGTGCATTCCAGGAAGAGGAGGTTGCTGTGAGCCTAAGCTGAGAGAACACAAATTAGCAATGATGGGTATAAGAGGTTAAAAATAAAACATTTGAAGCAGGAAGTGACAGGAGTTAAGGCAGAGAGGTCAGCAGTTCCTGGCTGTTTTGGAATGCCAAGCTAAGGAGCTTAAACTTCATTCTGTAGGCCACAGCAAGCTAGTAAAGATTTTTTTTTGTTAACAGTTTCATTGAGGTACATACTTGAGGTACACTGAGGTACAACTATACATTGAGTATAGTTGACATACTATATATTCACCCGTTTAACATGTACAATTTAATAATTTTTAGTATAGTCACAGAGTTGTACATTCATCACTACAATTAGTTTTAGAACATTTTTATCACCCCAAAAAAGGAATTACTTACCCTTTAGCCATCACTATCCCCAGTGCCTGGATCCCCTACCCTCAGCTCCTGGCAACCACTAACCTATTTCCTTTCTCGATCAATTTGCTTATTCTAGATATTTCACACAAACCAAATCATAAAATGTGTGGCCTTTTGTGGCTGGCTTATTATTTCATGTAGCAAAATGTTTTGAAGTTGTAGCATGAATCAGTATTTTATTCCCTGTTAATGGCTGCATAACATTCCACCAAATGGATATATCACTTTTATCATTCATCAGTTGATGGATATTTGTGTTATTTCCTCTTTTGGCTTGATGAATAATACTGCTATGAACATTCATATACAAGATTTTCTGTGGATTTTACCAGAGTTTTCATTTCTCCTGTGTTTGTACCTGGGAGTAGAATTCCTAGGTCTATATGTAACTTTATATGTAATTTGTTGAGGAACTGACAGGCTGATTTCCAAAGCAGCTGCACCATTTTACTTTCCCACCAACAGTGTTTTGAGAGTTCTAGTTCAATGCTTGGTATTTTCTCACTTTTTGATTTGGGCCATCTTAGTGGGTATCAAGTAGAATCTCATCGTGGTCTTAGTTTGCATTTCTCTGATGAGTAATGATGTTGAGCATCTTTTCATGCACTTATTGACCATTTGAATATTTTCTTTAGAGAAATGTCTCTTCACAGCTTTGTGCATTTTTAATTGGTTGACTTTTAATTATTGAGTTTTAAGAGTTCTTTATATTTTCTAGGTACAAATCCTTTATCAGATACATGATTTTCTCCCATTTCTTGGGTTGTCTTTCTACCTTCCTGATGGTATCCTTTGAAGTACAAAAGTTTTTTTAAAGATTTTATTTATTTTTAGAGAGAGAGAAAAGGAAGGAGAAATAGAGAGAGAAAAACATCAATGTATGGTTGCCTCTTGCATGCCCCTTGCTGGAAACCTGGCCTGCAACCCAGGCATGTGACCTGACTGGGAATTGAACCAGTGACCCTTTAGTTTGCAGGCCCGTGCTCAATCCACTGAGCTACACCAGCCAGATGAAGTACAAAAGTTTTTAATATTGATGAAGCCCAATTTATTTTTTCCTTTGGTTGCTCGTGTGATTGGCATATCTAAGAAGCCATTGCCAAATCCAAGGTCACGAAGATCTGTGCTTTTATTTCCTTCTAATAGTTTTTGTAGGTTTAGTTCTTATATTAGGTCTTTGGTCCGTTTTGAATTAAAATTTTGTATATAGTGTGAGGAAGAGGGCCTATTCATTCTTTTGTGAATGGATATTCAGTTTAAAAGACTATTTTTTTTTTCTCAGTGAATTGTTTTGGCATCTTTTTGAAATCAATTGACCTTAAACTACTGAAGAATTTTAAGCAGAGGAGTGACATGATTCCTCCTATATTTTAAGACAATAGTGTTGGCTGCTTTGTAGAGAGTGTATTGGAAGCATCAAGAGTGGATGTAGAGAGACCAGTGAGTGGGAAGTTGCAGTTTCCAGGCCAGAGATGATCTTGACTTGGACCACAGTAGTGGTAGAGATATAGAGAAAGACACAGGTTATACTCGGGAAATAAAGTTAACTGGACTTGGGGACTGTCTGGCTGGAGGGGTAAAAAGGGGAGAGGTCAAGGATGACTCATACTTGGGTTGCAATCAAAGATGATCTTCAGATTTCCAGCTTGTTTGGCTAAGTGGATGGTATGTTTTTAGAGAGGAAATAATTTTAATTTGGGGTTAATTGAATTTGAGGTGCCTGTGAGACTTTCAAGTGGAGAAGTCCAAAAGGCAGTTGGAATATGGGTCTCGACTAGAGCTTGGGGTAAGACCTGAGTTGGAGAGAGTGACTTCGGAGTCATGAGCACACAGGTGTGAGTGGAAGCTCTAGGAGAACCTGAGGAGAGTAAAAAGAGTGAGAAGAGGGCCCAAGACTGAACCCTCTTGGAGGAAGAATGGGAGTCCAGGAAGGACACAGAGAAGAAATGGCCAGTGATTGGGGGTGGGGTGTGACAGAACCAGGAGGAATCTATCAGGATATGGTGGAAGGAGGGAATTTTAAGGAGGGGAGTTTTAAGGAGGGGAGTGATCAGTAGTGTCAGATGCATCACAAAAGTCCAGAAAAATAAAGCCTAAGTGCCAATATATCTTTTGTGTTTCCATGCTCCCACAAGATAGGTTGATTGTATGATTTTTTTTTTTAAATCACTGCGTAATTCTTAAGGGTGGCAGTTTTGTTGTTTTTTTTTTAAATGCTGTGGAACAAATAACCTTTGCTACATACATTTCCCACAACTAGTGCATGAAGGTGTTACTGGCAATGTCTGGTGGATATTAGTGTCTTAAGTGATGCCAGCTTTCATTGGCATCTTCTGTGCTAATCCTCATCTTGAACTGAAGTTATTAAAAGCCTGACTGCAATTTACATTTCAAAATGGACTCTGAAGTATTTTTAGATGGGATGTTCAATCTGTTTTCTTTCTTTTTGATCTTAATACATATGTATCTTTTTTTACCTCTTTTTAAAAGATACGTGAAAGAGGCCAAAGAAGCAACTAAGAATGGAGATCTGGAAGAAGCATTTAAACTTTTCCATTTGGCAAAAGACATTTTTCCCAGTGAAAAGCTAATGAGCAGAATCCAAAAACTACAGGAAGCCTTGGAGGAGTTGGCAGATCATGGAGATGATGAATTCACAGATGTGTGCAACTCTGGCCTGCTGCTTTATCGAGAACTGCATGACCAACTATTTGAACACCAGAAGGAAGGCGTAGCTTTCCTATACAGCCTATACAGGGATGGAAGAAAAGGTGGTATCTTGGCAGATGATATGGGATTGGGGAAGACTGTTCAAATCATCGCTTTCCTTTCTGGTATGTTTGATGCTTCACTTGTGAATCATGTGCTGCTGATCATGCCAACCAGTCTTATTAGCACATGGGTAAAAGAATTTGACAAGTGGACTCCAGGAATGAGAGTCAAAACCTTTCATGGTCCTAGTAAGGATGAACGTACCAGAAACCTCAGTCGGATTCAGCAAAGGAATGGTGTCATTATCACTACATACCAAATGTTAATCAATAATTGGCAGCAACTTTCAACCTTGAATGGCCAAGAGTTTTTGTGGGACTATGTCATCCTTGATGAAGCACATAAAATAAAATCTTCATCTACTAAGTCAGCAGTATGTGCTCGTGCTGTCCCTGCCAAGAACCGCATCCTCCTCACAGGAACCCCAATCCAGAATAATTTACAAGAACTGTGGTCCCTTTTTGATTTTGCTTGTCAAGGGTCCCTGCTAGGAACGTTAAAAACCTTTAAAATGGAGTATGAAAATCCTATTACTAGAGCAAGAGAAAAGGATGCAACTCCAGGAGAAAAAGCCTTGGGGTTTAAAATATCTGAAAACTTAATGGCAATCATAAAGCCCTATTTTCTCAGGAGGACTAAAGAAGAGGTACAGAAGAGAAAGGCAAGCAACTCAGAGGTCAGACCTTGTGAAAAGAATCCAGATGTTGATGCCATTTATGAAATGCCTTCCCTTTCCAGGAAAAATGATTTAATTATTTGGATACGTCTTGTACCTCTACAAGAAGAAATATACAGAAAATTTGTGTCCCTAGATCACATCAAGGAATTGTTAATGGAGACACGCTCACCTCTGGCTGAGTTAGGTGTCTTAAAGAAGCTGTGTGATCATCCTAGGCTGCTCTCTGCACGGGCTTGTCATTTGCTGAATCTAGGGGCTGTCAGATTCTCTGTTCAAGATGAAAATGAAGAGGAAGATTCCTCAGATGTGGACCATACTGGTGAAATATCTGATGATACACTGATGAAAGAATCTGGAAAAATGATATTTCTAATGGACCTTCTTAAGAGACTGCGAGATGAAGGGCATCAGACTCTGGTGTTTTCCCAGTCAAGACAAATTCTAAACATCATCGAACGCCTCCTAAAGAATAGACACTTCAAGGTATTGCGAATCGATGGAACAATTACTCATCTTATGGAACGAGAAAAAAGAATTAGCTTATTCCAGCAAAATAAAGATTACTCTGTTTTTCTGCTTACCACTCAAGTAGGTGGTGTTGGCTTAACATTAACTGCAGCAACCAGAGTGGTCATTTTTGACCCTAGCTGGAATCCTGCAACTGATGCTCAAGCTGTGGATAGAGTTCACCGAATTGGACAAAAAGAAAATGTTGTGGTTTATAGGCTAATCACTTGTGGGACTGTAGAGGAAAAAATATACAGAAGACAGGTTTTCAAGGACTCATTAGTAAGACAAACTACTGGTGATAAGAAGAACCCTTTCCGATATTTTAGTAAACAAGAATTGAGAGAGCTATTCACAATCGAGGATTTTCAGAGCTCTGCAACCCAACTGCAACTTCAGTCTTTGCATGCTGCTCAGAGGAGATCTGATAAGAAACTAGATGAACATATTGCCTACCTGTATTCTTTGGGGATAGCTGGAATCTCAGACCATGATTTGTTGTACACACGTGATCTCTCTGTTAAAGAAGAGCTTGATGAGTTAGAAGACTCTCACTATATACAACAAAGGGTTCAGAAAGCTCAATTCCTGGTTGAATTTGAGTCTCAAAATACAGAGCTCTTAATGGAAAGACAAAGAACTAGAAATGAGGGGATCTTGCTGAGAGAACCTGTATTTACTTCTAAAAAAAGGGAGAAACGCCCTGAAGTGAATAAACCACAACCTCAGCCTTCACTTCTTTTAACTACTCATCATACCCAGGAGGAAGAAATCTGTTCCCAAATGGCAAGTGTGATCATTGATGATCTGCCTGAAGAGAGTGAGAAACACTATCTTTCAAATACAAAGATGAGTGTTACCATCGGACAAGATGGTGGGCACCCACATGAAAGGACATTTGATGCTGACTTTGTAGCTTTACCCAAGGAGTGTGCAAGTGTAGAAGAAATTTGTACCAACTCTTTATTGGGAATGACTCTACAAAAAGAGGCATCACGAGAGGGGCCTACACAGGAGGTAGTGCAAGGCAATACTCTGGAAAGTTTTAATTATTTGCTTAGTGAACCTGTTAGAGCTGATCTTGGGCCAAATCTAGATGAACAAAAGGATGATGAGATTTTACATCAGGGTAATCTCTGGCCCATTAATCCCATAACAAATGAAAATCAAGATACAGAATCAAATGCATCTGTTATTGAAATAACTGATGGTGACTTGTCAGCATCCCACAGTGCACTGCAGGATGCTCAAGCAAAGGAGACCAAGTTGCAAGAGGAACCTTTGGCATCTTCATTACAGTATATGTGCGATTTCAATCTCTTCTTGGAAGATTCTGCAGACAATGGACAAAATCTTGCTAGTCAGTCTTTGGAGCATGTTGAGAAAGAAAATAGCTTGTGTGGCTCTGAGGCAAATTCTAGAGCAGAGTTTGTGCATAGCAAAGCAGGGCTCAGTATGGATCTTTCTGAGGAAGATGATGAGTCAGAAGTAGTAAATGTAAAGGTCAGAAGTAAAACAAGAAGGATCGTTTCAGATGGTGAAGATGAACATGATACTTTTAAAGATACTTCGAGCACAAATCCATTCAACACATCTCCCCTTCGGTTCTTACCTATAAAACAGTTTGATGCTTCAACTCCCAAAAGTGGGACCAGTCCATCTGAAAGGTTCTTTTCACCTAAAATAGCTAATAGTATAAATAAGTCTATAAACTCTAGAAGATCCCTGGCTTCTAGGAGGTCTCTTATTAATGTGGTTTTAGACCACGTGGAGGATATGGAGGAAAAACTTGAAACCAGCAGTGAAGCAAAGGTAGCTGAAGATTATCTGGAGGAAAGAACTGAGGAAAGCAGTGGTGAAGACTCGGATTGTACAGAAGAGGAACCTTCCAGAGAAACCCTGTCTTCAGAAAGTAAGTCTAGCTGCATAACTACACCTAAGTCTGGTGCTCTAGCTCAGGAGACCTCTCCTGGTGACCCTGGGCTTTTGTCTGGTGGACAGTTGGTGGATTCTCCTCAGGATAAGGATAAGGCAGAAGAGGCTGCAACTGACTATGAGACTCTTGTAATGCGTGGAAAAGCATTGAAAGAGTGTGGAAAAATACAGGAGGCCTTAAACTGCTTAGTGAAGGCACTTGACATAAAAAGTGCAGATCCTGAAGTCATGCTCATGACTTTAAGTTTGTATAAGCAACTTAATACAACTTGAAATAACCTGTGTATTGTATTTCAAAGCAAAACAGTATGAGGTAATTTGTTGTAGTTGGAGTCTTTGGGATCATGAAGCATTCAGGCTTAAGGTGAGAGAGATCTCAAAAGGCAAGTTTTGTTCCTAACTGTTTTGTAAATTCTGCCTTTACCCACTGTTTCTGCACCCCCCCATACATATGTTCTGATATTGTTTTAGGCATGTGCTATAAATCTAATAGAACTGTTACTTTTAGAAAATTTTTCTGTGAAATTACTCTAGCCATTTTAAAATGTATTCTGAAAATGATCACTTTTGTATATCACAGTTCAGATACGATTATTAAAATTACTTTTCTCAAGTGTTTTTCATTCACTTTCTTTCACTGAGATGATACAGACAAATGCTTATAGAAACTCCTTAGTTGAGGCAGGGCGTTGTCATTAGTATTCCAAATCTAAGATCTGCTCTTTTATGCTGTCAGCTTACTATAGCATAAGGCTGGGTGCTAGGCTTTATCACTGGTACCGTACCCTAGAGTCACTTTGCCAACCACTTAGCCATTCTCCCGTCACCACCATGTTCTGACATATGCTAGCACATTCCATCTTTGGGTTATAGACTGAAAAGGAATGTGGTTCCTTCTCAGGAACAAAGTGCAATGTAGCACACTCTGCACTTGGTCACTTGAGCAGGAATACTAGCATTCATCAAGTACCTACTGTGTATTGGGTACTGTATATAGGTTTCTTGTTTAATCCTTAGCATAATCTTTTGAGGTCAAGGGTGGCATTTCCATTTTTTTAGTTGAGGAAACTAAGACTCAGTGAGGCTGTGGCTTGTCCAAGATCACATAGTAAGGGATGAAATGGGTTTTTAACTGTGTGTTACCTAGTGAACAGCATGTCTTAACTATATATTATAGCCACTATAATGTGAGCTGTTTTTACTCACATCTGGCATCAAATATATAGGAGTTTTCACATCAAGCAGTTTTCCAGTTCTCTGCAGACAGTCAACTTGGGTGTCCTACCATTCAACTCAGTTCTGACACAGGATCCACAAGTGTCAGGGTGCATCCCCATAAAACTGCCCTTACTTCAGATGCCACTTGCTGGTATTGGGTCTTCACATTATCCTCACTTGTGTCCACCTTGTCTGCACACTGAGGGCTCCCGTGACTGCCCTTTCAGGTTCAAGAATTTACTAAAATAGCTTACAGAACTATTATTACTCATTTTTATAAAGAATACAACTGTGAAACAGCCAAATGGAAGAGATGTATGGGGTAAGATACCGGGGTTGGGGTGGTGGGTGAAGAGTCCATGCCCTCTGGAATTGCCACACCCAGCATCCTGATGTGTTCACCAGCCCTCAACTTTAGGGCTTATGGAAGGCTCAATACTTAGCCATGAATATTTAAGTCATTGGCTATTGCTGATTAACTCAATCTCTAGTCCTCAGAGGCCAGGGGGTGGGGCTAAAAGTTCCAACCCTCTAATTTTGTCTTGGCCTTTGTGGTGGCCAGTTTGTATGAGAAGCTATTTAGGACCCTCTGGCCACCAGTCATCAGCATACAAAAGACCACCAAGATTCCAAGGGTTTTAGGAGCTGTGTACAAGGAACAAAGACCACTTATTTTTTTATTATATCATACATACATATATAAGTTACTTGTAAATTATATGTATATACTGTTTAAAAAAAAATTCAACCAGGGAAATTTGAAGATTAAATTTGCTTTGTTAAGCGATTCATGAATTGAGCAGGATCCCATCCAGCAAGTAGGGTGCTCAGGTTGTACAAAATGGAAGATTTTTATAGGAAGAAGGGTGGGGCAGGAGAATTATTAGCAAAAGAAAAAAGGAAGGTGTCCTGACCAGCATGGCTCAATTTGTTGGGCATCACTCCACAAAGTGAAAGGTCACCAGTTTGATTCCTGGGTTTCTCTCCCTTTCTAACTCTCTTGCCCTCTCTAAACAGAAATAAATAAAATCTTTAAAAACAGGAAGGCAAGTGTTTTTATGTAGATTGCCTTTTCTTTCTCTGGGGGTGGGGAATGGAGAGGGCCCATGTGACAGGTTATGTCATTGGCATTGACCAGAAAATTCCAGACTGGTTAAGATTACATTTCTGGTAAAGGTCAAAACCTCAGTTTGGTAAGTTAATAACTCTAGGTTTGGTATCATGGGCATTAGCACAAGTGATGCCATTTTGGGCCTATGGTTTGCTCTTTATCAGTTCACACTACTATTCTCATATGCTGTATATTGATGTAGAAGATTGTAGAAAGATGAGCTGAAATTTAAGTAATAGATTACTTATTGAGAATACAAAATTTTGCTTACCAAAATAAATTATTACTAATATTTTAAGGTGGGTAATGTGATTGCATATCTATTGTTAGAGAACACAAGGGGGGGGGGGGCCAAAGGGCAATATACTATTACCAAAAGGAACTCGCTATGTTTGTTATGTCCACCGCCTTATAGGAAAGACATCTCTCAATGCCAGAGATTCGTGAAAAGGAAAGAAAATGTTTATTTAATGCTATACAGACTTAAAGGAGTGACCTAATGTCTTCATTAAAATCCCAAAGTCCCTTAAAACACCCATAAACACACAACAGTCTTTTCTTCCCCCCTTGTTGAGTCTGGGGTACTGTATCTCAGGAAAAGAAATAGAAGTCCGCGGCTCAGGCAGCCCCCAGTTCTTCCCAGTAATCCATCTCGGCTGGTAGGCCTCCCTTGGTTCCCGCCACCATCAGCTGTGTTGCCGGGATCTCTGCTAAAGCCAGGTGGTGGTTCCCCCTTCTAAAGCTGCAGGGGTCCCCACTCTGGCAAAGCCACATGGTTCTCTGCAGTGCCACAGCCGAATGGTCCTCTCCCTGCACTGCCACAGACACATGGTCCTCTCTGCACAATGGCCACGGGAGTCCCCACTCTGGCAAAACCACACGGTTCTCTCCCTCTGCACTGGCCATGGTCCTCTCTCCAATGGCTGCCGAGTCTCTCCTCTGCCAAAACCGCGTGGTTCACCCTACATGGCTGCAGCCAAGTGCTTCTCTCTCCACTGCCACAGCTGCATGGCTCCCTTTCTATTGCCACAGCCACATGGTTCTCTGCACAATGGCCGAGGGAGTCTCCACTCAGCCAAAACTGTGTGGTTCTTCCCCTAATGGCTGCCGTGTCTGGGTTTAAATCCCCTCGCCAATCTTCCTCTGCAGCCCCATTTCCGACTTCTCCCACAATTAGCTACACTTGCTAGCACTCCCATGTCCTTCCAGCTGTACTGGGCTGCCATACTGACTCTGGGTAGGCGTGGCCCCATGTCTTGGAGCCAATCTTCTCCAAGCTCCCACGCAGGCAGGCGCTGTAACCCAGAGGACCTGCCCCCAGTTACGTCTTGGTGGGGAAGTCACTTCCATGCCCCTGGCTCAGAGTGTGGCCACAGCTATTTAACATATCTATGCAACCAGTTAAATGTTATAGATATGTTAAATGACCATGCCAGAGGTTAGCTGCAAAGCTGTTGCTATTCAAAACAGCTCTCAATGGCCCTGCTCCATGTGTCCCTTCCCCCAACTAACAACTGTGAGGGGTGGGTGAGGACATCCTAATATTTCCTGGACACCTTGAGTTCTGGGCCCCATTCCAAATCCCTATTTGGGGTCCCCTCTTGGCTGTACCCCGTAACACAATCATTAAAAAATCTTGGTGGTAACATTGACTCAGCAATTCATACTCGGCATCTAAGTCCAGCTCCCCCTTTCCCTATGTAGACTTTGTTTATCAGTTCCTTCCATCAAGCATAGGAATGTTTTTGGAAATAGGCTGATGTTTAAAACAAGGCCTCAGCCTCTTACAATTTATTTGTCTGCTAGGAAACTTTAGGGGCCTGTATACATTTGATTGACATTGAGGCATATGTCCTAGATGTACAGTCATGCACTGCATGTTTCATTCAATGACATACTACATATATGACATGGAGTCACAGGTGGGCACAGGTAACCAGGTTCTTGGTGATCAGGACAAAGAATTGAACTGAACACCCAGAAGTTATAGCAGAGAACATGGGAGCAGGCCAACTCCAAGCAGAGATGGACCTCATGGGCTGGAGAGACTCTATTCTTATAGGGCAGATCCTTCCTGGCTAGTTTTGGTGGGCTTTTACTGCACATGTATAAGTAGTTGTACTACTTTAAAGCTGCTGCACATGTGGTCTCCCATGATTTTCCCTGATTGGCCACCAGGGAAGAGGGTCCCACAGTGCGACCGAATTGACTCCTCTTTCTCCTGGGGTCCCCCTGTACTAGGTTCACCTTTCCCTTCGCCAGAGAATTATAGTTCTCCATGTTAGAGACTGGTGAAAAGGAATTATTTATTCAAGTTACACGGACTTAAGAGTAATGATTTAATGTCTTCATCAAAATCCCAAAGTCCCTTAAAACACCCACAAACACACAGTCCTTCCTTCCCCCCTTTGCCCAGTCTGGGGTACCGTATCTCAGGAAAAGAAATAGAAGTCCACAGCTCAGGCAGCCCCTGGTTCTTCGAAGTAATCTGTGCTCGGCTGGAAGGCCTCCCTTGGTTCCCAGCACTATCAGCTGTGTCACCAGGATCTCCAACTAAAGCTGCATGGTGGTTCTTTGCTAAAGCCATGTGGTGGTTCTTTGCTAAAACCGCATGGTGGTTCTTCTCATGGCTGCGGGGGGCTGGGGAGTGGTCCCCACTCTGTCAAAAACGCATGGTTCTCCTCACTGCCACAGCCGCATGGTCCTCTCTTCAATGGCTGCCGAGTCTGGGTTTAAATCCCCTCGCCAATCTTCCTCTGCAACCCCATTTCCAATTCCTCCCACAATCAGCTACACTTGCTAGCACTCCCATATCCTTCCAGCTTTACTGGGCTCCATCATGAGTCTGGGCAGGGGTGGCCCCATGTCGTGGAGCCAATCTTCTCGAATCTCTTGTGCAGGTGCTGTAACTCAGGGGACCTACCTCCCAGTTACATCTTGGGGGGAAGTTCCTTCCATCCCCCCCTGGCTCAGAGCATGGCCACAGCTATTTAATATATCTATGCAGCCAGTTAAAGGTTATAGATATGTTAAATGACCACACAGGTTAGCTGCAAAGCTGTTGCTATACAAAACAGCTCTCAATGGCCCCTGCCTCATGTGTCCCTTCCCCCAACTCACACCTATGGTGGAGGATGAGGACATCCAATATATCTTTCTAATGTTTCCTGGACACCTTGAGTTCTGGACCCCATTACAAATCCTTCTTTTGGGGGCCCCCTGACTGCACCCTCCTACAATGGTACCATAAGATTATAATGGAACTGAAAAATTCCTGTTGTGTAGTCACAGCTAGCCTAAAACATTACTCAGGTGTTTGTGGTAATGCTAGTGTAAACAAACCTACTATGCTGCTAGTCCTATAAAAACATATAGCACACACAATTATATGTAGTACATAATTATTGATAATGATAAATAACTAGGTTACTGGTTTATGTATTTCCTATTTACTATTATTTTATGTATTTATTTTGGATTTTATTTATTTTTTTTAGAGAGGGGCAGGGAGGGAGAAAGAGAGGGAAACATCAATGTGTGATTGCCTCTCATGTCCCCCTACTGTTACAGGGTGCGGCCAAGAGGGGGGGATCCCAAATAGGCATTTGAAATGGGGTCCAGAACTGAAGGTGTCCAGGAGATTTTAAGATGTCTTCGCCCCTTTCCCCCACAGGTGTGAGTTGGGAGAAGGGGCACACAGAGCAAGAGCATGCAGGGCAGCTTTGCAGCTAATCCATGGCGTGGTCATTTAACATACCTATAGCCTTTGGCTGGTTGCTTAAATATGCTAAATAGCTATGGCCATGCTCAAGGCCAGGGGGATGGAAAGGGATCTCCCCCCCAGATGGGACTGGGGAGCAGGTCCCCTGAGTTACAGCACCTGTTTGGGAGCTGGGAGAAGATTGGCTCCATGACATGGGGTGACACCTGCCCAGACCCACGATGGCGACCAGAAAAGCTGGAGAAGACAGCAGATTGAGGGCAAGTGTGCCCAAGTGTAGGAGGAGTCGGAAATGGGGCTGCAGAGGAAGACTGGCGCGGGGATTTAAACCCAGACACGGCAGCCATTGAGGGAGAACCACGCGGCCTGGACAGAGTGGGGACTCTCCCTTCCCGCAGCCCTGAGAGAGGGAGAACCACGCGGCCTGGACAGAGTGGGGACTCCCGTGGCCCTGGGAGAGAGGACCATGTGCCTTTGCCAGAGTGGGGACCCCCCACAGCTTTAGAAGGGGGAACCACCACCTGGCTTTAGCAGAGATCCCAGCGACTCAATTGAGGATGCCAGGAACCCAGGGAGGTCTCCCAGTCGAGATGGAGTACTAACTGGGAAGAACCAGAGGACTGCCTGAGCCATGGACTTCTATTTCCTTTCCTGAGATACAGTACTCTGGACTGGGCAAAGGGGGAAGGAAGGAAGGACTGTGTCTCTTTGTGGGTGTTTTTAGGGACTTTAGGATTTTTGATAAAGACATTAGGTCACTACTTGAAGTTTGTATAGCATTAAATAAACATTTCCTTTCCTTTTCACGAATCTCTGGCATTGAGAGACGTCTTTCCTCGGGCGGCGGACATAACAGACCCGGGGCCTTCTTTCAGTAATAGTATATTGTCCCAGGCCCCCCCCCCCCCGGCTTGTTTGTTCTGTAACACTACTGGAGACCTGGCCCACAACCCAGGCATGTGCCCTGACTGGGAATCGAATTGGAGACTCTTTGGTTTGCAGGCCGGCACTCAATCCACTGAGTCATAGCAGCCAGGGCACTATTTGCCATTATTTTAGAGTGCACTTTTGCTACTTATAAAAAAAAAGTTTGCTGTAAAACAGCATGTTGTTAGGCTGGGAGCAACCTCGTACACCTCATGTTTACATCTTTTGACTGCATCATGTGCTCTTGGGCTTGACTTAATCTTGCTTTGTTTTATAAATTTAGTGTAGCCTAAGTGCACAGTGTTGATAAAGTCTACAGTCCTGTACAGTAATACCCTAGGCCTTCGGAGGCACGGAGGTACATGACTTTCTCACTGAAAAACAAAATGGTTCTTGTTTGTGTATTACGGCAATTTTGGTGGTGGAAATGCCTGCACACAGTAAATTATTCAAACTCTAAGGAAGGCAGGGATTTTTAAACTGGCATTCATGGATAGAATTTAGATGTCTGAATGTAGACAACAAACTGCAGAAGTATTAGCAGTACCTGTGACTTTGTCACCAATAGAACTCACAGATTTCATCATTATTGCAACTACCTTAAATACCATTGACAGTCATAACTACAAAATCAGAGTGGTTTTTCGTTTTACTTATTTTATTTTTTAAGTATTTTTGTTTATTTTTAGAGAGAAGAGAAGGGAGGAAGAGAGGGAGAGAACCAACGATTGGTTGGCTCTCACATGCCCCCAACTGGGGACCTGGCCTGCAACCCAGGCGTGTGCCCTGACTGGGATTTGAACTGGTGACCTTTTGCTCTATGGGGTGATGCCCAACTCATGGAGCCACACTAGTCAGGGCAAAAATCACAGTGGTTTTTAGATCTACCACTAGATCCTACTTAATATAGTAACATGTATATTTTATATTTATATATATATAAAGCAATTTTAAAACTATTTTGATTACTGTATTTCAGTATAATTGCTGTCCTTTGTAATCTTATGTATTTTACTTTATTCATTTAAAATCATTCTAAGAAGGGATCCACAGGCTTGGGCATGAGGCAAAAAATCTCTGACCTGCCCCTTCCCCAGTTCTGGATTGCCATTTCCAGAGACAGTCTATGTATAAGCACCAGTGTCTGTTTTATATTTTTACTGAAATGGTAATATACTATATACAGTTTGCACCTTTGTTTTAAATTTTTACATAGCTGCATACTATTCTATTGAATGGGTATACCATCATTTATCATCTACTGATGGACATTTTCTTTCCAGATGATGCTGTAACGAATATCCTTGTACATTTTATACATGTGATTACATCCATAGGATGAATTCCAAGAAATGGAGTTGCTGGGTCACAGGGTATATTTATAATATTTTAAAGTTTTTTTTAATCCTCACCCAGGGACACATTTATTGATTTTAGAGAGAGGGGAAGGAAAGAGGAGAGAGAGAAACATTGATGTGAGAAACATTGATCAGTTGCCTCCTGTATGTGCCTCAACTGGGGATCACACCTGCAACCTAGGTATGTGCCCTGACTGGGAATCAAACCCGCGCAACCTTTCTGTGCACAGGCCGATGCTCTAACCAACTGAGCCACACTGGCCAGAACTATAATTTGATAGGTACTGCCAAAATGTTCACAGAGGTTATAACAATATACATTTGCACTATTAATGAATGAATTCCTGTTTCCCCATACCTTCACCAATGTTAAATTTTGAACTTTGCCAATCCAATAGGTTAAAAATGGGATCTCACGTTGGTTTCAATTTGTATTTTACTATGAATGGGTTTTTAAATGAGTTTTACTCTTTAAGCATTGAACTTAATGAAAAAGATGCAGTTGCAGAGCAGAATTGAATGCTTATGCCATGCCTTAATTTTTTCCCTTACCAACTTCTTCAGAACCTTAGTTGCCAGTCAAAAGCTAACTTCCCAAAGGTTTACTTGGTATCAGAGGCCCATTCCTACCCCACTTCCTCACAAACTAGCCGTAATTGTCATGCCACAGAAATTACTTTGCTTTTTTTTAGCACTCCAACTTCCTTCCTTTGTGGGTGACATACATGCACAAGGCATGCACTTGGTATCCTGGGTAGGCCTCTAGCTCAGGAGCATCTCCTGCATATACAGCTTACCAGAATTTCATTCACAATTTTCAGAATTGATCGCCCATATTTATATCTTTTCTTAAATATTTTTATTTATTTTTAGAGATGGGGAAGAGAGGGAGAAAGAGAGGGAGAGAAGCATCAATGTGTGGTTGCCTCTCATGTGGCCCTCACTGGGGACCTGGCCCACAACCCAGGCATGTGTCCTGACTGGGAATCGAACCGGCGACCCTTTGATTTGCAGCCCACGCTCAATCCACTGATGTACACCAGCCAAGGCTTATATCTTTTTAAAAAAGATTTTGTTTATTTATTTTTAGAGAGAGGGACAGGGAGGGAGAAATAGTGGGAGAGAAACATCTATTGGTTACCTCTTGCACACCCCCAACCCAGGATCTGGCCCACAACACAAGCATGTGCCATGACCAGGAATTAAACTGGCAACCTCTTGATCTGCAGGCCAGCACTCAATTCTCTGAGTCATACCAGCCAGAGCTGATAGCACTTATTTAGAGACATTGTTTCAAATGTGGTTTTCAATGCAGTTTCATCTTATATCTGCTATTTTGAATACTTCTATCATACTGGTATATCTGGATCCCAGGGTTTAGTCTGCTCAGTGGGGAAAATGGGAAGGCATAGCCTGCTGGGGTGCTCAGAAACCCTTCCAAAATGGGAAACATAGGTCTGGAGGTGAAGTTGCAACTATGTGGCATAATGTGGGCATGTCAAATGAGTGTCAAGAATCACATAGTTGTGTTGGTGAAGTTTCATTTTATTTTTCTATTAATTTACTTATTTAAGTCCTCGCCTGAGGATATGTGTATTGATTTTAAAGAGAGAGGAAGGGGGGAGGGGGAGAGAGAGAGAAAGAAACATCAATTGGTTGCCTCCTGTATATACCCCAGCCAGGGATCAAACCCACTGTTTGGTGTATGGGCTGAAGCTCCAACTGAGCCACCTGGCCTGGGCCAACGTTTTATTTATTTTTAGAGAGGGGAAAGGAAGGAGAAAGAGGAGGAGAGAAACATGAGTGTGTGGTTGTCTCTCACACACCCTCACAGGAGAGACCCAGCCTGCAACCCAGGCACGTGCCTTGACTGGGAATCAAACGACAACCCTTTGGTTCGCAGGCCAGCAGTCAATCCACTGAGCCACACCAGCCAGGGCCCAAAGTTTTATTTGTTAAGCAGTACAGTATTCATAATATTCTTTATGCTTTGTATATGTGATATAAATATGGGATTATAAAATAAAAAAATGTAGACACACAGAACATTAGTCCTGGAAAGGTTGGTCATACATAAACTATACACTTGAAGATGAGCAAATGTTTTCATACTGACATTTCTCCCCTTGACCAACACTTGGTGAATGGCTGCTCAGTCTAGTACAAACACCCAATAGAACTGAGTGCCTCTCTCCCCCGCAATAAACATTTATTTTAAAACACAGGAGTTAATGTTGAATGGCCATTTGTGTTCCATGTACTATGTTAAGGCAATGCAGCTAATAATTGTCCTGGCAGATCACAGCTGGCTAACATATAAAGGAAGCGTTGTCTAGGAACCCATGTTATGATTTTCATATGCTTATCTGTCTTTTTGATGCCCGATTCAATGTGTGAATAGTGGGAGCTGGTACCTGACTCCCCTAGAGATGGTTTCTACATTAACTTATGGATATACTGAGAATCAGATAAATTAGTTCTGAGAGGAAAGGAATGACAAGTTAAAAGGAGTCTGCTTGATCCATCTTTGAGAACCACTGACTGAACACCTACTATAGTGTATAGCAGCCTTTACCCACCCCATTTTGCACTTACAAACCCACAATGACAGTTCATAAAATATAAGGATTATTTAACATCTTTTAAAGAAATAAATAGAATGTATAAAATATAATCTGCATTCCATACAATTTTATTTTCTCCCTTCAACCATAATGATATGGTATCCAAATTTTGTCTTAACTGGAGGGTCTGTAAACACAGGCTTGTCCAGGCCACTTACAGGCAAAGCAAATGCTGCTTCTTGAAATGGTCCCACCATGGACCCTCTGGTCATCCAACCCAGGTCGCCCTGAAAAACCCAAAAGATATGTGATGTCAAACAGCTCTGCAGAGGGAACAGTTCTACTGTAGCTTGAATGCTAAGGTTCCTAGGTTTCTTCATTTGGGCTGTAAAGAAGTAGGCTAGACAGGACAAATGGACAGACATCGTACTCTGCACTGAA
The DNA here is from genome assembly GCF_004126475.2 of Phyllostomus discolor. Taxonomy (NCBI): domain Eukaryota; kingdom Metazoa; phylum Chordata; class Mammalia; order Chiroptera; family Phyllostomidae; genus Phyllostomus; species Phyllostomus discolor. The sequence continues at coordinate 94,453,748 of NC_050198.1, forward strand.
TCCACAAGCAGTCACAATGTTGCCAGGTATCTGTGAGCTGTGCAATTTTGGTCATACCTAGGTTTAGACATAGGTGACCCATATTCAACTGTTTACAAGTTGGACATTTATGTTTTTACGACCTTTAAACCCAGGTATGGCTAAAATTAATGGCAAAACATAGAAATAATCCCGAGTGTTGGGGGACAGATCATATTACATGATAAGAGTAACATACCCCTTGCCTGGCTTTATCTTCACTATATTGTGTGGCCACTTCATTGAATCTCATTCCAGACTTTAACTTTTCCAAGGCTTCCATGATTTTGCCATGTTTCTCACACAGAATGTGCCTGACCTACAAGGAAAAAATACGTTTGTATAATACCTGGAGATCCAAACGATTTATTTCTTCACAGTACAACAGTCAGTACACAGTGGACTAGGAATCCAACCGGCGACCCTTTGGTTCACAGGCCCATATTCAATCCACTGAGCCACACCAGCCAGGGCACATTTTTAAAAGGAATTACTTTTTGTAAGTGAGACTGGTCTGTAATTTCCAATTGTGTGTTATCTTGATTTTTCTATCAGTGTTGGCCTGTTCCCTTAGAATGAGTTAAGCAAACTGTCTTTTCCTTTTATGTGTACCAAAGTAACACATGTACATGTTTACATTTAACATGGAAAAAAGGAACTAGTAACTCACCTTTACTGCATTGCCACCACCTTTGGGACCCTGAGACTTCTTGTCAGAACTGTCACTCCCAGATGCTGCTCCCCCTTTAGAGAAGAGATGACAGGTACTCATTTAAATGGTACCTTGATTACAGAAAGGTCTAACATAACAGCAGTTGATACTTGTCACAGCACCAAGTTTCAAAAGGGAACGCTGCCAGATACTTGACTACATCAAACTAAATTAATCTGACTCACCTCCCTTTTTTACAAAAATATGGATTGCTTCATGAATTTGCGTATCACCCCTGCGCAGGGGCCATGCTAATCTTCTCCATATCGTTCCAATTTTAGTGTGTGTGCTGCCAAAGCGAGCATTCACTTCTCTTAAAACAGGAAATTTGTGCCCCACATAAATCCTTTACTGGAAAATAGGTACATAGGTAACTGTGCTGATGATTAAATGCAAGTCCCAGAAGCTGGGTGCAGTTCCCTGGACTCAGTTTGATATCCTGCCTTCTAAGTGAAAACCCCTGAGCTCTTGTAAAATTTCTAATAAGCACTGCAACTATGTATTTGAGTACTAACAATTCCAATATGTAAAATCCCTAGAAGTATATTTTAAATAAAGATCAAATTTCCCATCACCCATAATTGCCTAAAGAATACATTTATGTCTGAATTCTCAGAGTCTGCTACATTGCTTATTGATAGCTTCCTAAGAAAAGTTATCAGTATTGTGATTAATGACTGGCAGAAACTTATGTTTTACTAGTGTATCATTTTACTACATTGTCCACTTCTGTGCCAATGGCAACATACGCACTGTTAGAGGCTGATTTTCCTAAGAACTATCACTGGATTAAATGTTCAGTTCAATAAACATTTCCTAAATATAAGTACTAAGGTCCAGGCACTGGGACTACAAAGATAAATAAGCCATGGTACCTTTCTTTACAGGGCTCACTTGCTCTCAGATATGCAAACAGATCGTTTCAGAATGATCTATGACCTATGGACAGGGGGCTGTGGAAGCACAGAGGGACATTTGAGCCAGTCAGGGAAGGCTTCCTGGATGTATAGGCACTGACCAGGTGAAGAAAGAACAAGGGTGAGGGAACTCTCCAGGGTGGAAGAACAGGAAGGTATGTATTGGAAACTATGGACAAAGTGTAATCCGAGGTGGGAGTGCTGTGAGATGGGCCCAGGGGATGTGGCTGAGGGTTAGGGTGTGAGGGCCTTTAGGTCCCGTTATGGAATTTGGAATTTATCCTTGAAGTAACAGGGAGCCATTGAAAAGTTTTAATCAGGACACTCCAACATACACATAGCTCCAAAGGCTAGCACAGTGCCTGGAACACAACACTTGTTCAATAAATTTCAACTAAACTGAAAAACCAAAATACTGTACTGACCACCAAATGCTGAAGAACATATTACCATTGAAGGAGTTTCACTACATCCAACTCTTCTTTAACATTTATTTTTAAAGAGCAGGGAAGGTGGGGAGAGAGGGAGAGAAACATTGGTGCATGAGAGAAACATTCATCGGTTGCCTCTCACACAGCCCGACCAGGGACCTGTCCACAACCCAGGCATGTCTGCTGACTGGCAGTCAAAGCAGTGACCTTTCAGTTCGCAGGCTGAGGCTCAGTCCACTGAGCCACACCAGCCAGGACTACATCAAACTCTTAAGTGGATCTGTTGCATAGTCATGTTAAACAATGATGCCTTCTGATCATCCTATCCTCTCCCCTACTGGATGCTGTCATCTTTTGACTGTCACCTCACTCTCTGACTGAGGACTTTGGCATCAGCTTCAGGCTTCCTTTCCACTCTCACTCCTGCCATCATCTTAGATGAGCCACCATCTACACAGAGGAGTCATCCAACAACCTAACTGCATATTTCTAGACCTTCTTCCCAAATGTGCATACTGTCTATTGCAGGCCACTTGCTCCCAAAGGCACATGATGAAACCAGTGCAGCTCAGAACTAGTAGTTCAGTCTCTGGCCCCAACTTCCTGTTCTTCCAGCTTTCTCATGCCTCATTCCCACACTACCTCTTTGACTTCACAGAAATCACCCCCACCTTCAGTCCCTTTATCCAGCTATGCTCCCCTACACTCTCAGACTTCTCCTTCCCTTCCCAGTCTGGACCCGATGCTTGAATCATCTGAACTTGATCCCTTCCCACTAGCACCCTTAATTCCCTTGGGTGGCTACCCTTCTAGTATCATTGTCCAACAAAACCTTAACCTTGGCTCAAGGCTATTCCTAACTCTTTTCAATTGCATCTTGTGCCAGTTGCCCGGTAGTAGGTAAATCATGACTGTGCAGAATGTGTCCTCTACAAATTCATGGCCTTCAATCTTAGGCTGTCAGCCCTCGAGGCAATCCTTTTATTATCCCTCCTCACATCACCTTCAGAGACTATTCCCAATCTTTACCACTCTCGGGACTTCTACTCAGTCCCTGCCCCTCAGTCTTAAAAATTACTCTTGCCTTCCACTTTATTAAGAACTTGAGGCCATGCCCTAACTGGTGTGGCTCATAGGTTGGTCGTCATCCCACAGACCCAAAGGTCGCCAGATGGATTCTGGTCAGAGCACATGCCTGGGTTGCGGGCCAGGTCCCCGGTTAGGGGCGTGAGAGAGGCAACTGATGGATGTTTCTCTCGTGTATGGATGCTTCTCTCCCTCCCTTCTCCTCTAAAAGTAAATAAAGCCTCTTTAAAAAGTAAACTGAGGCCATTAAGTACAATCTCCTACGAACTCCACCTCTTCCCCACTCTCGGGGCCTAATTTTTACAACCACACCCATCCCCATCTTTGTCCTTGTGGCCTCAAGCATCAGGTGTCCCTTCTCTTCAAAGCTCAACTGCTCCGCCTCTGTCCCGGACCCCGTTTTCTCCTAAATCTCACTCCTCTGTAACTTTACCTCTCAAACTCTACTGGATCCTTCACATCGGCCTCACTCCCAAGTTTTCCCCAAACAAAATTTTCTCTTAGTCCTTTGTCCTTTTCTACCTACCACCTAATCTCCATGCCTTTTTAATTAAAGCTTTCCAGAGAAGTCCAAAATAACCACTTCCGGGTCACTGACCACCCGCTGCCTCCTTCCCGGACTCCGGGGATCGCCGGTCAGGTCCCACCCCTCTTACCCGACCCCTTTCTCCCTTGTTGTTCTGGCCGCTCTACCTTTTCCCCCTTTTCCAGAACCGCTTTTTCCTTTAGGCGGCATCTGCGAAACTTGACGTTGAACTGTCAACTCTGTCAGTTGCCGTGCAAAGCCCCCTTCAAGCCCCCCGGGCTTGTCCCACACAAATGCCTGAAAGCGGCATCAAAATGGACCCTTTTTGCTGCGGCTCCGGAAGCAGGCATATCTTGGGGCAGGCCCAGGCCCAAGGCTCGTGGACCAATATGGCTGAAGGTGCCTGACCAATAAGAAGCTTGGGCTGGGGCGGGGCCCAAGGTAAAGCGAGGCAGGAAACCCCGCCTCTGCGCTTTTTGTTCCTTTTTCACATTCCCTTATTTGCGCGAACCCCGCTCTCCCGTTTCCCGGCTCCCCCAACCCTACCCTCTTTACGCGTGCGTAGTGAAAGCTGCAGGCCTCTGCAGTCTCTCGGCGCCAACTCGAGCGAATCCCGCGTGGTCCCCAGACAAAGGGAAAGCGGGAAGAACCTCGGTGGCTGCCCCCTCCTCCTGCCCCTGCTACACACTAGCCCTCCCACTCTTGCGATTTTTTTCATGTCTAAATTTTATTTTGCAGCTGTAGCTGATTGAGTTTAAAGGATAGTTTTCCAAAAAGGCTCTCACCCCTCTGCCTCTTGCAGAACTCCGTCATGGAGAAAAATTGGAAGCTGTAGGACATTGCTTAAAAAATAATGTTTCAACCACAGAAAAGGCTGTGTGCCATTTACAATAACGAGAGTAAAGCTGTCTGTATAGACACAGGAAATGACCTTAAGGAAGATTACTGACCAAGCTATAGAATATTCCTTTTTAAAAAAGTATATAGTGTACAATATATGCATATAAAGGACAGGAAGGCTACCTAGCAAAATATGACCAGTGGTGCTAGCACAGGTTCTCCTGTATGTTTCTGTGTATTTTCCAAAATTACCATAATGATGCAGCATAGAATAGTAGTTAAAAGCATGGTTTCTTGAGCCAGACGCCTGGTTTCAAATCCCTTCTGCACCATCTGGCTACTAGCTCTGTGACCGTGAAGTTACTTCAGTCTCTTTGGCTTGGTTTCATCATCTGTAAAATGGAGTTGATAATACTACCTACTTACAAGATGTTATGAGAATTAAATAAGTTCATATTCATAAAGCACTTAAAACAATGACTAGTTCATAGAGTATTAGCTTCAGATAAATGAGTTTTCAATTTGTGTCCTCATACTTTCTCCCCTAACCCAAAACCCCTTTCCTGCAATTTATATATAAAGTCAGGGCTTTTCCTCCATTCCACAATATAGCTGTGCCAGCTTCCACTGCCAGCCAGAACCTATAGGTGGTTCAGCTCAGAGTTTAGTTTTTGGAGACAGCCTTGATGGACTGGGATGTTTTGTGCTGACACCAGTGCTGTCAGGTATTTCTGAGACCATGCCCACCTCCAACTCATACATAAGAAGCAGCCCCCTCATTTTGTGCTGCTGTGATTTCTGGACATGACACATCTTGGGTACACTTTATTTCAGATTGGTAGTGATCAACTGTGGGGAGCACACCCAGAACAAAAGGGATCATTGCTCCCCCACTTCTGAGGTGGATCCCATAGGAGCCAGGTACTGACCTGCCAAGTCCAACTGGGAGATGTGGGGTGGGCTTTGACAATGACACTGTGGCCTGATGTTCATCCGCTCACACACAGCCAGGAGGCCTAGGAGGCGCCTTTACTTGTGGGTGTTCATATGGAACAGTGTTTCCTGAGACCACTGGCTCTGCAGTCTTGGTATGGGAGTGAAGCAGAGTTCAGATCCCAGTGAAGAGCCAATGTTCAATGGCTGGTGTGCTTAGTGCAGGGAACATTGTGAGAGCCCGTGTGGTCCAGTAGACAACAGCAGCAACAATAATAAGCGAGCCTGTGCAAGAGGCTGAATTTGCCCAAAATAGTGCCTAAAGGGCCAAAACTCAATGGAGAAAAAGATAGCCACGAGTCTGTTGGGGAGTTTCAGGGTTAAAAGCACTTTAGAGACAGATACAAAAGCATGTTCGATCTCAACTATACAGTGTGTGTCATAAAAATATGGGGAGGGAAATATCATAAAAGCTTGTGTTCTGGAATATGAGTTTGTGGCTAATTTTCATTTTTTCCTGTTTATGTCAACTGGCATTTTTTTTACTACCAAGAAAAAAGGCAATAAATGTTATTTGTAAAATAACAAAGAAGCTAGCTTCTATACAGGTTTAAGTCTGAACCAGTCTGTGGAGGCCAACTGTGGAGGAGTCTGTGGAACAGAGTGATGAAGGAACAGAAGAACAGGCGGGGGGCAGAGAGGAGAAAACTTCAGCCTTGAAACCATGGTAACGACTGCAGGAGTGTGCACAATGAGTCAGAGCCAGGAATGGCTGCCAGTTGTATTTTCTATTAATTATCTCCTCAAACTGATTCCTCCATGGATTTCTTAAACAAGCAAAAGCAGGAAGGGAAGCTGGCAGCTCTCTTCCCAGAAGAGAAATTCACAAACCTTCACCCGGAGTTACTGTTCTGCCCAATCTGCTCTACAACCAAAGGGCTATAGTGTCTTTTCCATTTGAGGTTCCAGCAGAGCTTATTCTGAAAAGGGAGCTTGAAGCAACGAAACAGCAATCTAGTTGATCCCATTCAGAAGTAGTCAGTGAATGGGGAGCTCTGGGTCCCAGACTCTGGGGACAGGGATAGAAAAAGGCCACCCTTTGGAAATTGAAACAAGGAAAAATAAGTACACGGTGGATAAGACCAGCCACCTGCAAAAGTAGCCACCCATTATGGCAAATGGATTCGGGTATATTGCTGATTGGATAGATGCAGCTCCGGAGCCTAGTCAGTGGCTGAAGAACTTTCTGTCCTTCATGATGTTACATGCCTGCCATGGGATAATGGAGCTTTGAACAACTGGTTTTTAAGAAAGGGCTTTACCAAAGAACTTATATGCACAACCCATGGACATGAACTAAGGGGCCAGAATGCTGGAGGGTGGAGAGTATACAGGGTGGAGAGCGATAAAGGCGAGAAAAAACTTGGGACAACTGTAATAGCATAATCAATAAAATATACTTTTTAAAAGGGGGGGCTTCAGAGAAGATTCTATCTATGTTTATCCAGCATTGTCTTAAGCAAAAGAGCTGCAGTTTCTGGGGGCACTAATATTCCAGTATCTAGTGAGGTGGATTTTGTCGAAGGCAGTGTTCATTTGAGACAATGGAAAACAGCCAACACAAATAGCATATGTAGCATGACCCTGGAGGTTTCCCTTCATGATCCCTTTCAGTTTTCACAAGTCTTGTTACAGAGAATCACCATGGCCATTTTAGAGCTGAAGAAACAAGCTCAGAGAGGTTAAGAAATGTCTTTTAGGTTTTACAGCTAAGGACTGTGGCAGGGTTGGGCTCTGAACTCAGGTCTGTCTGACTCCCGAGCTGGTACCCTTGCTTTTTAGGGGATGATGACTTGCCTTGCGATCCCCTAAATGAAATCCAAGAACACCCAGTTCCCTTTGTTCTGAGTGCGTGTTTCCCAAGTCAGCTTCCCAGGGATCTGAGGCCTCACAAGGGAACATAGTGCTCAAGTGGTGTCAAGGCCAAGTTACTCAGCCACCGTGGGACAGAGATTAAATGCTCCTCTGGCTTATGCACCAGTGTGTGTTGGTTCCGGGCAGTGAGGCAAGGAGAAGGAACACTGCCTGGGTGGGGGACAGTGGGCACAGCATTGTTACAAAGGCAGAGAGGGGACAGTAGGGAAGAGGTCTTCTGTATCCTCACCTTCAGGAACTGGTCTCCATGTCCAATGGATTCTGCCCCTGAAACAACTCTTCTCCGCTGCTCCTCAACATTTTACAGTGAACAATGAACACTTAAGTAGGATTCACCAAACGTCTTCTGTGCTCATCCCCCACGCTCTTCTCTGCTGCTACAACCTTTTGCACATTCTCTGGACCGTTGGAACAGCCTCCACATTGGCCCCTCAGTTGTCAAGTCTTACCACCCTCCAAACTACCTTCTCCAGTGTCTGACAGAGAGCTTTCAAAACCATAGATTTGATGCTCACTTCCTTAATTAAGTCTCTTCAGTAGCTACCTGGATGTTGAGAAGCTGCTTAGCCTGAAGACCCTAAGGCTATTCTGCTGCTATCTGCAGGTTTATCTCTTATTGGTCCCCAGTGGTCTCCAACCACTTTATTACCATTTATAGGCCCTCAAACGTGTAGTGCTGTCTTCAGACTTCATGCCTTTGCATATGCTGGTCTGTCTACCTGAATGCTCTTCCCCCATTTTTGATCTAGCTAACTCTTATTTACATTTCAAAATCCAGCTCAGCTGCTTCTTTCTCTTGGAAGCCTTCACTGATCCACTTCTCTACCTTCTCTCAGGCTAGGCTAAGTACTCTTCTGAACTCCCAAAGTGCCCTAGGCTTATCTCTAACATCTGTGATTTTGAGTAGTAGTCCATTCTATAGATGCAGCACCGTTTGTTTAACCATTCACTCATTGAAAAACATTTGGGCTGTTTCCAGGTGGGGCTACAACAAATACAGTGTCTATAAACATTGTGTACAGATTTTGGTGTGGATGCATGTTTTCATTTCTCTAGGATTATTTCCAGGAGTGTAGTTGCTGAGTTGTATAGTAAATTGCATGTTTAGTTTTGTAAAAAACTGCCATACTCTTTTCCAGAGTGGCTATACCATTTCACAGTCCCACCAGCAATGTGTGGGTGATCTAGTTTCCCCATCTAATCAACAACATTTTGTGTTATCACAGTTTTTTTTTCACTTTAGCCATTTAGATAGAGGTGTACTGATATCTTATTGTGATTTTTAATTTGCATTTCTCTAATGGCCAATGATGTTGAACATCTTTTCATGTGTTAATTTGCTGCCTGTGTATCCTCTTCTGTGCAATGAATGTTATGCCTTTTGCCCAGTTTCTGACTGGATTTTTTGTAACTGTTGACTTTCAAAAGCTCTTTATATACTCTAGATATGAGTACTTTATCAGGTATGTGGTTTGCAAATATTTTCTCCACGTCTCTAACCTTGTCTTTTCATTCTCTTTAAGAGGTCTTCTTTTTTGTTTTCAGAACAAAAGTCCTTAATTTTTTTATCATGGTTATGGTGACATATCTAAGAACTTTTTATCAAGTCCTACATCCCAACAATTTTCTCCTATGTTTTTTTCTAAAAGTTTTCTGTTTTACACTTAAATCTGTGAGTTAGCCCTGGCTGGTGTGGTTTGTTGATTGGTTGTAATTCTGCAAACCCAGAGGTCGCAGGTTACATTCCTGGGTTGTAGGCCAGGTCCCCAGTTGGGGTGCATGCAAGAGGCAACCGATCGATGTTTGTCCCTCACATTGTTGTTCCTCTCCATCTCTTTCTCCTTCCTTTCCCCTCTCTCTCAAATCAATAAACAAATCCTTGGGTGAGGATTAAAAATATTTGTGAGTTAGTTTTATCCATTTGAATTAGTTTTTGAATAAGGTGTAAGGTTTACATTGAAGCCCTTTTTTGGGGCCTATAAATGTCCAGTTGCTCCAACATCATTTGTTGAAAAGCTATCCTTCATTAAATTGCTTTTGCACTTTTGTTAAAAGTCAGCCAGCTGTAATTGTGTGAGTCTGTTCTGGATTCAGTATTCTGTTTTGTTGATCTGTGTGTCTATTCCTCCACCAATATCACATAATATCATACAGTCTTTTTTTAAAGATTTTATTTATTTCTTTTTAGAGAGAGGGGAAGGGTGGGAGAAAGAGAGGAAGAGAAACATCAATGTGTGGTTGCCTCTCACGCGCTCATCCCCCACTGAGGACCTGGCCCACAACCCAGGCATGTGCCCTGACTGGAAATCTAACCAGTGACCCCTTGGTTCACAGGCCAGTGCTCAATCCACTGAGCCACACCAGCCAGGGCTGCAATGGCATACAGTCTTGAGTACTATAGCTACATAGTAAGTCTTAAAATTGGGTAGAGTGATCCTTTTTCTACTTTATTCTTATTCTTCAAAATTGTTTTTAGCTATTATAGCTGTTTTTACCTTTCCATACACATTTTAGAATAATCTTACTGGTATCTACAAAAAAAATGTTGCTGAGGGGTTTTCTTTGTATTTTTTGATAGGAATGGAGTTAATCCTATAAAACATTTTGGAGAGAATTGATATCATTAATTAGTTGACTCCTCCAGTTCATAAACAAAGTATATCTCCCATGTAGTTAGATCTTCTTTGATATTTATAGTTTCAGCATAAAAGTCCTGTGTATTTTTAGATTCATATCTGTGTATTTTATTTGATGATTGTGGGTGATATTGTAGTTTTAATTTAGGTTTTCACATGTTCATTGCTACTATTTAGAAATAAAATTGAGGTTTTTGTATGTTCTTATATCCTGTGACCTTCCCGAACTCATTTATTAATTCTAGGAGATTCTTTATTTTGCGTGTGGGTTTCTTGTGATTTTCTATATAGATCATCATGTCATCTCCAAAGAATTCACTTCCAAACTCAAGTGATTGACAGTCATTTCCTTAAACCTGTAGGACCAAGATCCATGTTGTGTTTGTTTTTTTCTGGCTGACAATCTGAGTTTCTCAAGGCTACTCAAATTCCTTGATACTTAGGCCTCTTTATCTTCAAGTCAGTAATGCTATGTTGTATCCTTCTCACATTTGGAATCTCTCTCAGTTCCTTCTCTACTACCAGGGAGAGAAAACTCACTACTTTTAAGATCTCAATGTGATTAGATTGGGTCTACTAGGAAATCTCTTTTGATTAACTCTAAGTCAATCAATTAGTAATCTTAATAATATCCTTTGAATGACTTTTGCTGTGAAACTTAACATAATCATGAGTATATTATCAAACCATAGTCACAGTTCTTGGAACTAGGGTAGGAAGTCTTGGGGAGCCATTTTGGAATTGTACCTTACACTGTTAATATTTAGGTAGATGCCAGACATTGTGAATTTTTATACTGTGTGTGCTAGATTTTTACATTCCTTTAAGGACTCTTTTTAAAAGTATATTTTATTGATTATGCTATTACAGTTGTCCTATTTCCCCCCTTTATTCCTCTCCACCCTTCAACCCCCTCCCACCAGCATCCCCCAACTTCAACTTGTGTCCATGGGTCATGCATACAAGTTCTTTGACTTGTCCATTTCCTATACTATTCTTAACCTCCCCCTGTCTATTTTGTATCTACCATTTATGTTTCCTATTCCCTATACCTTTTCCCCCATTCCACCCCCACTCCGCACTGATAACCCTCCATGTGATCTCCATTTCTGTGATCCTGCTGTAGTTGTTTGCTTACTTTGCTTTTGTTTTTTTTTTAGATTCAGTTGTTGATAGTTGTGACTTTGTTGTCATTTTACTGTTCATGTTTTTGATCATCTTCTTTTTCTTAGATAAGTCTCTTTCACATTTTATATAATAAGGGCTTGATGGTGATCAACTCCTTTAACTTGACCTTATCTGGGAAGCACTTTATCTGCCCTTCCATTCTAAATGAAAGCTTTGCTGGATAGAGCAATCTTGGATGTAGGTCCTTGCCTTTCATAACTTTGAATACTTCTTTCTATCCCCTTCTTGCCTGTAAGTTTTCCTTTGAGAAATCAGCTGATAGTCTTATGGGAACTCCTTTGTAGGTAACTGTCCCCTTATCTCTTGCTGCTTCTAGAATTCTCTCCTTATCTTTCATCTTGGGTAATGTAATTATGATGTGCCTTGGTGTGTGCTTCCTTGGGTCCAACTTCTTTGGGGCTCTCTGAGCTTCTTGGACTTCCTGGAAGTCTATTTCCTTTGCAGATTGAGGAAGTTCTCCTTCATTATGTTTTCAAATTAGTTTTCAATTTCTTGCTCATCCTTTTCTCCTTCTGGCACCCCTATGATTCGGATGTTGGAATGTTTAAAGTTGTCCCAAAGGTTCCTAAGCTTTCCTCATTTTTTTTTTTGAATTCTTGTTTCTTCATTCTGTTCTGGGTGAATATTTATTTGTTCCTTCTGCTCCAAATTGGTGATTTGAGTCCCTGCTTCCCCCCCTTCACTGTTGGTTCTGTGTATTTTTTCTTTATTTCACTTTGCATAGCCTCCACCTTTTCCTCTATTTCATGACCATACTCAACAATTTCTGTGAGCATCCTGATTACCAGTGTTTTGGACTGTGCATCTGATAGGTTGGCTATCTCTTCATCGCTTAGTTCTATTTTGGGAGTTTTGATATGTTCTTTCATTTGTGCCATATCTCTTTGTCTCAGCATGCTTGTTATGTTGTAAAGGGCAGAGCCTTAGGTACTTGCTAGGGCAGAGCAACCCAGGTCACTGCATTGTGATGCTATATGTGAGGGAGGGGTTAGTTAGGGAGCAATTCCACTTGCTCACTCTTGGCTGACTTTCAGTCATGTCCCCCACTTCCCACAAGTAAGTTAGGCCCTTTTGGTGCTGATTCCCGGGTGGGTGGGTTTGTATATGTTTAGGATCCTATGTGTCTTTCCAATGAAATCTCCTGTGAGGCTGGGTGTTTCTCTCGTTGCTGCAACCCCACAGGTTTTTACAGCTAGAGGTTTTGAGGCTTTATTTCCCTGTGCTGGAACCCTGGGTTGCATGGTCTGTCTCACTCTCCAGTTACTATTCCTGGTTTATTCACACACAAATGTGGGACCATCAGCCACTGCCTCGCCTGCTGGGTCCTCCAGCTGCCATCTTGACTCAGTTCCTTTCCACCCCAGCTGCCTCTTTCCGTCCCTCCTACCAGTCTGAATGAATGTTTTCCTTTAACTCCTTGGTTGTGGGACTTCCATACAGTTTGATTTTCTGGCAGTTCTTGTTTTTTTGTTGTTGTTTTAAAATTTGCTGTTGTCCTTCTTTTGGTTGTGTGAAGAGGCAAAGTATACCTACCTGTGCCTCCATCTTGATTGAAATCTTTCCTTTAAGGATTATTAAACTTTGTTCTAGGATGCAGTCAAGTTATTTAGAGCAGTTTGATTCCTTTGAGGTTTATTTTATTTTAGTTAAAGATTTTATTCATTTTTTTCATTTTTGTAGAGAGAAGAGAAGGAGAAAGAAAGGGAAAGAAACATCAGTGTGTGAGAGGTACATCTATAGGTTGCCTCTCACACGCCCCCTACTGGGGACCTGGCCTGCTGCCCTAGCCTGCTGCCCTGGCGTGTGCCCTGACTGGGAATCAAACTGGCAACCTTTTGGTTTGCAGGTCAGCACTCAATCCACTGAGCCACACCAGCCAGGGCTGAGGTTTATTTTTCAGCTTTTTAAAGTGGAACCTAGAAAAGCGTTTAGTCTAGATCTAACTTAAACCCACCACAGATGCAATAGCTCTCTGAGGACTCTTAACAATTTCCCACAAGTCAGGAGTTTTCAGCTCTTATTGGTGGGAACAAGAACTACTTAGAGCCCTTATGTGAGCTCCAGCAATTGTTGTCCCTGCTCCTTTCAGGCAGTTTCCTTCAAACTGATCAATACCCATCTGAATGCTTGAGAAATACCATCTACAGATGTCTAAGGTTTTCTCTTTCTGTACAGTGCCCTCCTATCTGGAATACTGTCCTGCTAACTTTAGCTGCCTTGAATTCTCAGCTCCATTTACTCAACTCAGAAAGTCCACTGGGCTGTAACTGGGTTCTCCCTTGTTGCATGATTGGCCTGGAAATTGTCACACAGTAGTAAGCTGGGGCAATGGTAGGGCTCACTTAGTTTGTTTCCTGCCTCTCAGGGATCACTATCCTTCATTTTCTGATGTCGTGTCTTGAAAAACATACTCCATAGTTACATATATTCTGCCCGTTTTTTGTATTTCAGAGAGTAGGATAAATCTGGTCCCTGTTATTCCATCTTGACAAGACAGGGTAGTTCTGAACTTCATATAAATGAAACCATATAGTAGGTAGTCATCTGTATCTGGCTTCTTTTGTGAGTAGCAGCAGTTTGTTCTTTTTTAAATTGCTGGTAATATTCCATTCCATGAATATTTTCTCCCTTTTAAATGACTGCATATAATTCCGCTGTAAGGATATATTATAATTTATTTCATAGGTTTCTTATTGGTTTACATTTAGAGATGATTTCTGGTCTCTTGACAAACAGTGCTTCAACGGACATCTTGAATGTACATTTTGCACATATGTGAGTTATCTTTAAGATAGATTCCCACTCATGGAACAGTTAGGGGCAAATGATATGTGCATTTTGCATTTCGATAGTAACTGTCAAACTTTCCTCCAAAGACAGGATCAGGCATTGTTTTCACTGACTACGTGTAAGGATGCCTGTTTCTTCACTCATGTGTTATTGTTAAAAGAACTGCCTTAGTCACTTAATTGGTTTATAGTATAAGAAGATCTTCTTATAAAACATTTTCTCTGTATCCAGGCCGTGGGACCACTGCAGAAAGGAAAGTCACTATCTAGCAGGGGTTTCTGATTACTTCAGGAATAAGCTTTCTTTGGATGCCATCCAAAGACTCTGGCCTAATACTAAATTGGCTTTATAAGGAACGGAGTCATGGCAAGGTTCCAATGTGGTAGTCTTTGTTCTGCTGAAACATCTTAAAAAATAAATTAATTGCAGGCCTTTGGGGAGCTTATCTCCTCTGAAACTAGAATTACACCTAAAACATTTCAAGATAGTGATTGTTTTTAGTGATGCTAGACATGTTTCTCTTTTGTAACTTAAACAAAATGCTTCCTCCCAAAACAATATAAAATTTACATGGTTTAATGAGTCATTTTGGTGTCTCAAAGTTTTGCCTCTTCTAATTTAATGATGTGAAAGTATGCTAATGCTGCTTTAAGGGATCAGTATAAACCAGGTAGTAATCAATGTTAATGGACTTAAAATAATATCAAAACTGATATATAATGTGCCTGTATATGTAAGTTTATAGTAAGTATAGTGCAAGTGGCGCTGGAGTCCAATTCTCTGGGTATGAATCCCAGTTTCATGACCTAACATTTCAGGCAAGTTTCTTAACATTTCTGGGCCTCATCTGTAAAACAGAGTAATACTAGTATCTTTCTCATAGGGTGTTGGGGGCATTAAAAGAATTCATTTCAATAAAGCACTTACAAAAATGCTTGACACATGGTGTGCTTTCAACAAACATAAACTGTTACTATGTTTGCATGAGCCAGTACTTTTCTTCTGTGGACAAATGTATCAATTAACATAAATCTCTGTGAGTTGAGTTCCTGGTGGATGGTGGGTATTTTACAGTGTAAGTTGCATTCTTCTAGCAAAATCTATGACAACCCTTAGGAGCTATCAAAAAATAAAGGGGAGCAACAGTCACACATACACAATAAACACATGTCCATAAAAGACAGTTTATGCAGGGATGCAGAGAAATCACCTCTGTGGTAGAAATTCCACTGCAATCATTTATTCCACATATTTGCTGGTGGGGTTTGTTTATCCTAATTGGATACATAAAAAGACTAGTTGGAGGGGCAAGGCTAGGGTCACAGCTGGAAGCAGGAAGGACCTGGGTGGAAGCATGCAAGTGTAAACAAACAGGGATGAAAGTTCAGGGACAGACTGAATAAGAGAGATTAGAGGGGCAGTGGATCTTGCGAAAGGTTTACATCTCTATCTCCCTTTGTGAGCCATGTGACAGCAGAGACGCCATATACTAATATCTTTAGGCTGAAGATGATTCAGTAAATATTTATTGATGGAACTGAATGGAATTAAAATTAAGCCAGTCAGGAATGGTGTCAAGGGTCTCCAAACAAGTAGGAAAGAACAGGCAGAGTGGATTCTTACAGTGTGTCCTGGAACAGTATCTCTGAATGCAGCATAAAGTTGGCAAAACATCATTAGACAAAAAATAGATAACAAAACACTGAGAAATTTTGGAAAAGCTTTCTTTAATCATATCTCACTACTAACAACTGCTGTCAATTTTGTTTATTCCCTTGTTGTGGTTGTGTTGTGGTTGTTGTTCCTAAGTTTATTAATTTTTTTCATTAATTCATTCAACAAATGTTTACTGAGCATACACGTACCAGGCATTCTCGGTGCATGGTTGTACACGGTTGCAATCATAATTTTCATATCATTTTGTAGTGTGTTTTTCTACTTACTGTAGCATATGCCAGCATTTTCCTAGTGTGTTTCCCTGAGCACAAGCTGCCCCATGATCAAGAAGGCTCAGGAACACTGTCATTTAGAGCCCTTCTCTTGGCAGCTCACAACTCAATTTCCTTTCTTGGTTGCTCCTTCTGTACTGGATACCTAAACATTGGCTGACCCCAGGCTCAGCCTGAGCTCTCTTCTCTCCTCTTTTTACTTTTGCTCCTTAGGCAAACTCATCCAGTCTCAAGGCTCTTAACCATCAATATTCTAAGGGCTCCCATATTTCTCTGCAGTCCTGACCACTGCCTGCGCTGACAGTTTGTACATCCAGCAGCCCATCTGGCATCACCACCGACGTGTCTAATAGATAATTGAGATTTAATATATATATATATAAACAATAGCCACTCATTCCTCCGTCCCTCCCAAACCCTCTCTTTCTCAAATCTGCATCATCTGAGACCCAAATCGGAAACCAAAAACTGAGTCATTCTTTTTTGTAATAAAGATTTTATTTATTTATTCTTAAATAGGGGAAGACAAGAGCAAGAGAGGGAGAGAAACATCGATCAGCTGCCTCTCACATGCACCCCAGCTGAGGACTGGTCTGCAACCCAGACATGTGCCCCGACCAGGAATCAAACTGGCGACCTTTTGCTTTGCAGGACTCCACCCAACCCACTGAGCTACACCAGTCAGGGCTGAGGTCTCTTTTTTGATTCCTCTCTTTCACTTGTCACCTGCCTCCAACTTACCAGCCAGTCCAGGGAGCTCAATATTCAAATATAACCAAAATCCCTCCATTTTCTCCTATATCCATGGTCAGCACCCTAGACCCAGCCCCTGTCCTCTCTGCCTGGCCTGCAACAATAGTCTCCTCAGTGGTCTCCTGCCTTCATTCTGGCTTCACTGCCATCTGTTCCCCACCGAGCAGCCAGAACAGTTTTTTTTTTTCAGTTAACTCTGCTTCTGATGAAAAACATAGTCTATAGAATATCAATTATATCCAATTGATTAATGGTGTTGTTGAGTTTAACTCTGTACTTATTTTTGTAATTTATTAAATTAAAAAATTAAATTGTATTTTATTGTTTATGTTATTACAGTTGTTCCCATTCTTTCCCCCTTTGCCCCCCTCTATCCAACTCCCCCGCAGGCAATTCCCACACTGCTGCCCATGTCCATGGGTCATGCATATATGTTCTTTGGCTAATCCTTGACCTTCTTTTATCCAGTCTCCCACCCCCTGTGACAGCTGTCAGTCTGTTCCATGTATCCATGCCTCTGGTTCTATTATGTTCCTCAGTTTATTTTGTTCATTAGATTCCACATATGAGATTATATGGTACTGGTTTGCCTCTGACTGATTTTTTTTCACTTAGTACAATAATCTCCAGGTCCATCCTTGCTGTGACAAAAGGCAAGAGTTCCTTTTTTATGGCTGAGTAGTATCCCATTGTGTAAATGTATCACAGCTGTTTTATGCACTCATCTACTGATGGGCACTTGGGCTAGTTCCAGATCTTGGCAATTGTAAATAATGCTGCAGTGTACATAGGGGTGCTTATGTTCTTTCATATTGGTGTTTCACCAGGATAGTTTTTAAAAGGTTAGATCATGTCGGTGACCTCCCCCACTCCACAACCCTCTGATGGCTTTCCTTTGCTCTTAGAACAGATTCCAAAGCCCTTACTATGGTCACTCTGTCTCCTTCACTCTCCCCCAGCAGTGCTGGGCTTCCTTCTATTCCTTGAAAACAACAAATCCTGTCCCTTCTCTGAGTCTTTACATTTGGTGTCCCTCTGCCCAGAAGATTCCCTTCAGGCTCCTTGTGGTCTCAGCTAAAAATCACCAACCCAGAGGAACCTTCTGTGAGCAACCCATCTGAAGTAGCTCCCTCTCAGTTCCCATGTACCATGCCACCTTGTTAATTTCCTGCCCAGCACTCACTGCAATCTGAAGTGATTTGGGGGTGTTTATTTGTATTTTACCTCTTCTGACTGGAATATAAGCGTCAGGAGAGCAAGGAGTAAATCTTTCTGATTTACTACTTCACTACTCAACACCTGAGTGACATATGCAGTAAATACTTGTTGAATGAGTAAATGTGTAATAAAGGTTCATAGAAGTCCAGTGGTAAAGAAACTTTTGAAATCTGGTATGTAAAACATCTATTAGTGGCGGGGGGGAGTTAGGGGGTGGAGGGATTGAGCAAAAAAGGAAAAAGGACCCATGGGCATGGACAACAGTGAGGTGATTGCTGGGGGTGGGGTATAAGGGGACAGAACGGTAATAGAAAAAATATAATAAAGATCATATAAAAAATAAAACATCTATTAGTAATGTCCTATGTTTTGTGGAAAATACTTCAAGAAATGCTAGCAGAACTATTTTTTCACATTTCAATGTAATGTAGTGAAAATAAAAGAGGTTTTATATTCACACAGATATGTACTGAAATCTTGGTTCTTCCCATCATTAGCTGTGAGATCTTTGGCAAGTTAATTTGCTTCTCTGAGCTTCAGTTTCTCCATATTGAAATGGAAGTAACAATAAAAGACTTTGCATGTGGTTGCATTAAACTATATACAGTAAATGCACTCAGTAAAATATATCAAATGTACCACCTATTATCATAATTATGATTTTACTTAGTGGCGCTTAACAAAGTTTATTCAATGGTTTCCTTGTGGAAGGATAATTGATTCACTTCCAGACTCTTGTATATATCTTTTTCCTTTCTTTGTCTAATTTTCTTAGTATAAAGTCTCAGAAGAATTACTAAGTAAAAATGGTATAAGCATTTAAATTTCTGATGCTTATTGCCAGATTTTATTTGAAAGGGATGGTATTTATCCATTGTGTTGACAGCCAGTCCTCAAGCATCATTTTGTTATTCCTTCCAGCCTGAAGTACTGCCATTTCTTCTGCTTTTCCCCAATTTTTGCTACTACAATAGGCAAAAAAAAGGCCATTTAGTTTTTTAAAATTTGTGTATCTTTGCTCATTAAGGAAGGGTAAATGTTTTCCTACATGTCTGCCTCCTAACAATATTTCTTCTCATCCATGCCTTTGCTCATTGTTCTTTTGTGCAAGCATATTCCTGTCACGGCTGTAAGGACACAGGCTGGTGGCTGTCAGCCCTGCTACGATGTGTCCTGCAGAACAGGAACAGGGAAGGGTTGGTGCTATTATCCACTCCTGTTTGTAAATTCGGGAGCTCTTTCTCTCTTGGTTTGCCACATGCCCTGTCTGTTTCCCAGACTCCTTTTCCTGCAGCCCTTGCCTTAAATTTGGTGTAACTCAGAACTGTTTCTCGGGTCTTTAAAAAGATGTTCTTATTGTAAAATATAACATACATACACATGTACAGAAAAGTGCTTGAAACAAATGTATAGGTTGTACATTTGTAAAAATGGTTACAAGTGAATACCAGTGTGATCACCACCCAAGTCCAAAAATAGAACATTGCCAAGCACCTTGGAAGCCTCCCCTGTGTTTGAACCAATTACAATGTACCCTCCCTCTTATAAGGAGCCATGCTCTTAAACTTTTAAATTTTATTTATTTATTTATTTGGGAGGGAGAAAGAGAGGGACAGACACGTCAATGCGTGGTCGCCCCTTTTTTTAAAGATTTTATTTATTTATTTTTAGAGAGAGAAGGGAGGGAGAAAGAGAGAGAGAGAGAAACAACAATGTACGGTTGCTGGGGGTCATGGCCTGCATGCAACCCAGGCATGTACCCTGACTGGGAATCGAAGCTGCGACACTTTGGTTCGCACTCAATCCACTGAGCTATGCCAGCCAGGGCTTGCGTGGTCGCCTCTTGAATGCACCGAGCTGGAAACCTGGCCTGAAACCCAGGCATGAGCCCTGACTAGGAATCCAACCAGTGACCTTTCAGTCACAGGCCAACACTCAGTCCACTGATCCACACCAGCCAGGGCCACACTCTTAACTTTTATGATGACAACTTTCTTTCTTGTCTTTATAGTTTTATCATGTATCTATGCATCCCTAAACAAGAATTTAGTTCTGCTTGTTTCTGCACTTTATATAAATTGAATCATACTGTATGTGTTTCTCCATGTCTTCTTTTGCTCAACTTTATACTTGTATGCTCCACACATGTGGTTGCATGTCGCTATAGCTTACCATTGTTGTTTAGTGTTCCACAATTTATTCATTCTCCTCTTGATGGATTGTTTGGTTTCCAGTTTGGGCTGTTTTGTGTAATACTGCCATGACTCTTCTATATATCTTTCAGGAAAGATATGTATCCATTTCCCTAGAATATACTCGTGTGTCTAGGAGTGGATTTGCTGAGTCCTGGGGGATGTGTATCTACAACTTTAATAGATAAAGACAAACTGTTTTCCCAAGTGATTGAACCAATTTAGATCCTCACTAGCAGTGTATCAGAGTTTCTGTTCCTACACATCTTCCTTAACACTACAGTCATACCTCGGTACTCATTGGCTTCAGAACTTGTCAAACCCTGTACTCATCACATTTTGACAAGAAAAAATTTTTCAGCACTCAGTGCTTCCTTGGAACTCATCATGCTTGCTAGAACTTGTATGGATCATAATGCCGCCCCACAAGAGAAAGTGCTTCATCCTTCGGAACTCATCAATTTTGGCATTTGCCATGAGTTCTGGGAGTGAATTAACAATGAGTACCGAGGCAGTACTATAGCTATTGTTAGACTTTAAAATGTTTTCCCAGCCTGATGGATGTGAAATGATGTGTCATTGTGTTTGTGTGTTTTACAGCTTTATTGAAGTATAATTGTTATAACAAACCACACATATTCAAAGTGACAATGTTATGGCTAAACATCTGTGGAACCAGAAGCACAATCAAGGTGATGAACATATCCATCCTTTCCCAAAGCTCCCTTCTGCTCCTTTGTATTCCATCCTCCCTAATTCCTCACTAAGTGCCTTTATGTGCTTATTGGATATTTGGATTTCTTCTTCTATCACAAGCCCATGCACATTTTTTGCTCTTTTCTCTATTGCTTTCTATCCTTTTATGCTAATTTGTAGGAGTCCTTTGTTGGTAATATGTGTTGCAAATGTCTTTTCCTTTTCTGTGGCTTGCTTTTTCACTCTTTAAGTGGTTTCTAAAGTGTAAAGTTGTTGAATTTTACCAGTTTTCCTTTATGGTTAGTGGTTTTGTGTTTTATTTAAGAAATACTTCTCTACTCTGAGGTTGTGAAGATATTTCCTACCTTATCTTCCAAAAGCTTTATATTTTTGATGTTCATATTTAGTTTTTCATCTACATGGAACTGATTTCTTAGTATGATGTGACGCTAACTAATTTTTTTATCACGTGAAGTAAATAAAATAGAAGATAAACTTCTCAGTATTTACTGATGATGCAACAAGTGAAACAAGGAATAAAGGGATACAAGAGAAATTGACATGGCAGAATCTACAAAGCTTGTTGGGTGTAGGAGAGAAGAAGAGACATCTAGGAAGATATCCAGGCATCTCACTTGTGCAACTGAGTGGATGGTGATACAATTTACTGATGTAGGAAACACAGGGAGAGGAGCAGTAGATGTGGATGAGACTATTCAGGAAAAGCTTTTAAAGAAGGGGCAGAAGGCCTGGGATAGTCCTGAGAACACCAAGGTTTAAAAGAATAGTGAATAAATAAGCAAAGGAAATTTTGAGGGAGTGGTCAGATAGGTGAGTGGGGAAACTAGGAGGCTGCAATGTCAAAGAGGCCAAATGAAGAAGCTTTTTGAGGAGGCAGTGGTCACCAGTACCAAGTGCTTCAAAGGTATAAGACAGGGTGAGTACTGAAAGTATCACTGGATTTTTTGACACAAAACTCCTCAGTGGTCCTTAAGACAGTGGACCTGTGGGAGGGATAGGGGCAGAAGTCAGCTATGAATGAGCCAGGCTGTTCAATGTTAACAATTATTTCATGACATCAGTTTTAAAGAAAGGAGATGAGCCACAGGATGGTGGCTGGAATGTGATGTGAGGTCCAGGAAGAGTTATTTTTAGGATGGAGAGATAGGGACATGTTTCTGTTCCAAGCAGAAGGAGTTGGGAGAGAGAAATCCCAGGACACTATATGTACCCCCACATTGACTCTTTATTTTCAGAGAGAGTGACCCCACCCCCAAGAAAGCCACATCATCTCAACTGATGGCTTGGCTTCACCAAAATTAGATGCAGCCAGAAATGAACTTCCCCAGGTTCCTATATCCACACCAGACCATATGCCTGCTGCCCAGATACTCTGCCTCTGTCCTGTTACTATGGAAGAACTGTCCTCACTCCTATAAAACCCTAACAATCCTTCCTACTGAATTCAGAGTATTACTCTCTCCTTTTCAAGGGTTCCTGCTTCACCAAAATTTTCCTTCACTACTGGACCACTGTGATCTGTATACAAACAAGCACCCATGTCTCTCATCCTATAAATACTCTCTCAACATTTCCTCCACCAATTAATTAATACTCATTTCTTTGTTCTTCTTCACAGAAGAAACTCTCAAAGGGCTTGTCTGTTGTTATTTTCTCCACTCCCTCTACTCCCATTTTTTATTCAACTAACTCCAATTGAGGTTCTATTTATTATTACTATCATCATCATCATCATCATCATCATTAATTACTATTTAAACTGCTATGGTTCTTCCCACTTTTCTCCCAAGGTTCTACTTTATAGCTCTATTGAAACTTCTGTTATCATGTATTCAGTAAATCCATTGGTCACTTCTCAGTCCTCATATTACTTATCTCTCAACAACACTTGACACGGCTGATCACTCCTTTATTGTAAATACCCTCCTTTTTTGGCTTTCATGACACCACATCATCCAGGTTTTCTCTTTTTGCTCTGCCTCATTTTTCTTTGCTGACCGTCTTCTTCTATCAAGATTCCAAGTGTTGGTGGACCCCACAGCTCTAGCTTGATTCTCTCCTCTAACTACATTCTCTCCCTAGGTAAGCTTATTTGGTGCCATGGCATCAAATACACCTATATGCTTATGGCTCCCAAATTTATATCTCTAGCCCTGATTTCTCTCCTAAGCTCCAGTTCACATAACCTGCTGTCTATCTGATATTTCCATTTGTATCACTAATAAAAGCCTCAAACTTAATGTGGTCAAAACACAACTTTATTTCCCTCAGCTCAAATGTCACCTCCTGACAAATGCCTTTTGTGACTACTTTATCCAAAATAGTTGTCCTGTTTACTATCATAAAACACTATTGTATTTTTCTTAATAATCTAAAATGATCATGCTTGTTTGTTTACTAATGTGCTGTCCATTCCCTCACACTACAATGTAATGTTCTTAAAGACAGGAACCCTGACTGTTTTGATTACCATTGTAGTCCCAGATCCCAGCACAGTGCCTAGCATACAGTAGGTGCTCAATTAATATTCATGAAATAAATGTTCACTGAAAAGGAGAAGTTGCAGATACAGGATACAGAGGGGATAAGGAAATGTGCATATACATGTGGGACTGTGGATTTGTTGTTAGGGAGGTAAGGGAATTTCCTGTCTGATAGCTTCTACTTGGTCTGGGAAGCAAAAAGCTAAGTCATCTGCTGGAGAGGTAGCAGGCAGGATTGGGGGTTGGCTAATGGAGGGTTTTAAGTCTGAGGAGAGTAGAGATTTGAGGTCATGATGAACAGGAAAGAGAGCTGATTATGGAAACAGGAGATTTTTTTTAGCAGAGCTGAAGGTCCCCTTTCAGTAAGTGAGCACCAGTTTACATGACTGTGTATATTTTTCCCCAGCAGCCTCCGTGTGGGAACAGAGAATTGGACAGTTGGATGGACCTATGTTGGGTTGTGCCTGGTGAGTGGGAGGAAGGGCAATAAAACAAAAGCACTTGAGGATGTTTGAAAGATAGTGGTCAAAATGCTAGACCTAAACTAATTGGGGAGAAGTTAAAATAGAGAGAAGGTTGAGAGATAAGGAATAAGACTGAGCTCCATGAGAGCAGAGATTGTGTTTGTCATATTCAAAGCTGTACACCCAGTACTTAACAGAATGCTTAATGTGTGATAGATGCCTACTGAACATTGAATGAATGAATGAATGGGTTAAGTTATTGGAAGTGTCAATGAAGCTGAACAGTGTAATTGAATGAGAGAGTTGCAAAGATATAAGGTTGTGGGGGTTTGAAGTGAGGATTTCAGTGATATAGCAGATCTGGAGGATAACAAGGTCCACTTGTGACCCTGAGAGTAGATGGCTGGAGCAGAACAGGAGGTCACCAGAGGTGAGTGGGCCAAAGGAATGAGAAGCCAGGGTTTGCAATGGCTTTTTTCACATGAATTTGAAATGATCCTATATTTGACAAGTCTAGTGGTGGAAAGAAAAACTGAAAGAAGGAGAGTGACTGAGAGGTTCAACAATCACAGTCTGGAAGTTGCAGTGGGGAGTAAGGAAGGGACCCACCGTACCTCCAGATGCAGAAATATTTACAGAGGGGAAAGACTCTCTGAGGACAGGCCTACAGAGGAAGTGTGGTTCTCAGGAGAGAGCCATGTTTCAGTTAAGGAAGGTGTTGGCAGGGCGATCTTTATGCTTGGGTTGTAAGAGTATTCATCCCTAGAATTGGGGTTCTAGTGGGCACACTTTCAAAAAAGATGGGAAGGAGAGGAGCAGTGGGAGAATGAGTAGCAGATTGGAAGCTTAGAACAGCGTAAGGTAAGTGCTGAGGGAAAAGAGATGAGCAGAGGAGTTCATATCCAGGGTGGAGACTCCTAGAAAATAAACATGTGAAGCCTATTGGTCCTGGTCTGCAGGGCTGCCAAGTGAACTAGTCTCAGCAGTGGCCCCGCTGGATTGTAAGCTCCATGAGCACCAAACTGGGGTCTATATCAGTCACTACTCTACCCTCAGCACCTAGTACTCTGCAGGCCATGTGGAAGGAGCTCATTACATTTTTGCTGCATGGATGAGTAAAAGAAGTGGATGGAGGAACACAGAATACTGGCCCACTGTAGGTGCTTCATCGATTGCTAGTGCTTGAGAGATGCTAGTATTATTCCTGGTATTTTATGATGGATTCACTTATCCATTTGCATATATGATATGCCCTTGGAAAGGGTTTGTTAATGGGCATTAATAAGGGTTGTGAAACACCAAATCCAGTTAAGGCTACTGGCATGTATCCTCAGATGGGGACTACAATTTAAGAAAGCTATGAACTTTGATAAAGCTATCAAACGAACTGTAAAAGGAGTGGGAATCAGAAAATAAGAATTTGTACGTGTTTAACCTGAAGTGCTCCTTGGACCAAGACACCTGCAAGGGACACAGAACTCTGTTGCCCAGATCCCTCTTCAAGGGTGGACTTGTTGCTGGGAGTGCTGTCAGCAAAGAACCTTCCCTAACTACCAGCTTCTTCTGGGATTGCCTCAGCTGGAGACATTCACCTCATCCAAGGTCAGGGACTTGGTTGGTTGACCCTCAGCTAGTTACTGACTGAAAAGGGTACAAAGACCTGCCTTTGGCCCAGTGCAGGACAATTCTGACAGGTCATTTTGACACCAGGGCTTGCCATCAAATCAGCTAAGGTTTTGTGGTCCCTGTGTTGGTGCCATTCTCTCCTGCCTAAGCCTGTTTCTTCCCCTTCTCTGGCACAGATGTTGATCCCTGGGGCCTTCGCTAAGAAACATCTTGCATACCGAACTTCATCCCAGAGTCTGCTTCCTGGGAACCCAACCTGCAACAACACACTGACATGTGCAGCAACACAATCAGGCTTGTGTGATTTCAGGGACCTGGCAAGGATATAAATGAATGAAGCTGGTTGGATTGAATATAGCAGGGAGTGGTGGAGAACTAGATGAACTGGAGAGGTTGTGCCCCAGCTAAATTTCTAAAAATTGAAAAACAACATTCTGTGCAATGGACAACATGTGTAAGCTAAGTTTAGCCCCTGGGCCCCTTGTTGATGACCTGTGCTTTAAAGGTGTACTCTCTCTTTGGTTAATGACTATACCAAACCCTGCCCTTGGTATGTCTTTTGAGTTTTCTCGCTGTGGGTTAGATACTAAAAGCTTCACCAACTCATGGTACGGGGTGAACACTAGACCCCGAACTGCAGGGTTCCACTGAGGCACTGCTTGAATAAGGCCCACCTTGAGCCAGCCTCCTTTTTTGACCTTTATCTTAAATCTTAATATTTGCTATTGTCTGAGAGTAGCCCTGGCCTCTCTCCCTTCCCTTGTGAGCTTTCTAGCTTGTTTCCAGTTCTGTTGTGTCTTTCTGGAAGAGCAGCCTGGTGCTGTCTGGGGACATGAGTTGCACGGGGCCCAAGGAGACAAGGATGCTGGCTACAATATTTCAGAGGTCTGGGCCAGTTGGGAACAGAAAACAAAGCTCCCTTTGCATGGGAATTGACCCTTGAATATAGGTGTCACCACCTGAATGGTAGGACCATACCTTTTCTGAGGGATGGAAGTGATCTGGGCCACATCAGGTCTGCGATTTTTGCTCCCAGCCCAGACTCAAACTGGACTGCCCTGTTGGATGACTTCATTGAACCAGAGAACAAAGAGGGAGAACAGCCCTGAGCACAGTTGCTAAGGCAACTTCCTTCCCTCAGGAGCCTGGCAACGGTGACAGCCCACTTCACCAGAGCTTTGCCTCACCCACAGCCCCTTGTTGTCTCCTTGAGCAGTTGAAATCAAATCCTCAAGGCAAATCCCTCGAACATGCTTTACCTGACTGTATGGCTGAGGTTCCCAACTCAGTGTGCCAGGTTTCTGCTAGACACTGTGCCCTGCATATCTATTCAGGGCTCTCAGAAGTTTATGAGAATTAGATTCCATGTGTGTGGGCCCCATACTTTTGTGGTCAGGAAAACATGCTCACAAACTGGGCTTAGTGACTGAATAAAGGCATCATTGCTAAAATGAAAACCAGAGGGAGAGACAGAAAACAATTTGAACAGAAGTTGTTTATTTTAAGAAGACACAAACAGCTCTAGCTATATAAAGAATACAATTCAATTGCTGGTAGCAAGCCAGTAAGGAATGGTTTTGTTAAAAAAGAAGAAGAAGAAGAAGAAGAAGAAGAAGAAGAAGAAGAAGAAGAAGAAGAAGAAGAAGAAGAAGAAAGAAAGAAAGACAGACTAGAAAAACCCTTTGTAATATCACCCCACAGAGGGCTCCCTTCCATTTTGTGTTGGAATTATAACAAGACTGGGATTCCAATCCTTCTTGGTTTCTGTTGCTTCTTGAAATTTTTTTTCCATGGACACATTCTCATTACTGAAGGGGTTACCTAATTTCTGCCTTCCAGTTTAGGATATTGGTTTGTAAATTCCAGTCTCCCTTATTTTCCTTAAGTGCATTGGTGGCACTCAGTGAGAATTGAACTATAGTGCTAACTTCACCAAAGTCCATCTCCTGACTGCATAATAGGACTAGCCAATCCTCCTTCCTCATTTTGCTTTTGGCAAGTGTGGCACTTTTGCTGCCTTAGAGTCAAAGGCACAAGCCTGGCTCCCTTCCTAAGCCTGGAAACCCTAAACAAAAGGCAGAAAGAAACTGTTTCATGGATGCTTTCAAATCAGGAAATCCTGAAAGTAACTCTGACTTTTTAAAACTTAGATTTCAGTGAGTGGGTAGATCCCTGGGCTCAAATGACAGATGGTAAGTTAAAGATCCTAAGAAGCAATTTGCTTAGATAGAAAAATCTGCAGCCTGAGAGGTATGTCTGAGTGACCAAGTCCTTAACGAATGAAAGTCATAGCTTTCTGTGCATTGGCCTGTTCAGAACTGCCACAGAAGAGTTTCTTCAACGGCTTCTTGGGAGAAGCCAGCACAAGCCAGTGGAAAAGATGAAAAAAGGGAAACACCTCAGGAGTCACCATAATCCCTTTCTCCTTGACCAGCCCCATCAGACCTGGACCTAGACCAGAGAACTGCTGTGAGCAGTGGGTGGGGCATGTGTGCACATGTGTGTGTGTGAGATACATATATTAGGGAATGGGGACTTCACAGTCCAGCTGGAGAAACCACGTTTGCACACACAGGCATACACCTTGTCATTCACTCATTTCTCCTCATGTTTATATGAGCAAATATGAACATGTGACTCTGAGCTTTAGACCTGCAAGTAATAACATTAGAGATAGAGATGGAGCAAGATGGAGAGAGATGTGAAGGAGCTTTAAGAAATCCTTTTAGAGGTGTAGGAAACAGGAGGTGGTAGTGTGTTGAATACCTGTTGATTTGGTGCTGCCCAGGGCATCCCAAGGAGCCCATCCCTGGGGGCAGGGACCCAGAAGGCAGGAGCTTTTGGCAGGGAAAGCTGGGGACACAGAATACCTTCTATAACTCTTGTTTTTCTTGCTAGGGCTGAGTCTAGAACAGGTCCAAATCACATTAGAAAATGGGCATGTGGGCATTCTGAGTTTTAAAACCAGTCATTGGAACCAAGAGAGTTGGGGATTTTCCTAGGGAATTGTATACTGGACTAGAGTCTCATGGCCTGAGCTACCAGACTCTCCAGAGACAGCCCTAAGCTTGTGATGGCAGTATGAGGCAGAGTGGGACAGATGAACCACAGTTTGGGGGTAATGATGGGACAAAAGAAATAAGAAAGCTCAGAAATCTATGCTTCCCTACCAACTTACCTTAAATTCGTGGAAGCAGAGGCACATTGGCTAACCTGGATAAGAGGGCCGGAGAAAACAATGAGGGTTCCTACACCAAGATAGTCAGTGAGAATGATAGATAGATAGATAGATAGATAGATAGATAGATAGATAGATAGATCATAAAGGGCACCCTACTGAAGAGTACTGGTTGGCATAAGCAGCCGTTCTCCACCCACCTCTGTGAAGACTTGTCTGACAATGTAGGACATGGAAGTTGGTGAGCCATATTATGCAGTACACAAACCAGTGATCACATGGGACAGGTCACAGAAATGCCAGTCTCAGAGGATAGTCTGGACCAAGACTCAGCAAACTATGACAAGTGGGCCAAATCCAGCCTGTGGCTTTTATGGCCCAAGAGCTAATGATTGTATTTACATGTTTAAGGTGTAAAAACACATTTTGAAAGGTCAAACAACAAAAAAGAATTTTCTACTGAGTCCATATGTGGCCCACAAAGCTTAAAATAGTTACTATCTGGCCCTTTACAAAAAAATAATTTATCAACCCCTGGTTGGGGTCTAATGATGGGGAAAATACCATCACCCTCTGAGCATTCCTGAAAAGGGAAACCAAAAAGGTCCAGGAGAATTAAAAGGAACAATGGAAATTACTGGAAATACCACTCCATACAACTAAGACAACCCTAAAGGGCCACTGCCTGCAACTCCACAGATTAATGAGGTATGCATGAACTATGGAGGGAAACCCAAAAATAGCTAGAGAGAGTTAGACTAATGAGCACTAGGCAAAGAATGTTCTGGAAAAGAGACTGCATGCAGAACTCGATATGGTTAGAGAATTCTGTTATTGTTTGATAAGATGAAGATAGAATTTGAGCCCAGGGATTGACAAAATATCAAGCTAGGTGCAGTTTCTAGGACACAACTAAGTATCTTATGAGCATGTAATAGTCTGAAAACCTCATAAAATTTAAGAAGGGAAAGATAAAGTAGATTCTAGGAAAGCCTATATTGGCTTGCTCTACTTTAAATAAACACCAATTACAAAAGTCCACACTAAAAGAAGTAGAGGCTTTTAGGGGACCGTGACAAGAGGATTCTTTGTTTTTCAAAAGAAATCACCTAAAGATTCCCTTACATAGAAAGCTTCTCTCCTAAAAATGGAATTTGATGCAAAAAATTCATTTTTCAAATAACTTTTAAGGAAAACATCCATTGTACAAAGTAGAACATGTATATTGAATTTGGAGGAAAATTAACGTTTCTAAACTGAAAATCATATTTGTCTTTGAATTCATGAACTTATAGAACTCTTGATTATTTTTCTCATATATATATATGTATATATTCACTGAAATATCTGAGAAACACGTGTCATAAAAGCAGAAGCCAGCTTTAAGTCTTCTATAAATGTAGTGCTTTAAAATGAAAAAACACTGAACCCAAAGGCAGGAGACCTGAGATTGAGGCCGGGTTCTGCCACTGTGTGACCTTGGGTGAGTTATTTAGCCTTTCTGGGCCTCAGTTCCTCATCTTTAAAATGAGAAGTTGGTCCCTTTGAGCTCTAGTATTCCATGACTACAGATAAATATAGAAATAAGATAAATACAACAATCTAGAAATAAGAAATATTCCCCAAAGTAAGATTTGGAGCCAGTAGAAAAAAGTAGCAATGAAATATAATAAAAAGAATAAAATTTTAACTACTAGCCAGAGTAAATATATCTCATTTAAAAATTAATGAAAGATTTGCAATTTACAATTGATCAGGAGAGATAAGAACATACACATTGATATTTCTTCACCATCATACATACAGAGGAGGAAATGAGTTTGGGGTGACTTGTACAATGAGCACAATGCTGTGTTTGCATGCATAACATTCTATAAAATTGGACATTAGAAAAGCTCAACACCACGTGAGGAATAAATTTCTATAAAGCTTGGCATTAAAGAGAGGCTAAGAGGAGTTAACTGGTTGTTCCAGTTCATATTTTGTTTGAGGATTTGTTGATATCAAATTCTTCTATTTAGGCAAAATCTTAAAATCGAATATACTTCTGCCAGAGCCCTTCTAGAGAACAGTAAGTAGTTGATTCAAACTGATGATTTCTTAACACCACACAACAACATGACAATATATATCACTTAGCCAGAGACTGATCACTTGTAATGATAGCAGAAATTATGGGAAGGTTGGAATCATTTGGAGAGTTGTGACTGTAGTGATCCAGGAGCTTGAAGAACTAACATCACTGGAAAAGACACACGTGCATGCGCACGTGCCCACACGCACCCTCCACCCCCCACATACCTTCCAGGGCTGCTGCTGCTGCTGCTGCTAGTCCTGGTACCATACTTTGAGAGGCACTAGTTTAGATTTGGGGTTTCACTGAACAAAATACATACCTATTTCACATAACCCATTATCTATGCAAACTCCTTTTTGCTACACATATTACAAATGTCTCAAATGTGTGTCTATAACCATTTACTAGCGTATTCCTCTATAAATCTGTTTCCAAGTCTTCTAAAACTTTTTCCATTTAATGTCGTTATTTAAGTAATTATAATTTTTGCTGCCCTTTGACAAAGGCAGCTGTTTGTACCTCTTTCCCTCTCTCTTGTCTGTTTAAATCCCTTATTATTTATAGCTGAAGTACACACAAAGGGTTTTGGGGTGATCTGGTCTCATTCTCACACCAAGCTGAAGTGATAGCACAAAACATAGATGGCGGGGAGCAGAGGCTCATGTTCAGTAAACTTGTATCTCCAATAAGTTTAATAGTCACCACCGATACTGGACGACTGACATTGATTGGACACTATTGGACACTCTCACCTTTCACAAACAGGACACATCTCCACAAACTCTTTAAATTCTGTTGTTTTTACTTGAATGATAAATATCATAAATTCTATTTGTGTAAAAATGTTAATGTACAATATGAATTATCTAGGCCTTTTTAGTGGCTTTTAGTAGCATTTCTGAGAGTCCCTTGGTTGTAGCTGTATTGAACAGCACTGGATATCAGGACAATTGAATCGACTATCAATAATTTACTATAATAATTCCAGGAGATTAATGTATTTGTCATATTCTGGAGTTAGCTGTCAGGGAATTTGGCCTTTCCATGGTGGAAAAAAAAAAAACAACACTTCTGCAACTAATTGATGCCTAAAAATTCTAAAAGTAGAATTTCATTCCTTTGGCATAAGGTTTTTTCCCCTGTTAAACTGCAAACAACCTTCAAAAGAGGTAGCATTGAACCTTATAACCTCAAAGTAAAGGAATTTATCCCTTTCCTGAGAGCACACTTTTCTTAGCTAGGAAGAGAACAAACTAGGAGGCACTCAGAAGAGTTGGTGCTGGGAAGAAGGTCTGGGAAGAATGGAGCAGAAGGAGGAGACCAAGGATCCCAATGACCAGACCTCCAACTCATTCACTATTTTGCTGATGGGCTATCCTGTCGGCATCCCTTACTAAAATGGGTACTAACTTGCCACTTGGAGCGGGTTACTTAGAAAGCAACCATGTTTTCTGATAATAATGAAGATTCTTTGACGGATATAGGCATACAAAAGTTTAGAGTAGTGGAAAAACAGATGGCAATAAAAACATCTGGTGCAACAACAGGCAGGGAGTTACCCCCAAAGTCAGAAAACCATACTTGCTCTTAGGAAGAAGATAAACTGATAGTACTTTATGGAGTGCAAATCACAGAGCCAGGACAAGGGTAAGGCACTTGCACAGCCCTGAGAGTGGGCGCCTTCTTAAATTTTGCACCCCACACGCCTCACTTACCTCACTCCAGGCCTGGCCCTGGCAAATCATATTAAACTGAAAGCTCACCGTTGTGTTACACACTTGGTGCTACTGAAAGGCTGCACTGGTAAGGAAAAGAGCCCTGACTATGAGCTCATCTTTTTAGGGAAGAGTGCATTGATGAGGAAGAAGGCAGGTGCATGGAGAAATCTGCTCAGATTGATAGGTACAGTGGGACTGAGATCCAAACCGTGTTGTCTAGAGTTAAAATGGATGTCTGGTAACATGCTTGTTGAAGCTCCTCTGTCTTTGCACATTCAAGGTGATGTCTCCAAATCAATTGGTCAGTCTGTGGTCATTAAGCTAACATGAATTAATTTGCTGCCTTGCTCTTGCCTCCTTCAAGGGTGAGTTGTTAACTACAGCTGCAGTTCACAGGGATTGTGGCTAAGGGGCAAGTTGGGGCCAGGAGGAAGTCTCAGGAGAGAGACTGAGGCAGGCAAAGGAGAGGAGACACCAGCAAAGCTTCTTGTTATGCTGAGAATGATTTGCCCTCTAGCCTCAACATCTGAACCACAAATATGTAATGAATACCCCCCAAGAGCAAAGCACTCTTAACTACCGATTAACCTCTCCTGGGGATGACTTCCTGCACTCCTGATTGGACTGCCTGCTGATATTGGTTGGAATCAGAGGAAACAAAGGGACAGAAACAACTTGAATGGAAGCTGACCTCCTGGGGCCAACTTCATGTCACTTGCACCTCTTCTGTATTCCACCTTCAGAAATTGTTATCGTTATTACTCATAATAGTAATGGT
Organism: Phyllostomus discolor; assembly: GCF_004126475.2. Taxonomy (NCBI): domain Eukaryota; kingdom Metazoa; phylum Chordata; class Mammalia; order Chiroptera; family Phyllostomidae; genus Phyllostomus; species Phyllostomus discolor. Next base: position 94,486,913 of record NC_050198.1, read on the forward strand.
GGCAGTAGTAGGTTTTCTGAAAGCCTTTCTGGAGGGGCTCTCAGCCTCTCTTCTCCAGTCTCAGCAGAGTAGGTGCAGAAGGCAGCAAATACTGTGGTTTGTGCCTGGGTGGGAGAAAGAGTTGGTGTTATGGTAATCAAGGGGAGGAGAGAGGTTGAGTGTTACGAGTAGGAAAGATGTTCACTGTTATGTTCATTAATGATTGGTAGAAATCAAACAGTTTGGTTGCTGTTTATTGGGAAGTAGGTCCACCTCTTGCAAAACATTAAATGAATATTTCTAGTCCTCCATGTTACCTCTAACCACACAATCTCTGCCTGAAATCCTCATGTGCTAATGGGAACACCACTGGGCATTTGAGGGTTACAGTGATGTAGAAGATGTTCTCAAAATTCCAGGCATACAGAGTGTTGTAGAGGAAAGTAAGACTCAAGGTAATTGAAAAATATACAGGTGTCTGGGTATTCAGCTTAGAATCTTTTGGGGAAACCACCAGAGGTAGCAAGGTGAGGGGAGAGGCAAACCCCACTAGAAGTAGCAAACAAGAAGCTTTCAGAAAAATTGGCAGAAGTAATAAGTCCTATACTGCATGAGTCTCATACTTGGCTTTAGAGTTCAGCTATTATTAATGGTTTCCAAGGAGAAGGACCTGGCTGTCTTTTACTTCTGTTAGGCAAAAGCACAAACTCTCCTTCACTTTCCTACTGAGCAAGATGTTTACGTCTTTTGGAATTCTGAGTCTGGGACAGACAAGGGTGGCATTCATATATAAATTAAGGCCAGAAATGAATCTATTTGATTTCAGGGAAAACCCCTGAAATTAGGTCAGGTCTTTTAAACCAAATAATTTGAATACCTTCAAAAGCACCTGGAATTTTCCTGTTTATTATTTTAAGTGGCTTCTGTCTAAATCAGGGGAAAGTGCTGATTGCAAGGGAGTAGGTGGGTCTGGCCTATACTCAGAAGTCTAGAATTCAGAACTGTACCAACCAAGGGCCTAGGCCTAGGGCTTCTGTGTGAGAGGTTTAAATCTTCCCAGCACCCAGTGTGGTTTTTTAGGTGCTCTGTCCCCTGGAGTGTGGGCAGTTGTGCTAAGAGCTTGCTTCTCATTGGTGAGTAACATAGCCTATCAAAATCAAGATCTGCTTGTCTCTGGGGCAGTTTCTGCATCTTCCAGGAGGCTGACCAATGAATCTATTGGGTGGAGGGGGGTGAAGGAGGAAGGGTTCAGGGAACCCTCTTTGTGGAACAGTCTACAATTGCATGTGGCTTCTTTTTCCCTAAAAGATGGTGAACAATTACCCCTCCATTACTGGTCAGCCAGTTTTCTTTATTCAGTGCTTTGTCTGTTTCCCCCCCAGAAACCAGACATATGAAAATCCAATGAATCACTGCTCTTGCTTTGCTTAGGAAATTGAACTGACAAGAACAGTTAGTGCCTGTAAGCTTTGAGGTGGGGCTGGAGGGATCCCAATGATTGTTCCGAGGCTCCATCAGCAACCCATTTGCCCAGTTCTTACCCTCTGTCCCCACATGGTTAACAGAAAGTTGGTCAAACAGCATAAGCTAAATGGCAAAAAGTAGGCCTTTTGGGGGTATGTTATGGGCCATAGCAACTTGCAAGGCTGCCTTTTAGATTCTGGATATATCCTTTTAGTCTATACGTTCTCAGTTTCAGACCATCATAAGACTTCCTTTAAACAAAACAAAACCAACCACAAACCACACTTACTTTCTCTTTCTCTCCTCCTTGAGCCTTTCATGATGCTGTTCCTTTAGCTAATTACTTCCTGTAATGAATGTTATATGCAAATGATATGAGAGTTCTTCGAATGCAGCATAAGCTGGGCACAGATCCTAGCTATCACTGTTGACAGACACTTGAAGGATCTGAAGGCGAGAGTGCGAGTCCCCTTGGCGAGATCAGAGTGAACAAATGACTGCCTTGTTTGTTGGCTGAGCTTGGTTCATACAAAGCAACTTGACCCTGATCTTTTCAAGCTAAGGGGTTGGGGGAAGGATTTGTATGTTGTTGAAACTCATCACCCTGATCACCGTGTAGACAATCAAACTGCAAAAGGCATGAAGTTCAGGACAGAGTAACATTCATATTTTTCACAAAAGCCATACAATCAACCCCATGCCGAAATAAGTGCACACCTGCAAACCTCTAGAGGGAGAGAGCTACACCATGGTTGAAGAGGCATCAGAGTCTTCCTGTTTTTCCACAAAGCCATCAAGGCCTCACCAGGAAAATGTATCATCAGCAATGGCTCCCCAGGTCCCCAGGTTTGGCAGCCCTCAGTCTGCTCTCACACTGTGCCCCTCAGTGACAGGAGCCATGGGTGGAGCAGCCAGTCATTGTTTTAAAAGATGGCACGTGTCCTTGTATCTGAGAATTTCTTCTTAGTGCATACCACTGGCGGGAAATAAGGTAAGGAGAAGATCCATAGTCAGTAATGGCAAGATGTTAAGTATGAAACCGTAAAATGTCTGAGCATGATTAAAGTGCCTGATGACTTTAATTCTAGATAAAGTGGTCTCTCTGCTGCTGTCCAAAATGTGAGTTAAAGTAAAAGAAGTGTAGGCTCTTTTGATATGTTCATGGTTTCTTTTTAAAAACTTTTCTCTTCCCCCTTTTCTACTCAAGTTTAGTACCCTACTTGATCAACTCAGGGCTTAGGTACTGGGGCTATCGGTGGTGTCGTAGTCTTTTGAAAATTGTGCGATAATTCTCCGAGCCAGTGGGTTAGTGGTCTTCAGCAGTTCAGCTGCTGAGGGGCGGGACCTTGGAGTTGCCTTACTTCCCTTCTTCTGTAGCAAGGCCTTGAAATCATCATTTCTGCCAGCATCTAGGCTGGCACTGCCACTTGACCCTGCAGAGGCAGCTGACTCACTAATTGGAGAATCAGCTGTGTTCCTTATTGGTGAGTAGGAGCTCGGTCTGCTGCCTCCGGCAAAGGCCTCCCCGGGCTCCTTCCAGCCAAGAAGCTTTCTTTTGGACCTAAATAAGAGAAAGTTTGCTTTGAGTGAATTCATGGGGCAGACATTTCCTAAGGCTTCATATAAGTTCATGTATGCCAGTGACGTGATCTGGGAACTTCTATGCAGCAGCCTTGCAAGCAGTTGCACTCCCTACCTTTCTCTCGCTCCACTAAGTGCTTGGGATCCCTTGTCTGGTTCCTCTCCCTATACTCTTTTCAATGCCTGCAGCTGGAGTCATTGGCCTGTGCCTGTAGGCTCAGTCCTGCCCAGCTGTTGGGACTGAAGAAGAATTTAAGGAGTCAAGCTCAGTGACTGATCAAGACAGCCTGAGAACTGACCCTGCTCTAAACTGGTGCTCTAGCTCCAATAACTGGGTTATTTCCAGTTTCCTCCTCACTGAGCCCCTGCTTTGTGCCCCTTTCCAATAACTGGGTCCCCATCTGGTCCCCCCTTCACCTAAGTTCCTGCCCTGATACTTGGCCTGGTGCCCCACTTTACTTCTTGATTTTTTTTGTACAAAGAGTTCTGTAAAGGGTTAAATGTCTCCAACTGTAGACAAAGCTGTGAGAAAGCAGATGGAGCCACAATAGGCTGAGCAGTTGCTAGGAGACGAGGGGCCTCTCACTTGGCACCTGGTCCTCCCTTCCCCACCCCTCCTCCACTTCACCCAAAGATGTCAGTGAATTGGACTGCTTTCACATATGTGGGTATCTGAACTTGTCTCCAGTTTCAATTCTAATGGCTGCTTAGAGATAGCAGTCTGTCTTTTGGTATAGAAAAGGAAGACAATTACAACAGAAATTAAGGTAATTGGTCCAGACCTGTGTATCACAGTAAATAAATCTTCAGTTGTGCGTGAAGCCACAAACACGTCATCATCATCTTCTGCAATCCATTCAGCTGTTTTATCACTGATAACACTTTTCTCTTCGGTGCTGGATTCCATGGAACTCCCTAGGTATAGGAATCAGAAGGAATTACTTTGACCATGAGAGTAGGGACAAAGCACATTCTTGTCTGTATTTCATTTGATGTTCAAAGCAACTCTGGAAGAGCAGCAGGGTGGAGACTCTTAATGTCTCCATTCTGCAAAGGAACATGATGTTCAGAAGGTTAGTGATTTGGTCAAGGTGGACTGAGTGCTGAAGATCAGCCTGGGTCCCTTCTCTCTCATGCCTGGTCTGTTACAATGGGCTGCTTGAGCATTCTCTTGTTTTAAATGGGTCCTTTTTAAAAATCAAAGAGTTGAGAGAAATCTAAAGCAGTGACTCAACCACTGGGTAGGCGTGGTACCTACCTGAATTTCAGAGTGAGTCTGAGGGGTTTGAGGAAGAATATTCTAAAATTATCTCTGACTTTGATTTGTTTGAATGTTTTAGTCACAATGATCTCATTTATATTGAAAGTCCGAATCAGCTTAAGGAAGGCCATAACATTTTAATGTTTGACCCTGACTGGTGTGGCTCAGTGGATTGAGTGCCAGCCTGCAAACCAAAGAGTCACTGGTTTGATTCCCAGTCAGGGCACATGCCTGGGTTGCAGGCCAGGTCCCCAGTAGAGGGCATGTGAGAGGCAACCACACATTGATGTTTTTCTCCTCTTTCTCCCTCCCTTCCCTTCTCTCTACAAATAAATAAAAATAATAACAACAACAACAAAAAGATTTTGATGCTTGGTGTTGAGAGTTCAAAAAAGGAAGAGAAACATGGATGAACCTGGAGGACATTATGCTTAGTGAAGCAAGCCAGACACAGAAAGACAAATACTGTATGATTCCACTTACATGACGTCCTGAGAGGAGTCAGATTCAAAGACAGAAAGAAGAATGGTGGTTGCTAGGACTGAGGGGAGGGGGCAATGGAGAGTTAATGTTTAATGGGTGCAGACTTCAATTTTGCAAGATGAAAAGAGTTCTGGAGATGGATGGTGGTGATGGATGTACCAGAGTGAGTATACTTAACACAACTGAACTGTCCATGTAAAATTGGTTAATGTGGTACATTTTATGTTATGTGTATTTTGCCACAATGAAAACAAAAAGAGACAAGGAAGAAACCCCAAAAAGATGAGAAATATTATCTAACTTAGTCTTATTATTCCAGAAAGAGCTAACCATCTAAGAAAGTGAGCTCCTTTTCCTGTCGAAAGCCTGCTACTGGTAATATATTTCATTGTTTCAGAAGCCTGCAAGCCCACCATGTCACTTGAACTCAGCCTGGGAGGGTACCCAGTCTTATGCATGAAATTAAACTCAGTGTGGCTAGTGCAAAGTACTGTACAGTGAAGGAGAGAGAGAGAGAGAGAGAGAGAGGGAGAGAGAGGGAGAGAGAGAGAGAGAGATCATTCCTAGGGCAAGCATGCCTGACTAGGTAGATAGGCTCCTAAAGTCCTAGGATGCTAAGACCTAGTTTCATTTCATTACCTTGGTACTGGGGATTCCAGGGTAGACTGGCTCAAACCAAGCCTTAGAGATCTGTCCCTGGGTCAGTTCCAATCCCAAGGGCAGTGAGGCCTATTTAGAGTAACCCAAACCCTTAAGATATGCCCTTACTGACTTAGGTCATCCTGGGGTCAGGATCATGGGGCACTGGCTTCTGTCTCTGGCACTCCATTCTCAGCCTCATCTGTCCTGGTATTGAAAGGAAAAGCCAGCAGATAGTTTACTAACCCAGAGGGCTTGCCTCCCTTTCACCATCAGCATGTGGTGTTGAAGTGGTCCTTGTACCAGGTGATTGCAGGTGGTCACTGGTTGGGGGACACTTGGCATCTTCCTCCAGGGTGATGATGGGGCTGACAGGCAGCCTTGGTTCAGCCCCGTAGGCCTCCACATGAGCTGTAGGTGAGGTTAGAGGCAGGTAGAGAATGCTGGGCTTTTTTGGTACAGGAGGTGGAATCTTGCCTTTCTTCTTCTCAGTTTGTTCCTGGCTCTGGAGACTAATTCTTTCAGGCAGAGCTTTTACCTTGGAGCCCTCATCCTCTGTGCTTCCCTGGGGAGGTTGCTGTGTTCCTGAGCAGAAGGCACCAGAGGAACTGGCAAAAGGTGTGAAAACAACAGATGATGATGCTGTTGACTCCCCTGGGCTTCTGGTCTCAGGGAAGCTGAAAGACTTTGGTTTCTGTATCACGGTGTGGATGTCTGGAGGGAGTGGCCTCATGTGTTGAATTGAGCTCTTAGGGGTCATAGCCAATGTAGGTGAAGTGAGAGGGTGCTCCTCAGGGACAGATGGTGGCTTATGGACCAAGCTTGGAGGCCTTCGGGCCAGCGGGGGTTTCTCAGCTATGGGAGGTTTCATCTTTCTCTCTGGCAAGGCAAAGACTTCTCCTCCTGGTTCCTCAGCATAGTCAGGGCTCTCAACGTCATCTTCTGGCTCAGATTTGCTGACTGACCTCAGGCGAACAGAACGTAGGTCAGACTGAGTAACCATGGGCATGATTGGCTGATTGGGACTAGTTTTCTGGAGCAGCTTGGCCCCAAAATTTGTATCTGAGTGATGCCGGCTCACCTTGGTTTTGCTTCGGATAGAGATACTCATCCCAGACAGATCCAGATAGGTAGACGAGGTCAATGGGAGGTCAAATGATAGTCGTGACTTGGAAATTTTTTCCATTGGCGATGTTGGGGGTAGTGATGACTTCCTCTCAGGTACCACTGGACGCACCCGACCACTGCCACTCGGAGGGGGCAAGTGGCCCAAGGTCAAGGACATGGAGACAGTGGGTGTTGGTGTCTCCGACTGACTGGAGTATCCACTGGAGGGTGACATCAGCCCAGTGGGTCTTCCTGGGGAGGGTACCTCCCTGGCTTCTACCTCGATGGAGAGTTGTGAAGGTGTTGTAGCTCTGGAGGTAGAAGGGGAGGCAAGAGACTCTGAGCTGCCCTGAACTGGAGTACACTCAATGACCGTGGTGCCAGTGGCAGTGCTGGAGCTGGACAAGGACTGGTAGGTGTCACCAGATTTCCAGTCAGTAAGATACCAATGGTGGGAGAATTGTGTACCTTCTGGGTCTTTGAAGGTAGGCACGGCTGGGTGACCCTGGGATGAGTGATGTCCTTGGTGTTCCAAGGAGAGGCAAAGGCTCCTGGGCCTCTGATCCTTGGGTAGTGCTGACCCACCTTCTGGCTCGTCTTTGACCAGCGAGACACTGCGCATTGGCGGGGAAGGCTTCTTTTTGGCCTTCTTGAGTGAGATACTCTTGGATCTCTGCCTTCTATGCTGGGCCTCCTGTTGGGAACTAAGGGAGGCAATGTTGTCAGCACTGTTACTGCCCTCAGAACTTGTACTGGCATAAGGCAGGGCACAGGCTTCACTGGATTTCTGCTCTTCATTGTAGTCCACATCTGTGGTGCCTGAGTCTGTGGGCACAGACAATGACCGCTCCCGGAACCTGCTGGCCCCACCTGGGCCTGTCTCCATTCTTGAGGTACCACCACCAGTCAGAAGGCCAGTCTTGAAGGGTCGCTCCGATACTTGTCTTCGTTGCATAGGGTGTTCAGAATAGCCAGCTGATCCACTGCATCCTGCTGGGTTATCACGAATGACAAAGACGGTGGCAGCCTCCTTAGGAACCAGAGGTGGCAGTGTGTGCACAGAAACCCATGCATTCCCAGAGGAAGGAGGTTTTCCATTTTCATTGACTTGATTGCTGTGACTGGTGGCACTTGGAGTCATATAGGTAAAGGCATCTCCCTTCCAGGAAGCAGAGAATGTAGATTCTGTTGGTCCATTGCAAGAACTGGGGACACTATATACCATTCCCACACTTTCCATGCCAGGAGGCTTGGTGCCACCACGCACCTGGAGAGGTTCTTCCAGATTACTAGAAGGATTTCTCAGTACTGGTGAACTGAGATTTGGGAAATGAACTTCCTGACTGACTGCAACTCTTCCATGAACGCCTTCTGGAACAGAATGACTGTGCTTGATGTCTGAGCTGGTTGAGCGAGCCACCCTGCCTGTGGGGCTGTTGCTGTGACCTGGAGGAGGGAAACACAGAACATTAGTGGTGCAACCAGGGATCCCCCAGCAGCTCCCATGATGGCAGCATCAAGTTTTTGCCAAGAAACATTTGCTAACAACTTGGTCAGAATTCCTTGGTTCTTCCTTTCCACAGATGAGAATGCAGGGGAAGTTGGGTCTTTGCCCATCACGACACGGTGAGTTACAGGGTGCCCTTGAATTATCCAAATGGCTGCCAAGAACTTTCCAGCTTTGATTATTCCTTTTGGAGCTGAAGTGGCAGGTGGGGACTACCTTGTGTTTTTCCTGGGCTTTCACCCCAGGCTCATGAAACTGTCATAGACCTCAGTGTTCACCTCTCCTAAGATGAGAACAGGGGCTTTTGAACTATAAAAGACAGTGTGACTTTCAGCTCCAGCAGTGGATTTGGAGTATGCCATAGCTGGAAAGCACAAAGTGTAGTTGCATTTTTGGCACCTGTCACTTTTTAGCTTTGCCACATGAAGACTTAAGATAAGATACAGATGTGAGGGAACCATTCCTATATTCAAAATCCCCCAAGATTTCTCATACCCACAACAGTTATTACTGTTCTGTCATCATTACTATTACTACTACTGCTGTGAAAAAATTTATAGTAACAGGCACCATCTGCTGAATGCACACTATGTACCAGGCACATGGTAGGCAAATTATATACAATAACTCCAATCCTCATGACAACTCCATCAGGTTGGTATCATTATCCCCAATTTATAGTTGAAGAAGCTGAGGCTGAGAGAGGTTCCATAACTTGCCCAAGGCCTCATGCTTAAGAAATGGAGAGCCTGGGTTTGCATCCACATCTCTGGTCTGTGCTCTTTGGATGGCATTCATTTAACAGCAGAAATGGTTCTGTTAAGATGGTGCTTTTAATGATAATTTCTTCCTGTACCTACTTAAGTAAACTTGACATATATAGTTATGTTCCATTTATAATGAGAAACAATAACATAATACATTTATAGCCTGGGCCACCGGCTCTTCATGTTTGGTTGCTCCCCTTGACCAAAGGCCCTTGGTTATCTTTACTGGAGACCTGGCCCACAACCCAAGCATGTGCCCTGACTGGGAATTGAACCAGCAGCCCTTTGGTTCACAGGCCAGTGCTCAGTCCACTGAGCTATACCAGCCAGGGTCCCTTTGTTATCTTTAATTACCACATTGGCTTTTTCAGAATATCCAAAGCCCGCCCCCTCAAATTATTCCTGTTCCCCATCACCACAATACCACCCAGGTGGCAGGATTGGAGGAAGTGAGCAAGGGGAAGGGTCTGGGGGATCAGCTGTGGTGGGGTCACCTTGGTCTCGCTGAGAAAAGTTAGAGAATCCAATAATGGTCCGCCTCCGCCTCAGGGTGGACTTGGGGTTCACGGCTGTCTCTGTATTAAACAATGAGTGTCGCAAACTTGCATGTTTATCAAACTGCTGCCCTGTAGCCAAAATAAAGACACTTGGATGCATCTTGGTTTCTGTTTACGGTATAGTGGAAATGGGCCTGAGGCAGAGAGAAGGGATGATGGCAGTAGCGATGAGCATGAATAGCATCCAGGCAGGTGGCCCTTCTTCCACATCCCTCCCAACATGACCCCAGATACCCAGAGCCCCAAGACATACATGCTGGCTTTCATAGGCCACACCCAGGGTCACCTGTGAGTATTAGGTGGCTGAGACCCATGGTTTTCAATCCTGGCTACATGTGGAAATAAACCAGGCAGCTTCTGAAACTTCAATACCTGGATCCCAGCCCAGAACATTTAACTCTTTGGGAGGAAGGCCCAGGTAGAAGCTATTTCTCAAATTCCCCAGGTGGTGGATTATTAAGATGTACAGCTTGAGGCGGGAACCACTACTATAGATAGACAGGTTGAGACTAGAGGTCGCTTGATTGTAATCTTTTCGTAAAGAAAGCCTTTATGTGCGCCAGAGGACAGTGTCTCCAAGAGAAGCTGCTTCACTTCCCCCCACCATCCAGGAAGCTGCCTGACAGTCTGTCCTCCAGCCATGTTTGATGATATTTTGGTGGTGACTGAGATCTATTTCTCCTAAAGCACTGGGTCAGTCTTTGTTCCTGTGGCATTGCTGGGCCAGCGGCAGGGTGAGATGGGGGGGTGAGGTCTACTGCTCCCCTCACCATCTCTCATTCAACAGTTGTTTAACCAAACCCTCCTCTCTCAGCTTCACAGCAAGGGACTCTGTGGACAAAATTCAGGGCCAGCCTTATTGCAGGTAGGATAGAAGTTTAGAAACAAAGTGTCCACTGTCACTTTGTGAGTCTCTCCTCTCAGCTCTTACTCCTTTTTATACATCTTCTTAGGCTGTGAGCTCTATTTCTTGCCTCTGATTTCCTGAGAGGACGCCAGTGGTGCTGGATGACCCTTTATCCAGGGAACGTGACCACATGTGGCCAGAGCTGTCCTTCTCTTCATCAACTCTTCCCAGCATATCACAGGCCAATGTGGCTCACAGGGTGCCTCTGGTCCCTTTGGGTCATGAAGTCTTTATTTCACCAGATCGCTGGCCCTATCCCCTTCTGAAATAACCAACCTTCCTCCTCTTTCACTTACAGCCAATGGAATGTGGAGCACAAATTAATAATGTGTGTGGTATAAGTGTCCTATATCACCAAAGTCATATCCAACTGAGCTACACACATCATGTTTCCCACTCTCAAGTTAGTACTGGGCCCCTCTTTGGTGTTTTTGGCCTTGGCCTCTTTCTGTTACTTCCCTTATTAAATACTTGCCATACCAGTTGAGGAGGCCCACCTCACCCGAAGATCAAGTATCAACTTAAAGTGCCATAGGCCTATGGCCCATGCCCTGGGTATGAGCATTCCTTTTACCACAAGCATTCTGAACCGCACACTTTCCCTTACAGCCCTAACCAGACATGGCTTCTGGCATAAGAAGTTTTCTTTCCCCAACCCAAATGTAACTCAAACACTTCAAATTTCCATAGATGCTGCAAAGAGCATACAAGTTCATAGTTTCAGAGTTTTCTGTTAAGATCAATTTGTTTGCTATCAAATGGTCTCAGTTAATGTGGTAGTGCCAATAGAGGGTGAAGAAAGAGCAGCCAGAGCCCCCTCTTCTGCATGCCTCTGTTCCCTGGCGAGAGCTATAGCCTTGACAGTGCAGGGTGAGCCAGTAGCAAAGAAAGTCTCGCTCCCTCCCCCAGCACCCAGTGCATTTGGAGAGGATGGTCTGTAGTTGGCATGGAAGGAAGCAAACAGAAGTGGTGCTAAGCAACTCTACCAGAGATGTTGATGGGCACAATGTCAGAGTGCGTGGAGCAAGGCTGAAGCCACCGCTTCTCCTCTAGGATGGGCAGAGGGAAGGGGCTATTCCAGGCAACTTGCTTGTCGGCCGTAGTAGACAGGCTCAGGGAGGCCTCAGGGGCCCTCACACCCTGGGTGGTAGTCTCATCCTCGTTCAGCTGCTGTTTTGTAGGCTGTTGGGAAAGAAGGTGATGGAAAGGGTGTGCTCCTGACTGGAGATGAGCCATGCCCGCAGGATGGCTTGTCTAAACAGGGTGGTTGGAGGCTTTGTCTGGGAGGCAGGAAAACATGGATAGGCTGCCAGGCCAGACACCTGCTGTGCAAGGCCCATATCAGCCAGGCCTCAGGGCAGCTCTGCTCATGAGCAGAGGGGAGCAGCGGCTTCCGGTGGATAATGGTAGCAGCTCAAGTCCCCCTGTTGATGGGTGCAGGGTGAGCTCTGCATGCTGGCTGTCCCAGGCAGGGAACGAGGCAACTCACCATCAACACAAACTCCAGACGCCTGGCAGACTGGGGCCTTGGGCTAGGGGTGGGCTCTGGGGCCTCATCAGCAGAGCGGAAGGTCTGCCCCAGCAGTCTGGCCTCCGAGTACTGTTCCTCATATTCTTCTGAAAAACAGCACAGTGGATACACACTCTAGGGGGCCGTGGCCTAGTGCTGGGCCAGGAAGGGTCCATGAGCCAGGGCTCCTGCTCTAGCTGCCAGGCCTGATTTGCATGGTTTCTTTAAGATATTTCCTGGCATCTGAGCCTCTGGATTTGGAAATGGGAAAAATGCCTACTCCCTGGGGCTGTGAGAGCCAAGGAGAAAAGAGAATCGAAAAATTTGAGTTGTGCTGGTCCTGGAACTAAGCCTTTGCCTCAGTGGTCCCCACTGTGCTCAACTTGGAGAAGAGGCTCAGGACACAGACACCTTTTGCTACTTTATGTTGTAAGGTCCTCTCTTTGAAGCCCTGCAGCTTTTCAGGTTTTCTGCAGCCCTACGTGGGAAGTGACCTGTGTGAAGCATGGAGAGACTTGTATTGGGAAGTCCAATGTGCAGTGCTCCCTTGGATGTCAAGAACTCTTGCTTGAGACTCCAAGGGCCTGGCTTCCTGCACCTTAGTCCCACTACAGGTGGTGACAGGTCCAGGGGAGGGAAGTCGGAGGAAGTGGCAGAGGAGGAAGAAGTTCAGGGGCATTGTCAAGGAGTAAGAAAGATGCATGAGATTTGAACTGGTTTCATTTAAGTGATGAGTTCAAAGGAACTGAGGGAATCCGATGAAATGAAGGAAGTGGGAGTCAAGAATCAACAGGCAGGGGAGTCAGAAGTAGCCTCAAAGGTTGTCTGGTCCAACACTTCATTCTGGGCACAGACTTTCTCCTCAGCAGCCCTTCAGTGTGCCTCTTCAGACTCCGAACACACCGGCAGAGAAGGGGAGGCAGCTTTCCTCCCAAGGCCACTGATTCCATCCAAGGATAGTTGAGGCTGTCAGGTGTCAGGAAAGTTCTTCCTTATCTTGAGGCGAAATCTACCTCCCTCTAAGTTTCCTCCCATTAGTCCTAATCCTGCCTGTGCTGACAACACAGAACACACTGATTCTCTTACTGCACAGTAGTTCCTCTCTTATCTGAACACAAAGCTCATGGTGTCCCTTGGAATCTTGCTGCTCTAAGGTCACCACTGCCTTGGCAAGGAGATGGGGGTTATGGCTGTAGTCCAGCTGAGTGGCTATCTGCCATTTTCTATTCTCTATCAGTGTTAATCCTCATTGGCATGAATAAATGAGAGCTGATGTCTTTTCACATTTAATTTAATGTTCACTTAAGATGTGTCTGCTGAGCACCTCTTGGGGATCCAGCCCCGTGCCAGGTGCTTCTGGAAACCTAAGAGGCATGGTTCTTTACATTGACAAGCTCAGGCTGGTTAGGTGGACAAAGTATATATCCAAGGCTAATAGACAAATGAGTAAATGAATGAATAGATGAAAGAAAGAGCAGTTCAGAACTATGCAAGTCCTCTTGAACTGGATGGTACATAGTGCCTTATATGAGTGCTTATGCAGGGAATGGTGCAAAATACAGAACTTGTGTTAAAGGTTTTCTTGGATGAGGCAAGAATTGAACTTAAAAGAAAGTGTAAGGATCAGAATGGGGTAAAGGAAGGGCTTCTAGGCTTGGAAAAGAGGTCAGAATGGAACGAGGAGGCTTGGAGGGGGTATAGAGCTTGTGACTTAGCATTGAGGTTTTATGTATAAGATTTTATTGAGATATAACTTACCTATGGTAAAGTGCATGAATCTTAACTGTATAGTTCAGTGAATTCTGACATATGCATTCCCTCTTGTAACCTCCACCCAGGTATTGACAGCACGCCAGTAGTCTGTCTCATAGGTCTGAGCTTTAATACCATGTATGGTGGATAAATCCCTCTGGTCAATGTGTATGGTTTTCCTATTGGAAAGTCTTATCAGGGATCATCTTGTTTTTTTTCTCTTTTTTTTTCTTTTGTATTAGCTTTAGTATTGTGCTTTAGCTCAGCCCATGTTCCAAAAGACATGTACTGGGAGTTGATGTTACATCTCATCAGGGTGTCTCCAGCAGCAAGATACTCTTACTAAGCAATTTACTTCCACTCTATTTTTAATTCTAACAGAACTGTGCCATGTGGGGAATTCCCATTTTAAAGATGACTAATTAACTTGAAGCTCAGAGAGGGTGTTGTATCTGCATAATGTCACACAGCTAGGTAGGTGTATGAGTCGAATTAGATTCTAGTTCTGTGTGCTTTCCAAGTCTGGGTTTTCCTCCTCTGCCTGTGGGTGCAGTGTGACTGCTCAGGCACTGTGACTGGGCTGTTTCTCTGGGTGGGGAGGACCCAGCTTTGCTGCACTGTGACCTCAACAACACAGGGTTGGAAATCGGGGATGAACTGAGTGCAGTAGCTACCCAGGAGACACGTGGACAATGTTAATGCAAGAGTAGAGTGAGTGAAGCCCAGAGGAGAAAATCTGCAGGTGCCTTTTTTGGCTGAGTGACAGCATTCCAAAGGCATGCATGGGTGATGTGGCAAGAGAAAGTCTGGAAGGCTTGTGGGCCACACTGTAGGAGTCTCTCTCATCCAGCTGTCTTTGGAAAGGATTTGACCCATTGCCCTGTTTCAGTTTCTGTCTTCCCCCCCCCACCATGGAGTATGGAACTAAAAAAAAGGGGGGGAGGGGGGTGGTAAACACCATAAAAATAAGACCTTTTGGAATTGTGAGTCGAGAAGGCAAAAGATGGAAAATGTGTGCTTTGTTTTTCAACGGGTTTTACAGTGTTCTCTCTTTTTCTCTCGCTGGTCCCTGTTCTCTCTTCTGTGCCTCCCTCCAGCCGCTGCACATCTGGCCTGTGGGGTCAGGCCGCAGCCCCGCTCCCTCTCGGTACCTTGCAACAGGCTCTGGAGATTAAGCTGCGCCTCGCGAAGCAGCTCCTCTACACTCGGGGGCCTGCCTGAGGAGAGGAACACGTTCACTGGCTGTCGCCATGACGACCTCGAGTGGGCAGTCGCTGTCGCATTTTCCCGACCCGAGTTAGCTGCAGCTAGGGAAGGAGAGAGTCAGTGAGAGGCTCAGCCGAAGGGTGGGCGCGGCGGCCACTGGGCGCCGGCGGTTCCCGAAGTCCCGCCCCTGCTGGGGTGGGGAGGCGGGGCGAGGCTGTGCTTAAAAGGCGGGGATCCCGCAGCCGCAACATTTTTCCTCGAGAGATCCTGCAGCAGTCTGCTCCATCCCGGCCTGCCTGGGGGCTGCTGTCTTGCCACCCGCGACTTCCGCTCAGCGCCTCTCGGCTCCCGCCGCCGTCCGCCCTCTCCGATCCCCGGACGAGGTAACGCGCCCCGGGCCCAGCCTCGGGGCTCAGCCTCCGGGCCTTGTGCCCGGAGCTCCCGCCCTCCCTCCTCGCCCCGGTGGGTGTGGCTCGGCCTACCCTGCGCTCGCCGAGGCACTTCGCTCCCCTCTGGGGCCCCACCGCATTTCGGCCTCCTTTCTTGGCCCCTAGCTCGGCACCCCCACCCGGATCCCCTACCCTGCCTGCGAACCCAGGGCCCCAGGCGAGTCCAGATGTCCGAGGCATCAGGAAATCTCAATAGCCTTCGCATGGCGAACGTGGCCCTGCGCGAGGAATTAAATGCCCTTCGCGGGGAGAATGCCAATTTGGGCCTTCAGCTAGGAAGAGCCCTGGCGGAGGTGAATTCCTTGCGGGGCAATGTCTCTAGCTACATCCGCTGGCCAGTGCCCGTCCTTGCGGAGGAGAACTTTGAGTTCCCGCTCAACGACATAGACTCCTTGCCCGAGGGTGAAATGCCCTTCACGCGCTGGCCTCCCCCACGCACGGAGCCTGAGTGCGCCCCGGAGGAGCTGTTGATCAGTGGGACCCAGGACTGCGGCACCTCTGATAGCCAGGTCGACCCTGCCCCGCAGCCCAGCCCGCCCCCGCCGGCACTGCCCCAGCCCGCCTCCAAGGAGCTGCCCGCGCAGCCTCCTGTGCCACCTCTGGAGCGGCCTGAGCTAGAACCCTTTTCAGGCGACCCGGTCTACCTGCCTGAATTCCTGATGCGGTTAGAGACCTTCATAGCCGACCATGAGGATCATTTCCCCGGGGGTGCCGAGCGGGTGGCTTTTCTGATCTCCTTTTTCACTGGTGACGCCAAGGACTGGGCCGTCTCAGTCACCCAGGAAGGAAGCCCCCTGCATGCCAACTTCCCGCGCTTCCTGGATGAAATCCGTAAGAAATTCTGTGGCCCCATCCCCCCAAGTGTGGCAAAAAAGGCCATCCGCAAGCTCAAGCAGGGAGACTGTACCCTCGGCAGCTATGCAGATGCTTTTCAGTTCCTGGCCCAATTCTTGTCTTGGGATGACTGTCGCCTTCAAAACCAGTTCCTCAAAGGCCTGTCAGAATTCTTCCGCAAGGAGCTCTTATGGTCAACTGAAATGGCCGACCTGGATGAGCTGATTCTCGAATGTGTGGAGATAGAAAGGAAAGTGCGTGTCCCCAAGCCAATCCCGCTCCCTGGGGTTCGCAATATCTTCTTCCCTTTTGCTGCAGACCCTAATGTCGAGGGCAGTGGAGAAGAAGAGCGCTACAGTGAGGATGAAGATGCAGAGGTGCGCAGGCGCAGGCTTCACGAAAAGGACCAGCGGAGGCGTGCGAGAGCTATTCAGCAAGAGATGAGGGAGCAGGAGGAGGAGAAGAGGAAGAAGGAGGAAGAGATGAGGAAGAAGGAGGAAGAGATGAAACAGAAACGGGAGGAGGAGGATGACGACGACGAGGACGAGATCGTGGTGGTGGATGTTGTGGACGAGGAAGAGGAGGAGATGAGGAAGAAGAATGAGGATGAGAATAGGGATGAGGATAAGGGCCAGGAACCAGGGCAGGAGCCAGAGCAGGAGCCAGAACAGGAGGAAGAGACCGAGGATGAAGCCCAGGATGACGACCTAGATGAGCTGATGGAGGTAGAGCCGACTTATGCCAACGCTTCATCCCAGACTACTGGCTACTATCATGAAAATTTCCTAGATACATCGCCTCCCATAATACAGCCCAGCAGACGGAGGAACCAGAATCGAGTCCCGCTGCTGGAGGGCCTTCCAGGTACCAATTCGCCTTTCTACAGTTCACCACCCCTGATTCGCCGAGCAGGTCGTTTGGGGCAGCGCCATACTCGAAGACGGCCCCCAGTGCTATTCCGCCTCACTCCAAGACAGGCGGGGCACCGGGCTTCACGTGGCCGAATTCGCGTGTGAGTGCCGGGGTGAGATGGCCACCCGGAACACACCCTTCTACTGCGTTCCCTGCCCCTGCTATTGCTGCCACACCTGCCCCATTTGCTGACCAGTACTTAAGGGAGTTCCAGACCTGAAGAACCTAAAGAAGACCTGTAGAACTCCAGACCATCTTGCAGCCCTGACCAGGGAGTGACACGTGCCCAACCAAAGCCACCTGGGAAAGAAGGGGTCAGCGATAGCTGTCCTCTTGACTGGGCACTCTGCTCAGTCCTGCCACAAGCTAGCAAGCAGGTTTCTGGGCTTATTCCTATAAATGAACTGGTCACCCCCTCGTATTTCCCTTCTAGTTGTTCCTAACCCTGTGTCCTATGCTTTTATCCACTCTGACTGGCTCACCAGGACTTCACCCAATGCCTCACTGCTCTGCCCCAATGAGCAAAAGGACAGGCTACACTGAACTCCTAATGCCACTGGGGCTACTGATTATTAGACATAATGGACGGAGAGCAGGATGCTATCAAGAAATGTGCCTAGAAGCCTACACTTGCTTCAGCTTCCAGCAGAAGGGCCCTAAAGATGACCCTACATCTAGCCCAGTAAGGGTGGGCAAAGCCACATGTCAAAGGGACAGCTTGACTGAGGTTTGTCCTTGATTGACTGAGCGAGCTAGTTCCACCCTCACACAGACTACTACAACAGGGCCCTTGAATCAGCTTGCCAAATCTGGGGCCCTTTCTTACCGCACTGCCCTCCTGGGCATCCCCGCTGGACAGAACCTAGTGTTACCGTTTCCCTTGATGTTGCCTGGAAGATGGGGGAGGAGGAAGAGGAAGAGGACCAAAAAGAAGCAGCAGCAACTCAGTTTGACATTGTGAGCAGTGACTGTTTCCTTAGGGACAGTGGTCTCCCTGGGCTGGGTCTTGGACAGCAGCACCCAGCCAAAGGTCTTTGCAGGAGACTTGCCATGCTTGGGGGTTCACAGAGGCCTAACTGACCTTTCTTCCCTGGACCAACAAAGAGAGAAAGGGCCCAAGCCCTGCTCTTTAACTTCAATTTAAAGAGTTCCTTAGTTGTCAGAAGGGAGAGGAAGTTTCTCTCTGCAGAGACTGCAGCCTCGCAGCCGAAGCATCCTCACGTCTCTCCCACGGGTGGGAAGCCATGGCCTGATGCTGGGCTTCAATGAAACGGTAAGGCTTGACAGGGTGACAGCCTCCTAGTAACTGACTCCTGGGACCTCTGGGTACAAACCTCAGGACCCTTATAACGAGTCCTGCTGCTTGCCATGGGTCCAGAAAGCACTGCTTGTGCAGTAAAAAGGACATACTATGTCACTGGCCACAAAATGCCAGCCAAACCCACTGCTGGCCTGAACTGCCCTTGACACTGAGCCGCCTGCACAGTGCCTGGCAGCTGGGCAAGTGCAGCCAAGGTGTCTGTGGCCAGAGGGAAGGAGACATAGTAAATTAAGCCTGTGTTCTTCACCGGAGTCCGATAGATAACCTCAGCCCAGCCTTAGGGTTTTGAGCCTCCTGGAAGCAAGAGGAAGGAGCTGGAGGAAGAGGAGTGACAAAGAAACCCAGTTCGTCTGCTGGCTGGTTGCTGGTGAGATCTATTCATCAGCGGGAGGTAAGAAGCCCTTTTGTTTATCATACATTTCTCAGCTGGGGATCAGTGGAGGTGGGTTCCTATAACCTGTTGCTACCTTTTCAAAAGGCATCCCCCTCCTCCAAAGAGAAAAGTGATGCCTAATCATTACAGAAAACTTGGATAACAGAGAGAACTATAAGCACAAAAAACACCCAAACATTCAGAAACCCAGCACACAGAGGCAAGTATTATTAACACTTAGCTGCCTTTCTTTCTAGTGCATCTTGTCAAAGCTGAGATCATCTTGCAAGCTCTTGATCAGCAGGATTTAAAATGGCTGCCATCCATGCAATCAGGCGTACTGAATAATTGAAGTATTCTCTTAATTCTTTGGAGATTTCAGTTGCCTGGTTTCCCCGCCCTCATCCCCACCAGTGCAGGAGTGAACAACATTGTAAAGAAAATTTTGTCTGTTTTTCAGCTATTTTTCCAGGAGAGAGTGCCAGAAGGGGAGGTGCTGTTCTTCGAGGCTGTGAACCCTGTTTGCTGATGGTCAACATACTGGCCCTGCTGCCATGTTCCTGCTGGAGAAGTGCAAAGGACAGGTGCCTTGCACCCCCATTTCCAGGGACCCCTTAGCACAGGCCCTGCCTGTTTCCGTGGTGCTTCCACCCTGAGATCTTGTAGCCTCAGCCGGGGAAAGGGTGGGTGAGCAGTGAGCTGGCTCCTGGCCCTCTGGTGGCAGGGGGGCCTGGGCTTCCCTTTGACCCTTTTTCCCTGCTTTCCCAGATCTTCAATATTTGTTGTGATGTAACAGCTACAAGAGCTGTAAGAGGAACTATGGGTTTTGGGCACTTTCTTGGGCTGAAAGAGGGATGGCGGGTGGGGGGATGCATGCAGGGGTATGAAGGCAGCCCAAGGATTCCCAAAGACTCGGGAGGAAACCCGCTGGAAATAAATGTGTTACTGTTATTGTGTTATTGTTGCGTTACTGTGATGTGAAGATAAATTCTGTATGCTAAAGCTTTCTCCTCAATAAAAATATAAAGGGTGTGTAAAGACCGTGTCTGTCTGGGTTACTGAGCAAGCATAGATGGATATAACCAGTAGGCATCAGGCACTTTACCTGAAGCAATGCTAGCCTGAAGGTGTGCAATCCTCAGATGAGGAAACTAAGGCCCACTGAGGCCCAAAGGACCTACCTAGAGTCCTATTCATTTGTGTCAGAAGGAAGCGGAGGGACTAGGCATCTTAAAAATAGCATTAGTTCTCTGCTTGCTGGGATATAAAGGCATAAATGTCCCAGCCATACCATCTTATGACAGTGAGGCGCCCCTCCCAGCCCCCAAAACACACACTTACTTTGAAGGGAGGGAGGGAAGCCAGGCTGGGTGAGGCAGGAGGGCCCTTCCACTTTTTGACGCTAGGTGGTGCTATGTGACACCAGTAAGCTAGCTGGTGGAGATTTTTTTACCAGCCTCACAGCAGTTGCTGCAGAGACTCAACAAGATTTCACTGCCCTCATAGCACGTGGGGCAGCAGACACTGAATCCCATTCTGGGGTTTGCTGAAGTTTCCCAGCCATGAATTGGACATTTTTTTTTTCCTGGTACAGTGGGTGGGAACGTTTATTGAGCCCCCTACTGGTACAAGTGCTGAGCCATGCACTGGACATCCATTATCTCAGTTCATTTACCTTCATCTTACCTATGAGGTAGGAAACAGGCTTAAAGAGAAGTCACCGGCCCAAGGTTCACAGCTGCTAAGTGGCTCTTTCTCAGCCCCGCAGCTGTCTAGGAGTTGGCTCCTCTCTGCCTCCACTCATAGGCCCTACTATCTTCCAGGTCTGCCCTGTCATGCTCACTATCCTCTAAGCTTATAGAACTGCGGTGACAGACAAAGACGGGTTTCAGAGGCACATTGGCTTTGACCCTTTAAGGGGAAGGAAGGAAGGAAGGAAGGAAGGAAGGAAGGAAGGAAGGAAGGAAGGAAGAGGGAGGGAAGAGAAGGAGGGAGGAAGGAAGGAAATAAGGAGGGGAAGGAGGGAAGCAACCAGTGCATTTCTGACCATGTGCCAGGCACTTTTACCAATGTCATTTCATTCTCACAGCAACTCAGGCAGGTAATGTCTCCTTTTAGACCTAAGGGGTCTGCATCTCAGAGATATTAGGCTCCCTAGGGGACCCAGGTCTGTGTGACTCCCAAACTCAAAGTCCCTCAACTGTAATCTACCATGATGTTGCCCAGCAAAGCCCCTGCTGAGCTCAAGCCTCAACCTGACTGGAGTCTGGGTCTTTGCCTAAGAAAACAGGTGTGCATCAGATGCCCTATCCCTGGAGGCTCCAGAGAAAGGCAGGCAGTGGTAGTGCAGAGTTTGTGGCAATGAGTTTGCAGGAGAGTGTGGTGGACTTTCCCTTCTCGGGAGGGATAGAACTGTGGGGGCCATGAACTGCATCCATGAGCACTGGGACTCCCCATTCTGTTTCAGGGGGTCAGATAAGGCCTCCAGCATCCTTGGAGTTTCTCCTGCCCATTGCTGGTAGGGGTAGGTAAATCCAGGTTTTGTCTTGGCCCATCAGAGCAGGTGAGGGAAACTAAGACCAGTAGGGTGAGCCTTGCCCAACCCTGCAGCCGGAAGCCCCATGAGTATAGGGAACAGGGTCCTGGATTCCAGTCCGGCCCTGCCACTGACTCCATTTGGGACTTGCGTGAGTCTGCATTCCTACTCAGGCCATAGTCACCATAGGGTCCCTTGGGCCTAGCACACTGCTGGGTACACAGTCGGATCTCAAGCCTAGTTTGGTACATAAACGAAGAAGTGAATAAATAAGTGGGCTGCTGGATGGAGACCTAGATGCTGCATGCTAGGGGCATCTGCAGGTGGCATGAAGCCTGGAGGACTAGAAGCTCTTCTCCAAAATGGAATCGGAAGTCCCCAGATCTCCCTCACCTGGAAGGATGTGCGGAAATGACCTTTACTAGGTGCACGTGTGAGATCTTGCAGTCAGGTTCAGAAAACCAACTGGCAGGAGCCTAAGTGAGGGAGATGTGGCTTAGAAGAAACTTGTGAAAAAAACTCTAAGAACTTGAGTTGATGAGTCTCAGTATGAGTCAGCAGACTGGATGCCAGAAATGCTAATGCCTTCCTGGGCTGCTGCTTCAGAGTGAGGAGAGTCTAAGTGATGGGCATGCCCCTCCCGGGGTCCTGGCCAAACAATGGAAGGTGATCAGATTGCACCTCACAGAAACTCTTTTGCATGCCAGGACTAAGGAAATATTAAAAGAAAGGGAGAGGGTGGAAAGAGTGGGGGCAGTGGGAGAGTGACAAGGATGGTGAGGGTCATAAAAATCCTGTTCCCAAGTGATGGAGGAAGGCAGGGAAAATCTTGCTGAACCCACTGTTCCCCTCATTCATTCTGTGTTCTGCGAGGAAACTGGCAGCTCAAGGTCACTTGCTTCATTTGCAGAATTCTACTGTGAACTCCAGCAGTTTGACATTCAGAACTCTTGAACCGGCACCCTCCACTCAGACCCACACTACCAGAGTGAGAATCTCCAGAAATTTCTAGTTCTAAAAAGCACCCTAGGCCAGTTTAATGCCCTGCCCAGCCAAGTGCAGAAAAGAGTCTCAGGGACTAATTAACCCAGTGATGGCCAGTTTGGTTCTGAGCCTTTCCACAGAGCTCGCCAGAGCAGGTAACTGGCCTGGAGATCCTGCACTAAGCACATAGTAAGTGATCAAAAACTATTTGCACAGCCCTGGCTGGTGTGGCTCAGTGGATTGAGTGCCGGCCTGTGAACCAAAGGATCGCTGGTTCGATTCCCAGTCAGGGCAGATGCCTGGGTTGCAGTCCAGGTCCCCAGTGGGGGACATGTGAGAGGCAACCACACGTGGATGTTTCTCTCCCTCTCTTTCTCCCTCCCTTCCTCTCTCTCTAAAAGTAAAATAAATAAAATCTTTAAAAACTTTTTGTGCAAGGATTCCACCATGTCCCATGGTCTGGTGTGAGCTTGCCCCTGCTGGAGCAGACTCCTACTCAGACTGCACCCCCTGAGAGTGAGGTGACATAAGATGGGTACAGAAGTCTGACCCTGAGAAACCAAGTTCATAGGTGCCTAAACCTTGCTCCTGACCATCAGAACTAACTTATGTGGGGCCCTTGCCCCACCCAGCAAAAAAGACAGGCATAACCAAGGCAAGAGATTACCCCAAAATTGCAGGGGTCTCCACCTCCCACTAGCACTTCCTGTATCTTTCCCAGACTAGGAAAGCTCTGCAGGCCACTTCTCCGCAGGAATTCAACAGACTCAGAAACACAAAGCCCAGAGTTCTTAGTTGCCCTGGTAACAACGGGACCTACTTGGAAAAAAAAAACAGTTTCTGAAAGCCTTAAGGGCGTGGATATTTCCTTTGACAGAAGGCAGGCTCTGACCTGCTCCTCAAGTCCCCTCTCCCATTCCTGCCTGCCACACAAAGGGGTAGATCTGGGGCCCCTCATCTCTGTGACTCTCCTGGGGGTGGGTGAGGATGACAGAAAAGAGGACCCTGGCTTTTGATTCTGCTCTTGCTGTGGGCTGTTAATATGAGGAAGAGGCTAAAGTGGAAAGCGTTAGCCTCTGGATTCATGGTGATTGTCCTCTGATCTGAGGGAGCTTTGCCTCACAGGACCCATACACAACCAAACCCGATGAGGGCAAGTGCCCCCAGCAACTACAGTTCTAACAGTTCCTCACCACATAGGAGACATAAACCAGAGTTTCCAGAGGTTCCAAACTTCTCTCCCCAAGGCCAGCCCCTCCTCACCTCTCACCTAAACTACTGAAGTAGCCTACCTGTAGTCTAAACAGCCTTTAGTCTCTACCCCTTCTAATCAATCCACCTTCTGCATGCTTGTGGGGGGCATGGTCCTTTGAGCACACACATCTGGCTGATCCTTTTGCTCTTATGCAAAGACCCTTCTGGGGCTCTCCATCCTGTGCAGGAAGACTTGTGGACCTGACACTGGCGGTCTTCACTGTCTGCTCATACACTCTGTGTGCCCTCTCCTCTCCCCTCACCATCTTTCTTCCCTCTTCCATTCAGTCCAAACCTCAGACATTCTGAATTACTTCCTCCTCTCTTTACATACCAGGGCCCTTGCATACCCCATTCCCTCTGTCTTAAAAATTCACAAGCACTCCTGGACTCTGTCCAACTGGCAATCTCCTCAGCTCATAGACCACTTCCTCCAGGACGCAGCCTTTACTCACCAGACAAGCTCTTGCCATCTGAGTACCTACTCACTCCCCCAACCCCATTGCTCTGTGAGGCTCCAGTTGCACCTGGGACCAGGGGCTGGTTCATGACTCCAAATGAGTTTGTTGCTGCAAAGCTGCTGTTCAGTGTGAGAACATGCACTCATCCCATTCGGAGGAGGTCGCGGGGCTCTGCATTGGCAGTGGCCTTTTGGAGAAGCACTGACTTCCTAAGATCTGGCTGAGGGCTAATGGTACGCAAATAGATCTGGGAGCACCGCTCCCCATCCCCATCAAGTTGGAGATGTGGACAGTAGGAACAAGTCAGGAAAAGAAAGCAAGAGCTTGCAGAGCTGGTCGTTCATTCCCAGCTGAGCACCCTGTTGATGGCTTCTGCCTCTTTGTGGGGGTCATAACTCCCTCTCAGTGTGTGGTGGAGAGTGACCCCCACTGGGCTTCAGAGTCACACAGACCTGGCTTTGAACTCTGGCTCTGGCACTACCTTGTTGTGTACCCTTGGGGTGGTCAATTTCCCTCTCTAAGTTCCAGTTTTCTTTTGCTAAAAGTGGAGACAACAATAGGATATATTACTGAGATAGTTGATATGAACCAAAGAGAAGAAGAGAAATAGCTAATACTTATTAGCCCTTACCATTTGTTAGGCAGTAAATGCTCTGCATTTATTAGCTCACTGAATCCCCACAACAAACTTATAAAGTAGGTAGTGTTATTATTCCCTATTTTGCACATTAAGAACTGACACAGAAAGTTTAACTTGCCCAGTGTCACAGCACTAATATGCAGGTGCTTTCGAGCTTGCCGATCAGATAGGAAAAGTTCTGTGTATCAGAAATGAGGCCAGTGGAGCAGCAGAGCGCCAAGATCCAGGGCAGGGGTCTTAATCTCTTTTAGGTCACAGATCCTTCTAGCAGTTTGGTGAAACCTCTATGCCCTTTCTCAGAATGTTTTCAGATGCATAAAATAAAATATATAGAATTACAAAAGAAACCAATCATATTGAAACAGTTATAAAATGTTTTAAAGAAATTGTTATCTCATTATAAGTCTATGGATTAGAAGTTTTGAAGTGATGGTGAGCATCAGTAACTTTTTTGAGATACAGCTATAATGTGATATGAAAATATTTGTGCTTTCTGTTGGGAATAAAGTCACAGATACTGTTAATACTATTAATGGCCTGCTGCCTACATTCCTAATTTGAGGAAATACTAAATGTCTGTTAGAGGTCAGTGGGAAAAGATCAAATAATTTTCCCAGCCAAGATCGCAGACCCCCTAAATTCTCTGCACACAGCCCTTGGAGGTCCATAGAGCTCAAGTTAAGGAGGTTTGCCCTCAGATGTCAGAGAAAAGACAATGGCTGCACTGTCAGCTGTGAGGAGAAGCTGGGGGAAGGGAGGCTGGCAGAAAGACAAGTGTGTGGTTTCTCTTTCAAGAACTGTTTACAAAAATCGTGAAGTCTGGCAGATCCTCTTCCTCTTGGTCCTGAGTCAGCAGCCCAGGGTGGGGCCAAGGCTGTCACACTTGGTTTGAATATCAAGCTCGCCACACACCATTCCCTTAAAGTTGATTCGTTGCCACTGCCTTACTAGTAAAATCTTGGTGGGTTTTGCTTTATGTTAAAATTTAGGTCTGCTTGCACTTACAGGTTTCTCATTAGTCTGGAAATAATCTTTAAGCAGACATTTTATTGTCTGTAAGACATTTTCTGAGCTAATGGATGCTTCTACCCTAGCACCCCAGCTAGGCTTAGGGCTCCCAGAGAGAAGGGGAAAGATTATCAACTGTGCCATGCACCCCAGGACACCAGTCAGAATTGGTACTTTTCCAAAATACCAAATGCTTTTTCCTGACTTCCTGGCTTTGCCACCTGTCAGCTGAGTCCCTGCCAGCCAAGGATAGCACAGTCCTGGGTGCCATGGCCAAGGAGACAAATGGTTGCAACAGCAGTAGGCCTCTGCTTTTCTAACTTGCCTCTGTTCCCATTCAATACTCCAAGAGAGCCCTGCTCATAAAGAATCAGGCCCCAGGTCTATTCATAATACCTTGTTTGGGGGTCCCTGCTGGCCAGGGTCCGTTGCCTTCTGCTATTCCTTAGGCCCCCTCATATTTACTCAGAGATGAGCAATAGTTGCCTGACAGCCATGCACTAAAAAGGCTACAGATTAATTTCCAAAGAGGGTGGGACTTTGATAGCCTTATGAACTATTGTCGCTGGCTAGTAAAGAGCTGGTTCAGAATGAATATACTTCAGTTAGTTGAGAGAACACAACAGTATGCTTTGAGAGTTCAGGCTGAGAGCTCCACATGCTGGAATGTGAAGACTTATTTTCTTGACTATAAGAGAAATATATGTATCCTTTAGATTGGTCAGGACTCCCAAACATAGGCCAAAGGAGACTGAGGACCAAATAAGAATTCGAAAGAACTATAGTTAGCTACATTGACTGAGAATAAAAGAGAGAAGACCCCAATTATTAAAATCAAAAATGAAAGAGGGCACATTACAATCATCCTTACAGAAATGAAAGGGTTATAAAAGGAATACTATGAACAATTATACAACAATAAATTATATAACTTAGATGAACTGTATAAATTCTTAGAAAGACAAACATTATTGCACATGACTGACGAAAAACTAGAAACTCCAAATGAACTTATAATAAATAGATTGAATTAGTAATCAAAACTACCCATGAAAAAAAGCCAAGACACAGATGGCTTCTTTGGTGAATTATACCAAACATTTAAAGAAGAATTAATATCAATTTTTAAAATGTCAATCCTTTTTTAAAGATTTTATTTATTTATTTTTAGAGAGGGGGGAAGGGAGGGAGAAAGAGAGGGAGAGAAACGTCAGTGTGTGGCTGCCTCCCACATGCTCCCCACTGGGGACCTGGCCAGCAACCCAGGCATATGCCGTGACTGGGAATCAAACCAGCAACCCTTGGGTTTTCAGGTCCATGCTCAATCCACTGAGCTACATCAGCCAGGGCTTAATGTCAATTTTTTACAAACTTTTTCAAACTATAGAAGGGAAAAGGGAGGGAGGATGGGGATAGGTAAGAGAGGGTAAAGGAAGGATAAATGGTGATGGACAGAGACTAGACTTGGGGTGGTGAACACACAGTACAGTGTACAGATGATGTATTGAGGAATCGTGCATCTGAAACCTATATAATTTTGTTGACCAGTGGCACCCCAATAAGTTCAATAAAGAGGCAAAAAAGCACAGAAGAGGAAGTAACACTTTCAACTCATTCTATGAGGTCAGTTTTATCCTGATATCAAAACTAAACAGAAACATCACAGGAAAATTACAGAATAATATCTCTTATAGATATGGACACAAAAAAATCTTCAGCAAAATACTCTCAAACTAAATCCAGCAACAGACAAAAAGGACCAACCATACACCATAACCAAGTATGAGGATTTATCCCAGGAATGCAAAGTTATTGTAACATTTGAAAATCAGTCAATGAAATACCGCATATAAATAGAATAAAAAAACCAAAAACATGATCATCTTAGTAGAAATGCAAAAAGAATTTGACAAAAATCCAATACCTTTCATGATAAAAAACACTCAGTAAGCTACAAATAAAAAGGAATTTCCTTAACCCAATGAAGGGCTTCTCTGAAAACACACACACACACACACACACACACACACTAACATCACAATGGTGAAACATTAGAAGCTTTCCCTCTAAGATCAGAAACAAGACAGAGTCCACTCTTGCTCTTTCTACTCAACATTGTACTGGATGTTCTAGGCAGAGCCATTTGATAAGAAAAAATAAAGAAAAGGCATTGGAAAGATTGCAAAAGAAAGAGTAAACTATATTTGCAGATGACATGATCTTATTGTATATAGAAATTCTAAGGAATCAATTAAAATATATTTAGAATTAATAAATGAGTTTGACAAGGTAGCAGGATATGAAATCAATATCAAAATTGTATTGCTATACACTTGCAATTAACAATCTCAAATAAAATTAAGAAAGCAATTCCACTTACAATACCATCAAAAGAATTAAACAGAATCAAACAAAAGTGGTTCAAGACTTGCAGTTCAAGACACTGAAAGTTACAAAACATGTTGAAAGAAATGAAAGATTGCAACAAATGGAGACATCTCATGTTCATGAATAAATATATCTAATATTGTCAAGATGGTAATATCCTCCAAAATACAATCCTTATCAGAAGCCCAGCTAGCTTCTTTGTAGAAATTGACAAGCTAATCCTAAAATTCATATGGAAATTCAAGGGGTTCAGAATGGCCAAAATAATCTTGATGAAGAACAAAGTTGGAGGGCTTCCTGGTTTCAAAATTTTATACAAAGCTACAGTAATCAAAAGAGTGTGCTGTTAGCATAAGGATAGACATATAGATCAATGAAACAGAACTGAGAGACCAGAAATAAAGTCATGCATCTGTGGCCAATTGATTCTTGACAAGAGTGCCAATTCTATTCACTGGGGAAAGAACAGTCATTTCAACAAGTGGTGCTGGGATGACTGAATTTACCACATGCAAAATACCAAAGTTGAAATTCATTCTCACATTCATACAAAATTAAACCCCAAACAGATCACAGATCAAAGACTTACACATCACAGATAAAACTTAGAAGGAATTATAGGTGTAAATCTTTGAGACCTTGGGTTAGAAAATGGCTTTTTAGATATGACACATTACCACAAGCAACAAAAGAAAAAATAGATAAGTTGGAATTCATCAAAATGAAAAAATTTTTGTTACAAGTAATGCTATTAAGAAACTGAAAAGATAGTGTACAGAATGGCAGAAAATATTTGCAAATCATATCTCTGATGAGAAACTTATATCCAGAATATATAAACATCTCCCACAAATTGAAAATAAAGGACAGATAGCTCCATACAACAAAGTCCATATAACTCTCACCTCACATGACTGTGGACAACTGACCAAAAGAGATGTGAAAATGCCCAAGTTTATTGAAAAAGTAGCTGCTTCTATGTGATTTCTTCCAAAATGCACGTAAAATCTTATAAATATATATTCAGTGCAATGTATTCTGAAGGTGATTTACACGAACGAATTAAGCTGTAAATTTAGTTCACCTTTATACCATATTTTGTAAAATCAGTACTTAAATACAAAATGATTTTTATAAATAAAGAAGTAAATATCATTGTAAAAAAAAGACGGATAACCCAATTCAAAAATGGGCAAAGGATCTGAATAGATATTTCGTCAAAGAAGATATGCAAATGGCCAAGGAGCACATGAAGAGATATTCAGCATCGTTAGTCATTAGGGAAATTCAAATAAAAACTACACTGAGACCACACTTCACACCTACTAGGATAGCTATACTCCAGAAGTCAGATAAATGTTGATGAGGATGTGGAGAAACTGGGACCCTCTCACATTGCTGGTGGGAATGTAACATGGCTCATCTAGTTTGGAAAATGTTAAATGTGGAGTTATCAGGAGACCCAGAACTTCCACTCCTAGGCATATACCCAAGAGAAATGAAAACACATGTCCACACAAAGACTATATTAATACTGATTTACAATCATAGTTGTATTTACAATAGCCAAAAATTACAAGCAACCCAAATGTGCATCAAATGGTGAATGGATAAATAAGTAAACCAAATGAGGTAAAGCCATACAATGGAATATTATCTGGCCATGAAATAAAGTGAAGTACTGATGCCTGCTACAACGTGAATGAACCTTGAAAACTTTGTTACATGTGAAAGAAGCCAGTCACTAAATAGCACATAGTGAATGATTCTATTTATAGGGCATGTCCAGAATAGGCAAATCCATAGATACAGAGTAGATTAGTGGTTGCCAGAGGCTGGGGGGGAGTAAGGGGAAATGGGGTATAGGGTTTCTTTCTAGGGTGTTGAAAATGTTCTAAAATTGTGGCTATGGCCACACAATGCTTTAGATATACAAAACCCCACAGAATTGTACACTTTAAGTGGGTTAATTGTATGGTATATGCAGACATTATGTCTTCATAAAGCTGTTATCAGAAAAAAAAAAGAGCCTCAATAACTCAGAAACATACCACAACATCATACTCCAACATCAAAACAACGGCCACAAAATGAGATCAAGGTAGCTATGTGATAAACTGCAGAAATTCTAGTGCATCTTAGTAGACTCCAAAGTGAACAATGTATCAACTGGTATGCTACCATGTAAAAGTCAAGTGGTTACTGAGGTGCAAAGAAATACTCTGCAGAGACAAGCACCATACTCAGACCTTAGTAAATTTTTACTGGAGTGTCTTTGTTCTCTGTACCACAGTTTAAGAGGAAAGTGGAGTTGAGGGTGACACATGTCATTGGAGTTTCAAGTTTACCACACACCCACCCCAATAATCTAACCTGGATCCTAATCTTGAAGTTGGCTATCTTGTCCCTATGATTGATTCTATAGCCCAATCAGAAGTCCCTTGGTACCTACAGATACATAAGTGGTGAGATGGCGCTGTAGATCCTGCCAGCTAGCTGTATTTACTCCTTTACAGGTGGAGGTCTAGTTGAAGCCCTCATCAAATATTCACAGTTCTCCACAGTAATCTGCCAGGTTTTACAGCTTCCATGACCATGCTGATTCTCAGCTGGAAACTTTCACCCTTCCTGAGGATGACTCCATTGCCCAGCCCTCACACCCACCTCCCAGGTGTCCTCACCCGGGCCAGCTATCTTCAATACTGTGATTGAGGCTCCCCAGATGGACCAGACTCGGGCTCACATCTCTTCCTTTCTAACCCTCAGAACACTTGTGTTTTACTCCCAAGTGACCTGATGAGCCCACAACTGCCTTTCTGTCCTGGAGTGGAGATGGGACCCATACGTGGCAGTTCTATACCTTATGTCTTCTTGAATAGTCTTTATTTCAACTCTGCCATTGGCCATCTGTGATCCAATCCATTTTTTGTCTGATTGAATTTATTCAATATTTTTATTCCAAAGATACATTCTATTTAACCACATCTCAAAAGTTTGCAACTAGAGAAAAAAATCACCCATAATTTTACCTTGTCCACAGGCATACATATTTTTACGTAAGTATAATCACAATAAAGACACACTTTTGTACCATATTTTTTTACTTATCAAATCATAGGAGATTTAGGATCCAGTGTTTTACTTACAACCACTGTTATGCTGAGGGAGCAGACAGAAGTCCTAGGCTCCATTATTTCCAAAGTAAACAGCTATTAACATCTACATATATAGCCCATAAGCATTTCACAAATTCAATATTCACAACAACCCCATGAGGCAGGTAGTCCTCCTCATATTTCTCCCCATTTGCAGATGAAGAAATAGTGACACATAGAGGTTAGATGGCTTGACCAAAGTCATGCAGCTAGTAACCCAGGCTGCCCACCACCGGAAATTGTACACATAACTCCTCCAGTAGGTCTCCAACTGTAGGGAGCATCAGAATTCCCTGGAGGGCCTACTAAAATGCACATGGCTGGACCCTAATCCCAGAGTTTCTCATCAAGTAGGTCTGTAGTAGAGTCCAAGATTCCAAATTTCTCACAAGTTCCCAAGGGACACTGAGGCTACTGGTGCAAGGATCACATTCGAACAGCACCACCTCATAAGGCACAGCATCCCAACAATAGTACACATGTCAGAGATACCTGGATTCCCAAAGCAGTCATTACAGTGGGCAGGAACGGGCCATTGCTTTCCACTTCTCCTTCCCTCCGCCCTCTGCACTGGCAGGGCACCCACTGAGGAGTGCCACATCACAAGGGAGTTGCCTGAAGAGAGGACTTATTCATGCCAGTATTGGACTCAATTAGCTAAATGCAATCCCATCCATTAAATGGATGGATAAATCAGTCCCTAGCTGTCAGGCAGCCCCTACCACTGCTGTCACTTGTTTGTGCCATTGTTTGCTTGGTGCCTGCAGCCAATCGATCTCACAGGTTAATAAGATTAACTCAAGAAGAACTCAGCAGAATGCCTGTAGCCTCCTATATCCCCCCAAATTGGGGAGGCTCAAGCTTGTCTTTGGTGCAAGAAATCTCTGCTCTCCTCCAAAGAGAGCAGCTTTCCAGGAGAGTAAGGGCCATGATGTGTTGCATCAGCTAAGTCCTATTTCACTTTGTGATTTGCAGGACTGAGACTGGCTCATCTGAAAACTGATTGGTGGGCGTGGGGAAACAGATTGGTTCAGCATTAATGAAGAGGAACAGATTTGTCCATTTCATCACAAAACAAATCACTTGAAAGTCTGAGCAGCTGTGTCATCAGGGAAGGAGGGTGGGACCTGGAGCTCAACAGAGCTGGCCCTGAGAATGTGCCTCATCACAACATAGCTGCTCTCTTGTGC
Organism: Phyllostomus discolor; assembly: GCF_004126475.2. Taxonomy (NCBI): domain Eukaryota; kingdom Metazoa; phylum Chordata; class Mammalia; order Chiroptera; family Phyllostomidae; genus Phyllostomus; species Phyllostomus discolor. Next base: position 94,519,138 of record NC_050198.1, read on the forward strand.
TCGCTTTGGCAGCATATACACAACCTAGTTGTATCTCCTCTAGGAACCCATGTTGCCTCATTGATAAAATGGGGCCAACAGTACTTCCATCCTCTCTGTATTGCAAAATAATTAAAGGACACTAGGGAGCAAAGCCTGGAGCAATGTTTTGAATCCTGGGAAGCACTTAAACTAGAGGCTGGCCCAAGAGAAAAATCAGGAAATAATGAGGTATTCCTCTTTGAAAATCTCCCTAATATCTGCCCATGACCTTGCCCTTCATGGAGGTCACCTTCACTGGGCAGTCCCCTTATAGTGGACACTGTGATGTACCATCCAGATCCCACCTCAAGGACAAACAACTCACTCTACTACGTGTTGGCAGAACTGCCACAAAGCAGCATTGTGCCTGGTTTGGGGGTTGCCTTGTCCAATGTCACATCTCCTCTGGGTGGTGGCTGGACAAGTGGGAGGGACAGTCTCAGCACCAGAGCTGGCTCTGACAATCTGCTTCATCATTTACCTAGCTTGTGTCTCCTCTCTGAACCAAGGTTAAATTGACTGAAGCCTTTGTCGAGACTGCAGTGCTATTTGGTTTATCCCCTCTGCACAATTCTACTTCGTCACCCCTTTCCACAGTGGTTGATCCCCGGAGCATCCGAATAAACTTCCTGTGCACTAATCTCCATCTCAGAGTGCACTTTCTGGGGGAGTCAACTTCCCCAGCAGAAAGGGTGCTTTGTACTTTAAAAGGCACACTGACACAGTTACCGTGGGCTCCAGCAGTGATGGGTTGCTACCTTTCTGGATCCCTTTCCTTGCTAACGGCCTCTAGGCAATGTCCCTATTTTAAAAACAATTGTCAACTCTAATTTCCTTGTGTCTTCCTTTTTTTCGTATTACAAAAGCAAGACATGTTTATCACAGTGAAAAATCAGAATATACAAACAAAATGAAAGAGAAAAGTTATACACCACAGACAGGCAATGCTAATACCTTGGGTGTATATTTCTGGAAATTTTCCTATGCCGGCCAATGATGGGATCGTATTGTAAATATCTGTGGTTTGCTTAAAGTCTCACTGCCACAGTAAATATTTTCTGCCAGCCATGTTCAGCCACCCTGTGAGGATGGGGAAGTGAAGACCCACAAGCCTGTGGGCAGCTCCTAGTCCAGCCCCCTCACAAAATAGAGATGTAGAAATGGAGGCCCAGAAACAGGAAGGGGTTCTTCTCTAGCCCCACATTGAGTTAACATGATAGCAGCTCCTCCCCAGTCACCTGAAGTCATCCAGATGACCTCCTAACCTGGCCCTGAGCCTATCTTTCCAGATGTCTGAGTTGCCCAACCAGGTTCAAGCCAGAAGAGGAGCAGAAAATGGGCTTTGCACAAAATAAATGCAAGAAAAATGAGGACAGCATGTCTGTGCTTGTGTCTGGGTCCCGGAGCCACTTTGCAGCCTACAGAATCCAGCCTTGAATCAGGAGGCCGAGATTTTGCATTTGGTACTCAGCAGCATCAGCGAGCTTTGCACAAAACACCCCTCACTGCCACTATCATACCTTCTCTGGTTTGGTCATCTGCAGCCCTGCCTGCCATCTTTTCCCAGCACAATGGCCAGAAGAATAATTCTCAAAAGTCGGGGATGAGACAATGGATTCTTAGATATGACACCAAAAGCACAACAACAAAAGAAAAAATAGATAAATTAGATTTCATTAAAATTACAAAGATGCCATCGAGAGAATGAACAGACAACCCACAAACTGGGGATAATATTTGCCAATTATATATCTGATAAGGAACTTGTGTCTAGAATACATAAGGAACTCTTACAAATCAGTAATGAAAAGACAACCCAATTCAAAAGCAGGCAAAGGATTTGGGTAGATATTTCCCCAAAGAAGATATACAAAGGGCCAATAAGCACATGAAAAAATGCTTGACACTTTTAGTCACCAGGGAAATGCAAACCAAAACTACAATGAAATCCTGCTTCACACCTCCTAAGATGGCTAGAATCAGGTATGAACAAGTACTGGGAAAAATGTGAAGGAACTGGAACCCTCACAACATAACTGGAGGGAATTTAAAATGGTGCACCCACTATGGAAAACAGTCTGCGGTCCCTTGAACCATTAAATATAGAGTTCAAACACAGAGTTACAATGTGACCCAGAAATTCCATTTGTACTTATTTACTTAAGGAAATTGAAAACCCATGTCCACACAAAATTTGTACATGAATGCTTATAGCAATATTATCATAATAGCCAAAAGGTGGAAACAACCCAAATGCCCATCAACAGATGAATTGATAAACAAAATATGGTACATACACACAATGGAACATTATTCAGCAATAAAATGGATGAAGCTCTGATATATGCACCTGACAGCAGCCTCCTACACTGTGCAACTACCAGGGTTCAGGGTGCATTACCCAGACTTGTTGGGTAGGAAGCAGAGCACTTGACTGAGGCTGGCCTCTCTGAGCAACCCCTGGAGTGTCAGGCACTCTACTCCTTTCCTCTGTTGTCTCCAGTCCCTCAACTTTTCTGCTTCCCACTTCAAAGGCCAGTGTTCCATGAGCCTGAGGAGCCCTTTGGAATATCTGAAAGGAAGGTAGAATCATGAAAGTAGGGCAGGGGACCTCCGAGGAGTGGCTGATCCACTGCTGGTTCTATCTGCAGCACTTGCCTGGGTCAGCCAGTATCAGTAGACATCTTACTGCAAGGTTTGTCTCCCTGCTCTTCCTTGTACTGCTTGACGGCATATGCAAGTGTAATATGTCCATGCTATTCTCAGAGCCTGGCACAGAGTATGTGCTTAATAAAGCATTTTAAATTTGATGAATGAATGAATGAATGAATGAGGGCATAAGTTCACAGCCTGATTTCATGTTTCACCTTAACAGTCCCTTTGTAACAGAGGCCACAGGTGGAGCCTAAGATTTCACTTACTGTATGACCTTGGACGAGTCACTCCAGTAACCAACACTCAGTCTCCCTATTTGCACAATTGAGATGGTCACCCTGTCTGGTGGGGTTGTTGTAAGGATTGAATATGAATGTGTCAAGGACTCAGCTCTGTGCCCGCACATAGTAAAGACACAATCAAGAGTAGCTATTGTTAGTTTTCCTCAATCCTTCCACTTTCCCCTAATTCTAAGAAGCTGGGGCACTTCATTTTAGCTGAGTGGGGGGTTCCCTTGTATACACAGACAGTGCTGGACTTCTGGTCAGGACATCCTCTTCCCCGTAAGCTTCCTTTCCCACACATCCTTTATGACCTCAGCCTACATCACAACAGAGTGGCCCCCAGCGACCCTGCACAGGCCCACCCAGGCAGGACAGGCCAATACTCAGTTTGCCCTCATTCTCCTTCTCCAGGCAGAGCCAGGAGATGGGGACATGAGCTCACAACCGGTTTTCCACTATTCTGAAAACTCTCAGTCCCAAAACATTGCACATAACCTCCTCGGCCAAGTTACTTTCCTAATCCCGGTTGCCATAACAACGTGACTTAATGAAAGAGCAATTTTTTTTCTTAAAATAATTCAACCCGTTTCCATATCAACAGGGGTTTATTTTGGTTCCACACTCAGCCAGGGCCTGGTAGCCAGCACCCGGCAGCAGCTTCTGCCCCTTGGAATGGACTTGGATTTCTGGGGGGCCATTTCAGAAGTGCCACAGAAAGTGTGGTGGCCATGTGTGCTGAGGAAGCCATGCCCTCAGTAAAGGGAGCAAAATACAGGGCGTAGGCATCAGAAGTTCCTCCTGGGGTTTTGGGGGTGGGAGATGGAGGGAAATGGAGACGACAACCCTGTTCAGTGTCTTATCCAAAGTCTAAATTCTATATAGACAAACTCCCTATTGTTGGAACTCTCTCATGGCACCACAAGCCTGGAAGGAGTATTGGGACTGGGCCTCTGCATGGGGCAGCTTACAGGAGTGGGTGATGGGAGCAGGCAGGGCTGCACCATGTGCCTAGTAAATGATTCTACCTGTGCCTAAGCTGTCTGCGTGTGACTTAAATTCCTTCAGAAATTTCCTCATTCGACTAACATGACTGACTGACTCTTCACTAAGTGCCTGGAACTGTGCGGGGGCCCTGGGGATACACCCACAAGCCACAGCTCTGCCCTCAGGGAGCTCCAGTGTTGTGATGAGCCAGGCCACTCTCAGAGGCCACCCTTCTAAAATTTTTTGTGCATATGGGGATCTTGTTAAAATGCAGGTTTGAGCCCCGACTGGTGTGGCTCAGTGGATTGAGTGCCCACCTGCAAAGCAAAGGGTCACTGGTTCAACTGCCAGTCAGGATACATGCCTGGGTTGTGGGCCAGGTCCCCAGTAGGGGGCGCATGAGAAGCAACCACACATTGATGTTTCCCTTTCTTTCTCTCTCCCTTCCCCTCCCTCTAAAAATACACAAATAAAATCTTTTGAAAATTGCAGGTTTAAAGAAGTAGGTGGGAAGGGGAGAACATAAGCCAAGAGTGTGTATTTCTAACTAGCTTCCAGTTGCCACTGTTATTGCTGGTCCCCATGTTGCAGTCTGAGGAACAAGAAGTTGGTGGAGAAAACACAGCAGGGCCAGAGGGAGGCATTTGGCTACTCTGTTCCTGGCACCCTCCAGGGGATGCTCAGTCCTAGGAGTTTCAGCTGCATCTGTCACTGAGGTGGGATAATTTTCTCATGGAGAAGGAACTCTGCTTTCTAAGCTACTTCTCTAACTCCATAGAGTTTTTATTTTAATAAACAAGAATGAAAAAGTGGGACAACCAGTTTAATAAACAAGAATGAAAAAGTTAACAACCCCAGCTGAGAGGCCACCAGGGTTGCTTCAATTCCTTCCTGAGGAAGCCCAAGTCAGCCGTTTGAAACAGTGTATGGGAGAGCAGAGCCTTGGACCTTCTCAATTAAGATCCTGTCTGGGGGAAAAATGTCCTGTCTGAATGCACATTTTGGAGCATAAATCAGGAGTAAAATGTCAGCTCTGTTTGTTCATAAGTACTGTGACCCTGGGCAAGTCACTTCACTTCTCTGTGCCTCATTTTCCTCATTAACAAAATGGGATTAACAATCATACCTAACCCATAAGGATGTCTTCAAAATTAAATGAATATTTGCAAAGCACATGACACGCAATAAGTGTCAAAAATTCAACATATTCTTACCCGGTCCTTTCTGTGCACTGGGCACACGGGCATTGGGGGATACTCTGGTGACCATGGTAGGCATGATCCCTGCCCTCATGGACTCTGCATTGAAGCAGAGGAGACCTGAATAATGAGAAGGAATCATCCATGCAAGATGGGGGTGGGGCGCAGGTCTGGCAGGGACAGAGGGCAGGAATGGCAAATGCAAAAAACTGGGGTGGGAAATGACTGAAAGGAGCCAGCAGTCTTGGAGTGTAGTGAGTGAGGTGGAGTGCCATTGGAAAAGATGCGGGAAAGGTGAGCAGAGAACCAGATCACTTCAGGCACCCAAGTGTGACGTCAGGAGTTTGGATTTGATTGCCAGCACAATAGAAAACTATTGGAAGGTTCATGGTTTGGGGAGAGGAGAGGATCCAGTGTGACCTGGAGCAGATGGCATAAGGTCAAATCCTTGCTCTGTCACTGATTAGCTGTGTGGCCCAGAACAGTCATGTTGCCTCAGTGAATTTCAGTGTTCTCATCTGTAAAGATGTGTAAAAGCAGTATGTTATTTCCTTGGACAGTTGCATGGTCCAGTGAGTGACTCCATGGGAAAAGTCCTCTGGCTGGTACATAGTGAGTACTGTCTGGAGCCTTGTTGTCTGTATGGCTAAGAGCAGGGTGGGTGTCAGGAGGGAAGCTAGGGAACTCCCCAAGAAGCCAGTTGCCTTGTGCACAGACAGTAGGTGATTGTTCTTGGCTTTGAGATTAATATGTGTTAATGGATGGGCAAGTGCAAACATCACAGAACCCCAAATAAAGAGCAACTACCACTGTGGCTGAGGTCACAGAGCACATCAATGTATCATGGTGTGTAGCTATTCCCTCCCACTTTGAGTAATCACCAGGACCTGTCAATTTGACCTCCTAAATCCCTCTTGAATCTCTTCCTGCCACCACTCACTGGCACCTCCCCAAATCAAAGCCCCATTACTTCTCACCTAACAATCGCAAGAACCTCCTGCCTGTCTCAGATCTTGCTTTCCATAGGGCCACCAGACTCAGCTCCTAGTCACACAAGTCACATTGGCATACACCTGTGCATCAAAACCTTCAAGATAAAATGCCAGCTCCTCAGGCCTGGCTGACAAGTCCTCCTTCATCTAGTCTCCACCCCTCTCCTCTTTGAGTATACACTCCTTTAGAAGAGCCATTCTCCAGCACTTACAATTTCTTTCCACTGACAAGCCGTTTCCTCCCACTCTTGCCCCCCCCCCTTTTTTTTTAACACAGTAGAAGTCTATCTGTACTCCTGGAATCAAGGTAACACATTCCCAACTTCTCTCGACTACATCTGTGGCTCCCTCCAAGGCCCCACAGGACTCTACCTTTTCTGTTGGTGCAATTGAGTCATCCATGTCTTGTTTATTGAGTCCATGTCCCACACTAGCTGGCGAGCAGAGGAGGGCAAATGAGACAGTCCTTTGAGCAGAGCCACGATACTAGCTTCACTGGGTTGAGCATTCATGAACACAAATTCTGATATGACAGGGCCCACCCAAGCTAAGGAGAGAAACAGGCTCTCTGGGGCCTGAGGTGAACTGGGGAGCCCCACACCCACCCACAAGGGGGCAGCACTCCTCATTTTTAGGGCTCAGATGTTGATGTTTTTAAAAAAGTAAACTGGCAACTAAGTAAAAATTACCTTTTTAAAAAACAGCAACAGCAACAAAAAGTGGCTCTCAGGACACACTTGGTCTTTTGGTCTATCATTTTGCTAACTTAGAACCTGCTATTTGTTTATGGAATGAATGAGTGGACAGATGAATAAATAGTTGTGTTTTTTTTCTTCTAGATTCATGTTTCTTACGGCTACTTATAAATTTCGAAGTTAGGGGAGACTTTATGCCGAATCAGTTCAATTGCTACTTGGTTTGCTTTTGGGGGGGGGGGCATGTAAGGACATGAAAGTCAAAATCAAAAGTCAAGTTTGCACATTTCTGTCTTCCAAAATGAAGCCCAATCTCCTTTACTTGGCAATTCCAGCAGTATCATTTCCTGGGCAGCCCGCAGGCCTTGTGACCAGGGCTCTAACCTCAATTGTGGTAATACCTCCTCTTTGAGATGTGGGTCACCCCAAGAGGAAGGGAGGGGCGCAGAGGCCACAGAGCCTGTTTCTGCAGTGGTTGGTTTGTTCAGTTTGGTGACCTCTTCAAAACAAATTGCAGAGGATGGCAACCGCTCAACTCTCTCCAACTTCCCCCATCCCCTCCCACCCAGCTTAACCTCAAATGGGAAAGCTTGGAGGAGGTACTGAGGACTCTAAATTTCAGGCATCAAGGACTCAAATGCCTTTTAAGCCCTGGCTCCCTGCCCCTGGGACTCCCATAACTGGCTGTGGGCTGCAGGGTAGGACTTGTTCAGAGGGCTGTAGGCGGGTAGCCAGTTGTACCTTCTGTAGAGCTGGGCAGCAAACCTCGAGCTGCTCAACTCCCTGTTCAGGACCAACACACTCTCCCTGCAGCTGCCAGGGATGTTGCTAATGGCTCACAGTTGAATCCTTCTCCAAGATAATGTCCCTTTCCTGAGGCAGGGGGCAGTCTTCATCCAACGACTAGTCAATAGATGGGGACCAGGGTGACTATGGGACAAAGGCCCAGGCGCCTGTCCTCAGTAGAGATCATCTGAAGGACCATCCCAGCTCAGAGCTTCCCATGGGATTGGCTGAGATCTCTGATGTGACTGTATTGCAGTTCAACCCCTGCCTTTGATCACTCTGCGTCCCTTATTCCCACACAGGTGCTGTTCTAGAAGGCGGTCTCCAACCAGCCTGCATTCACATCTCTGTCTTAGATCTGTTTCCTGCAGAAGCCAGCCTATGACAGCTTCTCGTCTTGGCCTCTTTTCTCTCATTGCCCTTTTCTTCCTTCACGATTGTAATCACTCTAAATCCTTCCATGGCCATCTTAAAGAATGACCCTCCAATCTTTTCTGTTGCCATTGCCACTCTCCCAGTCTGTCCACAGCTGGGTGGACAACTTCACCTGGATGTCCCTTTTTGAGTCCCAAATTTAATATATTTAAAATAGAACCTTCTCCCACTCCCCTCATCAGCCTTTCCTCCTGACTTCTCTATTTCTATTAATGCCACCTCCACCTTTGGAATCCCAGTCTGGAAACCCCAGCATCATCTTGAGAACCCTCCTGCTTAGAAAACTTTAGCAGCCCCTCGGCACCTACAGAACAAAGTCCATGCTGCCTGGCCTTGCATTTCAGGCCTTCTTTATTGACTCAACCCGGCTTCTGAAAACTCTCTGATCCAGGACTTCCTAACATATTTATGGCTTGGACACCTTTAAGAGTCCGATGACACTTATGGGCCCCTTCTTGGAATGTTCTATGAGCATAAAATAAGATACATGGGATTGCAAATGAAGTCAATTATATTTAAAGACAACTATTAATATATATATTTTTAAAAGTATGATAGAGTAACACATACTTGAATATTAGCACATTAAGTACCATGATCTAGTGGTGGGTCCAGTAACTCCCATACATTTGAAGAAATCATGAGTGTAAAAATGTTTGAAGACATCTGAAGCAACAGTAAAGAGATGTCAAAATCCCTGTGGTTCCTATCGGAAACAAGATCACAAGGATCACTAATACTACTGTGTTGTGCTGGCTGAGTCCATATTAGAAGGAAAGGAGAAATTTCAACTGAAGGTTAGTAAAGATAAAGTTGTGACTTTTTTCTACCCAAGTGTACCTGGACTCCCCGGTCAAGCACAGCTGTGCTGTGGAGATTCTCTGCTGCGGCTCCAATTAGAGGCTCACATTCCCCTAAACAGATTCCAAGCTCTTCCTGCCATCCTGGCTGAACTCTGGGAAACTGGCATTGGGCACGGACCAAGCTGGCCCCGTTCTCCATGTGGGCTCAGGGCCCTGAGCACAGTGGCTCACTGCTGCCAGGAGCATACACCCCATTTGGGCAGCTCCTAAGGGCTGACATTTTTGGCTTCTCTCCCCTAAGGTCCCAGGCCCTGTCTGAATGACTTAACATATTTCTGCTGGCTCAGCCAAGATTACCTAGAAATCGTGAAGACACCAGGCTCATGGGACAGCTCATGGCCATCAGGTCCAAACAGAGCTCTGAAGCATTTAGTCGAAGAAGTCACTTCCAAAATGCCACCTGCAGCTATGAAGTGCCACCACCCTGCTTAGGCCCTTCTCCTGAGTTTTGATAGCTGAGACTCCTCTGGCTCTCAGGCTTACAGGGTGCACCCTCCTCTTAGCTTGCTTCTAGGTGCTAAATGTCCTGCAATGCATGGGACAGTCTTATGCAATAAAGAATGATCCAATCCAAAAATAACAATCATGCCCTCAGTGGGAAACACTGAGTAGGCATTCTATAAATGTCTTCCTAGTGCCCCAGTGGTCCTTGTTGGCCTGATGTGTCAGCTTCTGAGGCATGGCCAGTCAATGGGCATTTTTCTTGACTCTGCCCATATCCCTCTGGCCTGAAATCCCAGTGACCTTGGCAACTAGAGTTGGGATTGAGTAGCAGATATATAGGGAAATGAAAGTCCCACCCCCAACTGTGACCGTCACAGCTATCTCTTCCAAATTGGAGATTTGTTAGGCCTGAGTCTTTATTGGGTCAAGGGGAGCTGGGCTTGACAACTGTCACTAAGGAGAGAAAAGCTGGCAGATAGCTAGCTGTTTTCAGTTCCCTCCAAGTGCCTGGTGACCTGGGATGCTTGTTCCTCTGCCCCTGGGAAGAAAGGCCCATCCTCGGCTGTCTCTGCCTTGGAAATTGAACCAGGTAGTGGGCACTCTGATCCAGGTCAGAACAAGGTGCCAACTCTTACTGTACTCATGTGGGTAAGTCATTTCCAGGTAGGAGCTGCCATGAGCCATCCTGCCTCTCAGCTGTATTTCTTTCCATGAAGTGGTCTAGTCTCCTAAAAACACCTGGTCCACATTTCCCAGGCCAAACTGCTCCAGGAAATACTGGTGGCCATGACTGGCAGAGGGGTGCTGCTTCTGTTAATATTGTGTACTCTGATGAAAGGGATTAGTGAGTCACTTATCGCAAAAATTATATTCTGATTTTCAAATTATATTCCTTAAGAATAGCAAATACTTATTATAGTGCTTCATGCTTTAGAAAGCACTTTACGGCCCTAGGCGGTGTAGGTTGGTGGATTGAGCATGGGCTGCAACCCAAAGAGTCGCTGGTTTGATTCCCAGTCAGGGTTCATACCTGATTTGCAGGTCAGGTCCCCAGTGGGGCTCATGTGAGAGGCAACCACACACTGATATTTCTCTCCCTCTCTTTTTCTTTCCCTTCCCCTCTCCCTAAAAATAAATAAATAAAATTTAAAAAATAAGAAGGTACTTTACACATTAGATTGAACCATACAGAAGTGTTGATATTTTTAAAAGATTTTATTTATTTGTTTGTTTGTTTGTTTGTTTGTTTGTTTTAGAGAGAAGGGAACGGAAAGAGAGGGAGAGAAACATCGATGTGCTAGAGAGGCATCGATCGG